>NC_141239.1:34774304-35420291 GCF_054856555.1 Leptonotus elevatus | reverse complement strand
GTGAATGTGCACACGGATCCTCTGCAGTCGGTCCTCTGGTGGTTTCCAGGAAGAGCACATACAATCTTCTGTCCACATTTTGTATTTACCATCACAAAATCCAAGGCCCATTATGAGCATGCTATCTTGCAACCAAGGGTCTCCCCAAGCCAACCCCATTTCCCAGTCAGTGTTGTCTCCCACCTCAACCTTAAACTCACACCGGTCAAATCTTCAGACAGAGTAAGTTTGGGTCCAGAATTAAAGGACTGAAGTGGACCATGTTCTTCATTCGTTGCCACATGTTGGACTTCATCCAGCAGAGCTCTCCGGTGTGGTGAGTAGTTGTTGGATTTTGGTCATTGTGACCTGGTAGCTGTTCATGAAGGAAACATGGTCAGATGTCAGCTGCTCCTCTGTGGGTTCTGATCACGTCTGAGAGAGCGGCAATGTCTTTGCTGAGATCTTTAATCCTCTCCTTAATCATCTGACTCTTCTGGTTCTCTTCCTTCCTCAAATCAAACAAGCTGGCCTCCTCCTCAAAACTGCAGAAAGTGACGAAGCCCCTCAAAATCCTTCTTAATCTTTCTTTCAATCTGGTTTCTTTGGACCTCTACGTACTCCTGCTTGTTCATTGCAGTTGTCTCTCATCTTAATATAATCGTCCAATTTTTCCCTCACACGCTGCAGGGCTTTCTGGACTGTCTCTCTATGATCTTGCGCAGCTTCATCGATGGGACAGAACTTATGGCCAGCGAGGGTTTTTGAAATCTCTGCAAACGAGGCACACAGACTGCTGGTGGTCCAAACCGAAGAGTTTCAGTTTCTCCTTGTGCACCCTGCAGATGTTCTCTGTCTCCAATGAGGCCTGTGAAAAGGCCTCACACACATTCCTCAGTGCCAAGTTGAAAACTGGATCCATCGAACTAAACTGCGTCCGACAGACTGGACAACAAAAGCTGTGGCTACATGGCAGCATGACAGGATCTTGAAAAAGCTCCAAACAGGACGGACATTTTAGATTGTCCTCAACTTGGCCAGCCATCGTCTTTGCAAAGACACCGTCTCAGTGTTCAAGCTTTGATATATTAATGAAGATGCCTTTGCCTTGGATTTGTTTTGACCACACCTCATGTATTTATTATAGTTGAACTTAGGTTTGCCAGATACCAAAGTGCAACATTAAATGAGATAATATCCATCTGTGTAGCAAACAAATGTCTGGCTAATCATGTTTTTGTTTGATATGAATCAATGCATATCTAGGAAATTATTGTTCTGATTAGTTGTGTTTTTTCATGTTTTGGTGAAATATAGTATAATAATAATTATATTAATAATTAATTGTGTATATATATATATATATATATATATATATATATTCGATTCAGAACGATTTTTGGTTTAAAATTACTTGATTGACAATGATTTCTGCTTCAATTTATAGATAGGCAAAGAATTGTCATGCTCTACTCCAGTCTGACTCGCTAATGCTAATTAGCGCGCTACTCATGGCACTTTTATCTCTCAAAAGAACGACTATTCATACAAAACGCTTCAGGAATGTATACAGAGAATCATCTTAACATAAGTCATCGGCATATGCTCTTCCTACACTGCAAAAAAAACAAAAAACTTTTACTGGAATAACTTGATCATGACTTTTTTGCTTCTATGTGGCTACAACTTAACAGTGTATCAGAACACGTGAAACCACACTGCCCCTAAGTGGCCAAATCATGTACAACATGAACAGTGCTCCCAATAAAGGCACACACAAACAAGGGTAAGACAGTATAAAATAATTGAAATAAAATAGATTTTGGGACATTTAAAATCGATTCTGAATCATACTAAATGAGAATTGCGATTCTTATGAGAATCGATTTTTTGGCACGCCCCTAATATATATATATATATAATCAATTGGAGTCATTAATGACCTTGTGTCATTAGTATAAAGTGAAAAACTTGAGTGACCAGAAACTATGGTGAAACTTTGCACAGACAAAAAATAAATAAGAAGACGGCAAATACTTTTTCATGACGTGTGTACAGGTGATAAATGTACATACTCTGCTTGGAAAAGATTTGATATTGTCGTGTTGAGTTATTGAAGTCGTTCATTTTGTTGCTTAATCCAGAACTATTGTAGATTTGTAACCCTTGCAGACAAATGTTCACTTTTTTTCTTTTTTTTTTGCATTTGGGGAGGAACTGTGCAAATAGAAAGAGAAAATACCTTCTTCCCGATGATCAGAAATAGAATCACTGCAATGTTCTTGTTCCAGAGTCACCGATTGTTCAAAGTGGTACAAAGGTGCCCCGAGGCTGACGGGCGACCAGTCAACAGTGTAGTCTGCCTTTCACCAGGAGTCGACCAGGGTAAACGCCAGCTCCCAGGCCAGCAGTGTAGAAAATGGATGGATGGTTGATGCAGAAAGTGACAGTATCGCTGATGGCCAGCAGGGAGCTCTGTGATGACGCGAAAGAACTGCAAGTGCTGAACAACCGTTTTCAAGCTCTGCTGTGCATGGGGAGAGAAGAAAAGACTCAAAGCCACAATGGAGAAAATATTCTTGCCTGGGCTTCTTCTTTGTGTGATGCTGCCATCTTCAGCAAGTATTTTACAGCAGAACTGGAAACTGAAATACTGTGTATGTGAGCCACCTTGCAACTGCTTGACAGAATGCATATTATGAATTCACGAAATAATGATATATCAGCTCCAGAAAAACACATTCATTGACATTGTTTGTTTGTTCAATATATAATAATTGGCTTCTTGGTCTTCCAGCCATGTCTTTGCAAATGTATAGTTACTGCTCTCAAGTTGTATTAATCTCAGAAGTAAATTACACTTCACAGCTGACAGGTAAATTGAGGAGCAAAAACACAGTTGTTCCATTCTGCAGTCAAACTTTGAAAGTGGAAAACAATTCAATCCGTGACGCTAGTCCATTTCCAGTTAGTTAAAATTCCAATACATTTCCATGCACATATGTGTGAGACTGTGCACAGTATGACAAGTAAAAATGGAATACAATTTTTTTCATTATTGACTGTCATACATAGTCAAGACCGAGACGAAGGCATTATCGAGCCTCGAGTGTTGAGACCGAGACAAGACCAAGACCATATATATCAAAGGAAAATCTAAAAACAAAATAGTATCAGCATCAGTACTAGTATTTGTATTCGACATGTCATCATCATTGCTCTCTCTCTCTCTCTTTTTTTTTCCTTTCTCTTTTTTTTTTGTATGTGCATGTGCGGGTGTGTGTGTGCATGTGTCCGTGCGTGTGTACTCATTATTTCACCTAAAACCTATTAAAAATCCCATACTGTTCACCTAAACCGAATACTTCAGAATCCAGCCAGAGTCGTGAGGTTGTCAGGAGACCAGAGGAAGGATCAAAGAAAAGAAAGGGAAGTGAGATCCAGCACCGACCAGACATCACCTACTACCCACCGGGGTTAGTATTTGTATTCTTTCATTGTGAGTGCTGTATATGCATGTACGTATGATATGCATAATCTATTCAGACTGCAGGCAGATCTGATTCCAAGGCTCACTTTCCACACTTTTTTTCAGCAAATGTTCAGATCCGATCTAGCATTGTTCAGCCATATTATTGAGCCATCTGATTAGGGTTAGGGTTAGTGAGCAACAATGTCAAACGAAGGCATCGTCCAGCGCATGTAGTTTTTGACGTCAAATAATTGTGACATTGTTTACTGTTATGCACTGCCTATTGCTCGCAAGTGGCATTAAGCGTCGTCTTCTTCTTCTTCTTTTTTTATTTTTAACGACCATATGCGGGCCGACTGGTTAGCACATCCCCCTCCCAGTGCTGAGGGCGTGAAATTGAATCTGGGCTTCGGCCTTCCTGTGTGGAGTTCTTGACCACTCCAAATTGTCCCTTCGTGTGATTGTGAGTCTGGGTGGTTGTGTGCCCTGCGATTGACCTTACCGCAAACCACGCCCACATGACTTAGTAAACCAATCAAGACGTAAGACATCATGTTTGAGTTGGCACGCGTGTTTTGCTGAGGACAAACAAAGCAATCGGGCTCCCGGTGGTGCATTAAACGTGAGAGATAACCGTTATCCCGAGGTGTCCGCCAGACATTGTCCGGTTTATTCCCTTCCCTAAACCCTCAAACAACTACGAAGAATGTCTGCGCTGGATCAAACTTTGTGGAAGAGCACACGACCAGTTGAATCCCTCCAAAATTACCAGAAAAATGTCTGCACTCGGGTAATGTTCTCCATTGTTGTTTTTAGCCAAAGGCTACTGATAGCTCCGGGTAGCTAACCCTCCACGCTAATGTTTGATGACTTTCTATTTACTATTAATGCCAACAAAACCTTGAAACTATGAGGTAATATGAATTCATTCGTACCCTCCTTGACAGGAACAATGTCCAAGAACTTGGGTTTTGCTGACAATCGGTCGAAGTGAGTGAAGCGACGCTGTCGTTTTCTCACTTCTGTGGCAGCAGGCGGCAATGTGTGTTTCCTTTGTATTTGGGCAAAATTGCATGATGAGGGAGTGAAGATACCCTTCACTAAAAATTTAAAGCCCCTCTGCTTGCTTCGAAGAGAAATATGGGCGTCCTGAAAATACCTAACCGAGACATCACAAAGAACTTTGCCATTACTGTGGAAGCACTTGACTGGTAAATGTCGGAGGGCGCTGCTCGTCGCATTTGGTCGAAGCCAGCTGGGATAGACTCCAGCACCCCTGCGACCCTTGTGAGGAATAAGCGGTTAAGAAAATAGATGGATGGATAAGTATGGTCTTCCTAAGAATGTACAGTACTTGTAAACAACCAACCAACTTAACTCGTTTGCTCCCAAAAACGTATGAATACGTTCTATTTTAAATATTGCCATGGTCCCAAAAACGTATTTATACTTTTTTAAATTTTATTTTATGCTAGAGCATAAAGAAGGATTTGATGCGGCTTCTGACCTGAAGAGGTCCCTTAAAGCAATGGTAGTTAATACAAAAAGTGGCCAGCAGGTGGCAGCAGAGTATAAGAGATCAACCAGGGCCATGTTGCAACAAGCTCTTTTCCCCAGTGTTTTCAACAGGTTTGTGAATAATGATGAAAATTAGCTATATTCTAATGCTAATTGCTGCAAAAGGGAAACAGATACAAATGTACTTTTTTTTCTCTGATGAAAGAAGAGACGCTAATCTTTCTATATAGCAATAGAAGACAATTTTCTGTGGGCCTTGCAAAATCAGTCAAAATACAGTAAAACAGCCGGGAATTAAGGGAGTTACTTCAGTAAAAATGGCTGGGAGTGAATGAGTTGATTACTAAAGAGTTTGTCTACATTTTGTCCACTTTATTGGGAGCACTGCCTCAGACTAGACTTGATAAAAAAATCCGGAGTCGGCCGTGTCCGAGACCGAGACAAGACCGTGTACAAAAATGCTTTTGATTCCAAGATGAGACCGAGACCCTTAGAAAGTAGTCTTGAGACCAAGACTAATCTCGAGAACTACAACACTATATATACATGTGTAAAAATTGGTTAACCACAGAAGTAAGACTAGATAAAAGTAAAAATAGGTCAATTACTCACAAAACAAATGACACATGGTCGAACAAGGGCGAACATGGGTTGGTCAAATAAAAACACTGCTATTTGTTAACATTTAACTGTCATATATTGTAAGTGCACAGTATAAATAATTTAACCACTGCACAATAAAACAAACATAAATAATGTTGTCACCATTAACTGTGACTATGTTTGGCAGACGTGTGTCATGGTGACAAACGTATAGAGAGGATTGCTGTTTGCCTGGGTGGCCAATCTCTTCACATCAACAACACGATACAGAGTTGACGTGAATCGTCCATTCTATTCTTCTCTCATTAATAATGTTGATTCAGTGTCACTTGAGCCACACAGAAGTGTGTGTGTGTGCGCGCGCGCTCGTGCGTCTGTGTGTACTGCTTTCCTACATGACTGTAACAATTCGAAGACAAGATGAACATTTTTAACCATTGCATTAAGTTTCCAATTCAATGGTTGTCATCATCATATTTCTGCAAGAACTGGTAACTACTTTGCACGTTATCTGTTTTTCTTATATACACAGGAGTTTAACAATGTTAGAGCGTAGATGAGGTGGGCATCATTTGTCGTTATTTCAACCTTTTCAGTTGTCATGTGTATGATGACACCCTTTAAATAACTACTGCTATTACTGTTGCTCAGCTCAGCTGATACACGTGCCTGCTATCATTAAGGCTAAGCTAACGGCTATTGGCTAGCCTGTGTTTATCGATCCATTTTGAGGCTATAATCAATTAATTTGCACACGTGACATTAACATGTCAAGTTTTATGTTGCTTGTTAACTTGATATACTGCGGGCCTTCTACTTGTCACTAACACACTTTTGTAATGATACGTGTCACACATAGGAAGAAAGAGGAAGAGGGAAAGCGAGAGATGTGGGGAAGTAATTAACTACAGCCTGTCATTAAACACAAGGGCGTGATTACAGGCGGTTAGCAGTAGTGGCAGAATTTTGGCTTTGTGATGATTTGAGGATCTCTACAACATATTCTTTATCTTTATAACTTTACAGATTTTCCAGTTCTCCCTTAAAAATGCAAGACTCATGCTTATTTGCTTTAGCAACCGAAGCACAAATAGACTAAGTTGCAACTGTGTTTTGTTAGAGCCTAAGCTAAGTCATACAAGAATGTGTCAATGCAATGTAATATAAAGCGTAACATTTTGGAATCGGTGGCAGTATATAACATACCACATGGCATATTACCAGTTCATTCTTCTGCAAGGAACCAAATGTTAATTTATCCAGCCTTCGCTGTATAAGCTGCAGTCAGTTGATGTGCTCTCACATGATGCTGACCTTTTGGGTAATAACAGAAAGAATAAACTGTGGGTTTCCCCACAATATGGCTGGTCTGTAACGTCGCAGGGCTTGTTGTATATCGTCGGATTCCCACCCTTTTTGAGGATAGTAACATCTCCTTGGCTCCACAGTGACTCAACATTGCATCTTAAGGAGCAAATAGCACTCTGAGACAAGAACAGCTTCACTGGTTCTGTCTCAGAAATGACTCAGCCATCTAGAAATTATACATGACAACAGTGAATATACAGTATGCTGTGAGAATAAAGTCAACAATGTGTTGAAATATGAATTGTTTGGACTGTATATATGTTTTGCATGGGCTAGTTGACGCCATGCACCATTGAACGACACAATTAAGAGCGACCTTTCCCCCATATCATTGGTAATGACTCATCTACAATGTAAGAATACTGAAATGCATTTCAGACTGTGATGCAGTTTATTAGTTTTATAATGTCTTATAATTGATGCCACCAAATGCTGCCACTCCACCTTGTCTTGCCTTGTGTAAAATAAGTATTATTATTATTATTATTATATATCTTTCTGATTTAGTGACCCTAACCTGGAACAAAGACTACACTGTACTCATCAAGAATCATAATCACAAATTCGAGTTGCATCCAAAAGTGTGCGTGCATGTGAGTGTATATGTGCATCCATCCATTCCTGGGGTGCAGTGGAGCATCCAGCGAGCTGATAGGAGCTGAAGTGTAATTGTGTCAGAGCAAAGACCCAGAAAATACAGAGAGACAGACAGATAGATAGAGACAGGAAGAGAAAGAGGGGCAGAGTTCCACACATCACCCTGAACTTAGCTAAATGTCATCCATAAAGATATTTTATTATTTGCTGCTTCAGTCTGGTGCGCATAGAACATTTCTGTTTGACTCATCAGCCTCCCACTTGCTTCGCATGGTCCATCGTTGAGGCTGCAGCTGCTTGTGACTAATAACGCCACCCATTTACTCACATCCAAATGAAGCTTTTATCTGATTAATGCAAAAGCCAGTAATCATTTAGTGATTTGCAGATACCTGACTACTTTCTACATTATGCCAATGAGGCTTTCTGACTCGTGTAATGAATTAGGTTGATGAAATCCGTCCGTCCATCCATCCATCCGTCCATCCACCTACAGTATGTGCATGAATTACAGTCTCTATCGAGCTGCAGCCTATCCTTCAGTGTAGCAAGACACTAAAACAAGGATACCTTTTACTTTCCTCCAAACGACTACTAACCTCCACACTACATTGTCATTTGCAGAAGTTCAAAGTCAACATTTGCCTATATTAATTTTTTATGCTCATGTTATGTGTTTCTGTAAAGCGCTTTGTGACAGCTACAGCTGTTTGAAAGCGCTAGATGACTTGACTAATAGCATGACAAAACGTTCAATGGAATCCATCATTAATAAAACCTACTGTCCTTTCTTTGCTCCTCTAAGCCTTTTAGCTAGTTGTGCTCATACATGCTGTTCTGGAAGTGCCACATGAATCCCTGTCGAAACAAGCCAGACATTTATCTTGTCCTTGAAAAGTTTCTTTTTTCGACATGAAATCGATTCCTCCACCGTCAGCTATTTTAGGTGTGATTATGCACCAATTGTTACTTTTTTTACTCAGCACCAGTGTTGGATGGGTTATCTTGAAAAAGAGTTACTTTACAGATTACTTGAATTCAAAAGTAACTTAGTTACTTTACTTATCTTTTTTACTTAACTAGTCTTGTCAACATTTCATTGGGCGCTAAAAACAGTATACTATTGGACAACCATTTTAATTATGAGCATCTATTGTTTCTATTTCCCCCTCAACTATAGTCTATCTATTGTTTTAGGCCTGGGGGAAAAAAAGTTGATCACAAAAATAGGTCGACGCAAATTTATTTGCCCTTGAGGCATTACCGGCACCTTTGTACGCCTTCCACAGACATTTCCAGGCAATATAAATGTGCATTGTACTCTAAGCTTCTCATGACCTTTTCAGTCAATTAGCGCCCTCTGTTGATGGAATGTTGATACTGCAGTCAGTGAGATGTTCGACATGCCAGCGCGACGCAACAGTCCTTGGTTCCATTAGCAGGCCGTCGGCGCACTAATGGCCGCCTGAAATGCACCCTCTGCAGCACATATGATTCACTGCTCACTGGCCGAATCTTCTCTTTCTCCCTCGCCCCGCCTCCGCAATTTGTAACTATGACCAGTTGACAACAGCAGGCATTAAATCCACTAGATTATTGTAGAAATCAGTTGATTATATAGTTTTTAAATTATCCCCATTCTGATTGGCATGCAGCTATTGAAGGAGGGGGGTACACACAAACGAGTGGGGGTAGGGGTAGATAAATGCAGTTCGCGGTCACCAGCGGCTACTCGCAGCTCATTCTGTATTTCATAAGGGAACCCGTTTATGTTATTTGCTGCCACACACGGCAACACCAGTGACAATGCTCTGGTCACACATGGTTCGCTGTATCCTTTTCCGCACTGGTATGCATCAGAATGAGAGGAAGTGTTTTGATTGGTGGCGTGTGAAGTCAGCTGTGTTCACACTCACAATGGTGGAAAGAACCCCCCTTTTTTTTTTTTTATACGCTGGCTTGTGTTTGGCTGAGAAATTACGAACACCCGGTCTAACCCGCCTCAACGCAGATTTATGGTGCTCGCCCTGCCCGATTTGTGCCAGTGTTCAGTTATTAAGTGTTTTATAGCTGCAACTGCGTCCATTGTTTATATTTCCATTATTTCTTGATGTAAAACGACACGACATTTGACCCTTGAAGGGCCAAAGATACTGTGAAGAGAAAATGTTATGATTTTGAGATGAGAAACAACATATATCAGCGTTAAATCTCACTAATGTCGTTGTGGTTCCGTGGCAAGTTGTTGCAGCCGGCTCCAAATGTCGAGTGGAAATAATAAAGACAGAAAGATAGAAGCTGATGATTTTAGTCTCTTCTCGTGCTCTCGTGTTACATCTGCTGGTGCTTCTTACGTACTTCTCATCCACAGTACTTTCACCATCTGTTACCACCCAGAAAAGAAAAAAACAAGGAACATTGTAGCTTTAGTAGCTGTGAGAGAACAGTAACCTTGTTACAGTAATGCACTCATACAGCTGATAAATTCCTCAGACAGGCCTTTTACGATGATCACAAGACAATAAGGATTTAGAGAAGCTCCAACATCTGGCATGTGAAATTAACATAATGAAATGACTAATGTTGTTGCTTTGGTGCAACTATTTTACTGCGATGTGCTTTCATGTTGTCCTGCTTCCTTTGTTGTTCATTCTAATCGACACTCTCACCATTTCTTTTTTTCTGTGCCTACCATGGCATTTAAGTGCATTTGAACTGATTTGACAAAGAAAAAAACCCGAGAATGATAGCAGGGGAGAGGAGAGGAGCGTGGGGGTGGGGGGGGGGGGGGGGGATGGGACGTTGTTGCCATGCCAACTGCCATAATAATCATCCTAATGATTGATGTGCTGCGCTCCATTTCTTCTCGTTTGGACTCTCTGTCTGTCTCTTTTTTCTCCACGTCTGTCTGTCTGGGTGTCTTGCTTTCTCTCCCTGTCTGTTTGAAGTCATCATGCCCTATTTTCTCTCTCTCCTGTGTTGGTGCCAATATTTCAGCACGCAAACAAACAAGCACAAACACAGATGTTAATAGAAATCCTGCTGGAAAGACAAATGGTCAGTTTGCACATGGTTGTTTCCCCCCCATACTAATATTCTATTAATATCATCAGATTAGAATTTAAAATAATTTATCGCCACCATAGAACGGCACACTTATTTTCAACTCTTTCAAAAGTGTTGTATAGGGCACTAACGTTCACTCTTTTCCTTTTTTTTGTAGAAGGCCTGCAAAGCCAAGACCTCCCCTCTACGTGGTTGGTGTCTAACCCATGCATCAGGCATTTGTAACACTTTGAAGCATGGACTAAACCCATGTTTTTGGAGGATACAAATTTAGGAACTTAAAATGAACTGTCAACGGTTCTTGTGGAAAACAACAAAAATGCTGTTGTTTGGACTCTTGCGGTGATGACTGGTCTTGGTGCTCCTTTTTGGCAGCTCCGCTCTCTCTTCTCTTCTTCTCTGATGCACAAGGACAGTCTTGGGGTTGGAGGTGCAGGTAAGCGACGTCTGCCATTTAGTTAAGAACACTATTCTTACAACTTAAAATTGCTCAGCAATGGTAAATAGTTTTATTTAAAAAAATGAATTCAATGAATTGAAGGCCACACCGGATGCATAATCACGCTTTTTTTTTGTATAATTAATCGCGATTAATCACATTTTTCTACATCTGCTTCTACTTCTTTTTCAAAGCTTGTAACACATTAATTTGAGTAAAATGTTGGCATTAATGTAAAATAATCAAATAGAAAATATACTGTATTCAGAATAGGAGGGAATTGAGCAGGATATTTTGCTCTGAGATGATGCGCCAAAGACGTACAACTAATATGCTGTTTGAATTTGGCTTTGAAAAGTGCACAAATTACTAGAGATTTCAAGTAAAACTGAATGTAAAACTATCTATAGTCCGTGATTGTCAATTTCCGTGCAAGTGGCTAAGTTTGGCTGCAGGTTATAGGTCATAACAGGAAGTAAAGAGGGTTTTTTTTCACACAGAAAAAAAACACATCATAGTTCAACAATCAAAAGATCAAATTTTATGAAAATCTTAAATTGTAAATGGAGTGTATTTTATCTTCGTCATACATGTACAAAGCCATATTCACGTTTCCCATTCAAACGTATTCGATTGTTGACTAAATCGGTTTGTTGACATCAGGGGCGTAGCCAGATATTTTTCATTGGGGTGGCCAGGGTGAAACCATGACTCATATAAGTTCATACCTGAAATCTCTAAATAAGTGGTTCTTAACCATGCAGCCATATCGTTCTCATGCCGACCTTGGGCTGCGAGCACCGACTAGCGGGCTGCATAAAATAATTTCAGAGCATATGTTATGAATTCAATGCATTGGAGCTGTTACAATTGTCAATGAGTTGCTCAGTTACAATAGAGTTTTCTTGCACTTGCCGCCAATAAGGCAAATGTCAGTTACTGACCCGTACACAATAAGTAGAAAAGGAAACCGAACAGCAAAATGTATGACTAAGTATATATATTAAAAAAAAAAAAACTATGTTGATTTTACACACATTTATTTGTTCAAAACACTGAACATTAAACATAATTCGAATAAATAACAAAAACAAGTAAATTATGCCTTTTTATGGACTAACATAGGCTGTCATTCAGGCAACATGACAACTGTGTCCAAAAAAAACCACCCGCAGATGATAAAATAAATAAATAAATATATATATATATATATATATGTATATATTGAAGGTTTATAATAATAAACTTAGGTTTGTGTGAACGCCACATGTGTAAGCTCTGAAATGTTTTGGGAATTATATTTCTATCTGCTTCAGGAGCTGAGATATCAATTATTTAGTAGGCATTGACAATATTGTTGAATATCCAGGATCCGGGGGGGCTGTGGGGTGGCCACCACCCGTCTCCGCCATTAGTTGACATAGTATATATGTTTAAAATAACTTACTTTAATCTCCAAGATCCTGTGACCTTACCCTAGCCAACAGCAAAACTCTTTTTCTCTTTAACTCTTTTTTCCTCTTTGTTTTAATTTTTAAACCATCCCCATTGTGTTGTACTGGCCTTGTCCTGGCTGGATCCCGCATAAATGTTGGTTTTGTTGCTACAGACAAAACAAAACTTTTGTGCATTGCAAAAAAAGATTTTAGTTTCATGTGGCCACAACATTTTCCCAGATGGGCTGTGGTGCGTCCAGGGACCAATAAAGTCGGCCACACCAGTGCTACAGCACTATACAGTATACTGTGGTATACTAAATACTGTAGGTTCTAAAATCTTGAATGAAGCGGACATACACATAACATCTATGCATGTTAATAACAACAACAAGACTTTGTATTTGTGGAAATTTTACAATGCATGTGCGGTAAATGAATAAATACTTTAATTGAAAATGTGAATGATACATTTACATCACCATTTAGGATATTGAATGAAAAAAAGTTCACCAACTGCTCAACCACAGCACTTTGTGGAGTGTTTTTGCAAGGAGCGTGGAACAAACAATAACATTTTGGATTGAGGTGTGTTTTTTAATTCACATAGTAAAATCTGACCAACAAAAGCCTTAATGCTACCTGGAGACATTGGAGTGCACATTTACACAACAGTGTTTATTTTTATTTTTTTTATGTAGTGTAGTTTTGTAGTAGACACTGCTAAATAATGCAAACCTTTTAGTGTTCGCCTCCTGTAGCATGACTTGCACTTTAGAATTACTGAAGCTATTATAACAATTTGACTCCCGCACTCCATTTGGATGAAAAGTTAAGTGTCATCTCGAGTTTACTATGGGTTAACATGATTCATTGGCAAAATCATTTACTGGCAATTTAGGGCAGGGTGGCAACTTTACAGATGAATTACACATTTTACAACAATACAGATAAAGTTTCTCTTAATCCTCAACATATTTCACAGTCTTCTGCCCTTTTTCATTTTTGGTATATGTTGTAGCTTATGTGATATTATATTTTTGTAATCTAGTTTTTTGTGTTTATTTTGAACATATATCATATGAAGGAACAAACTTATTGTACGTAGATTTGTGAGAGAAAAAAAGACAATTCACAAAAAAAACCTCAAAAGCAAGTAAAACAGTGGTCAACCCAATCATTGGTAATAAATTACACGCTTAGATATACAGTACAGTACATGTTCGAAAAGGAGTAGGAAGAAGTATAAACTATTTTGCTCCTGCCCCTTTAATCGCCATTCCATTGTCAGTAAATAAAAAGTTCTTTATCACTTTCATATACTGCAACCATAATATATGATATAATAATATGTATCATTTACAATATCTCACAAGGAGCATATCTAGAACTGACGTTTTCATGTAGGCCTTGGGAGGGGCCGGAAAAGGATAAGCTTAGTTGAACATAACTTGGTTGAATGACAGAAACAACAAACCAAAGTCTTGTAACTCTACCTTGGACATTACTAGAGATAGAACGATATTGCTTTTTTTTGCAGGGCCGATACCGATGCCAATTTTTAGTGGTCAAGGAGGCAGATGACCGATATTTAGAGCTCATATTCATTTTCAGTAATTTTGGGGGAGGGGGGGGGGGTTATAATATTGGCGGCAATATAAAAAAAAAAAGGCAATCTGGACCCTGTTGTAATGTCTTAAAACATGTTTAGTGAACAATATATCAGACTTTTCAAAATGTTTATTTTTTTTCATTTTAGACATGCTTTTAAATTTCTAACAAAATACTGAGGGGGAGCTCCCAAGCTTATAAGTACATCTTAAAAAGTTAAATAGAAACTTAAATAAGTAAATACCATAGCTCTCAATTGTTTTCTACAGTAAATATTTTTTTCCAAAATTTTAAAATACCTTAAATCTTAAATTTTCACATTTCTTTGTTAACGTCAAACAAAAACAAATAGTTCAGAAGGTTACCAGAGACAGCAGCACTTCTTATAAAGTTAAATGATAATTTAAATCAAAAGTTCCCTGAGATTAAAACGGCTTTAGACTTATCTTATATGGCCGTCAGATTTATTTAGAAAAAAAAGGCTGATACCGATATTCATCAAAATGCCCAATATCGGTGCCGATAATCGGCAACGGGTTGCCCGGTCTATCCCTTGGCATTACCTACAGTTATTTCACTTACAAGAGTGGAGTTGCACAATTCCAATCAGGCAGGAAATGGCCATAAGCACCGCAGACCCCTTCTCAAACCTCCATAAAGGACTGTGCATGTAGTACCTTTTTATTGCAGTCAGGCTCCCGGCTTCAAGCGCTAATGCATCCTGAGTGTCAGTTTGGAAGATAACGTAGGCTCTGTAAATGTTGTGCCACCTTCCAAGTACGCAGACAAACCAAAACAATCCAATGCGATACAATACAATACGACACAATCTGAAAATGACCATTCTGAAGAAGAGATCATTGCTTCAGCTGTCTGTCACATTGACAACAATAAATTACTCTCAGTTGTTTACCTACTGCGTGGATTATTTCTGACCAAAGAAACACTTAACTCGCCATAACGCTGATATTGGGGTCAAGGATTAGAGTCCTGAGGAAAGTCAGTATAAACAGTGTACGTGAATGCGCATGCGTGCGTGGAGCTACTTGTCAAGACAGTGTACAGTTTATTGTCATACTGTAGTCAATGCAAACTGACAGGTTGTCAGCAATGCTGTCTCGTCTTTCTCTCCCATTCTCTCTGTCACACACGTACACACACACTAGGTATATATATATATATGTTAGGGGTGTCAAAATTAGCGCATTAAACGGAACACATTTTTCAGGAAAACAGGGGTGGTTAAGTAGTCATTTACTGGCAAGTGACGACAACAACAAAAAGTATTACACATTAGCATTTCTTTATTTTCTTTAAATAAATAAATACATTTAGTGTGGATGTATAAGGGTGTCAGATGCCTACCATGGCCATGACCTAAGAATAAAAGGATTGCTTACCTATTCATTGATGTTGTTCTTGTTATTATTGGTTATTATCCTTGAATCCTTCCACAAAATGACCAACTGTCATACAAAAAAAACTAGAGCACAACAGATTATAAATACATGCCTACTTGTTTATAAGAGTGCATTGATTTTTTTTTTTTCTAAGAAAAGACTTAGCATTTTATGTGTGCATGTGTGTGCTCGTGTGTATGCATCACAGTAGCATAATAAATAGCCCAGTATGAAATAATGATGAGACTGGGTGTAAAACTGTGACAGCGGGGAAAAATAGCCCTGAATGATGCATCAACCCTCAGCTAAAAATGTGCAAATTAATTCAATGGTGCTGCCATTCACTGAATATCATACTGCCACAACAGAGAGCTGTGTGTGTGTGTGTGTGTTTGCATCCTTTACTTTCCTGATGTAAATTTGACTTCAAATGAATTTGTATGGAATACTGTATAACTGCGTTACAATCAAGAGCACCAAATCCACTAGTTCGCTCTTCAAATTTGGTTCACAATTTAAGTGGAAGGTAAATTAGCTAGTTTGCATATACAAAATAAAAATACAACGGAATTGGGAGTAAGTGGGAGGAAATAATAAAGCCTTGCATTTTTTAATAACAACAGGGAGGAGGAGCTCCAAGAAGGTAAACTTGCGGCAGGCATGCGTCACTCAATCAAACCCAACAATTCTGGACTGAAAATGTGTCTTGCACTCAAACCGAAAGTTAAATATTTGCTGATTTCATTTTTTAACCGATGTTTTCATTCGCATTTCTATGGCTTCAAAAACAGCTGTTCTTAGGCCTTCTAATGAAATAAACTTCCTAAAGACAACATTACAAACCAAGTTGCCCTTTGACTCCACAATTGAAGTCTGCAACGTGAACTCGTGGCCTAGCAGCTCCTCAACCGGTGCGAAGTACAAGGTAGAAGTAAAAACAAAAGCCTGAATCTTAAAATATGTATAATAGATCTGAAGCTCTGAAAGGTTTTATTTTAAAGAAACACATCAATTATTGAAATGTGTGGGGGGTGGACTGCTATGACAATGTGGAAAAGGCAGAGGTGCATTAGTGCTACACGACATGTTTCATGTTTCGAATGCACACATTGAAAATATTGTACCTGACGAATAGAACGTTGTGTCCTGCCTTAGCAACTACTTTGAAGCATTATGACCGCATGAAGGAACAAGACCACACAAACAGACGTCTACACACATATACCGTAAAACCCTCTCCATCACAGACATTTTTTTATGGCACTTATTTGTAAAGTCTTTAAACACATGTAAAAACGTAATAATATATTGAGAACAGGGTCAAAGTATTGTACAGTTTTATAACCTGGCAATATAGCCAGATTGATAATTGTGATTCACTCAAGGGAGTTCTTCACATTATCAATCTGGGACTGCTCCACAGTGATTTGCACGGGACATTCTGTACAATACTTCCAGCTGATTGGACGATGCGGCATCATGTGCATGTTTGTTTTAAACAATCACGGCAACGGATGAAAATGTCATCTTCGGTCTCGTCTTCTTGGGGGGGTCGCAAATATCTTTACTAGACTACTTGTCATCGGCATCTGTTTACGAACAACTCTAAACAAAAGTGACTGAATAAAAAATCTCGGCTTTATATTCGACCCAACTCTTTTTTCAAATGCACACTAAAAATATTACTAGAACTGCTTTTTTTTTTTTTGAGAGAATGCTCAGTATTATTGATTCGGCATGCGTGCGGGTTTATATCACATCATGGGGACCATTTTCTGGGTTTTTACTATCATTGTGGGGACCATGTGTCCTTGTGGGGACATTTTGGTGGTCAAAACTTGGTTTTAAAGTTTAGGTTTGAATTGGGTTTTGGTTTGGGTTAGGGTAAGGCAGTCAGTTGTGATGGTTAACTCTTTGACTGCCAGACGTTTTCAGAAAAGGGATGCTGTGAGTGCCAGCCGATTTAAGCATTTTGACTGATCTTTCAAGGTCCACAGAAAAAGTTTGTTTCTACCTTATTCCGTTCGTCAGTAATCAACAATAGAAAATGGTTAGTTTCACTCAAATGCTCTTGTTTTGGACCAAAATACGGAGAAATCAAGCTTTTCGTGAAACGATATTATTTCATGCACTCTAGTGAATTTGACACCTTTTTTTTCCAAGAATGATGCCACAAACATCTAAACAGTGCTTTACTTATGTAAAACACTACCACCAACAATGAAAAAGTGTTTTTTGATAGCAAAATACGTTTATTTACATTCAACAGTGTAACAATTTGACACAACAATTTGGCAAACTATTTACAAATGTGTGCAACTGTGGTGCTATTTACAAATATGTGGATGTTTCAACGACAGTTTTTCTTTTTGTGTAACACTCCCCTGCGTGCAAGGAGACGCAACAGGATTTGCACAACAGATTAGTTTCACAGCGATTGCCCCTTCGCGTGCAGACGCTACACTTTCTTGCCGGCCGTTTTTTCCGGGGAATAGCAAGTATATACTGCAGTGTGTGTTGCCATCAAGTCTACTATCAGGATCATGATACGGTTACGTTACGGTGGTGTTACGTCTGGCTTCCTCATGTCATTCAGTTCCTATACCGGGTGGTAGATGTTCTGATCCATCTTATCCACTCCATTCATGGTGGCATCGTAGTCCAGAACCAGTGTCTTCTCCGTGATCAGACTGTACTCACTCCTCCGATGAATATGCATTGGATTCGGGGTACTCTTGATCGTCCGATTGAACGTCCGCCTGTGCTCCGCGTTTTCCGGCATTAGCATCGCTCGCCGGTGAGGCTTTATGACGTGATCATAGTCGCGCGTCAACGCTTCCAACTTCGGCGTCATCATCATCAATGTGCATTGGTCGATGCTTTTCGACTACTCTTCATCGTCCGATTGAACGTCCGCCTGTGCAGAAGTGCTCGGTTGTGCTCTGCGTTTTCCGGCGTTAGCATCGCTAGCCGGTGAGGCTTTATGACTTGATCATAGCCGCGCGTCAAGGCTTCCAATTTCGGCGTCAAGCTCGGAGTCACCATCATCATCATCGTCAACATCAATGCGCTTTTTAGTATTGATCGATGCTTTCCGTCTTTGAAAAAAATGCTCAAGCGTGAGCTGCTTGCAACCGGTCGCCATTGTTGCTTCATCAGCCATTGTCCCCTCAACACTCTAGCTCCGCCTCACGTCTTCGACTGACGCCCACCCAATCTTGTCCAAAGAGAGTCATCGCTGCCATCTAGGGGCCAAAATGAGTCATTATACTAACTAGATCTGATACTTTCAGCACAGCTGGCCAAGGCTTTCCTCCACCCGTTTCCAAAAAAACAACAAAAAAAACATAGTGAACGTCTTTTAACGTCCTGGGCGCCCCTCCGTAGGTTTTTACTAAACGTTATTTAACGTTTTTGTCAGTAAAAGAGTTAAGGTTAGGGTAAGCGTCTAGGAAATACAATGAGATGTCCGCACTAGGAATGTAAACCCAACCCATGCATGCGTTTGTGTGTGTGTGTGTGTGTGTGTGTGTGTGCTCTTTAATTCACCTGAAACCCTTCACCTTAACCGGAAATCTTCAGAGTTCCACCAAAGTCGTGTAATTGTCAGGACACTGGAGGAAGGATCAAAGGAAGAAAAAATAAAGCAAAGTGACATCCAAAACCAACCAGGGGCACCACCCTCTCCATCTGAATTCCAACAGGATTAGGGAGACATCAAGAGACCAGAGGAAGGACTAAAAGAAGGATTTTTCATATATAAGGCGCACAGCATTATAAGGCGCATAGAATAGAAGCTACTGTAGTGGCTGGGGTTGCGTTAAGCATCCACTAGATCAGGGGTGGGCACACTCGGTCCTCAAGGGCCGGAGTCCTGCAGGTTTTGGATGTTTCCTTTCTCCAACACAGCTGATATATGATCAGCTCCTCAGCAAGCTCTGCATAAGCCTGATAACAATCCTGTTGATTGGAATCAGCTGCGTTGGAGCAGGGAAACATCCAAAACCTGCAGGACTCCAGCCCTCGAGGACCGAGTTTGCCCACTACTGCACTAGATGGAGCTGTGCTAAAGGGAATGTCAACAAAACAGTCAGATGAGTCTATCAGTCGATATTTATTACCGGTAATACAATGGGGTATATGCCACGGAGGAGGCGGGACTTCCGTCTTCCTGGTCTTCACACATCAGCTTTGTTTCCGTTTCCTGTTTGCAACGTGTGGGTCCTGTCCCAGTTCTTGCGCTTCCGCCTTTGTGCCCCTCGGTTGCGCGTTCCCGTCGACGGGTGTGAGTGTGTACTGTGTCTGTCTCAGTTGTCCGAAGCATTTGGGCACGTTTGGGGGGCGCAAGGGTGGGGACGCGAGTGTTGGAACGCGGCCATCAGTGGCCGGAAACAACGCTGATGTGTGAAACCCGGATGTCGATTGGTCTGTGGCATCTACCCCATACAAACCAGTGTTCTGACAACTCTGTTCACTCCCAAAACAAGTTACTGGTAGTGTAGACACAATATGGTTCTGTATTAACAATATAACAATAACTCAACATTGTTCAAACGTTAATATCCATATTTACAATATCTGCCAGCCTTGTTCAGGTGTGGGACTACCGTTCTAGCCGCTGTTACTTCGGCGACGCCCCCTGACTACGGTGGCAGTACTTAACCAATATTGATCCACATATAAGGCGCATCGGATTATTAGGTGCACTGTTCGGTTTTTGAGAGAATTAAAGGCTTTTAGGTGCGCCTTATAGTGCGGAAAATACGGTAAACAAGCTTCCGGGAGTATTCACGATCTGACTGGAAATGAGCAGTGCATCGTCTCAACTACCGCAACGTGAGCATTCGGCATTGCTTGGCTTCGCTCGGCTTCACTTGTTTACCCGTTTTCAAGGAATGTTCGGCTAAGCTTGCTTTGCTTGGGTGTTCGAACTCCGAAAATGAGTTCAAACTCCGAGGCATTTTTTACCCAGATTTTTTGGTTGAAGTCCGAATTGTACGAGTTCCGAGACGTTCAAACTCCGGGGTTCCACTGTATATGCTGCTCAGTCCCTACTGAATAGCCCACAAATAGTGGGCGTCCACAAAATCAGAAGACAAAAATCAGCCATCACAATTGGTCTCTGGTTTGATTAACTACATTGTGCATGCTAAATAATCTAATTGCATATATTCCTCTCAAAATGTGCAAACTTAAGCTGGCTGAAATTTGACAGTCACAATTCTGGGTGTGCCGATGAGTAGATCAGCTTCCACTTCTGTTTGCATGAGCAATCAAGTTTGTGCCCATGCATATACCCTTAGTAAATTAGGCCCATACTGTTTAGAAAATCAGTAAAATAAGGCATACATTTGGACAGGTTAGGTCACAACTTAGTAACAATTTCCTTAAAGTAGCACTAAGGAACTTTTCAACCTTAGTAAAATACTTAAAACTAGTTAAATGGTACGTTGGTATGGTATGTTATAGCCTGAGGGGGTCTGTATCAAAAAACAAACAAAAAATTACAAATGTGCTGACTGCTTTATGGCAAACATCACTTCCCTCTTTATCCATTCGTTACAAAGTCGGAAGTCAATTTGAATGTTGATGCACGATTACTGCTTTCCTGGCAGGAGCTGCAAAACAACTGAAAAGTTTTGTCTAAGGAGACAAAAAGGAATAAAGAAAAAGGGAAGCTACCCGGGGCTGACTGGTTAGCACGTCCGCCTCCCAGTGCAGCGGACGTGAGATCGAGTCCGGGTTTCGGCCTTCCTGGGTGGAGTTTGCATGTTCTTCCCGTGCTTGCGTGGTTTTCTCCGGGTACTCCGGTTTCCTCCCACATTCCAAAGACATGCATAGCAGGTTAATTGAACACTCCAAATTGTCCATAGGTGCGATTGTGAGTGCGGATGGTTGTTCGTCTCTGTTTGCCTTGCAATTGGCTGGCAGGGTTCAGGCCGTTCAGGGTGTACCCCGCCTACTGCCCAAAGCCAGCTTGAATAGGTTCCAGCGACCATTGTGAGAACAAGCGGTTAAGAAAATAGATGGATGGGTGGATGGATGGATAGAAGCTACCCGGATAAAAGGACAGTCAAGGATCAACATTGGCCCGGATTTCACTCGCTGGCGTGAGCTAAAAAAAAAGACTCAATTCGCTTGTCGTCATGGGAAATGGGGTCTTCCTTCAGGCATAACAATACCACTTTTGGCGCCGCCATATCAACATAAACTGAAAGTTCCTTGGTGTTGCTTTAACATTACAAAATGAGTCAAATCTATATTGACGATGTTCAAGAACGTCAAACTAACTTTGAAAGTCACAACATTTTATAATGTTTAGTAAAGTTGTGTTACCTCGACCAGGAATGAAAGTGCAAAGTTAAGAATCACTGTTTGATGGATGTTTGTTGATTTATTAACAGAATTAAATACTAACTTTGCACCTCATTTCACTGATGACAATACTGAACACTTGGTTTTGTTATGTTTTTTTCCCAAGCACATCAACAAGCGTTGAAATTCTTCTTTTGTGATGTGATTCACCGCAGCCTCATTCAGTTATTTGTTTTAGGGGAGCTTGTTCCCTTCAGTCCTCTTTGTGTCCTCCTGTTTAGAAATAGCTGTTGTTTTCCTTTTTCGTTCTACTAGTGTGGCTGTAGTTGATGTTTATTCCAAATGACTGTATTTGCTATACTCAATGTTTTTACAATGGCTCCAATTTAGTTCCCATCCAATATCAGTTTCACATGTTTTTCAACCCATTGACGGCCCTCTGGTTCACATGTTGTTTACACGTCTATTCAGAGACTAAACTCAAATCTGAAAATTTGCGTAAACGTACACACGCGAAAAACGGCTACGTTCAAAGTGTAGACTGTTGATGGCACAAACTGCTGCTTGCCAGTTTGGTCACACATTTTTTCCACTTTTGACAAGATTTTATGTCTGCTCTGTTGAGTTATACGCTAGTTATAGCTATTAGAATAATATGAAAAGTAAAACACACTTGGGGCGGTGGACAAGACATTTGAGTGTATTTAATTTGATAAAGGTGCCTCTCAATGAATTTGTCATCACCATCTGTAAGATCAAAGTGGAACAACAGTATTGGATAGTGCGTTATAATGGCTTACAATAATATTAATAAACACACTTTTGGAAAACCAAAAAAACCCCTCAACATCTGCTTTGTGTCTATTAAGCTACTGTAAAATAATGTTGGTCATGATGGTGGCAAGTACCGGTACTTTTTGATGTGGTACTCGGTGTAAACATTTCAGAACTACTCCAGATTATTTTTCTCTTCCATCCGGTTTTAAAATTCTTGTGATATACAGTACAGTATGCATTTTGATATTGATCGAGCAACTCTGAAGCTATGTGGAATGTATGTTTCTTTTAGGAAAACGGCAGAAGATTTTGGAATTAAAGACTATGGCTTCTTTTTCAACCCAGCCATTTCTTTAATCTTCTGTCACACTCGAGATAGTAGCAATAGGGCTGTTTTATTCCTGGAGGACAAAGTGTTTTTACCCTAGAGTGAATTGCTCTGCTATGAATCTATAATGTAATTCCCCAACATGAGGAGACACCCATCATTCAAATGTTACAGTGCATTACATTTTCAACCCATCAGATATGTTGGAAAGCTCATACATTGAAATCTGAGAACTATATGAGGTGGAGAGAGAGTGTAAGTGTGCGGATGATGTGTGTGTGTGTATTTGTGTGCATGTGTGTGCACGTGCACTTCTTTGCTTGGGAACGTGCTTTTGTGCATTGGCATGCATTAGCATAGGTGCAGCACAAACATGGTGTATTGAGTGTGCATGAGTTTATGGTGTCTACTGTGTGTGCAAGCATTTGAATGTACACGTGTATTTGATCGGCTTTGTGTGTATGTGCTTTGGTGTGTGTGGCATTTTATATAGAGGAAGTGTGTGTGGGGGTGGAGAATGTGGAAGTGAATTATGCCTTTTTACAGAGGGGAGGGGTGCATATATGTATGCGTATATGTGGGGGATGGGCAGCACCATGTATGTATGTTCACTAAGTGTGTGTGTGGGGGTGTGTGTGTGTGCGTGTGTGGCGAGCGAACAAATGAGTGAGTGAGTGAGTGAGTGAGTGAGTGAGTGAGTGAGTGAGTGAGTGAGTGAGTGAGTTATATATGGGGAGAGATTGAAAGTCTAAAAGCATGCATTTTAATGATACCTAAATGGGTGTAGGCAATAAACACTAATATGCATGAGCTGCTATTTCTTACGTGTGTGTGTGTTTATGTATGTGTGTGCATATATTGTACACATATGCTATGAAGCTCTGTTCCAACGTAGCATAATTCTGTGTGAGAGAAGTAGATTTGTATTTTATGTGCGTGTTTGACCATCTGTTTAACTGTGTCAGGCACTAACCCTCGATGTTAGCTTGGACTGAATGGTGCCTGTTTTTCTTTGTTTCATACTGTAATTAACTGATTCTCTTGTTTTCTACTCTCATTTGGAGAATCATATATAAAAATCCTGTTAATTCACATGTATTCGGGAAAAAAACGGTCTTTGTAGAGAGAGGCACACCATTTACATATGTGTATATATATATATATATATATATATATATATATATATATATATATATATATATATATATATATATATATATATATATATATATATATATATATATATGCAGGTGCTCATAAAATAAATTGAATATTCTCAAAAAGTTGAATAATTTCCGTAATTCCATTCAAAAAGTCAAACTTTCATAGATTATAGATTCAGGGCTCACAACTTAAGTGATTTCAAGTATGTATTTGTTTATTTTTACATTATTTGTGCTTCCAGCTCATAAAATCCACTACAAGAGGATGTCAAAACATTAGAATAATGTGAAGAAATCCCCATGCATACTTCCCAGTGTTTTGCATGGGGGGAAAAAGATGGATGGGTTGATGGTATTTTCAAAGCCATCAATTTTCAAATCTTCAGTAGTTGTTTGGGAATCCCTTTGCCTTAATCACTGCCTCGAAATTAATGCTTTAAGTTCCTTAACGCCACAATTTATTTTGTATATGTAATGACCGCCCCTTACTTAGCAGCAGACACGTCTAAATCAAAATTTAGCAGTAATAAATGTAATAATAATGCATATATTTGTGGAGACTGGGGTCTAGTTGTAATTCACAAGTTACTTCATGTTAAAGATTAGATAGCTCTTAATATGAAAAGAAAAATGCACTGAGCTGTCACCGTCTTACAAATGCAATTATGCCATCTAGTGGCAGAAAAATTATCTCACTACAAATCAATATCACACTTTTTATAGTACACTACATATTTTTTATTTTAACTCGAGCCGTCAAACGATTACATTTTTAAATCAGATTAATCACATTTTAGAATTTTGTTTAATCACGATTAATCACTTAATTAAAAAGGCTCTTTAGCCACATTTTTTTGTTCGCCAAATTTGAAGAGCCGTTAATTGTTGAACGTTAATTCTTTCGACATTTAATATGAGGACGTCTTCAACATTTTTTGATCCACCGCACGTTCTCATTCTCCTCTTTTTCTAATCAGTTAATTACTTGCATAATTTAAAAAAAAGAAGACCCCAGTCGTTTGACATGAACAAATATTCTGAATGTCATATGCAAACATTTATTAAATGCTTTACTTTAATGCTGTGCTACCTTTAACATAACCATCCACTGTCAAGCTAAAGGATAATCTGTGGTCAAAATTAATAGTGCGTTTAATCTGTTAATACATGATTAATGCAATAATTTTTTTGCGATTAATCAATGAGTTAATGCTGGACAGCACTAATTTTAACTCAAGTTTAAGAACTATTATGAAATTGCTGTATCAATTACTAAAAGATGCAGCCATATTCCTATTAGTTAAAAAAAAATCCGCTTCTTTGTGAACAAAAATATGAAAACTTAGAAAAAACTTTTAAAACTGCCCCAACTTGCGTGCGTCTGTGAAAATACCAAGACAAAGTCTGGCGCCAGACTTGTGTTGGTCATGAAATTAGAACCTGAAGTAAGTGTAAGTGTAAGTGTAAGTGTAAGTGTAAGTGTAAGTGTAAGTGTAAGTGTAAGTAAGTAAGTGTAAGTGTTTTAGGTGTTCTGTGCATGTGACCTCAAATCAGGGTTGTCTCCTCTCCCCCAAGAAATGTAATTATGAATTTTATGATTTCAGAAATTAAACGTTGCAACAAAGCACGGACGTGGGGCAGCTTTTTAGTAGTTTTAAACTAAACTATTCGGCCTATTACAGTCTACAGTAGTACCAGCATGGACTCCAATGAAAGGGTCTGCTCAAGAGTGTAGATACCCAGACACACTGTTGTGCTTGGTAATCCTTTCACCCTCCACTAATAGCTGAACATGCACGCTCACATGCACATACACACACACACTGACTACAGAATGTGGAGAACAGAGTGTACAAGCTTCCCATTGATTAGCAGAGGCAACAGAGGGTCAGGGAAAAATTGCCCTCGTAGCACAGTCTCCTCATAGTGGATGCCTGTAGGTCAGTCAAACAGGTTGAACGCAGACAAAAACGGAATTGTCCAACACAAGATCCTGTTCTAAGCTCCCACAGCACAAATCACCATCTTCCATCATTTTGATGATTAAAGACATGACGTGTAAAGTTCATTCATCTGGTCATTCCCCGAATGGAGATGATGAACAAACTATACATTGATAATACACTGAGCAGACTGACCTGGTGTCCATAAAAGCAACACGGATCCCATACTTGAAAATTATTTGGCAAACTGTACAAAATGTAAGGGAGATTGTCTAAATGTCTAAATATCTGAGACGAAAACAGATGCTAGAAAGGCATACTGCCGATATTGAGATATCACACACAAACAAGCATAGACCATAATTAGCTGTGTCTGGATGAACCTGTTGGGGAGCCTTGAGGCTCGACCTGTACTGCTCATCGAGTAGATTACAACTCTACAGGGTTGGGAGGGTTACTTTAAAATGTAATCCATTACAGTTACAAGTTACCTGCTAAAAAATGTAGTTAGTAACGTAATCCGAGTACCATAATATTAAAGAATTGGATTACTCCAATAATGAGTATGCTCATGAAGACAAAATAAAAATAAATATCACCACATTATATATTCTATACAATGTGCCCCTGCTATTTGCGGGTGATAGGGACCCGGGCAGCCTACAAATAGCAAAAATCCTTGTGTAATTAAAAAGCATGTAGGCTATTGATTGATTGATTGATTGATTGATTGATTGATTGATTGATTGGCCATATGTTGTTTTCGAACTGTCACTGAAAGCAACCACACCTCATAGATAGATAGATAGATAGATTGAGAGACAGATTGATAGATATGTCATCCAATGAGGATGACGATGTGTGACATCAACTGCAAAATGAACTTTTATCCCAGTCATAAGTTTATGTTGTTGTGTATATGTTGTGTATGATGTTTAAATAGTGAATTGGTGGGAGGAAGATTTGTTTGGAAGGTGTAACTCACATTATGGTTGTAGGCTAGCGGGCTAGCTAGCAAGAAGCTACAGCGCGTAGCATGCCGCTGGACTCTCAGCTCGAACTTTCGCTCCGAGTAAGTTCCAGTGAATACCGGTCGCCATTTCCTCCTCCCGTCCGTGAAGCTTTTTCAAACTGCCCGCGTGTGGAGGACACGACTCGTCAGTTCGTTCATTCCCACCTCCCCGACATGTAGCAACTGTCCCACTCGTGCGGGCGTGCACGCTCTCTCTCTCTCTCTCTCTCTCTCTCTCTCTCTCTCTCTCTCTCTCTCTCACTCCGTCTCTCTCTCTCACTCCGTCTCTCTCTCACACCGTCTCTCTCTCACGCCTCTTTCGCACTCTCTCTCATCGTAATTGTATTCCCTCGAAGTAATCCCCATTTTTAATAAATGTACCTGTTACTACATGTTTTTCCCTGTAACTGTAATGGAATACAGTTTAAAAAAAAATTGCAATCGGATTACTTATCGGCAGTACATGTATTCCGTTACTCCCCAAGCCTGCAACTCTACATATTAAAGACATCAAACTATAAAACTGTGTGCATGCATGGTTTACTGACTATGCATAATGAAATAACCACTGCCCAATACAATCTATTGAGACTATCCCCTAGCCAACAAAGTGCTTTACATTCGACTACTCATGACGCAGCATCAGGAGCAACTGGGGGTTCAGTATCTTGCTCAAGGACACTTCAATGTGGTAACAATGGCTTGGTATTGAACCCACTAACTGGGTTGTTAGATGACCACTTTACAGTTTCACACACTGCAAACTACAACAAAGTTAATCAGGTCATAATTTATATTTGAATTTATACTCCCAATATTTGAATGACAGGAAGTGAAATTGATCTTTTGCAAACCACGCGACCAAACGGACAATGTCCGTATCCGCTCCATTGAAATCCATCGTAAAATCAACCACAAAACTTTTGTCAGCTTCAATAAAACCATCAGAGCTGGGCAAGTCTGTTAATAGGCAATTGCCGTCTATGACGATGCCCACCTTGCTGTAAGTGCACAAAGACACGAAGCCTGGGATAAATACATGGACTGAGCACCGACTGAAGCACATTTACGTCCGTCATTCGGGGTGAGTTCATATGGTCACTCTCATTCCATGTATTTTTGAGAGCCTTTGCGTTATAAAGCTTTTGCTGAAAAAGCAGAAGCGCGCGCGCCAAAAGGTGGGAATCGTGGACGACGGGAATTGACGACCTACGGACTTGTCCAATTCTAAGAACCATACCAAACAAAGTTCCAACAAGATGTGGACATGGTGAAGGGGTGTGCCCATGGATTGTGTAAATCAGACAGGAATCCCAAGGGTTTGTCAAGTGGAGTCTTTCGCGAGATAGCGAAAGGTCATACGGAGAAACGTATTCTCATCACATATCAGCGGTAATGAGACTTTTAACATACAGTTTTCTTCCAATTGGAATCTTAGCAATACACCTGCATTTTTCATGTTTATTTGAAAACAGATACCACAACATAGACAAATAAAAAAACATTCTCTAATGCACAGCAGCACCACAGCATATGTAACTCATGCTAAATATATTCAAAGTAATAATGGCATTAAACAATGTTTTTGTTGCTAGGGACTGGGTGACCATTGTGTATTCCAGACGGCCGGTAGATTTTTGGGAGCGTGGGCTGACATGAAGAAAATAATCTGTTGGGAATAAATAAATAACATTTCATGAAACTAATACTATAGTTTATGTAGCGGTTCAGAGAATAAATGAAGGCCTACATGTGTTTCTGATAGTATTGTTTTCCACAGCTACTATTACTGCATTGTTTTTGTGGGTTCAGTTTAATTTACATGTGGTCTATCTTTTGTGAATCCAACCTGTATTTATACTGTTCGAATTGCAAAAAAGTTTGCTCGTAGAAACCACGCTGACAAGACGTTCTTATTTTGGTAAATACAAAATGGTTTCCGCATCCGTGTATGCTAACCAGTGCTAGCTTGATGACGGAGTTCTCTTTGTGAGTGCTCTGCAAAGTAGAGTAGCTCCAAGCAACGCGCACCAGCAGCAGTTGGCAGCAGCACAGCAGTACAGCAGTCAGTGTAGTAGTACAGCAAGCAGCGGGACAGAGCATTGAAACAATTACACTACAAGTCGCATCTCATCCTGAATGGACAAAACATCGTGATCGCGACTATCAAGGAAACAGGTGGAGACGCGTCTTACAGTGAGTTATTCTGGCTGAAATAGTTTATGAATGAATGAATTGTCAATGAACAATTGCGTAGACCTGGAAGTTTGGGGAATTCTTGGAGCATGAAACCCGGCGTGGCGAGAAGAGCTTGTTCCAAAACTTGCGGGATCATTTAAAGCCTACTTTTCGGCTTCACTTCTCCCTCCTAAATATCCCCGAGAGTGGCGTTTGTTTCCCGAAGAGGCTCGTGGATGTTTCTCCTTACGGTTGCTCAGGGACCTCCAAGTTTGTAAAAGAACACAGCGAAACAATCATTAGTTGATTTTGTTGAAAGGAAGGAAGAAAGAAAGCAGAAGAATAGAACAGCGGGAGAAGCGGATGTATATTGGGCCATGGATGTGACAGTTTACCCACCACCACCTCAGCCTCTGGCCGCGTCAGAGCACAGCAGACTGGGGCAGCTCTCCTATCCTGACCCGGCCTTCGGGACCAACAAGGTAGGTGACACCGAGCAGAGACCTTCTTGTGTTGCTCATTGTCTGGCAGATGAAAGTCACCTTTGTGTTGCCCCTCACTTTAATTAACTGTGGGGGTATTCATCTGTCTTGCCCTGCCAATTAAATGGTAATTAATTGCTTTATTAGCTTGAAGTTAATTAAAGCAGCTACTGCTACCATTGTCTATTGATGATGAACTAGGATTTTATTAGACTTTCACCAATGTAATTTTAAGGTAATGTTGCTTTAAAAAAGCACTACAAGATGGTAGATGAGGTAGTGGTTTGGGATTTTTGAGCACATCATTTCCATGGGCATTTTTTGATACTTGGTTAACTTGTCTGAGAAGCTTAGTGTTGTAAGTTCTCAACACAACAACCACTTTTTAAGAGTCTCGGAATCAAATGCATTTTTGCTCAGTGTTGGACAGGGAGGACTTGGGAATTTTCATTAATACCGGTTGAGTCCAGGCCAGTGCTACTGTGATCAGTGAGAAACGCTGAATGCAGGTGCTGCGCTACATTCCCAGTGTCGCCTTGAATGCCATGGCATGCCACATAAATCTTAGATTTGTTTTTGTTGAAAAAATATATATATACTGGTCATTTTGTTTTGTATTTTGGGGGGGATTTCTCTTTGATACTGTATATGCAATCTTGCTCTCTTCTGAATCTCTTTTGGGCAAGGTGAAGGGTCATAGTCAGAAACCTGTGACTGACTAAGTTCCGATGTCTGTCTGTCTGATTGGCTGTCTGTATGCTGTGCGATGTCCTCTCAATCGACTGTGTTTAACTGTGATTATGCTTTACATCGTAGAAGAATACAGCTACTAGAGTATAACTTTCAGTCTTAATGCAACGAATTGGGACATATTCATTTTGTTATTTAGCAGAAGATTCTTGTGAAGGATTTAAAGGCGGAAGAATACATGTACATACCCAACTAACTACCAACAATCGAAATAAGTCATATGAACCTTGATTCTAGTTTGTGCTTAATTTCCTAGATAAATACAGTGGTGGTTTTATGAAAGACAAATCAAGCTATTTCCTTTAAAGTGACAGTGTGTAATAGTTGACCACTTGATATCACTATATCATAGAATGCAGCCGAAGCGCATGCATTTCGAAATACACACACTACGGTGGCTCAGAGAGACCACACTTTGCAAGCCTACCACCAATTCTTATTTTGCGTGAGTGAACGAGCAGCTCGGCAAGCGATGGCGACTTAGCAGCTGGTGTGAAGCCCGGCGAGCGACGCCAAAAGACTGAGCGAGCCGGATTTACCCGGAGCAGCTAACAAGTGGGTCTAGCGGGAGTTAGTCGGAGCCATAGGCTGGAGTGGCTAACAAGACCGGATAGCGGGAGAAGCTAGTAAAAAATAAATAAAAAGCTGGTAAAAGCTTGAGAGAGCAAAGCAGAATATCACAAATCACGGGACTCAGCGACGACCACCTGCAGGCCAGAACTATGGAAGGTAAGCAACGGTTGCCCCACTGGGTCAGACACTATAGATGCAAGCACCACCAGGGCTAACTTCGTTTGTGAAGTTGTCCTTGTCCGTAGCAGGAAGATGGCGGTGAAACATGTCAGCCTCTTGTAAGGTGAAACTCCAGCCATGTAATATAATTAGTGATTACTAGACCTACATTTCTATTTAAAAAATATACATTGATGTGATAAAACATGTTTATTTTTTTGCATATTATTGAAATCAATAGTGTGTTTTTTTAATTGAATGAATTGTTAGTTTACTACTAGATGGCGCTAAAGATTACACACTGCCACTTTAAACAAGAAACAGCAGTACAGGAGGAAAACAAACACCATGTTGTAATGTCCCCGTAATAAATTTATCAGGTTATAATTTATGATAATCCGTTATCACAAGTCACTTTGGGATTGAGGAAGCTCAACTGAGCTGCAGTGTTTTATTTCTGGCTTCACAGATAACTCCCAGTTATAAAGTGACTTTACTTTGCTCTCAAACATGAATATATGAGTAAGTTTCGTTCCGAAATTGCAGGCAAGCATCCTGTGAGGTGCCTCCGCTAACGTTTCTGCTGCCTGCCCCAAGTGGAGATTCTGTTCACGTAGTATTATTGCATTCTTACATGTGTAACTAATATGTACGGCCCTCAAGAGAGGCATGGCGGAATGAAAGCTACGCAATGACAAACTGGTGGCCGCCGTTCTTGATTGGGCAGGGCAACTGTACATTAGCCGGTCTTGAACTCCGGCCTCGAGATGTGGGCATTCACAGAATGCCACGTTATTGTTGTTAGGTGTCAGCAATACACTTCATTGACACTTTAAAGCCTTGCAACTTGCTGCTCTTCTTCTGGGAAGTGGACATGCATGCACAAAGGTATGCCACCGTGCCCAGTGTTGTTGTCAGCGAGTGTTTGTTTAAGAAAAGATAGAGATGGAAGATAGAGGCTGTGGATAGAGAGCGGGCTGTGTGGTTGGGGGTAGGGAATGGAGAGAAAGAGAAATAGAGAGAGAGGAGAGGAGAGCGATTGAGAGAGAGAGAGAGAGAGAGAGAGAGAGCTAGTTGTTGGGGGTAGGGATGTTGCAGATGAGTGTGGTTGTAGTGGGGGTGGGGCCACTAAGGTTTGTACTATATTTCTCTCTGTGTGTCTTTTGATTCATGGCTCTGTCGGTCTGATAGACGAGATCATATTACTGTGTGGGGGAACAGAGAGCGAGAGAATATAGAGGAGGGAGAGAGACAGGAAAAGCACAGCCAGGCACAGAAGCAGCGAGACAGAAAGAGAGGGAAAGTCGGACGAATAAGAAACAAAAGCAGAGAACAACTGAAAAAGAAGGTTGTAGAACAGAGTGGCAGATGTGTTAATGCAGAGACAGATTTTCCATTTCATTTGAGTGGAGACAATCCTCAGCACAATTACAAGGGTCCACTCCGTATCATGCATGCGATTATTAACCATGACAACCAATCTGAAACTGAGGCTGCACATGCACTGCAACCTTAAACTTATCATTTATATGACGGGATGAATGTGTCAACACAAATGTCTGAACCAACTGGACATGAAGCAGATTTGACTTTGTCAGGTGCCATGCGCAAGTCTGTGTAACGTCAAAGTAACGTGTGGACAGAGCAGACTTTCCATTCCGCTTCTGCATTCAGCCACTAAAGTTTCAGACCAAAAAAAAGCAACTTGGCGTGTTATACCAGGCTTGACTCAGCTGGTATAGTGTCGTCTCCCAACCAACATTTTTGTGAAAACTAAAGTTGCACAAACTAGTGCTGGACAAAAAAAAGGAAAAAAAAGAAGTAGTTTTTCTTTAAAATGGTATTGAAATGCCGATTAATAAACAACTACCAAAACTCAACTTTAAATATAACTTGAAAGAACAACCAGAAAATAAATTAATAACAAAGTAAAATAATTAAGAATGGGAGAGTACCGATACCAGGTATCTGTATCAGGCCCGTACCCTTACTTATTTCAAGGTATCAGTATTCGTGATGGCGCCCGATACCAGTATATTCGGGTCTGTAAGGCAATGTAAATACGCGCCAAAAGCCCTCGTGTAATCTGAATATTTGCTCATATAAACACGATCGAAATACCTAATTTGAACAGAACTTTAGTTTGTTTTCTGTGCGTGCTCTATTCGCAAGGAATCTTGGTCATTTGAGCACAGGAACTACTTGTACCTGTATGGGCAGCAGCCATCTTACGTTGCCACTCGCTAAACGAGTCTAACTTGTACATTGATTTCTCAGCAGCGTTTTCACATTATTGTGTGTCTTTATGGAAAAAATGCCACTGTGTGTATCTATACACACATACATGAGTGTATACTAGTGATGCACCGAATATTCGGCCGAAAATGGCAAAAATTGCCGAAATAAAATTCAAGCCGAAATAGGTTTTTTTACCGGCATCCCAGTGGCCATACTAAATACTTTAGCTAATGCTAGCACTATTGCAATCAACAGTTTTATACACGGACACACCTACCGCTATCTCCGGGTGGCGACAGAAGTGTACAGGACGCCAAGTGTGACTTTGCAGTTTGTTCCAAAAGCCGATCAGCTGGTGCGAACAAATGTATTTATTTATTTTTAAACTTTGGTGAATATGTGAATGTGCCGATTTTAAGTGCGCCGCGCCTTGTCCCGCCGCACAATCCGTGCCCGCCTGTGCGAACTACATTGACTATGAGGTGCAATCGCACCGCCAGAAAATGCTCAACCCTCGTTTGGTGTTTAATGTACCATTAGCCAACATGCGGTGTGGGCACATTTCAGTTTATATTGTACTTTGTTAAAAGGCCAGTGCTAAATACATATTTTATAATAATACTATAATTGTAATGCAATGATAGTAAAAATTGGCATAATTTTTTTTCGCCGTTGTTTTCTGTTTTTGGCCAAGCATTTTTAATTTTCGGTTCCAGCCAAACATTTTCATTTCGGTGCAACCCAAGTGTATACAAGTCAGTGCGTCTGGTGCACAACCACCAGAAATACACAAGCAGAGGAAAACAAAAATGGGGAAATATAACAGCGCAACTTGGTGTGAGGAGAAAACCTACTACGGGTACTTTATTAGTGTGGCACCGTGAGTGACATGACGATTTTCTTTTATTGACCGTAGAGTTAAAGTTAAAAGAGGACGTGGTATTTATTTGCGTAATGACGTCGTCCGAGTGTCACTGTTTAGATCGGGATATGTATACGGAAGTCTGCTCACACATGTAAAGGGGTAATGGTTCAGAAACTGGAATTTTAACCCCAACACAAATATTTATTTCATGCAAACATAATCAGTGTCTTCAGGGTGCTTTCAAAACATAGGAACTTGCAAATGCACATTGGCTCAAAACAACTTTTGTTTGTTTGTTTGAGGAGCAATTTTGTAAATCATTGACATCATTTGAGGAGCAACTTTTGAATTTTGCAGGTAAATCCCACGGACCTAAAGAAAGGGTTTTCTTTAACAATAAAAATATAACGATTGTACAAGTGATATTCCAGTTTTATATAAGCAGCCATTTTTATTTCTTAATTCTTTATTGTGAATAGCAGCAAACTGTATTTTCCTAAGAATAATAAGAAACATTTTCAGCGGGGCAGTTTCAAACAAAAATATAAATTTCAGTTCAAACTGGGTTGTATGATCTTTTAGCTAAGCTAAATTGATAAAAAAGAAAAGAAAAAAAGAAGTAAGATCTAACCTAACGTAATTAATTTACAGTACTTCTAGTCCTATTTAGCGTTGCTGTATATAATTCAGACACTTTCTAAATTGCCCTCCATTTTGCTGTTCACAGTTGGATACGCTCTGCTTTAACGCATTTCCAGCCAGACTTCTGTGAAAAGTGTATTCAATCACCCAAGCCCATAATTCCGGTGTTAAACAATCAATCTTACGTTAGCCTAGCAATTACACGGTTTCTCCATCTTCTGTTAGTTATGTTTCGTCTTCACTTAGCTAGCTGGCGCGTATCACCGAGCTTGCCTCCCCTACGACCCGCTTGGAGGTGATGTGAGCAAGATGTGGCACAAAATGTAAATGATGATGCGAGGCGTTTTTATGATCGTGAGAAGCCAAAATTGAAATCACGATTATATTTCACTTGCGCAACCCTAACACAAATTTTGCGTGATGTCAGCATCTTGCAGTCCACAGTCCGCATCAAATGACGAAACGTTTGCCTCATGCTTTTTATTGGGATTTGTGTTTATTGCAACACATATTCCAAATGAAGAAGAAGCCTCAACAAGGCGTGTTGAGAAGAAGAACATTAGGACACAAGAAAAATTGTATACAACAGAAGATATGCAAGCAAACTATTATTCAAAACAGTAAGACTCACAGTATCACAGTCAGACGTTACTCTTGTTGTATTTGGCCATTTAACTAAGCAATGGGTTTACTGTGTTTGCAACACTGGTGAGTTTCATTTGCTAATTGTTTAATAATATCCAAATGTATTATTTCTCACTTGTTTGTGCGTCTTTTATCAGAGAAAAGTGGGAGGAGGCGTGCTTAAGATTGTCTCTGCAGTACAATTTTATGTTAGCAGCTCCATATCATTATTTCCCATTGGGAAAATGCTTTGGAAATCCACTGAACTTGCGTTAATTAAACATTAAGATTCATTCTCGTTTTTGACACAGATTTGAATCCACAACAGTGTGATGCCACTGTAGAATTTTTTCTTTGCTTCAAGAAAGTCATCTTTTGCAGACATATGTATTGTGCATCCGCTAAAATGCATTTTTTTTTTTCTACTTACTGAATTTGACTTTTTTGGTATCAGTCTCCTTTTTGCCCTTCCCCATAAACTAAAGAGCAGTTCCAATACTTGAGAACACATCTGATAGAGGCAATTTCCTGTGTGCTTCATATGTGAAAGGGCAACTCTGGTCCTGTTTCTCCGGACATTGTTTGGACTTCCTGAGATGGCTTTACATTAATAGCATTCTTCGAAGGTTACACATTAGATTATTACAGCGTATTGAACCTGAGATAAGCATCTACTTAAAACCTGCATGGTGTTATCTTGGTGCACTTACAGAGTCTTATTATATTTCTTTGCGCAAAGAATAACAATGTGTGGAGTGTTGTGGGATATTCATACTAGAACCATTTGAATAACATTTCGTCTTTAGTTGTGTGTGCAAAGGAAATATTTTCATTGGAATAGTTTTCAGTGAGTTCACAGGAGAAATGAAATGTAAATATGTTTTCCTTTTGTGTGTGTGATAACCTAAGAATTTATGTATTTATGTTAATGTTGCCAGACTAACGAACTGCCTTTGCCAAAAGCAGGCTTGGTTTACATGTGTGCCAGACTGCAGTATTTCCGATTCTTTCGTAGCATGAACTATGATGGGAGGCGTGAGCCAAAGAAGAACCCATTACTTTTTTGGAGCAGGTCCAGGAATGTTTGCTGCTGTTTATGTTTAACATTGCAAAATAAGCCTTTTTCACTTTTTCAGGACTTCTTCAGGACTTGCAAGTGAAACATTAATAAACACCATTTATAACATTTCAAATCATAATGAATTAAATTGTATGTCATGTACTCTTCTTCAAAACTTTGGAACAGTTAGGCCACTTCGATTTTTGCTGTGGACTGAAACCGTTTGGGTTTGACATGACAATAAATCAACGTTTCAGCTTTTCTTTTCATCTGGATTTGATGTGCAAAATTGCAGAGTCTATACACGAGAAGATACAAACACCTTCTAAGCAAGAAGCATAAAAAGGCCGGGCTGAATCGTGTCCCAAACCCACCAACGACCCACCTAACCACAGAATAAAAAGTACACAGGCACACTTAAAAAATAAAAAATAAAATCTGGAACAAGATTAATGGACTGATGAGACAAAGATTAACTTTTACCAAAAAGATGGGAAGACTAAATCCACTGTAGAGGTAATGACGTGGTTTGGGCTCACATTTCTTCTTCTGGGATAGGCTCATTAATCTTCATTGATGTAACTCAAGATGGCAGCAGCAAAATGAGCTCAGAAATCTACAGAAACATTTGTAACCAAATTGTTTGGGAGTTTCATCGTGCGGCACAATAATGACCCAAAACACACTGCCAAAACAAGGAGTTAATCAATAATCAGGGGAAAGAAGTTTATTCTCCAGAATTCAACCCCTTATTTAACACTTCCAATAGTTTAACTCACCTAAAAAATGTAATGTTTCAATACAATTAATAATCCATCTTCTACGTGCTCTATCAGTTGTAGATGTAAACAACCTGCACCAGGAAATTAAAGCTGAACTGTTGATCTCTCGTCTCATATTCATTTGATGCCAGACGCAAATGCTTTTAGTCTACAGTGGAAAAAAAAAAATTGACCTCACTGTTTTAATTCTTACAGATGGGAGTGTATTTGATAAGTAACGGCTATTGCACTTTGAATACTTCAATTAATAGATTCAGACCATATAATAACAGACATAATAATTCTGACTGACTGTACTTTTTTTTTTTTTTTTTGTGTAGCAATAGTGTCCAGGATAACAGATTGCCTTCCTCTTTGGTACGCATCTGTTACCATGGTTGTAAACACAAGAAATTTAGATAAAAAAAAAAAAAAGGACGAGAGCAGTTGTCTATGTGGCCAGCAGCCAACTTAACTCAGTGTGCTTGTGTGCATTTTCGTCATTCAGAGGACCAGCGGCACCAACAGAAGCAAGTGAACCACATTGAGCTGCGATTGGACGAAAGAGCTAACACAAAGAGAATCAGTTAGCGTGATACATTAAAACACTGCAATTTTAGAAGTCATTTGTAGTGTGGCAGCCCAGTGTAAACACGCAACTACTGTATGAATAAAATCTTTGTGAAAGGTAAATCAAGTGAGACAGGGTGTAGAAGGGATAGAAAAAGAGAGAAGCTATAATGTAAGCAGAGAGACTGAAACCTTGGTAATGGATTTCTAAAGAAAAAACAACTCAGAGAAAAGTCGACCTGTTTTAAAAAAAAAGGAAGATATCGAACAAAGGTCAGAAAGTCAGTAACTCAGAATTAACAACAACGTGGACAGCAAATATAGAATGACAAACTTATAGGTAGACCTGCAAAATCAAAATATCATTAGACATGTTTCAGTCATTCAGTGCAATAATAATGATAATTGTGAAGTTGTTTCTTTAATTTAAAAATTTAAAAACCCACTATTAATGTCAATAATATGGAAAAACATCAACGTACATTTAAAAAAAAGATACTGTATAATCGTAGGTCTATTATAATATATACCTGTCTGACATGTTTCGCCACCATCTTTCTGCTATGGGAAAACCGAAGGAAAATAACTTTGCAAATGTAGATAGCCTCTGGTGATGCTTGCAGTTGGTGTCGGACCCAATGGGTCGACCGCCGCTCCACATCTGGGGCCTGCAGGGGGTTGCTGAGTCCTGTGATTCGGGCTCCCTCTGCTTGTCTCCCTCGGCTTTGCGCTCTCTAGCTATTGCTAGCTCCTCCTGTTAGCTGCTCTTGTTCGTCGCTCCATCTAGTTTTTGCTAGCCACTCTTGCTCGCGGCTAGCTCCTGCTCGACGGGCTGCTTGCTCGCTCGCTCACTCCCTCTAAATACGGTAAAATCCCATTTTTTATATTTTTAATAGGCTACGCATCTTATTCACAGGATTTATAGACTTGCGAAAACGAGGTCTCTTAAAGGCACCGTAGTGCGCGTGTTTCAAAATCGATGCATTCACAGAGACAAACTCCAATGAATGTTTCCAATTAGAAATACTGTAACTGTATATATATATATATATATATATATATATATATATATATATATATATATATATATATATATATATATATATATAAAATAGCGTTTTCTGAAAATGAGACCGAATACACATCGTAGAACACACGTCTTTGAGTTCATGAATGACAACAGCCTTTGACATTTTCTTGTGATTGACTCATACTCCTCAGGAATTACATGCGATTTTCCACCTCACTAAAACTTGAAACTCAACTGTGCATTTTGTGACAACATAATTGGCTTGGGGTCTCCCTGTTTGGCTTTAACTGGGGAGTGGTACAATAATTGGAATAATTATTATGCATCATAAAGTATCTCTGTAATGTCCAGGGTCATACTGTACACACTATAGATATGTTCTATGCACCTGGCTAGCCAATTGATATTTGTTCAACTTCTACACTCTCTGCTGAATCACAAACAAATGACCTGACATGGTGTAGTCATAAACATGAATATAGCTCAAGTATTTCATTTTGTTTTTCTGCATGGAAATCAAAATAACCCTCACTCTAATGAATGCTTGCAGAATCTGACCTAGTTCTTTCTGCAGCTATGTGACTATTCTATGTATCTATAAAACAACCTCTGTATCTACGCCATCACCCATTTGCAGACTAATTCTACTGTGGGGTATAACACTCTGTTCATGTAATCATAGATAATGCTTTGCAGGACTTGGCAGTGTGAATTTACTGTATATTAGGAGATGGCGAGCAGCCAGAGTTTAAATAGGACTATGAAAACTGACAGGCTTTGTGTCAACTAAATGTGTTGCAAAAAAGAGAGACGGTTTTAAGACAAATTGGGCATTGGCTTTTCACATTTCTGCTCCATGTTTTATTTATTCTATTTTTCAGTCCATTCTAAAAGTATTGAAACAGTGAAGCCCATGTCCTTATATTTGCTGTGGACTGAAGACATTTGGGTTTGACATCAAAACACCAAAGTTTCAGATTGTATTTACTTTAGTACACTAGTGGTTTCTTTCTCTGTCCAAATGGTTGTACTGGTTATGGCAAATGCTTGTGTAACAGCTTTACTATGGATTGCTTTTCCCTTGTACAGACAACTCTAAATATATAACGTTGGCAGACAAAACAAACAAACTGAATATGGACATTTAGCACTATTTATTGTTTTTTTTGAACAATCAATTTACAGTGGTGCCATGATTTATGAGTTCATGCGATAACTCAAACCACTCGTATCACCTTTCCCCATTTAAAGGAATGAAATGCCATCAATCTCCTAAAAAAAACAGCATTTAAAAAAAATAAAATACAATTTGCACTTTAAAGTATATCAGTACTATATAAAAACATGTGGCAATAACATAAAAAAAAATAATGTAAAGAATTAAACATTTGCTTCACCATATTTTGCTTCAATTCAGTTCTGTGTGACTTGGCCACCTTGGAGAATATAATACAGACATCCACATGTATAGTTAATGGAGCCGGTCAAAAGTCCTCAATAAGCCGTAAGTAATATTAACCGTTCTTGTGCCGTGAATGTGAGTATTGTTATACCCGTTGTTATGATCTCCACAACGCTGATTTGTTAGCCATTCTATGGTGTTTTGCATTGATAGTTAGCATTAAGATAACACAGACGCACGTATCTAAAGAAAAGCTGTGTGCTTGTATTAAATACACAACGTGTAATTTTCTGTTTTCTGTTTAGTTTGACAGTAAACTTCAACTGGGAGTGGCAATAAACAGCTTGAAGTCTCTTTTTGAATAATTGTTCTCTATCTGCCAAACAGCTGCTTGTTGTGAAGTGAGCTGAGGTGAGTTCACTACTGTCATACAGTGCTCTTATCTCAAATTTTTGGCTCAAAAGTCAAAGCAAAAATAAACAAATCTGAAAAACTCAGAAGCTGGGTCACTATTGTAATAGGACAGTAGGACACACTGGTGAAAAACACACTTGTTAGTCACGTTTCGATACATGATGATTGTGTATATTCAAACAAAAGGTAAATTGCATCAGCTGTAAATACCAGGAAATATAATCTAAAATGTTGATTTTTTTATATTCATCCTTTGACGTCAAACCCCAAAATTTTCACACTGCCCCATAATGTTGGTAATATATATATATATATATATATAAACATAAAACAGCAATGACATTTTAAACGACACCAGAAACTTAAGCTTTACATATGCCATGCCAGCACTGTGGGCATGTGAGTATGGTAAAGACTTCCACTACCACAACAACACAAGACAGCGGAGCCTCAGCACAATATCGGTTATCAAGATAACAATGGAACACATAGGGCTTTCTTTTCGTAAACAGCCCAATTCTGTCGCGAGGCACAACGTTAATCTACGCAGGGGTGGGCTAGACTAGGTTTCAGTATGGTACGGAAGAAATGGCCCTAGTGTGAGTGCGCCCTTAGAGATTGTCTGCCACCCTGATCGTATGTGTCCTTGTAATATATAAGTTGCTAATAATAAAAATGTGGATTGATTTTTATAGTGATTCATAAGGTGTGATCCACGCTGTTGTGATATTTATAAATGAAATGCAATCCACCACATGTCTTTGAAACTCAGAATCTGTTTACCTGTACCTCGATCAAATTCACCAAAATTGCGTTACACTACCCGCACCAATATTTAGACGTGGTTCCAGCAGGCATAAAGTTTAGTCTACTTGCATCCACGTCAGGTGTGCTAGCCGCATGTCAAAGCAAATGCCCTTAGTATGCCATAGTGCTCAGCATGGCGCAGAGAGATGAACTAAATTCCCAAACGAGGCAGTGCATCAAGGTTTGCGTCAGGTATATAATGGAGTCACCTGTTGTTTTTTTTACATCGGGGTAAAAAGGAAGTGTCTATGTTCAGTCCAGTGCCATCTGTTCAAGTAGACAACAAATTTGGGCATAACATTTATTGAAATCGAATCCACTTTTTGAGGAAATGGGGTAGTTCAGTTGCAGCTGTTGATACGGTGACCTTACCCTAAATGCCAGTACCACATTATATTTGTGCCTTTATCACAAACTCTCATAGTCTAAGCTAAATTACAACCCGTCTGTCCATGTTGGCTGGAATTTTGGTTCAGCAGCATAACGGCAAGAACCCGTCCCCAAACCCCCACCCACACTACAAATGTTCATTGATGACTGGGTGACTCCCAAGCCCTGATGCTTGTTCACGGGTGTGGCTAAAAATGTTTCATTTAGTTTGAGTACGGATGCAGAGATGAGGGTCTTATAGTTGGAGGAGGTATGCCAAAGGGAACAGATGGATGGAGACAGAGCGCTGCCAGAAGAGACTAATTATGAGAATTTAATTTGCAAAACAAACATATTGCAATCAAATCATGTAATGCAATCATCGGTGCATTGTTGTGTGCGAGTGTGTGTATGGCATGCGTGTGCAGTATTAGGGACAATAACTTGCATCAGTTAAATTGTAGTTGGAGAACTTTGGATCATTTCCTGAGAAACTAGTCCGGAAAATGTGATGGAATGGTAATTAGTGTACGCGAAGGAGGTAATTTAGCACATTTTCACTTTTTTTAATATCTGTTGTACACATTTAGAAAAGCTCTCAAGAAAATTGTTCAATTCTTGGACAACACAATGTATTTAAAGGCACCGACAAGGTAAGACATTTTGATGAAGTTTGAACCAAGCATTTTAACATTCGTAGCAGTAGACCTGCTAGACCAATCTGATCGGCTAGAACGAATTGGCCGATACTTAGCATTTTATGCACATTTTGTGATTGGCCGTAATGTCTTTAATTCACCAATTGATCAATGACGTCATTGACCGGCTCAGCGAAATAAGAAATTACAGTCACAGTGTTTTCCTCTTATGCATTGATCTATGGTGGGGCGGTGTACTAAAAAAATAACTTTTTGTGCCTGTTTTTGTTATAAATTCAAACTCAAATGAAAGGCTAGGTCAGAAAAAAAAAGAAAATATGCCTCACAAACATTTTAATTTGTTTTTATGCAATATCAATAACTCATTCACTCAGCCATTTTCACTGAAGCAACCCCCTTCGCTCTCAACTGTTTTACTGGATTTTGACAGATTTTTGCAAAGCCCACAGAATATTGCGCTCTATTGCTATAAAAACATGGAACCTACCAAAAGAAAGATTACAGTCTCTTCTTTCATTAGAAAAAATATATATATTTATATCTGTTTGCGACAGTTAGCATTAAAATATAGCTAAGTTTCATCATTCTCTGCAGTTCAGAGGCTGCATCAAAGCCACTGTTTCTCAGCCCCGGTTCTCGAGTACACCTATCCAGCCTGTTTTCCATGTCTCTCTCAGCCAACACACCTGAGGATCGTTATCTGGCTTCATGCAAGCTTGCTGATTAGCTAATCGTTTGTGTTGCTGTGGGAGATGTGGAAAACAGGCTGAATAAGGGTTCTAGAGGACCGCGGTTGAGAACCACTAATCTAGCATTAAAAAAAACACGTTTTTTTTTAAACGTATAAATACGTCTTTGTGACATTTAAAATAGAACATATTTACACGTTTTTGAGAGCAAATGAGGTAAGAACGAAATAAAAATGTAAAAAATCACGGATCTCTGAAGATGGCCGCTGAAGTTATCAAAGGAATAATCGCAATGGCTGTGTAAGGGCCATGAATAAACAGCTGTTTCGGGATTTGTCCATTTTCCATTTGCACACATTAAAGGATAAACACTGAAGTGATATCCGAAGAGCACATCTAAATTGCACACACGTCACACACTACACTCAAAGTAACAGTGGATTGGGTTTAGCAAATAAAAAGGTGTTTATATTGTTGCCATGGTGACAAGACAGATAAACATAAAATGTTGAGTTGACCTATCACAGCTGTGTGAATCCTCTCTCTCTCTCACTCTCTCTCTCTCTCTCCCTTTCACTCACACACATGCACACGCGCATGCACACGCACACAGTCAGCCATCTCTGCCTGTGCTAAGTTGATTTATGCTCTCTAATGCACTTTAGAGTAAACTTAAATCTATGAAATCCAGACCAGCCAAATAAATTCAGACAAACCCTTGAGGGTTAAACATGGTCTCGGGCTATTTACATGTCTGTCCATGTCTGACACTGGTATTTCAGGACCCAGCTTGAGTACAACAACAAGATTATGGTTGATGGGTGAACATTTCTGACTATATTTACATATTTTTGAAAAGACGAGGTTAAAACCTAATTCGAGTAAAAAACAGTTGAGACAGTTTGATGAATGTTCTTTTTGCTGCTTGACACCAAACTAGTATTTTGCACAGCTTTCCCCATCCAACCCTTTATCAAGTGTATGTTTCATTTGTTGAAACCTTCCCCCGTTTCTCTCTTTCCCATTGTCCTTCTCTGTCATCCTAATAGTCTCTCTCCACCTTTCTCCCCCTTTTCTCCCCCTTAACTCCGACCCTGACCCACTTAACTGGCTGCTTGTTATTCAAACCTTTGCTTTCCCACACACATACACGCATACACACAAATGTGCACACAGATGAGGAGAGGCTGGCATGAAGGCAGAGAGACACACACAAACCGACATCCTTTCCTCTGTCATGTTTCAGTAAAAGAAAGGAACGCTGCTGAAGCCTTGCGAAAACAATATTTTTTTTACTTTCTAATATGATTGCATTAATGCATTCAAACTACAGGTAGAGGACAAAATCGTACGCCTTTTATTTAATGGCAGTATAGGATAAAGACCTGGTGTGAATGAAATTAATAGCCCTCTACTGTATTTTCATGTCTTGAAAATTCAAATAATAGGGCCAAAACCTCTTATGTTACAATTTGGTAAATGTAGTATTTTTTCCACAACTGTGTCTCAGTCCACACATTATCTTAAGTATCACACGGCACACTTGTGTGCCGTGCGAAATTGTCCAATTCTACCTAATTGGTAACAACCAGTGTTGGGAATAACGGTGGTTAAACTAACTCAGTTCTTTTTTCATAAACGGACTAATCGAACTAATTATTCTGCCCATATTTCAAACGCCGTTATTGTATGTGAAATGCGTTGCGTTACAATTCATTTATTAGTTTCAAGGCTCGAGGTAAGCTTACTTGCGCGGTGACTGGCTCAAAAAAATGTCTGTTGCGCACAGTTAGAAGCACTGTTGTTGTCGGACCTCGTCACAATAAAAGTGTCTTGACAGCTGAACTGTGTAGTGACTTTTATTTTGGAGGTGCTGCGGGAAACGTGTCACAACATTCCTTCCTTGGCATTTTAGCTAAGAGTCCACGTACCTCGCCTTCAATTGCGGGTTTGACAACTTTGACAAGAATGACTTTGATCAATTTGCCGAAAAACGGCCGTCGTGAGGAGCGATTTGTTGACAATTCTGTTCCACCAAGAACTATTAACATCGCGACTACACAATCACCATAACAGCAATAAAGAAAAGATACCGGTAAGTCTTAGCGACACACTCGCCTACTACGCCTTGTGCAATTAATAGCACCAACAATTGTATTTCTCTGATTTCACGGGTGCTAAACACGTAGAAAGCGTTTATATGCAAGATATATGCAGTCTTGGCAAATCACTGATGGAGGGGATGGAATTGAGGTCTGTCGGAAGCACCGAACGAATTAAAGTGAGAAACAGTGTCCAGTTGTATAACATTTGTATGTGAATGATGGAAGCATGGCGTCGGACAGTTTTCTGACGCAAATCAATCATTAAACATGTCTTTTAATGTGTAGAATTATAAACTGATCACCATACTCTCTTAATTGAAAGTGTCCAAAAGAATATTTTTCAGAGAGATCAAGTGGAAGCTGATGATTTTGAGGAGGAAACAGAGTAGTAGTTATAGCAATGTTGGCCATGATAGAATTAAGCACTGTATATTTCTTAGCATTGACATTATCTTTTATATAGTTTGATCAAATATGATATAATGTGCAAAATGTACCTGTAAGAATATTTGCACTTTTGATTTTAAGATATTATTTGCGCTTTTTCAAGTTATGTGAACTTGTTGCCCAATGATATACAATAGGTATAATATAAGCGTTAAAAAATGAAATGCTATAGCCATTTTAGTTTAGTTAGGGTTTTTTTCCCCAATGGGTGGTGAGATTTTGTCAATGAAAAAAGTGCCGTGGCTCAAAAAAGGTTGAGAAGCACTGATCTCAAGTATTAAAAATGGCTTGTTCTGTTTGACCATGCAATGTTAATGGGTAAACAAAATGCTGTTTTTGGGGTCTTCTGAAAACTGCTGATTTTGGAGTTACAATGATTACACCTACTCCGGTCGTTAGTAAATAGTGCCTGACCGATTAAACCGGCTGTTATTTACCCATTGGAAAAAAATACAATTAAAAAATTGGTCCATTCTTGTAGATTTCTGCCAATTTATGTATTTATTTATTTTTAATAATATGAAATCGACCACATTTGGATATAAGAGTTTTCTGATAAGATAGTGATGATATGGAAATTTAGCACACATGATGTAATTTATTAAACGGAGACAAATTGCGCTGGCTGATTTAGCATTTTTAAATAGCGCTTGTGAAAGGCAGCTGCAACCAGTATGCAGAGCCGTGCCAGCGTAGCGCAGGCAAAATGAGAGGCGTGTGGAGAACTTTTCCACTCATGTAAAAAAAATTTTTTTAAACAGCAACAAAAACAACGGCAACATATCCTCGATTCAGTCATACAATTTTGGAATTTTGAATAATTTGGAGTCAGTCACAGTCAGGAGTCATTACATATCGCCCATGACAAAACTCCTTTCAGCTATGCATTTCTGTGCAGCTTCCTCATTTTAGCGCATGGTGACAATTGGTGCTGGTCTCGCACAGAGCAGTTTTCTGAGTGTACCGTCTTAGTGTTGTACAGAATGGGCACATGACTGTGTGAAAGAAGTGCTTTGCACTCAGGGAAGGTTAAATCAAATAAAGCATGGCTTTCTGGATTTCTTTTTCATTTTTCAATTTTCATTTATTTCCAGGAACTCCATAATGTAGCTGTTGCCTCTTCCACTTATACTTCCAATTCCATCACTGCTCTCCCAAATGTTGAAAGATGAAAACAGTGCTGTGTTTTGACAAACTCTCTCCCACTGCAAGCCTCAATCAGCCTACACTGTACTGAACGTCTTAATCAGATGAGTTAAACAACAAAATATGTCCAAGCAACTCAGTGGCGGGTCAACACAAATGCAAGTAACCAGCTAACATTAACATGTGTATTGTGTTGTTTGGTTTGAAACCAAACAAGCATGTGTTCTCATCATTGCCTGAAAAGACAGATACTGTATATGATCATTTTCCACAACAATATTTTTCAAGTTCATACTATACCTTCTGCTAAACTCTGCATTTGTTTATTCTGTACAGCAGACGAGATCATCAGTGGGAGCATGTGTGCACTCATTTACCAAAAAAAAATTGTCAATGTATTTCCATGAGGTTTTGAAGAATAAATCTCTATACTTCATTAATAACTTCATAGGATCGATATCTGATTAAAAATAACCTTGTGAGAAATTAATAGCAAGGTTCATAATAAGTTAGTAAACTTGCAATTTGTTTATCAAAGTTCAAATTATTTCATTCAAAAATAACTGGTTAATTTCTCTACTTATTCCACGGGTGTCAGGAGAAGGATAAAAGGGCCATGCTTATTATTATTATATACTGCAAAGTTTAAAAAAAAACATCTCCTTAATAAAGCAAAACGGAATGATTTTATTTTTCAGGATTTTGGCGTGGCTCGCCCAAAGGTTGTGTGAGTGGTTGGAAACAAAAAAAAACACACAAAAAAAACGTCTTCCTATCCTCTTTGCCCCACCCAGTGTAGAAAGTTGAGTACTACTGTATTACAATGCAGAAAACGACAAAGGCCCTGTCAAATGTTCATTTTAGTATATTGATGAAAAGAAAAGAAAAAACATACAAATGTGTTTGACTCTACCGCCTCAAATAATCATTATTGTTAAACCCAACCCTAGCCAGCGTGAGCCAACTTGTGGTGGCCCTGTTAGAATTGCCACTAGCTCCATTCATGATATAAAATATTTTCTATTTATCTTTATACTGTATTATTTAAAGCTTTATGAAAAAAACGACTTTTTGTTCTACGTACTTGTTTTCCATGTTACATATCGTTTAATGTTAGGCGGTATCCCAACACGATGACAATGTCGCGCTCTACGCTTTTGGATATGGGATACGAACAGTCGGGATGTTTCTTGTAACCAAACATCACCATGCCCTCCTCACGTGCAATTCCCCTTGCCTTGCTGTTACAAACGGCTCGGTCATCCCAGGAGAACTAGATTTTCTTAAGTGCTACTTGAACTCACCATGAAAGGAGTAAAAAATAAATAAAAAAAACGTGCTGATGTAGTTTGCTTAGAAGATTACAGTTGTTGACTCTTGTCTCGCCTTTCCACTGTTGAGTTTTTCCTGTCCTTTTGTACACCTGTTGCCAATAGCACACACACTCTCTTTGAGTGACCACGCAATTAGTTGCCACTTTTTGGGATCTTGGCAAATCGGGCCCCTAGACAGCAATGTTCAGGCAGATAAGCGGCTCCATCTTACCACCGATCACATAAAAATGCAGCTGTCAGTTGTTGTGAAAGCACAGCTTTATTAACTACGCTGCAGCCGCTGATATCCATACCCACTAAGAAAGAAAGCTTGTTTTTTCTGTACTACAGTCCTAGGAGTGCGTGCAAGAAAGTGTTGATAACCTTTATGCTAAAGCATCATTCAAAAATCATTTTAAGAAGTGTTAAGTTAAATTACCTTTGAGGATTTTTTTTAAGTGCAATGAATAAAAAAAATGAAAAAGTGGTGATAATTATATTGTGCTGGCGCCATCTTGTGACATCTTGTTGCTTAGGAAACACTTTCCTAAGTGAGTTTAGGCATTTCATTTAGACAAAAGTAGTCCTTTGCCGTTACCTTGTGGCATCTGTAAGCAATTGCAAACTCTTTTAGGGGAGCGACAATAATTCGCGGATTTTTGCTATTCGCAGCAGGGCTCTGTCCCGAGTCACAACGAATAGTGAAGGTTCGCTGTACGTGGTTGCAACCAGTAGAGGTGCTGTTGATTCAGTCTCAAATATTTGATCTACTGTATGTAGAAGGAGCGACATCCACACAGAAATTTATTGTGGCGCAACTCCTCGATGCTCTCGTCCATTAAAAAAATAACAATAAAAATAAAAGATAAAAATGACACAAAAAGACCACATAACGATATTTTTGGTTGTTTCTAATTTTGCTGACAATACTTAGTATTAACACACTAGCAATTCAATCTTTGTTGAAATTACAAATTATATTCCAGTAATACTTTGAATATTAACTGCTTTTTTTTTTTTTTAACAAAACAAGCACAAATGCAGCTCCCGTCAAATTTGACTTTGAGCGAAACATCTTTACTTGACATTCAAGTGCACAAGCCAACCATAAGAAAACAAAGTAGTCACTACATCCAACTGACGCTTTGTTCAAAAAGCACGTCAACATTAGGATTGTTAACGTTTGAATGCAATCTGTTGAGTCATCCAGCAGTTGAGAACACCTGCTCCTGAAAGTACTAAAATTGTAGGAATGCAGATATTTAGATTCACTAACTTTGTTTACTACTCTACAGTACTTTGTTTCATCTACAACTCTTATCAGCAGTGACCGAAATACATTTTAAATAGTCAACTCTGTCTCTCCGCTGTTTTGCAGTGATAGTTATTTAGCCAAGTCATATGTTACAGTATTTTTTTTTAAATGTAACGTGCACATTTCTTTTTTTGCGTAAGCCTCATCACAATACTGTTTTGGCTTACTGTTGGCTCTGTAAACCGACACCCCATTTGCATAATACCTGGCAGCTGGCAAATGGATGGGGCAGTTACACCTGTCCACCTGCGTATGTGTTTGTGTGTGCACGTGAGTTACTTCTCCCCACCTGTTCAAACTAGGATCCACGTGTCTGCGTGACAACCAAAAACAATAATTATGTACCCAGGAAACCATCAAGTATTTGAGTTTGAATGTTTTTCACTAGATCAAGTGCTGTTATATAGCCGGATGACAATTTAATTCAATTCTCTTTTGTGTTGTTCTTTGAAACTTAACTGTGCAAGTCATTTTCAAGTAATATTTTAATGTGTTCCTGGTACATACGTAGTTACATCAAAGTTTGACTGCATTGCAGGCTCAGGAAGGGAGCAATCAGATACTGCCACAGAAACATGACAAATAGTGGAGGGGGGAAAAGAGAAAATAAGGAAGTGCATATAGCATCAAAATTTGATGGGTGCAATATCATACAGCCTCAATTCATAATTATATGTGGTTTGTGTAATTTGAACAAAAACATGGATGATCTCTATAAATGACTAATGAAAAAAAAAAGTGGTTATTAATGTTACTTCGGTATTTAGTGTCTCTAGAGTAGTAATCTTTTGGCTTCTCCCATCTGGTGTAAACTGCGATTGCAAAGGGGGAAAAACATGCAAACTATAGGACAAGAAGAAGAAGAAGTGACTTAGATGGCAAAGAAGCTACGGTTGTTCAAAACATGAAATTCAGACCAAATGATGGCATTGTAATCCACAAAAAAAGGCCTGAAGAAATGTGAGAGGGTTTTATGTTTTTATGAGTACAAGAAAAGAAAAATGTCCTTACATATGAAGGGTGCAGGAAAAAGTCACCATATCGTCATAGTAACTTCTAAGTATATTTTGTGGCACCTTGCATGCAATAATGTTTATTTAGGTTATTCCTCATCTACAAGATGCAAACAATTTTTTGTTTTTCAAAATGAAAACAGTTGCAACGCTTTAGCTGCCTGTATCTGTATTTTTATTGTTGTTGGTTTGAATTTAGCCACATCAATAATTCCCCGTGTGATGTTTTTTGTCATCACTGACATTCTTGCTTTTCTTTTGTCTTCTCTCCAGTTGGAAGGAGACACCGTGTTCCTGAATATGCAAGAATCGAGCCTTGACTATGTTTCAAACAACCAGGTTAGTCTTACGGTAGTTTTTTTTGTTGTTTTGTTTTTATTCAGAAGTAATCCCATCCTAGTTCTGTATTTGTGTAAATATAAAGCTATTAACTGTTTGGACCATACTAAAGAGGTAAACTCTTTAGAGTTTACATCCTCTAAAAAAAAAAGTGGAGACATAAAGACCAAAGCAAAGCTATTTCTTGTCTACTTACTGTTTTCCAGTTTTCTTTGAATAGTATTGCTATTTCATTGTAAATCCACAAAATAATAACACATACAATTATTTGATGTTGACGTTTGAATTTTGTTTTTTGCTGTTAGTTAAATATGTCACTATCATTTGATGGTCTTGAATGCATTGATTTTTGTTATTTATTTATCGGATTTATATAGCGCTTTTCTAGACACTCAGACGCTTTACTTTTTTTTTTTTATCTGAGAGAGCTCAATATTGTTCATTCGGTAATCTTACCGATTCGACATGTTATCATTAGGGTAATGGTAGAGAAGCAACGGGTAAAAATGTACATTTGTACATTTGGTAAGTAGTTAGTATTTTAGTTTTTTTATTTACAGTTAAGATTTTTACCCTTTTGGCAATGATAACATGTCAAATAGTACCTGGCGATTCGATTCGATACCGATTAATCCCGATACGAATCTATAAATTGATTATTGTGATTTTTTTTTTACTCAAATTTAGAAAATACAAATCAGTAAACTTGTACATGTACACTGTAAGATTTGTATGAAACTTTATTTATTTATCTGAAAATTCAGGCTTATAACTGAGCCTGCATTTAACAAAGAGGTTGCAGTCTGTTTCATGTTTGAACAGCACTGAAATAAAATATTAAGGCTAAATGTTCCCTTAATATAACATCCTTCCATGCTTAATTTGTGAATCCTTACCCTAAGTAAGACGTTTTGTTGAATATTCTCCCCAAAAAATGTATGTTTAAAAATCGATTCGGCCGTATATTGAATCGATTCGAGAATTGTGTGCTGTAATATCGCAATATATTGCAGAATTGATTTTTTTCTAACACCCCTAGTCATCATCATTGCTCTTCTTCTTCTTGGTCTTTTTTTTGTATGTGCGTGTGTGCATATGTGCGTGCGCTCATTAATTCACCTAAAACCTATTAAAAGTCCCACATCAAAGACACTTTACAATGCAATGGAACATTATTCATGCGCTCACACGTTCACACTGTGGTGGCGGTAAGCTACTTAAGTAGCGACAGCTGCCCTGGGGCATGCTGACTGAGGCGTGGCTGCCAGTGTGCGTCTACGGCACCTCCGACCACCACCAAACATTCGCACCTTCCATACACCAGTGTGAGTAGCCCTGGAGACAATGTGTGTGAAGTGCCTTGCCCAAGGACACAACGACACATGGGGAGAGCGGGAATCGAACAGCCGACCTTCTGGTTACTGAATGACCGTCTCTACACCCTGAGCCACGGTCGCCACAAATTTCTTGTGGTCACATGTGCAAGAAGTGCATTAATTTTTTTGTATTTTTATTTTTTACGGTATCATTGTCCAGTCTGACGTACTTACAGACAGTATACTCTCGTTGATTTATGTCTTTCTAGTTCCCCTCTGTGCTGGCATGAATAAAAAAGAAAAAAAGGGAAGAAGAAGCTACGCACTCCTGTGGAGTTAATGCGATTGATTCACTCGCTAAGTTAAATAAGTCAAAATATACTGAAGTTTTACAAGATTTGCTAAGGTGTTTCCAGATATGGCTGATTTCCAGGTTTTATGCGACTATTTTTCTCGAAGAAAGGGTGGAACTTTACGCTAGGAACTTTGCCTGTAAACATTAGAATGAGGTCAGGTTTTGAGAGTAAAAAAATCGGAATATCACTGGCGAAGAGTATGTGCTAAAAATAGCTTGCTCTCTTTGATGATGCAAAGTTAATTGTTGAACAAACGTGCCGTTTTTAGGGTCTTCTGAAAGGTGCTAGTTTTGGAGGTACAAGGTTTCGGCCAGTCACTTGTTGGCGGAAACTTTAAGTATGTTGAGGTCTTCACTGTAGTCGTATGATTGGCAAGCCTTGCTGTGTATAACAGAAGGGAAAGCTGCCCTAATCCATGTAACTGTGAGAAGTCCCCTGCGGTCTTAGTATGCATAATGGTACAATGATTATTATCAGCATTTGTCAAGTTACTTGTGAGTGTCTGAGATTGCGATGAGAACTTGAGCAAATGAATGCACTTAACGTTGCGTCAATCGTGTATGCTCAGCTATCCTGTGACATCATCAGAGTTTCAATAGAACCACTGTGAGGATCCTTTTTTATTAAGCAGCATAATGACAGTGCATGTCAATCTTACAGTTTTATATACAGTAGCTAAGACAAACAATATAAAATACATTATTTAAACAATGCGGTGTAGGAATCTGTGATTTCATGTTTTATTCTTAACAGTCATTGGAAGAGGAGTGGTTTGTGGAATCAGAATGCATGTTTAATATTGAAAATTTGATTTTCCCCATTTTAAAATGAGTTGCCTATTTTCAGTTGGAGTTGTTTACCTGACTTAGATATGAGGCAAAACAAAAAAAACGTTTTTATTTTTATTTTTTCTTTAGCACATTGCATTTCCCTAATTTTACTACCTTATTCATTTAAACAAAATGCTTAATACATGAGAAGAGTGAAATATGTTTAGAATGATTACTTTTCTTATAGACAGTATTCATAGTATACTGTATAGTTAGCATCGCGTGTAGTTTTTGGTTGCTTTTTAATTGAACTACATTTTTACAGCTAAAATATTTAAAGTCACTGTATCGCCTTCAATTTAAGTTTCACCATTATTTATAAACATGTCAGGAATGCTGGTAAAAGCTGACAGGTTTATTATTAATTTGTACATACCTTAAAGAATCCAAGCTGTTAGTTCATGTTAATGATGGTTATTGAAAGAGCAGCTGCTTGTCTGTGCGATATGCTGTGATTTACATATGATCCAATTCGTCGAATATTCGTGTGTACTGTTGGTGATTTCATGACATGCAAAATAATGTGGCAGTCCCAATGGTGAGGGCAGTTGGATTTCTCAGAACTCTTTGTTTGCCGACTCGCCATAATAACATTGCAAAATATAGAGTTATACGGCACAACGCACATTTTTATGTGATACTACTAGGGATGCACCGAAATTTCGGCCATTGAAAATTTTCGGCCGAAAATGACAAAACAATGCATTTTCTGTTTTGGGCAGATGGACAATTAAAATCGAAACAAAATGACCGAAACAGGATGTTGTGGTGGCGTAAGCAAAAACCGCGGCGAGCAAGCGTCTGTCTGAATTAAACGCGGGGTGAGCGTTCCGCCTCGCTACTCGCTGGCGTTTCATTGCGAGAGTTTGTACCAGACGCTGTGGCTGAGTAATTCCACTTCTCTCCTGGGGCCACGGCTGAGCCACTGTTTATCTCCTATAGGTAGGGCCTTGCTTTTTCTTTGAGGTGCGTGTCCCTCAAGCCCTTCCACTTTTTCAGTGGCAATCAGGTGGCCGGTTGTTGTGCTGATACTTTGGCTAATGCTAACACTACCCTAACGCACTACCCTAATGCTAACACTTACACTAAGCAATGCTACCTTGGCTACTTACTCGGCGGCTGTAAACAAGTATATACATTTACCATGTACGACTTGAACTTATTTGCGCACCATTCAGTCCCAATATTGCGCCAAAGTACTTACCCCCGTAAATTATGGTATCCCTTGCCACGGGATCTTATGATTTTTTTACCACAGAAAAGCGGAGATTCTTCGAAAAGGTTCCTTGTTAGCAGGTATTTAAACTTCAAACATCTGGAACAAAATCGAAAAACAATAACATTCACTCGTCTCAGCTTTTTTTAGGGATATCTGAGATTTGATCTCCAGAACGCTTGCTTTTCTTTTGCTTCGCCGCGATAAATACTTGTTTCTTGTTACGAAACCTTGTTTCTAAAACACGTGTTTTTCATGTGTCTATTGAAATACATGCCTTGTACCCGCGGTTAGGGAATACAAGGCTTAAGTACTTTGGCTCAACACTTGAATTGCATTCGAGGAAAGTGGGAAGTCTGATTTTTCAGACTTCATACCAGGAAGTGTACACGGGAATACTCCCTTAGTTTGAAGTCAGAAATCCTGTTGCGAAGTCGGAAAGAAAATAAAAAACTCGACTTCACTGACATCACTCAACAATGGTGACCCCCATGGAGAGAGAGACTGTGAATGGCAAAACATTTACAAGATTTAAACAGATGTTTATTTATCTGTATTTATTGTTACTTTCATTTAGTTATTCGACGTACGGTCACGTAACACAACTTGATTTGTAACGGATGTGGTAACTTGAACAACAAACAATTTACGGAATTAGCCATCTTTGTTGTCCACATTTGCCTCAAACGCTTTGATGTCGGAATTGGGACATCCATGTGGTGCAAATCTGACTTCCCACGTTCCTCACATGCAGCACTTACTACTTTAGTTAGGTACAGTTGTAGCCATAAATGCTAAAAACAAAAGCTATTTGCTTTCAGTGTTTTGTTTTTTCTTTTTTCAGCCAAGCGTGCAAAATAACGTTCATATTGCCTATACCAATTCAAAATTAATTTGAGGAAAACCGTCAAGAAAAGTGTGGAGCTTATCGATACACCCGTTTTTGGGGTCAGTTTAGCACGGGTCAACTTTATGCTCCTACATCAATAGTGTGCACATTCAGGTGCTTTAATCACAATTTTGACCTCGGTGGAATCCCCCCCCCCGCAACACTCTACTACAGCAGCGACACAGTTCACATTACGTGAAACCTGTCTGTAGCCGTACCCAGTATAGATTTTTCCTGCATGTGGAAACTACCTGTAACATTACAACCAATCACTGGCAGCATTAGCAGACCTTTGGATCCTGAAACTTGGCACCAAAAGATGAGTCACAGTTCAATACTTGGTACTACCGAAGCATTTTGTTTCATAAAATAAGTTGTTCAGTCCCCTCGCCTATGATCAACCATCAGTTTGTGCCCTCCCATACCCAGCTGAAAAATACCAGCAAGTCCATCTCTGAATAGCTCAAAACAACCTAGAATTAAGGTTTTGGAGTGGCCAAGTCAAAGTCCGGACTTACATCCAATTGAGATGCTGTGGTATGACCTTAAACGAGCAGTTCATGCTCAAAAAAGTGTTTTAAAATAGTTCAGCAAAGAACAACGGGCCAAATGTTTAATTTCGCAGAGGCCCACCGCACACCTAGCGACTGTCACCTGTCACGAAAAAAAATAAGTAAAAACAGTTGGCAACTCACAATTGCACATCAGTTCAGGGTGTATCCTGCTTACAGCCCGAAGACGGGCTAAGAAGGCTCCAGCACGCCCACCACCTTCGTGAGGATACCGCTAAACTAATAGTACTGCTATAAAATATTGTAAAACATTTTTTTCATTTTTCATTATTTGGAACATTGAACTTGAATTTTAAGGTACACCCTTGGAGCAACGTATCTTGCCACTATCCCATAGCCCTGACACAAGATGAAGACGGAAGATTGTTGTCACATGTCTTCAGCAGCCTGTACTTGTTAGAAATTTCCCCAACTTCTTAAATGTTGCTGTTCGCCTCTTGGCAGCCTCCCTGACATGCCTCTTTTTTTTTTCCCCATAAATTTTGAAAGGACGCCCAGTTCAGTGGTTAAGTTTTACTTCCCTCAAATATTTCAGTTTTACTTTCAATTAAGTTGTACAGGTTATATATATTAATGGTGGAAAACGTTTGTAAAGGATTTGTCTTGGTCTCATTTTGTATATTAGAAAATAACTGGCTTTCTGACCTGTCCAGGGTGTGTAGACTTTTTATTTCCACCTTATAAGAAATTCTCATGGAATTGTGCAAACATCAGAAGAACTCATCAAAAATATTGTCTAGGAATAATATACTCATTGTGTTTCTGTGTGACCTGCACTGTCAAAGGTAACGCCATATGATATTTGTTCAATAAACACAGCTTAAGAGGATTTTGCCATCATTCATATTAGCCAACCCATGTCCTAAAACATTGGATTTCTCCTTCCAAAACTATGTTAAGCATCCATGTCGTCAAATGAGTACAGTATACATACAAGTGTGAATATGCTCCAAGAGAGTATCTCATGCATTTCCCAACCAAAACGTAAAGAATCATTTGCCTACTGGATACGGAGCCTGTGTCGAATGGAATGAGGGCAAATTGAGCATCCATCCATTCTCTCTCTCTCTCTCTCTCTCTCTCTCTCTCTCTCTCTCTCTCTCTCTCTCTCTCTCTCTCTCTCTCTCTCTCTCTCTCGTTCGCTTCTTCATCCTTGCTATCCTTCTTGGCATTTTTATTTGACCTTTGACCTTCTTCTTGGCCCATCTGAACCTTTTATTTATTTTTTTGTCTTTGTGACTCCCACAGTTTCGTGTGCCGCAGCCCCCTCAGCCCCTGAGCAAGGTGACACCTCCCACCCCTACCTCGCAGCACTGGCGGAGAGATGCGCACATGCCCGACTCACACCGTCTGCCTTGGGTGATTGCACGCACACGCACACACGCACGCACGCACGCACACACACACACACACACACACACACACACACACACACACACACACAAGTATCATAATATTCTGTGATGAACTTGTATTTAGACATGCGTTCATGATAGTCACTATATAATAGGTGATAAAATGAAGAAAACATTTGAAAATGAAATCCAAATACATATATAAATAAAAAGGTAATAATTTCAGTACATACATTTTACCGTGCAGATATGTTATCCTTTCAGTCTACACAACATTTACAAATGTTCGAAATACCAAATAAAATAATTGAACAATGAAAGTAAGCCTCTATTAACATAAACCACTTGATGCAAGCCGAAAGCCTGGATTTTTTTATTTTTTTTGTCTACATTAGGAACTAATGCACAGGAGGTGTGACATGCTTTTCATACTTGATGCCTTGACTTAAACTGTATTCATTCCATACCACATTCTAATAATGTGGTTGTTTTAAAAACACAATGTTTATGGGGGGTTTTATTTTTGGTAAAAAATTTTATTTTGACAGAAAATGTCCCTAATGGGAGTGGCAATAAACAGCTTGAAGCCTCTTTTTTGAAGAATCGTTTACACTCTAAAACCAGTTGGGTCAAAAGTAACCCAATTATGGATCAAAAATGGACCGATCTACTTTATGATCAATTTGACCCAACTTTCTGGGTTGTTTTGCACAAGATGCCCCCCTTTTTCTTTTTTTTTACCCGAGTAAAGGATCTGACCAATATTTATGAGTTGTTTTACACTAAAAGACCCATTTCTTGACTCAAAGTTGGGTCAAATTCTACTCTACTGGGCCACTGGGGAAAAGCCTGCGCTCGACAGAAAGGTTGTCTATTTTTTTTAGGTACAGGACGCCATAAAATATAAACACAGAGATACTGATTTCTAATTTGCCTAAGTGAACACTGTTTTTAAGTTCCACCTTGCATGTGTAGGCTTGCAATCAAGGGATGAGAAAACATGGCGAAACCTGCAGGGCACGAAGGGCAGTCCATTTTGCCTCAGTTACTTCAAGACGCAATTAGTCAACACAGTCCGCACGTGTCACAATTCAACTCAGCAAACAATTTACTTATGGGTTATTTTGTCCATCCCTAGTTTTTGCCACATGCTTGCAAGAAATCTTTTTTTCTATTCTTTCCTTATGTGAGCTCTCGAGCCTTTTCTGTTTGTAGCCTGTAGTTTACCTCAAACAAATTATTTGACGGCAGAGAATGGTGTTGACAATAGAATGAAAGAAATGTCAATCAGGCTTTCATCAAACGCACAGCGTCTCTATGCACAAACAATTTTGTTGAGCTTCAAAGAACACTTTGAGGTCCACCCTGAGGCTAATCAGCCTTTACCATCAGTTTAAAATAAAGTACGGTATATTCCCTCGACGACGAGACACACTGACAAAAGCGGATGGACAATTTTTATTTGACTCTTTTCAACATCAACATTCATATGATCTGATCTAAAACTGTGTGAACGCTGCAGTTTTGTGCAGATGGTCAAAGAAGTAGAAATGCCGTATTTGCAAATGCATTGGAGTGCTGATAACATGGAGTTGTGGGAAATGTGCAAATAATGGGGACACAACATAAGCAAAAGGACTTAATCCTGACTACATTAGTCTTTGTAGAAGCTCCCAGCACAGGCTTTTGTGTTAGACTGAATGGAAAAGGAGAGACACAAGGGGCAGTAATTTATGCAGAACATGAAGAAGTGATCGAACAAACGCGACAGACAGACAAAAAGTGTGATTTATGCAACTCTCTGAGCTCCGATAGTTTTTTAAAAGTACATTACAGCTAGATTTGTTGGTCTCTAAGGACCCGACCCACATCACAGGGCTTTCAAGCTCAGATATGACATAGAAGGGAGGAAGGAGAATGAAAAGAGGAGATATAGTCGAACTGACGAGTGACCAGGCTGACAAGTTTGGGAAAGATTCATATGTGAGCATCAAAACCGTAACCATCACCACGCCAGAAGAATGGACGTGTCACTGCATTAGTGATGCTTTGACGTACGTTGAAGTAACAGCCCTATTTCCTTCGCACTGGTCATACCAACAGCCCCGTATAAGTTGTACACTCTTATTTACAAAAGGAAGGTTATGTTGTCAAAGCACCGTCCACATCAGTGGAGTCTCACGTTATCTTCAATGAATCATGACATGGTCGTAACTAACGAACACATGTTTTTTCTATTCCACCTCCATTATGGTCTTTCCGGTTTTCATAGACTTTGATGAAAATACCTGAAGCCAAAAATATGGACGTACTGCTCTGTAAAATATTTTACCTAACTTGCACCGACTTTTTAAACTTTGAATTCGCCACAAGGTGCAGAACATATTGGGGGTAAATGTGAGAAAAAATTGCCCAAAACTTGCAAAATGTCCACAAACCTCAGTTTGGCAACCCAAAAAACTTTGTCTCTCCCAATACTTTAGTATTGAATCATAACTTTTTATCGAAGTAAAAGTACTGTTTTATAGTATGTGGGTTTTTTTTTAAATATTAATATTGCTTTACTTATTCTATATTTTTATGACAGTTCAAGGTTCAAGCAATCTTTTAATGTAGCCTGACTTCACTGCCCGCACTCGTGTTGCTGGCTAAAGTGCCCCTCACCAAAGCTGACATTAGCAAGACTGCTATGTGGATAGCATGGCGTATTAATGTTGAAAGTTGCCAAACATGAAATGTCACTGGTTTACCTTTGCTTACCTTCCACAGCGGGGGCCGGCAAGTGGTCGTCCCCAAGTCCTGTGAATCGGGCTTCCACATTTGTCTCCATCTGCTTTGCTTTTGCTAGCTTCTCACGCTAGCTGCCCTTGCTAGCCTCACCAGCTAGTTCTTACTAACTGCTCTTGTTAGTCGCTCGCTCACTCTAAATAAAAAATAATAATTACCGTTGATTTGTCTTGATGGCAGTCCAACTCCTTTTTAACTTATGTTGCTAATTGGAGTTCAATAATCAGGCCAACAAAATGCAACACAAGAGAGTATGTGGCATCCTTGGACAAATTATTAACACCTTATTCAGTCACACCTTCTGTCGCTACAAGTCTCTGACTGGGTACTATTGTTATGGTGTGAGAATTTAAGAAGTATTTATTCAAAAATAAATTAGAAGGATAAGACTGGACCAATTTTTTAAAAGATAATTTAAAGGTACATTGCAGAGTTTAAAATGTTAATCTTAAAGCTTTATCTACATCATGCATGCTCCACCAATGCCCAGATGAGTGCAAAGAGCCCGGACTATCATCTTAAATTCCCTTCCGTGTGTGGTGTGTTCGGGGCGACCACTCCACAGTTTCTTGTCCCCATGGACATGAAGCGTTGTGTAATCTGAAAAGAAAAAGCAAGAAGATGCCAGCTTCGAGCACAGCCCAAACTCCAGCTCAGACTCCAACAAAAGTGAAAAAATAAAGAGTTTATTCGAGTCTATACTCTTTTTTTTTTTTTCTTCTTTTTTTTTTAAGTGTTAATTCTACCTTTAAGAATGTTAATTCATAATATCCCTATGATTAATAAATGTTTTATGCATAAAACATTCAGACATCAACCAGCATCCTGGAACAGAACAACCCCATTGTGTTTGGCTTCAGAAGTTGCACTTATTGTTATTTTAGTGCCTTGATTGCCTGGGAGAAATCACACAGTTCGCCTTCCTTGTAATGAGGTTGCCTGTGTTCTTTATGAATAGCACTAAATTTACTAAACGTGGTTTTCCCCATACAGGGCTTCACTATCAACATTTCATATTTAGTTTCTTTCTTTACCTTGTATCTTTCAGCTATCATTGTAAAATGTGAAATATCATCACACCACTGTGACCATTTATTACACAGTAAGCGTATCCATCATTCAGCTGACAACTCACAAGTCATGCAACTCCGCAGTCAACATTGCATTTGGTTTGGCGAAAGCGTGAGAGCGATGAAAGAGAAATCATGGATGAGATTAGAAGAGCAAGAGAGCCAACGAGGGGTGGAAGGAGAAGGATGGTGAGAGATGAGGAGCAAAAGAGTACGAGAGGGAGAGACTGGTGTGGCTAGCCAAGCAGAAAAGCTGTCAGTCTCTATAAAAGATCTCCTCCGTCAGATTAGTATGAGAGGGCTTCTCGAACGCTGCCTCTTTCTTTTAACCCTCGTGTCTCTCACTCTTCTCTTGCGCAATTCTCTCACTCCATTTCACTTGTGTCGGAGCTCACGGAATAATTAAGCATCTCTAGTTCTCCTTCAGCGTGTCAGAACTCGAATGTATTTTCTTTTGATACGCAAGCTATTCCCTCGGGAGGAACTGAGTTTTATATATATATATATATATATATATATATATATATATATATATATATAAATAAGTGTGATTGTTTTGTTTGTCTTTGTTTTAAAGGCGCTAGTATCATTAGTGATTCTTTTCGGGAGAAAGAAAACAAGACAAAGCACAAAGATACAGTATAGTACGCGTTGTTATAATCACAATGGACAGTGTTTACATCCCGCTAGTCATTGTTTCTGACAGTAATATTTCATGACAGTGTAGCCTCTCCTCGTATATGCAATTTGTAGTCTGTCTTACAAATTTTCAATTCGCTCATGATATTAACCCCAAAAAAAACCCCGATGCACCAAGTTGACCTTCCAGTCATCTGCAAGCGCTATTGATGCTGGTCAAAAAAAAAAGGAAATAATACTATCGCGAGAATCCATTGAAAATGTTCATTTTGAAATGAAATGAAATTTAAAAAAAGACACATGGCTTTAATATCAAGCAATAGATTGAAGCCAGATTGTTAGTTCTGCTATGGTTAGGAATTTCTGTGACTGAAGGGTCGTGGTTTCATTCCCCAGCTGACAAAAGCATATGGCCGCGGGTAATGAATAAGGTGGTGATTCCCCCTCCTCCTCGAGTTTCAATTAATACATATAATGACTCGAAATAAATGGTAATGCTGCTGTTCTTTCTCAGGAAATCACTGGAAGTGCACTTCATAAATTAGTAGATTTATTTTACAATTCTGGATGCGGTAAACATGTTTATACATCGATATGTGTACGTTGTAACTGCGCAGCCACATGGGATCAACTTCACATATGTTTGTAATTGCTAAATACACATACATGAGCAATTCCCTGAATTGTTGATGCATCACTGCTAAAATTATTTGTATTTATGTCATTAAAAAATCATTTTTGAACTTTGCTGTTTTACATAGCCACACTGCCAACTACAGGACTGGCATGTATATTACAGCTTAATCCATATTTGTTGGTTGAGGTTGTGGAAACTTGATTGTAAAAATTCTAGATAAAACATTTTTTGTTGCAACGTGCAACTACCATATTTGTAGTGTTTAGCTGACAGATTTTAATGATGCATATTCTCTCAAATCTCTTTTCTTCAGTCATACTCAATGAGCAGTTTGGGTGATGAAGACTTCAACATTCCACCCATCACTCCCCCTACACTGCCAGACCACATGCTGCCCCCTCATCTGCCCCACGATTCCTCCACTGGACCCTATCCCACTCTGGATAGCAACAGAAGCTCAGCTCCACAACACCCCTACCAGCTGCAGGGTATGAATTTGGCCGGAATGCCTGCCAGTCAGGATGGAGCGCCTATGCTCAACCAAGACCGGGGTACATTCAGCTCAGATGGGTCAGCCATGACCAGTACTCTATCAGTGGTGAGTGGGACCAAATAATTCACGATTAAAAATTACATTGTTGTTTACATTTTTATTTTGTTGTATGGTTAAAAACTCCCATGACCCTGAAAAAGAAAGGCAGTATGCAAAATGGATGGATGATGCATAATTTGAAACTACAGTATATAATATTATTATTATTATTATTTAGTCTTAAAATGATTAGCAAAATGGATGGATGATGCATAATTTGAAACTACAGTATATAATATTATTATTATTATTTAGTCTTAAAATTATTAGCAAAATGGATGGATGATGCATAATTTGAAACTACAGTATATCTTCTTCTTATTATTATTATTATTATTTAGTCTTAAAATTAGTAGCAAAATGGATGGATGATGCATAATTTGAAACTACATTATATCTTCTTCTTTTTATTATTATTATTTAGTCTTAAAATTATTAGCAAAATGGATGGATGATGCATAATTTGAAACTACATTATATCTTCTTCTTTTTATTATTATTATTTAGTCTTAAAATGATTAGCTAATTCATTAAGTCGGCGATGGATGTTGCTGCTAATAACAAACTGTAAGTTTGAGAAGTTATGCTACTAAGCAAAAATATTTTTAGGGTGCTACATCATCTTTCTCACCACACTCATAGGAAGAAAAGTTTCTATTGAGTTTTAACAACATGCATTTTAAAATTGACAGTGAAGTGAAAAAGTTGTTTTTCACTGTGACTGTGAGATGTGTGAAACAAGTCGTTTGGATGTCACTGAAACTGGGGGTTTTGGGATGACATGTCGCGTGTGGGGGTCTGTAAAAGATTTCTCCCATCTTAGCAAAAAGGAAACTTTCTCAACTGTCACTCTTAAACTTTCCGTCTGCTTGCTGCTTGCTGTCTCAGTCTCCATATTAAATGTACCAATAAATTAAATAGAAGTAGGGGATATGGGCAGAATCTTTTTATCACTGTGCGTTTTATATCGTCTCTATATTTCATGACAATAACGTTCAGCCGAGACCTTAATATATCAGAAATCTTATGAGACTTCAGCAAAGTGAGTGTCTAAGAACGCCTCATTGGTTTCTATTTATTTATTAATTAATTAATTTGTTTATTTATTTGTGTGTGATGTCGTCTCAATATTGGGAGACGGGTAGCAGTGATGGTAGAGAGCAAAAGTGGTAAACACCTCTCTGCCCTGGCTGCTCAGTATAATATGGTTAAGTGCCCAATAAGTTGACATTAATAATATAATTATGCGAAGTAAGTTTTTTTTGTTTTGTTTTTTAATAAATTTTTTAAACGTACAATTGTGCAGCTCAAGATGGCATCTGTTACGTGCATAAGCGTGTTCAACTTTTGCTAAACAAACAAACAGGCAAAACATTTAACAGTCATAATGACTCTTAAGAAAAGGGAAACTGCTCAGGAAAGAGTTAAGGAAGTGCTTGTCATAGATCATATGTGTCAAACGCCGGTCCTCAAAGGCCGCAGTCCTGCAGGTTTTGGATGTTTCCCTCTTCCAACACAAGCTGATTCCAATCAGCAGGATCGTTATTAGGCTTATGCAGAGCTCGCTGATGAGCTGATCATATATCAGCTGTGTTGGAGAACGGAAACATCCAAAACCTGCAGGACTGCCCTCTAGGACCGGAGTTTGACACTTATGTCATAGATGAGCAGAAATATGTATTTTGTGGTTATTCTTGTGTTGTGTAACCGGCTCTTTGCATCACGCAAGGCAACGTAGGCTACTGGTGCTTCTCTGTTGTTGTTTTGCTCTTTATTAGACAAATGGAGAAAAAAAACTATATACACACTATATTTATTTTTAATGGCACACTAATGTAAAAAAAGATATGTATAACATAGTTTTGCGCCTGGAACGGATTAATTGCATTTCCATTCATTTCAATGGGAAATATTACATCGGTTTATGAACGTTTCGAGTTTTAAGTTCCTGACCTGAATGAGAGTGACCAGAAACTAATGTTCAGGTTGATGGTTCGCCCTCCCTCTTTCTGTCCATGTATCAAAATGCCCTTGAATTCCTCCCAATTTGCAGGTCAGCATCTTGCACCGGTGCTCTGCTGCCATAGATTACTGTATGTGAGTGTGAACGTGAGGTAATTTGGTGAAGTGCTTTGCAGTTCACAACACAATTATCTCTGAATATGCCAAAAACCTTAAAAAGAGCAACTGGGATCTCAATATGAACTGGCTTGCCTTGGCTCTATTAGAAACACACCTATACACACACACACACGCGCGCACACACACACACACGAATCTCTATACAGCTCTCTCCACCCCGATTAGGCTGAGGCAAGCATAGTTGCTAGGCAACCATAAATCATGGACTGGCAGTAAATGTATAGTAGCATGGGGATATAAAAGCAAGAAATGAGAAAGACAGAAAAGGGAAGGGACTTAAAACAGTCTAGGAAAAAGTTTCAGGCCAATAAAATAACAAAATTGCACACTTAACAGATTAGTGGCACTGAAATGCAGTTAAAATAAATGAAGAAAGAAAAGATTATATTGTAACCCAGTTGAGCTTATTTTGCCGTTTCCGTCAAGGATTTAGAGAAATGACTCAGCCAGTGCCATTACAACTTGGGATTCCTATAAATGTATAGTTGCATGTTGTCACAACACATTTGTAGACATTAAGTGGTTTTAACTGATTAGTCGTCACATTGACTTTGCCGCTGTGCAATGACAATAATAGTTTAAGGCCGGCTAATTACCACTTCAATGTTTCATACACGGACGCGTTGCTAAAATCAACAGCGTAGCAAACTAGCAGTTGGGCCTCAAGTGTGTGGCAATATTTGTGTAAAAATTAGACAATTGCAATATATTCCTAGTCTATCTTGAAATATCAGAAGCGCAATGCTATTTACAATGTGTACACCTGTCTGAAAAGCTAATGCTAATGCTAGCTGACGACCAGCCATAAATCCTCATGTTATCCCTCAGCAATTTCACCAACCACCCTCCTAACATTAACAGTAAAAAGACAAACAATATACTGTCGTGTCGTCACCCATGGAAACAGAGACAGGCCATGGTCGAACATTCCGTAACCATTTTAAAGAATCAACGTTTCATGTTAAAAAAAAAGAAGAATTTCTCCTCCGGTTTACTAAACTCTGCTTGGCTGCAGCACATCCACGCACCCTACAGATACCTACACTGTATGTTAAGAAAAAATACAAATCAAGGGCAAGTGTCTGCACGGGCCACATGGGTCGCAGGGGGCACCACTTGCCCATCCCTGATCTATGTGGTGGTGATGATATAGCTGTCACTTTAAGGAACGGATATTTGAGCACAAAAAGCGCAGCAACACAAGTACAGTAGACCAATAATATAACAATAACCACAGGCATATATTCTTTATCCTCTGCAAAAAAAAATGACCAATATTCCTGCAGATTATAGAGTTTTCGTGGTATAAAACTCTGTTTGTCTGCAATTGTCCACATTGCGCACATGTGAGGGAACCTCACTGAATGAGTAACGATGCACAGTTGTTTAATTCTTTGTACTACATTTATTTATGTTATTATTGTATATTTACAACAACAAAAAAGTACAATATTATGGAGTTATATTTTTTGTTTTGGGGGGAGTAAACTGGAATGTATGAATGATATTACCATTCATTTTAATGGGGGAAAGGTGATTTGCGTTTTGAGTTCCCAACTTGGTCACCGAATGAATTAAATTCGTATCACAATGCACGACTGTACTGTCTCCATATATTTTTTGTAATGGATGAAACACATTTCCCAACTACAGTAACTCCTCACACACAAAAGATTATTGTACATAATATGATCATTAAGATGAACCTGCTGAACTTTTCCTAATGAATTCAAAACAAATAAAAAACAGTGCTTTGTTGCTTCTTGTTCAGAAAGCGAATAGTGTAACCTAGTAACAAAATCAAAATTTGTCATCTACTGTTCAGTTATTTCCAAAAGACTTGCTATGTGACCCTGAATCTTTAAATGGTATCATTATAACCATTTCAAAATGCATTTGGTGATGGATAAGTGAGAGAAAAAAAAACTCACATCGCACAAATACAGTCGATTTGGACATACACATTATGTTTGATAGTATTTCGTGTGAGTTTGACGAAATGACACTAATCATCATAATGGAATAAATTGAGCATTCAATGATTCTTTAGGTAAAGTTTGAGTGTCAACCCACCAAATGTCACCAAACCACAGCTAATATTTTGTCTCCGTTTTGGCTCTCAAATGCATCATTGCGACGCCTTCTCTCTCTCGTTGGAGCAGTGACACTTGCCGTTCCATCGAAAGACCACATCTGTATTCACAGACCGCATGCAGTTGGTAATCAAGTTCTGATAATGTGTTCCCAAGCGGGGCACAGCACACCAGACCGCATCCGCTTTTAGGTGATGCTTACTAAGAGGAGACCGCGAACGAACGAATGCATCGACCCACATGCGACGTGAGGTGTCAAGGCTTTCGCTGGACGTTAGCTACCAAAACTTTTGGTTTCCACAGAAATGAGCATGAAATGTCATTCATTTGACTCAACTGTTATGACACAGTGATCTAACTACAGTGCTAGGCCACCACTCTTTCAATGTGGACTGATTAATATCATTATTACCTTTTTATCGAAACCTTTTCTTTCCGCGTATCGTCAAAATGGCTGTGGTGTGAAAATGAGGTGTTTTGTATAAATTAGTTCAGACGTGCTGACATTGTATTCCTTTGTTGTCAAGATTTATTATTAGATTCATTGTCTCTGGGGAGACGGTTGGTTTGAAAGACAACACTGCGCAGTAAAACATTACTGTCTTGACACAGGTGGGGCAGTAAAAGTGTATTAAGCCATGTAAATAGCATTCAAACAAATTATAAAGGACCTGGATTCATTGCATAGGGAGTAATTATAGCTACTTCTCCGGAGGGTAATAAACCGACATTGATGTACTTGCGCATGACTATTAACTGATTAAACAAATTACTTTAGATAGCTTATTTTCTCCACTTGCTTTGCCTGTTGCCATGGTTACATCAAATGTCATTAGTTTCTGTTTGAGAGGTCAGGATGAGCCACATTTGATGTGGCTTTGATAGTATTTTGTCAACCTTTCTATTCAGTATCCATACAGTATATGTTGCACTTTGTCAATGTATTTGTATTTGACTATTTTATATATGAAGGAACGAGGAGGCTTTTTTTCCTTTCAAGTCATATCAGCAGTTCAATCCATTACTGGATTGCATGTAAATGATCCCAGCTTTAAATCATAGGCATGGGATTTCTTTAATGATCAAGTCGTTATGTATATGAAGTGTTTGATGATACCTTTGAATAGCTCTGCTCATTTGGGGTCACTTGTACTGAAGGAAAAGCAGCACAACTGTGGGCAGATTCTTCCATCCACCTAAAAAGTCCCTAAACCCTCAAATGTGGGCACTCCCTGTTAAATCTGGTCTTCCACGTGTTCCACCTGTTGACTTAAGTATTTTAGTTCTTTTTTTTTTTTTTCAAGTACGAGTTCCATGACTTCCGCGCAGCCTGTTTGGTGTTTCCACGTTCATTCATAGGTTAAAGTGTCTGGACGGGAGAATCCATATAAAGGAAAAGTGTGCAAGTTGAAAAGGACTTAAGCAGTGATGGGAGAACACGACCGTTGGGGCTCAGGCAAAAGGAGACCACAGCATGGACCCAATGGCCATTTGAGTTCTTCTTAAATCATAGTCAAAGTCAACCTTAAACATTTCTTGACAATAATAAGTTATATGTGACCTCACTAGTCTAAACATGACATTCTGATTAATATTAAATTTATAGAATAAAAGTTATGAAGCAAAATCCAGCCTTTTTTCTTTTTCTTTTATCCATTTTGCCACTTGCTGTCGACTGAAGATGAAATCACAGTTGCTCAGGTCAGGCGACGATCAATCACAGCTCATCTGTTTTCTGAAGCTGAGCTGTGATTGGTTGTTACCTGAGCCCTGAGCAACATTGATGTCATCTTCAGTCGACAGCAGGTGGCAAAATGGCTGCCCCTGAGATGGATAAAAACGGCTGGATTTTGCTGCTTAACTCATATTCCACTAACACAATATTAACCAGAATACAATATTTAGACTAATGGGGCTGCATAGAACATATTATTGTAAAAAAAGAAATGGGTGGTTGACTTCCCCTTTAAATGACATTCATTTCAAGTACTGCAGACCAGTAGTGAATCTGCATTAGGAGCTGTGCTCAACCAGATGGCGCTGTTTATTTTCAGATTTGATTTAGTTCATGAAAGTGCAACATATATCTACAATTTGTCATTTAATCATTATAATATCATTCGTGGATCTTGCCTGACTTCCTGTTTCTATTGGCCCTCTGTCCAGGAGCATGACATCAGCCCACTTGTTTGGCATTTTGTATTGGGTGGGGCTGGAGTATGACATTTTAAATGTAGTTATGATTTATGTTTATGATCATTAACAGTTATGAAGCTTTATAATGAATCATAAATAGTTTTTGTCATTTTAAAAACTTCCTGTAATTTTCCGAGTTAATGTAAAAACACAACAATGCCAAAATGGAAACTTGAAGTTTGCCACTGCAACTTGTTGTCTTCCACAGATGCAGCAGATGGTCAACTCTGATTCTCGGTTTACTAGCAGCCAGCAGCCCATTGAAGCGGCGCTCGGACCCAAAAACCCATCAGGCATGAACCAACAGAGTCAGTTGTCCACGATCAACCAAACCCAGCTGGGACTCAGCGGGAACTCTGTTACCCACAATTCTCCATCTCCTCCTGGGAGTAAATCGGCAACACCATCTCCGTCCAGCTCAGCGCATGAGGACGACAATGATGAGGGGTTCAGGGTAAAGAAACACACATTGCTCCTTTTTATGGAAACTTTTGTGTGCGTGTGCATGCGTACAGACACGCGTCAGATAATACACACATTTCCCCTGCACGTGAAATACATGTAAATCAGCTCCCTCCCTTTTGGGTGACTCATACTGAAATAAAAGTGTTATTGCTGATATTCTGAGGAAATGAAACAATTACAGTTCTATGGAATAATATTTACTAGCTTTTTTCTCTGTTCTCCAAGTGTGTTATGGGAAATGGAATATTGACTTAAGGCAAGGTGGAAAATTACTTCTTCTTCTTTCTTTTTTTTATTCCTACACATTTAAAAAGGTGGCTGCTTACGTAAAGTTATTAATGGGGAGTAGCATGCACAATAGCCAGCGGGTATTATTTGCTCACATTGTAATTATGAGTTTTTGGTTTAACGCATTTGTTGCACCTTGTAATTGACAATTTCAAAATGCATGTACTAGATATACTGAGAAAGTACAAATGATGAACGGTAGTTTAAATAAAACAAAAAAGTTTAGTGTTGCAAGTTCAGCATAGGGGATTGTTTCCCCTGACCAACATAATACGGTATGCTGTTTTCTTGATGTGGTTACTGTAATGAGTAGTTGTATACACACACAAAATGCATACATAAGGGAAAAAATTACTATAATATACTCTCCTCAAACCTGAACAGAAAAAGTGGCAGTTTTGTGACACCTGTGTATGAACACTCACATTGGTAATTAAACTAACGGCACATTTGTATAGCATAGCATAAAAAGTCCTCCCAGGCGATTTATCATATAAAGCCAGCCAAATGCAAAATTTCAGGGTGTGTATTAAACAGAACCATCTGCCATCATTTCATATCATATGATGCGTCCTTTGTTCATATCTTCATCTTTTGTTTTACAGGGCAGTGGAGGTGAGAAACGGCCAGCAATGTTTGACATCTCCAAGAAACCCAAGACGCCAAAGAAGAAGAAGCGAAAGGACCCCAATGAGCCAGTGAAGCCGGTGTCTGCCTATGCCTTGTTCTTTAGGGACACACAAGCCAACATTAAGGCCCAGAACCCCAACGCCACCTTTGGGGAGGTGTCAAAGATTGTGGCCTCCATGTGGGACGGCCTTGGAGAGGAACAGAAACAGGTACACAGTAGTTGTTATTTCAGATTTTATTACGTTGCCCATGTTAAAACAAATATGTCAAATATAAAAATATGCATGTGAATCATTTTCGCTAAGTCAACCACACACAGTTGTAAAGAGTGTTAAAGTGTATGGACCCTATTTTCGTAGGCATGCGCCCATGCACTCATTAGCCGGGTTTACATGGAGACTTTTTAGTCATTCCGATTGAAATCATTCCGAATGAAGATCACCTGTTTACATGTGATGCGATCCATTCCGATCTGCCGTTTATATGCTCCCACGTTTAATCAGATCAGCCCGTGGCAGCCGCGGGACGCACGGACATCGATCACGTGATTTATAAAGATGAAGTTAATTCGTCATTTAGCACAGTAGTTGTGATAGTGTTAACACCTTTATTGAAGCAACATCTTGATTAAAAATTTTTTTTTTTTAAAAAGTTTCAAGTAGTTAAAAACAAGTTCTCCCCTCGCAGACATTTTAGTGGCATTTACGTCAAGACAGAGCATGCGCATGCCTCGCCATTCCGAATGAAGTGTATACATGACGCTCGTTCGGATTCACGAAAGGACTATACCACCCCGGATTCCGAATGAAATTCCATTCGGATTCAGCCTTTTCATTCCGATTGAGGTGTTTATATGGAGCATTTCCATTCCGTTTGGCCGTTCGGATTCATTCTAATCGGAATACATGGCTCTTTGTAAACCAGGCTAGTGTAAGAACATGGACACACAAACAAGGGCAGAAGGCGTTCCCCGCGTCCACATGCCATGTAGGCCACGCGCCTCTCTCCCTGCACTGAATTCAAAGGGAATGAGGGGAGCCGCCAGTCCCTCCCACGACAGCGCAAACGTCCACTTTTACATGCGCTAGTCCAAGAAAATACCAAAGGAAAGAAGACTACACATATGCACACCGACTTACACTGGGCACGAAAATAGGGCCCTAAATACATTTTTAAAAACCAAGAAAACGCATCCCTGACAAGTCAACAGCAGCATGGAGACTATAATGTATAATTACAGTATAGGATATTGTGTAAATGCCTACGATGATTTCTGTCATTGTACAATAGTTTATGCAACGTGCTTATTAGTTCAATTACGTGCATAAAATGATTGGAGTGTAAGTCGTGGTAAGGTGGTGTCAAAATGAAATGTTATGTTTGTGCCTGAAGGAATATAAGAAGAAGACAGAGACGGCAAAGAAGGAGTATCTGAAACAATTGGCTGCCTACAGGGCCAGTCTGGTCTCTCAGGTCTAGCACACACACGTGCGCACACACATTCATGCACATTGCGATGCCTTCCGGACATGACAATCAACTGATTGTCTTCTTCGTTCTTCAGAGTTACAACGATCCATCCGAGATGAAGCCGCCCAACTCTTCCTCATCATCTTCCTCCTCCGCCTCAATGTTCACATCCAAGCCGTCTGTCTACGCGGGCCAGCACCCTTCCTCCGGCCCGCTCGCCCACCCGCACCCAGGCATTTACATGCCGTACCATCACCCGTCCAACCTCAACCACCATCCCTCGAACCCCGGCCTCGGACACCCTCACCTGCACCCGCCTCACGCTCAGATCCATCCCCAGCTGCATGCCCTGTCCTCCAGAGGGACCGTGCCACGGTCCAGCTTGCCTCACCAGGGAGCTCTGTCCCTGGGCGGCGTGGTGCAAGCCTCCACCCCGCCTCACCAGGTCAGCCCCCCGCTTCACGGCCAGGCTCACCTGGGGGGGCTGCACAGTCCGCATCAGCAGCACCAGCAGCAGCTCAGCGCTCACTCACTGGGAATGACACACTCGCCAGCCATCACGCAGGTCAGAGTCTATTAACGTCTATGTAACCATATTCAAAATGTGGACATTCTTTGTCAGCAAAAGATCATCCAAATGTACGACGAATTCATATGTAAAAGCAGACAAGGCGCTATTTGGACTGCCTTAAGCAGACTGCCCATCACAGCATCGCTAAAACCAAACCGTTCCGATATAAATCTCTTATATTTCAGGAACCGACAAGTGCTATACACATTTTACTTCAGCTAGCATCATCTCCTTTAAAGCCAAACACGAGCCCGTACGCGTTCATGTTATCATATGCTCGCCATTTGTCACTTACGCGCTCAAACATGTCGGCACCCGAGGATTGTTGTTAGCTCGCTTCTAATATAGCTTCTTCAACATCAAAAGAAGCTGTTTGAAAGATGTTTTCAATTAGTCACTGGTGGATTTTTTTTTCAAATATTAGTCTCTCAATTGCTTAATTCATATTAACTTAAAGTAAAGATTATTAGCTTTACTTTGATAAACTTTACAAAACGTGGAGATGTCTGCTTTTGTGTTTTCAACAACTATTTTGATATCTTATTAAAGTTATGGCCATGTGAAAATGAGTCACATTTTTAATATGTGAATGGCTGCATATATACTCTGCAGTAGAATGTTTTGTTGAATGTAAACAGTTAAATTTTTTCAGCATGTGTAAAATCGTTCAGCCTTGGCGGAGGTCTGCATTCTCATGAGTGTCATTGTAGTTACCATTGACTTAGTCCAGTGGTTCTTAACCTTGTTGGAGGTACTGAACCCCACGAGTTTCCTATTCGCATTCACCGAATCCTTTTTAATTGATTTTTTTTTTTTTTGTTCAAGATGTAGGGTTTACTGGTGAACAAACAAACACGGAGAGGAGCCTTTTCATGGAATCTGGCATTGTGTTCTTGTATTCTCCATGCATCTTAAGGAAGTGTTCCTGGTAGTTGTGCTGGATGAAAATCGCTCAACTTGGCATTACAAGTCATGCAGTTAGGACGCTGACTCCCATCGCTCAACTCAACTTAGTGGACTTAAAAACAACCGCCGCTGTTTTCTTAGGATGGAATCCAGGGGCAGCAGAAAAACAACAAAGGCCCCAGAATTGAACCTTGTGGAACACCATATGTCTGGTTATACCGTACATACGAACTCAGATTGCACATATTCGTCCAACCACTTTCCTTTTTTGCTCGACATAGTTATAGTATGAAGAGATTACAATAATAAAGAAATAACACGATTTACCATCACAACAGTCACAAGTGGACAACTGAGTGCACCAAATTCCCTGCAGCACAGATACAGTAGGCCAAATAATGTAGCGTGATCGCCTGCAGCCAATGATGCCCAAGCGGGGCACCTAGGGTTCGGTCGAACCCAAGTTAGGAACCACTGATTTAGTCGCGTCAACAAAACTCGGGTTCCATATGTACCAACTTTTAACATCTTAACCAATGTTTGAAATGGGAGATAGTCGCCCAACACATGACAATTAAAAAATGGGTAAATATGCTTACTACTTCATAGGACCAATTTTTCTCTTTTGACTTCTGACACACTCACTGCACGTAAAATGGGAGTGAAGGTGGAATTACCAAATAGATGTGATTCTTTGATAGCTGAGGCTGGCTTCAAATGTGAAAATACTGTACTTTTTACTGTATATAGCGGCCTCACACATAGAAAGAGAATTTTTTATTTTTTTTATTCTGTATGGGGGGAAAAAAGTAGTAAAGATAATTTAATCAAAACACTATGCTTCTGACTAAATAAATGTTGGAAGTCTATCAATAAAAAGGGCCTTAAATGTTAGATCAGCAGTTAGCAATTTTTTTTTTCATTTATTATACAACTCAGGTTACAATGAAAGTAGTAGTACTGGTGCCCTTTGCTTGTTCTCTTTAATAAGCCAGTCCCATCTTAAAAAACAAAAAACTCCAAAACCTTGTCTTTTAATGGCAGCGGGCACAATGTTTCAAGCGGAATCACTCCTTGCACTTGTAGGTGAGGATCAAAAACAAACGGACAAAAATAGTCCACTGGCAGCAATATTCTCTGTCAATAAATATCACAACTGTAATTGCCGACTCTTTGATCAACTTACATTTTTTCGTTCAGTGCCTCAGTAGGGAATATAAGGAAAGCCCACAATATGGGGTTGCTCCACCCATAGTGTGTATCTGGCATGACGGTGCGTAAATCGTAGCACAACCCACAACACAGAATAATCTTTGATTGGAAGGGGGTCGGTCAGTTAGGCACAATTATTTGTATGTCTTTATCTGTTTCGTATAGATTTAGGATTCATGTTACACCGGTCTCTCTGTTACAAACGCAGTCTTACAGTCTTCTTCATGTGAATGGAGGAAGAATAACACACACACACACACACACACACACACACACACACACACTGGGTGGATGGGAGTCAGAAATGGAGGAAATTAACGATAACTCCATTTACTTGTGGACTTCAGCAGAGATATAAATCCACTGAGTAAAACTGATCTGAAGTCAGATCAGTTTTATTCTGTTCATCCTAAACCGCTTAATTTTATGCACTAGTACAGTAACATTGCATAATTTAAGCATGGCTTTATCATCCATCTGCATTTCTGTGTCATCCTGATCAAGCCACAGTATAATAAAACAGGTTCTAAAGTGTCTTTTTAAGCAGATTATAATTACATTATTTTTTACACACGCATGTAATTTAACAACTAATATTAGTCATGTATTTTTCAAAATGTCAGGCACCTGTTCAAAAGCTATGCCTGCTGGCTTTGATAAAATATTTGGGACAGAATTGTAATGCAAAGGATACATTTTGTGATGTTCCAACTTCCAATTTGGCTCAAATAACTGCTCCATGACCTTGTTACATTTGAATTGAATATACAGAAAATGACAGTAGGCTACTGTGAACAAACACTGATGGCTCAGTCAAGGCATCTGCTGCCCCTCAATTATGTATCAGTCTGCATACCGGTTAAAGCACAATCTCCATTTGTTGACAAAAATGTATAAATAATTATGTTTTCAGACACAATCCTCAATTTATTATTAATTTAAATGCATCAGTAACCTCTTCTGACCAGGTGAACTGAATTCATGTATGACATTTGCTTGACGCTATAAAAGACGAGACAGACTTGTTCTAGCTTTATGAGCAACAGTGTATGTGAACATATACAGCAAATTTTGATTCCAAGTTGCTTGTATTCAACCAGCAATTTTTTTTTCCTGGATTGGAAATGACACAGGCGTCTCCCAGAAGATAACAGGATGTTGTGCAAGAGGCATCACTGTGGAAAAAAAATATCCCTCAGCTCTTGTTTGCGTTTGAACAAAAAGTGGCACATCCAAAATTATTCATACCCTTTGTAAAATGTCGAATTCTATGGAAAAATCCAAAGTTTTAAACTATTTCAATTAGTCCAAACTGTTCTAAAGCATCCAAATGATCCTGATTGATTAGGAAAAGTCAAACTCTGCAGCAGGTTTGACTGTAGACAATCATGGTCGCACTGTGGCTGCTCACAAGTGTGGAAAGAGCGACAAGACCATGTCAAAATGTTTTCAAGGTCCAGGACTTCAAGTGGCTACTGTGCAAAGTATTATAAAAAAAAATTTTTTAAAAATGCAAGACATTCTGCATTGAGGAAAATTTCAGAGGACATGCCCGTAAGCCAAAAGTAGTATATACATACATACATATATATATATATGTATGTATATTTATATATATATATGTGTGTGTATTGTCACCAAAAAAAGAGGAAGAAAACAATGTTCGAGCGCTCCAAACTTTTTCTTCTCCTCTGAGTGGGTTGTGTGTCGGGGGGGGGAGGAAAGACAGAGAGACAAAAGAGGCAGATGGGGTCTTTGTGAAGGAGTGAAGGAGAAGAATTTGCTCAACAAAGGATGAATAGGTGAGGTAGAGAAGGAGAGGGGGAGAACCCAACCACCTGCTGTCCTCTTCTTTCACACACAACACTCCGATTAACTTCTCTTTCAGCCTCCTTTCTCTGCGCGCGCACACACACACGCGCACACATGCACACGCATATACTTCACTGATTTTACTCTTCAAGTATCTTGCCGTAAGAGACATGAGCTCCTGTTCACCTCCCTCTCCCTCTCTTATCTCCTCGTCGTCCTCATCCTGCAGTCAGCGAGACCCTCCAAACTGTGCAATTGATCAACTTGATGGCTGCTATTCTACGCCTACAAATCTACCGACTGCCATTATGCATGCACTCAGTCAACTCTGTAACAGCCTTTGGAATATGAAACTGGACGTTCACTCCCCTCTTTTATTGTATTGGATTCCAGGCCTACTCCCTCCAGCCGGAGTATCAGCCAATCGGAGGAGGTCTGATGAATAGCGGCGCCGTAATGTCATCATCAGTGGACTACCACCAGCTGAGTCGACACATGCCCAACCATCACCCATCCCTCGACTGGGGCGGTGATTACCATGGCAACGGGTAAGTGATCAGCGAACTGGGAAGTGTGCCATGCTTTCTTCATGTGTGTGTCTATTGTTGTGTTCCACACTGCTGGAAAGTAAGATATATAAAGTACAGCCCGACTGATGCGGGTTTTTTGAGGCCGATGTTGACTCAGTTATTCGGCCAAGGAAAAATTAATTAGAAATATATATATATCAATAACATGATTTATGTTTTTGGTCCCTAACACTTTCAGCAACAAAGATATGGAGTACAGGCACTACTTTTTCCTTTTCAATGGAATGAAAAGGAATTTAGTTTGGAATCATGAGATGGAATGGAATCGAATGTAGTGTCATTGTACGTCACGGAATTCACTTAAGAGTTACAACCTGTCCAAGAGACCTAAAAAACAGAGGGAGACAGAATGGGAAGCCTGACAGGTCACCAAAAGCGGTGCCCCGATTTCTCAGATGAAAAAGAAAAGCATAACGATTCAAGTACTTGCACATGTGGATTTGGATAGCGGGGTATATTACAGTCAACCCCCCAAAAGTTTTTTGACAATAATATGTTCTATGCAGCCCCACTAGTCTAAATATGGTATTCTGGTTAAAATTGTGTTAGTTGCGGCCGTTTTTATCCATCTCAGGGGGCGGCCATTTCACCACTTGCTGTCGACTGAAGATGACATCAACGTTGCTCAGGTCTCAGGTAACAAGCAATCACACCTCACCTTAAGAAAACAGGTGAGCTGTGATTGGTCCTTGCCCCGAACCCTGCGCAACATTGATGTCATCGTCAGTTGACATGTTCTCTATTCGTCTTCCTCCCACATTCCATTTTAGTTTCATCGAAGAATCTAAAATGCACTCAGCAAAGTCCAAAGTACAACAACTTTGAATGCAATTCCTAACTGTTTTTGGCAATTCTGTCTTCTGTCCTCTAGAGGTCCTCAGCGAGATAAAACTTTGTATCTGAGTTAATTTCAGAACAAAGTGACACCAAAGGTCATTCCCATCCTGCTTCTGCCACAGCGTTGGGACCCCATCCAAACCACTACGAGAGCCAGAGCCTCAAGTGGACTTGCAGCGGAACCCCCACAAGGCAGACAAAAGTCCTGACGAAATATGTGTTTAGTCCGAATGATAAACAGTACAGCTGACAGCAAATGAGAGAAGCTAAACGAGGCATAGGTATAGCTGTGTCCTTGAGAGTGAAGAGAGGAAGGGTCAAAACAGGACGGCTTACATAGATTAGTTGGACTGGTTGAATTTTATCTACTACTTAACCGTATATTGATTTGAACTGAAAGGATGTTCCACAAAGGAGAGTTTTTTCCGCTCGGAAGAGTGAAGGTTGATGTATATAATGTAATACAGGAGCCCTCACAAAGGGATTATTCTTGCCAACTGCTACAAAGGAGTATTAGGGTCACACTCCAAAAAAATATATTAAGGCTGAGCAACGACATTAAATGTTATAATAGTAGAAGAGAGTGGTATTTTTTTCCCATCGTAATTTACTACTTTGCTTTGTTAAATTCCAACCTCGTTCTCTTAACTGACACTTTTTGTAATAAGAGTTTTCTTTTTCTTTTTCTGTGTGGCCCTAATACTCATAAAATTCTTACCGGTAAACTCCCATCAGCCCTAAAGGGGAAAAAAAACAAAACTTTTTTTTATTATCATCTGCTTTTGTTTTTCTTTTTGTATAGATGGACTGAACTGCCAGTTCTTAAAAAGCTTCGAAGAGCACCTGTAAAATAGTGTAATGTAATTGTTGAGGCTGCCCCTTTTCAATCCAGTGGAAAAAAAATTCTCCATAGTATACTGCTGCAGCCAAAGTCAAAAAGAGCACAGCACACACACGCCCATGTTGTCCTCTCACATCTGTTGGGCGCACGTCCAGTGTATATTTAGTCATGATGAAATGTCAAATCATTGCAAAAGGTTTATATGATGACAGCTCCTCCTCCACGTACTGTATATGTCTGTCCGTTTCCTAAATTCATTTGGACCCAAAATGTGTGTGCGTGCGCGTTAGTGAGTGAATGTGCGTGTTGACGAGAAAGTGGAGTGGTTGATAGAGCTGCATGGTCTCTTTTGTCATCTCGACTTCTCTGTGCACAGAGGCTATTTATGAACCTATAACTATTGCTTTGTTGGCTGTGTTTAAATGTTTTTAATCAAGGTATGTTTTAGTGTTAATGATGAGGAGAGAGACTCTGTCTCGCTCACCTTGTATCTTTTTTTTGTATTTTATGTGTTTTTTGGCAGATGAAAGGACTCTGGGCAACAACCATGAAGATTTTCTTATTTTTAGATTCTAAAAATGTGTTTGAGAATAAAGTCGGTGCTGCATTGATGTGCAGTCATTACTCCCAACTTTTGATGTTGTTTATTTCTTATATATGATAATGATGATACAGTACCAGTCGTGTAAAAATTTGGCACATTTTTGGAAAACACATCATTTAGTTCACATTATATGTTTGAACGAAAAATTTTGTAAACCATCTTGTAATTTGATTTGTCCAACTCAATCATCAATAGTGCACTTTTTGTGAGGTACTTTATTGACAATTAATTTAAGATAATGACCCTAAATGTGTTGCTGTTATTATTCTAACAGGGTTGGAAAATCAACACTTATATCATGTTAGTGTTGCTCACATGCTAAGTGTGTTAGCTTCTATGCTAAGTGGTCAAGAACAAACTTAGCTACAGTAATTTAAAAAAAAAATTTTTTAAAAAAAACTTTAATTTTGATGTATTTTTGTAATGAGTAACAGGGTTGTGTTGATTTGGAGATCCGCCCACCAGAATGACTGAAAAGAAAAAATTGGGAAAAACACAAGATGATGATGGACGCCATTTGGTAAATCAGCATTTGCCATTTGGTAAATCTACCTTATAAGTAACAAAATCCTCCAATTATGGAATGACCTTTTCTGCAACATTGTGAGGAATGATTCTCACACAAAATCAAAGAACTCACATAATTAATGTAGGTTTGAATAAATACAGTAGCTACGATGATGAGAATTGTGATCATGGGAGAATTATGCAGCCCCAGTTGGTTACGTTCAACTCACAACTTATTGGCAAGATAAATAAATAAAAAAGTGCTTACGATACATATTTGGACGTTATTGTATTTGTGAATGTCTGTCAAGGTAAGTACTGTACACTAAAAATTATATCTTAGATAAGAAAGTACAAACAACCCAACCACAAGTGAGATACCCCTAAATACAACAATTTTTAAACACAATCACACATGTATTAATACTAAATACGCTCTGACGTGCTCATTGACTACATTTGATAGTTGAATGATCATTGCTGTTGTAAAATATCAAATAAAATATATTTGCGTTTGAGTTGTCAACGTGGGGATAAAACATGTTGATGACAGCTCACAGCTCTATCCAGCAAATTTTGTACAACGTATTCTTATTCCAGACGTGCGAGAGCTCCAAGAGAAACCATCCATCCAGAGTTGCAGCTCATGTAGAAAGAGGTACACACCTCCTTCTAGTGGCAAAAAGTTGACACTGCAACTACTTCATGGAATTCAATTTATACATGGGATCTGTATCTGTATCTGTATAGCTTAAATACGGTAAAAGGATGCACAAAACATACCGTTTGAGTTAATGGCAATTTGTGTTTATTTGTATTGTAGCTCTTACAGTGTTTTCACACAAAGGAAGGTTTAATAAAAGTTTTGAACCACCACTTTTATTTCAACCGAGGATGCTACAAAATGCTATAGAGCATATATATTTTATTTATTTTACATTATTACATTATATTATTTATATATGTTATATTATACCGCATATATATTTTATATAACAATTATTTTTTTTAATGACTTTGAGTCCAAATAAATATGAGATCATGACCTGGCACCCTGAAACTGACCTGCTGTTTACAGTGAAAAGTAGGGGGAGGGGACGCGCATCATCTCACAGTGTTAGCGCTATTGATAGATGGATGGCTCGCTTATGTTGTTGTCTATACATTAAAAACCTTTACAATGAAAAGGTCCAAGCCCTCAGGTACTGCATTAAGAAAGCGGTGAAAGGTGGAGGAGGAAAAACGGGCCTAGGGTCAGAACTGTCTGTAAAAATAAACTTCAAAATAGCGTTAATTTTCCCGTCAATTGTTAACAAAATGGGCGTCCGTCATTGACCTCATTATTTTTTATATGTATCTTACACAAATATATTGTACGTAGTTTGAAAACATTTTGTAGTTAGTAATATCAGCACAAATTGCACGAAACATTTGTATTGCACTGTACTTATGCTATTTATTTGTATTACTTGTAATTGTCTGGGGTGGGGGTGGGGGGGCTACAATCTACACTTTCGCCTAGGACACCAAATCACCTAGGGCCGGCCCTGGTGTTGAGTTATCCTTTCAAGCGACAGCCACGGTTGACAAACGAAGACATGACTTCAAATGAGGTCAGAAAAACTCCACCCCTCCCCTCCCCAAATTAACTGTGGAGTGTGCGGGGTCCGCACACTCTATAAAGGGAAGATAAAAGCCGATGGGTGCAGTCAGAGTGAAACAGTCAGGGCTCTTCGTACTCATCTGGGCATTGGTGGAGCATTTCATGATGCTGAAGAAAACCCATGCAGTCACTGGGTGCCCAATGTTTCTTTTGTAAACCCCTCGTACAATATTTACATTTGATTTTAAATGACAAATGTTCCTTCTGACCATCAGCGTACATGCACTGTTTTGAATGACATCCTGAGGTTCGAGCAACTAACGGATCTTCTTTTCCAGCGCTGTAGGTTCTCGTTTGGAAGTCTTCTCAGGGAGCACCAGCTTCAGTTTCCTCCTTGAGGAGGAGCCACTTTCATCCGAAAGATACTCCTGATGCAGCAGAGGAGAGGCGGCCATTGCACTACCCGAAGAGGAGGAGCTCCGTGTGGATCCGCCTTGCGCAAAGACGTCTGCACCCGGCATGTTTTCGTCAGACGCGGCTTGGACTTCAGTTTCAGGCCTTGCGGTGTTTTTCAAAACCTCATTCTCTTTCTTCTCAATAGTCTTCACTGCTTTGGGAAGATCTAAACTTTGAGGTGCCTCGATCGGGGCAAAGAAGCTCGGAGGTTGAGATTCGGAGGCCAGAGGAGATGGTCTACCCCCAGACCGAAGACCTTGATCCAGGCTTGGGTCTGACTTCACTCTTGGTTCAAGAGAAGAGCTGTCAAGATCCAGTTGGCTTTGAGAGAGAGTTTGGTTGAGAGTTCCTTCCTGGAGAGAGATGTTGCTGCCCATGAGCAGTGAACGTGCCGATCCTTGCAGGAGGTGGCTTGTTGAATGGATTACATCAGTAGGAGAGAGGAGAGATGGTCGCTGAGAGGAAGGCTGAGGACTTCCAACAACCGTCTCGGATCCCCGATGTGGAACGGTCAGACTCTGCCCAGTAATGGAGGCCTCGTCTGCTTCGATGGGGTGAGGTGGGTCCATGGTGCTAGATGTAGTAATCGCTGGGAGCTGGGCCATTCCTTTTTGCGTCTCTCCTTGGTCACCTTCTGCATTACTCTGGATATTGTGCACACTTTTCGATGATGCCTTGACTTTGGGATCTTTGTCTACATCATTCTCAGCCTCATCGTCAACCCCTGATGCTTTCTTGCCTTTCTTACTGCGCTCTTTTGGTTGCTGACTTGAGCTTTCTTTGGCTTGAAACGTATCTATTTGTTTTTCGCTCCCCCTTCTGTCTTTCTTCTTCTTGGAGTGAAACCTCTCCTGCTCACTTTTCCTTTTCGGATGGACTTTTGTCTTCCGAAACGGTTTCAAGTTCAACTTCGAATTCGGCAAGCTGCTGGATTGTAGTTTTCCTTTGAAGTTCCTCTCTACTCCACTCTCCATGTTTCTGGACATCGTCACTCCTTCAGTCCTTCTTGGCCTTCCTTGATCCCTCCTCTCAATATTGCAAAACACGTTTCTTCTTTGCTTTCTCATCTTCATGTTTTTCATGGTGTCGAAGTGGCTGTCGTCGGCAATCCTCCCTCTACTGCTGATTTGAGAGATTGAGTCTCTCACGTTAGAATAAATCCTGCTTTCTTTCATATTGTGAGCCGAATTCCCATTCGTCCTGTGGCAACTATTACAATGGAGCATCGCAGGTTGTGAACTCTGAACCCTCAAATCAGACCTTGTATTTATCTCATTGTTTGCATGACAAGCAGCCAGGGTATCTGGCGTATGACTGATATTGTTCTTCCATTGACGAGACGAAGCTCTGGAATGACCATGAGAGAGGAAGTTGTGAGGAACGTCTCTTCCCAACATGTCTTGTTGGCTTTCAAGTTTCTTCCTGTCCTCCTCCTCCATTATCAACATCTTCAGTCTCCTTCTGTCTCCCTCGCGTGCTCTCTCCATTGCATCATCAATTCTGTTGTCCCACTGATTTTGCTTCGATCCCTTGGCATTGCAACCGGAACAATTAAAACACGCATCGTCTTCATCAGCTCGAACATGAAATTGCCTTCCATATTTCTCTGTCCTTGAGTCCCATGGCACGCTTTCACTATCCAATAGCTGATGAGCTTGCAGAAAGAGTTCCCTCTGCTTCTCAGCAACATCACGGTGATTAGTAAGATAGTTGGTCATTGGTCCGCTGCCTTCTTCCGTGTCCTTCTGTTTTTGACTTTCTGACGCTTTCTTTCGGCGGGAAACTTGATAGCAGATCAGGACTACCAGCAGTGTCGAACCAATGCCACCTGACAAACAGCAAAATTAGTTTTACACTTTACATTCACTGAACTCACTGTTTCATTGTGTCATTAAACATTGCAGTGGTTAACTAAAATTGTGTTTGACCTTGAACGCTTCAGTATGCCAGGGGTTCTCAACTACATTTTGAGGTAAGTAATGGGTGGCGTGAAGTGAACTGCAGTCATGGGGAAAATTAGACCAACTTAATTTCTTGTTCATTTTAAATGACTGGTACAACTAAAGCTATATTTGTTTGGACAAATATGGTGACAACAAAAAAAAGCTCACGCGAGTTTAATTTAAGTGCAAGTATCAAGCTATTTTCTACATCTTTCTTGATGCTTACCACGAACTCATTCACTCCCAGCTATTTTCACTGAAGCAATCCCCTTCACTCCTGCCTGTTTTACTGGATTTTGTCAGATTTTGCAAGGCCCACAGAATATTGTGTTCTATTGCTATAAAAGCATAGAACCTACCAAAAGAAAGACCCGTTGTTGTTGTTGTTTTTGCAGCAATTTAGCATTACAATATAGCTAAGTTTCCTTATTATTCACAAACATGTTGAAAACACTGGGGAAAATAGGTTTTTGCAACATTGCCCTGTTTGATCTCTTATACTCAGCTGCCACCTGCTGGCTTTTTTTTTTGGTAATAACTACCATTGCTTTAAGCGAACCTCTACAGGTCAGAGGCTGCATCAAAGCCTTCTGTAGGCTGTAGCATAATAAAAAAAAAAATGTTTTGGGGACCATTGCTATACTTAAAATAGAAAGTTTTTTGGAGAAAATGAGATCCAACAACACTTCTGGAGTTCTTAAATCAATAGGTATGGCATTGTACTGCTAAAAACAGTGCTTTTATGCATGTCGTGTTTATATTCTGTCTGTTAGAGACATAGCACACTCATGTGATTGGGTATTAAAATGAACATTGAAGAAAAAAAAGAGGTCTAATAATTATCTCCATGACTGTTTCTGCTGTGATGTAAGAATAAGCTGTGGCATGAGAAGACAAGCTCAGTCAGTGTCAGTGACCTAGAAATGCTTTTTGGTACAAATATTCAGACTTTGCTACTGCATTAGCAGAATTTATACTGATACTGACTGCTGTGCATTCCGCTTAATTATAGGTTATGTCATCATCAGTGACGTCAGGATAGGCAAGGTAGGCACTGCCTGCCTCAGGCTGAAGTTAAAGTTGAAACTGTTTAGCTTTTTCTATTTATTTTCATTATTTCTTTCCTTTTCAGAAAGCATACACTACCTACAGGTTTAAAAGTGACAACATTTGGTGATTTTCATAACTCAATTAAAAATGACTCATTACTTCGTCTGGCCTGCAGGCAAAAATGCTGCAAAAATGATCCTCCTGAAGGCACACCGCTCGCTACTTGTGCTTTTCCCAGCCCTGTCCGCGTAGGGATATGAGTTTGCGCATGCGTAGTCAGTTTCCCAGTGGAAAAGTCCTTTACGCAAGCCTTTTTACGTCGCTGTATTATTCCTATGTACAGTGCATTCGTGAATTCAAAACACACTTAGTGCACAGCAAAGTAGTAAGATGACGCCACTCTGGAGAATATAAAACTATTTTCCCGCCTTTCTTTTGAGGGAGAACACCATCTTTTGAAGGATGGGAGAGCAACGCCTTAGCTACCTGATCTTTAGCAAAGTAAGGGACAAAGAATTATTCGTACTTTTCACAAAGAATGGTGCAAAAGGAAAGTTTGGCTTTGTGGATGTGCTTCCATTGCTGTTTCTATTTACATGGTGTTTGCCATTGCTATTGCTAGCTTGATTTTGTGAGGAATTAGCCTGTTTTACAGGAAGAAATTCACTTCATTACATTTTTTCCGAGCGTCCGGGCGGGTTTGAAATTGTCTGTTGTGCGGCAAATGGGAGGCGGAGTGTACTGCAACGTATACCGTGGCTGGCAGACGGCGCACGGGCTGTGACGGTGGCCCAGAACTTTAGCTGAGTGGCAAATGTTGAGCTGCCACACCGGAGGCGATGGGTACGAACCCTGCTCGAAGTTTAAAAAAAAGATTGCAGAGCAAAAAATGTACGACTTCAAAAGAGAGTAATGTTTTTGTTTGTTTTGTTATATTTTCTACCCATATAGAGGAGCCATATGTTTAAATAGTTTGAAGTATGGCATCTTGTATCTGAGTATCAAGTATCTCGAGGTCAGGCTAAGTGTCCTCTTTTTTTTGGAAATTAAAATATGGTCACCCTTATACCTTCCCTATTGTGACGTGACAAAGTACACGCTCACCAACAAAACAGAGAACCGCTGCAATGGCCAAATCCCGAGCATATACTTGAGGCGTCACACTATCTCTTGTCTCCATCTGCACTGTGATGTTGTGATTAGACGGAACGCAGTTGGCTTCCGTCAGCTCCAGCACTGTAGTTACGGCCGGGTTGTCTGTGCTCACGCACACCATCCTCCGTCCATTATACAGCGTCTGCAGGAGAGGTTTGTGTTAAAAGTTGAGCAAGCAGCGTGGACCAGATTGCAGATTCATGCCTTGTCAGGTTGTTGTATGAAGGCTGAAAGGAAGGCTGCTAAATCCAGCAGTTGACAAGAACAATTCCAAGAGTTGAGTTCGAGGTTGAGGTTGGTCAACCAGTTGAGGTAGGAAAAAGACTGAGAAGGAGCTGAACTTAGACGGTTTCTGGACATGTCCAAGTTGCGAAGGCGCACCAGGCCTTGGAAGCTACAGCACAGCAACATATCGCACAGAAAATTACTAATTGTCAGTGCAATTTATTTGGAGCCTCTATGCACTAACCTGTTTGTGTCCAAGCTCCTTATTAGGTTATCAGACAAATCCAGATTCTCTAGATATCCGAGATCTTTGAGAGGGAGAGAACCAGGGTCTAAATTGGTGATCCTGTTTCCCTCCAGGTTTAGGGTTCGAAGTGTCGTGGTACCTTTGAGCCAGTCAGCTTGGATCTGCAAATCAATTCTCAGGCTTAACTGGTTCAGTCCCAATGCAGTAGTAGCTAGGGGTGTTTGCATTTTGGTGTTCTTAAAGGGTCTCTTGGAGGACTCACCTGGCTGATAAGGTTGTGGCCCAATGCCAGCACCTGGAGATGGGGAAGATTGGACAGAGCCTCATCCTGCAAGGCCTGACTGGTGAGGAGGTTGTGGTCCAGCAGTAATGTGTGCAGGAAGGGCAGATTTCTGAAGGATAGTTCATCCATCACAGAAATGCGATTATGGCTCAGACCTGTTGGATGACAGACCACAGTTGCAAAGGGGCAGAAGGTTGGTAACTCGTCAAAAACTAATGCTGAATCTGATTTTTTGGATTAAGTGAGAATTAATCATAACATATTGTCATGTGTACTAGTATGAGAATGTTTAGCCAGCTAATGAGCATTATATTAAACTGTTAAGCAATCAGTCAACTAAACCTATCTAGGCAGTGTATTAGCGCACTGGTTATTTCGCTGTTGGCCTCTGACGCCATCCTAGAATGAAAGCAGTTTACAAACTTGGACATTGGACTGGAGAGGTGAACTGTGAACCCTCCCAGGTTAGCTTAGCGCTAGCTAGCTAGCTAGCTAGCTGGTATGAGAAAGAAAGAAAGAAAGAAAGAAAGAAAGAAAGAAAGAAAGAAAGAAAGAAAGAAAGAAAGAAAGAAAAGTGAATATGAGGCTTGGTAAAGTGCTTTGCATAAGATAGGCCTATATGGTGTAAATTGCTGTGCTAATGCAGTGCATTATACCTTATACTCGTATGATCAAAGTGGATTTTTCACTATTGTGTGCTTTTAAGCTAAAGTATAATTAGTAACAGCCTTCTGGTTATTCTCATTCATCCAGGTCATTTCTAGCTTTCTCAGGGAATTGATTCAATCGGTTTTGGGCTGCCCAGTGGCTTACCATGCTGCAAATATTTAGTTTATGACATTAACTCATTCACTGCCGTTGTTAATTAGTTTAGCATTTTTCCCCACTTTTGGTAACAAGAGTATGAAAACCTAGAGGGGAAGGGGGGGCTGCAAATTACATTTAGAACAGATATATAAAATTTGTGATTAATTGTGAGTTAACTAGTGAAATCATGCGATTAATAACGAAAAAAAGTATGTCCCAAATTTTTAATAATCTTTTCTTTTCTTTTTTTCAAAAAAATAAAATATTATTAAAAATTAGGGGCGTCAGGCGATAATTTTTTTTAATCATAATTAATCGCATGAATTCACTAGTTAACTTTTGATTATTCACACATTTTATATCTGTTCTAAATGTACAATAAAAAAATGTCTAGTTTTTAATACTCTTGTTAACAAAAGTGAGAAAAAATGTTAAACTAATAAAAATAGTTCAAATGAATTTTTTTACGTCTGTAGCCGTCAATGGCAGTGAATGAGTTAAAATCTGATGAAATACTGTGTATTTCCATTCTAAATTTTGGAATACTTAACACAAGTGAAATGATCAGCAGTAAATTACCTATGACAGTGATGTTGCTAAGGACAGACAATGAGGCAGACTGGACAGTGGCGATGGAACCCTGGGTGAGAAGTAGCGCCTCTGTCGTGTTTGGAGCATCTGGTCACATGCACAAAAATACACTTGTCAGTACAGGGCTCCATATGTACAGTATGTACTAATATATGTGCAACATTTAAAAAAAAAAAGTTTTTTGGGGGGGGGGGGCTACATTTGAATTGGACTGCCACATAAATACTATATTGTCTTCTTTTTTTTTTTAAGTGGATCAGGTTTTTTATTCAGCATCAATTGTTCGATAATTTCATTTACAGTCAGAAAATTTTTCACTTTACTGTATATCGTTATACAGTAGCATAAACAACTGAATGATGCACTATTGTTTTTTTTTCTGTCTTAGCACAAAGAACACCAGACAGAAAGTAAGCCGCAGCTGCGTGTACAGTATATTACCTATAATATAAGCCAGTCTGTGACAGATGACAGCATTGTCAGAACAAACCATACACGAAGCAGGGCATGATGATACAGGGAAGTGTCGCTGGACAATGATGAGTAATAACAGCAACATCAGCACGATACCTGGAAACATTTGATTTCAATTGTTTGGGAGATTGCCTTCTGAAAATTGAATGGTAAACCGATAGACCGCAACAGCACAAAGTGGTTTGCAAAACATTTCAATTTCACTTACTTGACATGTTGCATTACAGTGGATGCTAGGAGGTGATAAGGTAACATCTCGACCAATCGTGCTGCAGACTAATACAGTGTCATTATTGTCAACATCATGACATGCTTCCCATCAGCATCACCTTTCTTTGTTCTTTAAAACTGTTCAGTCCAGCTCTCAGGGAGGCTGAAGAGGAATAAGTGGGGACAACATTGGACAGAATGAATTCTGATTGCAATGAATAGCATCAGCATGATTTCTACACTGAAAGCAGTAAATGCAACCATTAAGATTGCTTTTCTCTCTCTCTCTCTCTCTCTCTCTCTCTCTCTCTCTCTCTCTCTCTCTCTCTCTCTCTCTCTCTCTCTCTCTCTCTCGCCTACATCACTTTTCTAGTTACTGTTGCTGGAAAAGCAGAATGACAGCCCTCCATGAAATGCACTTTCTTTAATAGGCTACTGCATAACAGAATTGCTTCTTCCATTACTGCACAAAATGTCAATATGTAGCTACTGCCTGCCTGATGATGTCGACTCTTATCGGAGTTGGCATTCATAAAAATAATGAGCCATTTAATAATAACAACAATCAAAGATGTTATAAGTCAGTTGATGTGATGTGATGGTCACACGGTACCAATCAACTGCCTCCGGAGTCCCACAGGCCAAAAAGGGCCAATCGGACTCCTTCTTCTTGACGGCATCCCTCACTGTTGGCCTCCACCAACAGGTCCTGGGCTTAGCGCCATGACAGACTCATACCACTATTGCCTCTTTCTATATATAAATATATATTGTAAATTTGACTTATTTTAAGGCAGCAGACCAATACTCAATTATTATCAAAAAGAGACTCTAATATGATGAAAGGTAAATCTATTAAATTTATCTGCTATGTTTTATTCCCTAAACACAAAAGCATTTCCTAAAACAGTACTGTGTTGATGAGCAAGGATGGAAACTCACCTGATGATGAAACGAACCACACAATTAGCAAGAATAACGAGACATATGGCTAAAGATCAGTAAAGAAGAGTGAGCGCCATCCACTCTAATATGTGCTGTCACTGTGTATGTGTAGCTTAGGTTACCGAAGTTATTGTGGCGCACGCTCAGTAGCACCAGATGTCATCCGAGGAGAGGATGTTGCGTCTGACACAGTTACAATTTTTTTTTTACAAAAATGCTATTAAAATGTATTGAAGATGAATACAATGACCACAAAAGGTTATCTCATGTTTGATTTATTTATCATTGCATGTGAAAAACTTTTAAAATGGCAGTTTGAAAATAAAATAAAATCAGGTTGGACTATAAAACTTTTGATGACAGACATTTCTATTACAGAACAACAATGCGTGCAATTTATCATCAGGCACTGATTAAAATGATAATCCTCAGTATTACATCCAGATTCAAGACCTTAAAACATGAATCTCATTTTGCGCAAAAGTACGGGAGAATTTTAACATACGAAAATGACGTCAACTATGAGCAGTTGAATTGGATTTGTATGTATCACAACACCTCTTGATTTGCTCGGCCATTACAATCCACTTGTGTAATTCCATTACATGGTCAGCACAATCTTCCCAGTGGCCCCTCGAGATTCGATGATGTCATGGTGGGCCTGAGCAGCCTTGTCCAGTCCATACTGGTCGCCGACAATTGGACGCAGCCAACCAGCTTCCATCCCAGCAAAGAGCAAGGCTGCACACTCCTTCCTCTCCGCCTGAGTGAGGATAAAATTCGACTTACTGGACTGCTCAATTATCATGTCATAATAATGGACGCCAGCTCGACATTGGACAATCCCAATTTACGCTACGACGACGTCTCATAACCTTAGACTCGTGTGAAATAAATGAGCAAAAAAATATGCATTTTGTATTCTTGTACTTATACTTGGAACATAAGTTGCCAACGATGTCGCCAATTGAGCAATTCATTCGGGTCTAGGGCTCAAAACATACAAACATACAAGCAAATGAAAAATGTGCAAAAACGTTTTAGAAATTATATTCAACTACTCTTTATTGATGCGCCTAATAGAAAAGTAGCAAGCATTTGATTGCAGTTTAGTTAATGGAAGTTGTTTTTAGAACCAATCAGTAAACTCTTTTTTTTTTCAATGCAATTGAGTAGATTGCTATTAACTCATTCACTGCCATTGACGGCTATAGACGTCAAAAATTAATTTTAACATTTTTTCCACTTTTGTTAACAAGAGCATGAAAACCTAGAATTGTTTTATTGTACATTTAGAACAGATATAAAATTTGTGATTAATAGTGAGTTAACTAGTGAAAGCCATGCGATTAAACAGTAATTTATTTTTATTTTTTATTATGATAGACATTATCGCATTTGATGTTTATGTCAGTTGAGGTTACATACATGATTAATAGTTTACCGGTGTGGCAGAGAAGAGGGAAACACCTATGATGCTGCTCTCTTTGGCCATTGTGTCTCTGGGGTTCATTTCTATGGAGCCTCGGGAGCCTACAATCTAAAGAGGAGAACGTGAGAAAACATTTGTACATGTTGCTGAATGGGAAGACAAATGTACATAAAATAATACAAAGGAACAACTCAAGGACAAGAACTGTTCTGTGACTTATGACTTATGATACTGACCACAACACGTCCTCCAAATGTCATAATTTTCAGATCTTTGTTGAGGTTGACGTTAGACAACATCTCCACAATCACATCTACTCCCTGGCCTTCTGTGGCATCCTGAAAAGAAAAAGCATAAGATAATGAGATCCAATAGAGAATATGTATGAAAAATTGTGCTGCTTTTTAACAATAAAGTTTACATAGAGGCAATGTTAGAATATAAGAAAAATCTCAGCGTGCAGAGCAAGTATAGGCTGTTGTTAAGGTTATGGGATGACAGGAAGTGGACGTGTGCGTGACTGTACCATTATTTTACCAATATAATCCTCCTCTCTGTGATTAAACATCAGGTGAGCTCCATTTTTGGCTGCGAGTTTCATTCCTTCTTTGGTCCCGGCAGTCCCCATCACCCTGAGGCCCAACATACGGGAGAGCTGACATGCTGCCACACCAACCTATGCACACAAATTCCGATCTATTGTCATTTTTATTTTTATTTTTTTAACATGCATGTTAAAAAAGTGTACTCGCACCCCTCCACTGGCTCCATGGATGAGGACAGTCTCTCCAGCCTTTACATGGGCCCTGCAACACAACAAAAATACAACTCAATAAATGTGTCAACTGGATTAAAAGTAAAAATCCATTTCCTATAGTACTTGTCCTTATTATTTGGGGTCACAGGTGAGCTGTGGCCTACCCCCAGCTGACTTTGGTTGAGAGGCGGGATACACACTGGGTGCCAGCCAATCACAGGGATTTGTACAAATAAAATGGACTTGACAAGGTAAATATGACATTTTATAAAGAGAGTCAAGCCTGCAGAATCCAGCATCAATGTTGTTGCTGTGTCTTACTTGTGAACCAGAGCTCGGTAGGCAGTGAAGTATGGGATGCCGATGGCCGCTCCCTGGCTGAAGTCTAAAGTATCAGGTAGCTTGTGAACGCCCTCATCTGTGGCTATAGCAAATTCTGCATAACCTCCAGACTGGGTGGATGTGGTGAAAACACGGTCCCCTGCCTGGAAAGCAAACATACGGGAAAACATTTACAGTACATCCGAATTTTCATTTAATAGCACTGTGATGACGACTTGAATGTTATATAGCACTCTGCTGAGATGGGTGAAACAAGTGGATTATTCACAAACATGTTAAAATTGTGTTTTGTTTATGGCTGGTGTCGCGAGTAACTCTGAGAAATCTTAGCCATAATATCTGGCGAACAAAAAAAGCTAACATAAGCAGCACACATGCTGCCATATTTGTCTTTGTTAGCATGCTGTGCTATCATGTAAAGAAATAAGTGACACAACTACAGGTTTGACATTTTTCATGTGTTCACCAACCTTCACTGCTGTGACGCCCTCGCCGACGCTTTCCACCACGCCAGCTACGTCGGTACCAGGTGTGTATGGAAGAGAGGGCTTCCGGCCGTAGGTCCCAGCTCGGATGTAGGTTTCCACAGGGTTCACTCCACATGCGTGGACACGGATTAACACCTACACCAAGGCACAGGAGCGTGTAAAACTCCAAGAAATTTATTTCTGACCAGAATCCACATTCAGGTGCTGAAAAAAGTTTTTTAAACTGTTTGAATTATTATGATCATGCCATGAATGAAAATAATAATATTTTTTTGTATTTATGACTTGGACTCATGTACACAACAGGTTTTTATTACATAGGCCTATTCTTATTTTATTGTATTTATTTTAACAATTTTTGTGTGCTATCTTTGCTATCTGCAACACAATTTTCCCTGTGGGGATCAGCGGATTATTCTGCAGACAGTGATTGTCATTTCTCTCACTTTTTGAAGATAGATAGATAGATAGATAGATAATAAAACATGAACATAAATCTTAATTTCCGTCAAAATAGTGTACATTTAAAAATGTCAGTTGCATCACAGTTTTGTAGTTTAGCTTTAAATTGTACGAAAAGTTTATATTATTTTAAGATTTAATGTATGATCCTTATTTCACAATGTTACATTTATCATTAACACCAAGGTATGTTAACCCGGGCTGAGGTCAAATGTATGTTGCACCCTATTTTATTTATTTATTTATTGTATTTATTGAGGCTGTTTGAGCCCCAAGTTTCATGTTTTGCATAACCTGATGAAAGAGTGTGAAATTGTAGCTTGCAAATGTATACTTAATACAGCACATTTGTTTGCTTTAAGAGTGCACCTCACATGAGATGGTTAAACGTATGTGAACCTCCTTGTGAGAGTAAAAGTTGCAAGAGCCTGTGGCTTGTGTTCTGCGCAGACTCACTTGTCCGCTTCCAGGCTGTGGAACTTTCACATCAGCACACAGTTTAAGGACGGATGGAGCTCCGAACTCACTCACTCGAATTGCCCTCATCAGCTTGAAGCCCGACATATTGTACTATTACCACTTTTAATAGAGGTACTGTCGTGTTTACCTTTTGAGCGTATCGTTTTTTTCTTCTCTTGGTCTAGATGAGAATCTCAAACATTTCGTGTATATATTAGCGCCACCCTATGGACATAAATTGCATCGTGGGATCTTGGTAACGATAACCAAACAGCTGTCTGTAGACAGAACTTTTATCTACTATGCGACGAACCGAAATCTAACTGGCACGGAAACAACAAAAACATTCTTCTAAGTTTATATCACTCTTTAATCTCTTTAAATGTACGGTCTAATGGCAAACCACTTGGAGGCGCTCTCGGTTGTATTTGCGGAAACACGATAGGGAAGAAGACATTGGGCGAAACCATGTTTCTAAGGATGGGGGTCCACAACCCTGCACAACATGGTGTTTTCAATGGATAGTACTGTATTTGACTGGAGCGCTTTTTTTTTTTTTAAGGCTATTGAATTTTAACTGTATCTTTACTAAGATGGTGATCAAATAACGACCGGTCCAGCACGAGATAGGAAGTAATTAGACCGACTGGTCTTTATTCCGTCCACCGTCGTCCTTTTAAATGTATGTACATTATAATGGGAAGACGGGACGACTGGTTTGATTTAATCAGAAATTGATAAATTTGTGGTAGCGAACAGGTTTGTCCAACATTTTTTCAGGACTTGACCCAGGCTGTTCCAGCACCGAGACACATCTCACACGCAGAAAATGATCTTCATATAGTACGATTAAATAAATACATAATGGCAACAGCATGCAGATACATGATGCAGAGAACACTCTGTTCACTTGGAGTTTCTTACCGGCACTTAATTTTGACTTCAAGTCAAGGACGTCTCATTCGGAGACCACAAGTCAGACACCTGAGCTGCCCTGACACTTCCTATTTATCCAACTCTCCTATCACAGGTACATCAGTGTGCAGAATTACGTGTGAAGCCTTTTCTTGTTTGTACAACCAATCAGATTTAACTGTAGTGCGTCAACAGCAAAATATCTGTCACACTTATTTTTTTATTTATGATTTGTTTATTTATATATATGTCAAAGAGAATGTCAAAGATAGCTTTTTTTTGGGATAGACCAACATGCAGTATTTTGTGCTTTGCCAAAATATAATAAAATGAGTGTTAACTACTTGTTTTTGTCCTCAGGAAGCAGCTCTTTGTCTTTTAGGAGTCACACCTGTGGACAACTGAGATCTGAGCATGTTGGAGAGAAGGTCACATTGTGTGGATGGGTCCAATACCTGAGGTGTGTGTGTGTGTGTGTGTTTTTTTTAACACTGAATGAAGCAAATGTATTAGTCCATTTCATTAATTTGCGTAAACTAGCACAAAAAAAGATGCATGGAATTTAATTAATTGTTTTCATATTGAGACATTTGTGTGTGTGTGCCCTAAACAGACACGACCTGTTTGTTATTCTACGAGACTTCAGTGGCCTGACCCAAGTTATTGTACCTCAGCAGGAAGTAAGCATTCCGCATGATCATATTTGGTATTGTCTTCATTGTGCGGCAATAGGTGTTGGATTCCTGCTATCTTTCACTTGAAAAGCAAATCTAGACTCAGAATGATTTATAATTGGGTTTAAAGCAAGTCTTCTCTTGTTTGCAGACTGCACGCCATCTTAAAGAAGCACTATGTGATCTCACAGCTGAGTCTGTCATCAAGGTTTCTGGGACAGTTAGGCAACGGCCAGCCGGGCAGGAAAACAAGGTGTGTTAAATGTACTGTATTATTTAGTGATCTGCATTTTTTTTTTTTAATAAAGTCATTCCCATGGGGAAATTAATACTCGTATTTTTGATTCTACAGCCTCCTCTCAAAAACCTAAAATAACAATTCAGCAGTTTATATAACTGTTGTGTGTGTTGTCGAATTGTCATTGTTTTATGAGAGGCTCTTGTAATCATGTTGTGTTTATGACAGGAGATGCCAACAGGAAACATTGAAGTCCTTGCTGAGCATGTGGAAGTTTTCAATGTGTGCCGGCAGTTGCCATTTGAAATTAAAGACTTTGTTAAAGTAAGTAGCTACACTGTTAATGATTTTCCCGTAAATCATTATGATGTCTTCTGTTGCCCAGAAATCAGAGTCTTTACGGATGCAGTTTCGCTACCTGGACCTGAGGTCTTCTTACTTGCAGAAGAACCTCCGACTGAGGTCCCAACTAGTGATGAAGATGAGAGAATATCTCTGTAATATACACGGTACGGAGATGAACTGCTGTTTGCTTTACATCCAGCCGTCCATCCATTTTCACTATTGCTTATCCTGAATTGTTTGTAATCGAACAGGGCACATATAAAAACATTCACAGAGTGGGAACTGTGGCCACGCTTCCTGCACCGAAGTCAGACGATTATACACCTGCATTTTCATGTCCCATCCATCCATCCATCCTCTGAATTGCTACTGAGTTTACATTCTGTTTTTGTTTCTCTTCCACTTTGTAGGTTTTGTTGATGTAGAGACGCCAACGTTGTTTAAAAGAACACCAGGGGTAAGTATTTTTCATTGAAATAGACATAAACTACATTCCTGTCTACATAGGAATTAGGGGAGTGAATTGCCCAGTACCTGCCGATTGAATTCGTATCACGATTCATAGGTCACGATTCGATACCGATTAATCCCGATACGAATCTATAAATTGATTATTGCGATTTTTTTTTAAATTTTAATTTAGAAAATACTCATCAGTAAACTTGTACATGTACACGGTAAGATTTGTATGAAAATGTATTTATTTATCAGAAAGTTCAGGCTTATAACTGAGCCACTGCATTTAACAAACAGGTTGCAGTCTGTTTCATGTTTTGAGCAGCACTGAAATACAATATTAAGGCTTAATTTTCCATTAATATAACATTCTTCCATGCTTAATGTGTGAATCCTAACCCTAAGAAAGACGTTTTGTTGAATATTTCCATTAAAAATTGATGTTTAAAAATCGATGTGGCCGCATATCAAATCGATTCGAGAATTGCGCACTGTAATATCGCGATATATTGCCGAATCGATTTTTTTCTAACACCCCTAATAGGAATAGTGAAAGCAAAACCATTATTTTTCTGTAAAAATGGGTTTGACATTTGCATATGTGTAAACCACGACAGCTCAGTGCTGCAACATTGAAGAATTTAAAATACGGACAAAAAAAAAATCGCAGACTCTGTTTATTTGGATCTTTATTATGAAGCCAACAAGTATAGTGACTGCACATTATTTGAACGACTTTACAGAAATGACATGAACGTCATATAGCCCAGAACCTGACAAACCAGATGGATTTGGATGACCGCGCTTCTGTTATCGAGCTTTCTTAAAAGAAGTAGAGCGTAAGCTCACATCATGCAAGCTTGACAGCCAACCAGCGTATCGAACCCAATCAAAACAACAGCCTTTCGTTGACAAGTCTTTATGTACATTGAGCTGCCAGCCTTACTGAACAGATGCTGATTTACTTACAGAATGCCCAAATGCAATAGTAATCATGCAATTTTGCTAGATTTGCGATCTTGCAAACCTCGATTATGTCCAACAGCGCTGTTTCTGCTTGTATCAGGGAGCCAAAGAGTTTGTGGTTCCATCCAGAGACCCGGGTCGTTTCTATTCCCTCCCTCAGAGTCCTCAGCAGTTCAAGCAGCTTTTAATGGTGGCTGGTTTTGACAGGTGGGACGATGCAATCGCTCATCTTGTGTTTATCGGTGGGAGAAATTGTTTAAAACATTTGTCACCTACATTTTTTTGGTTTGTTCTGATAGTCGCTCATGTGCGAGTCAACTCAAGTGAAGTGGCTATCATTACTGTCGTAGGTACTTCCAAGTTGCTCGGTGTTATCGAGATGAAGGTTCCAAGCCAGATCGGCAGCCCGAGTTCACTCAGGTAAGGTCTCGCCTTCTCCATCAGTCTCCAGAATTGTGATTTTTCGTGTCTGGAAACAATATCTTGATGTTTCCCCCCCCCTCAGCCTGATTGTGAATGTAACTCGACAGGTGGACATCGAAATGTCTTTTGTGGATCAGGCAGGCATCATGACCCTGGTGGAGGGTTTGTTGAAATACTCGTGGCCTGCAGGGAAAGGTCCCCTCCCACTTCCTTTCCAAACCTTGACATATGAAGAGGCCATGAGGGACTATGGGGTGGACAAACCCGATACCAGATTTGGCATGAAGGTGCTGTATTTTTATCTACTGGATGACATGATTTAATACATGCCAAGAATGTTCAGCTGGACTTTCTGGTCTTCAGACAAAATCTTTTGAGTTTATTGTTTTAACTTGGTAACTGTCGACTTTTTGCGCAGTATGTAATTGTTTGAACTTGTTTTTGTTGATTTTGTTTTCTGGTTTTTAAATTGGCTCCATTTTACACATTTAAAGTAATCAAACTACTGGATAGGGGAAATACTTTACAGTTAAGTTCATTACATTTTGAGATAAAGTTCCCTTGCTTTCCCTTTAAAATGATTGTGTTTACATACACATTTCTATACTTGGATTATGGAAGTTGCTCCGTGTTCGATTTTTATTTTGGAGTCGACGAAATTCACATTTTCTCTCTTTGTTGCAGTTTGTCTACATAGTAATGGAAATTCACTTTTGAACAGCCGCTATAGGTCACACTGACGGCTCCTTGCATACCACAAATAACTTCTTTTTTTTCACAACTCCTCATTCACTAAAACCTGTCCAGGCTTTGGAGTATGTCCACAAGTGACCAGAATAAAATATGTTTTTGTCAAATGAGATTTCAAAAATGTTTGCACAACTAACACTGGATCTCTGTCATACCTTTGTGTTCAGCTGATGGACCTCAGAGATGTTTTCCTGTCCACAGAGATCGGTTTCTTCAAATCAGCTGTTAGCAAACCAGAAAGCTCTGTTTTGTGCATCTGCGTCCCAAGTGGAGCAGTAAGAGCAAACCTTTTTCTTTTGATAGAATGTAATAACTTACTTTTGTTGTTTTTGCAATTTTCATTATTTTTTTCTCCCCCTAATTATTTTCAGAAACTTTTTACTGGGAAAGATTTTGACAAACTGAAACAATCATCCAAGGCTCATTTTAACCAGGTGAGCTGAAAACCGGATGGTTGCACTTTTTTTCTTTCTATTGCTCAAATGGCTACAATAAAAATGAAATGTTTATTAACGTTTTAGCGGTGTTGCTTACACCTGGAAAAAAAATAGTTTTATTTTTTTTGTTTTTAGCATTATTTTAATCAAAGTATCAATGAACACATTGTTTGCCATTGTCTGTTTGTGTTTACCAATGAGATCTTAAAAGTGAATTGTACTTTATAAATGAAGTGGAAGGGGAAACAAATCCCTCACTGCCATTTGAATCATATTCAGTTGTGGTCAGAATAACAACAGTGAGCCAATGAAGCTTGTCACCCTACATGAACTCATTCACTGCCATTGACGGCTATAGACGTCAAAAATTCATTTGAACTATTTCTATTAGTTTAACATTTTTTTGCACTTTTGTTAACAAGATCATGAAAACCTCGAATTATTTTTATTGTACATTTAGAACAGATATAAAATTAGTGATTAATACGATTAAAAAATGTAATCGCCTGACGTCCCTAATTTTTAATCTTTTCTTTTTTATTTTATTTTTAAAATCGTGTCAGGCGATTTAAATTTTTGTTGGTAATTAACTGCATGAATTCTATAGTTAACTCACGATTAATCACAAATGTTATTTATGTTGTAAATGTACAATAATTTTTTTTTCTAGGTTTTCATGCTCTTGTTAACAAAAGTGGAAAAAAATGTTAAACTAATAGTTCAAATGAATTTTTGACGTCTATAGCCGTCAATGGCAGTGAATGAGTGAAAAGAGAATTAGAAGACATAAACACATTTGACAATATGTTTTATATAAATCTTAAATATACGCCTTTGGCAGTTATTTGGTTCACTTTTTTTATGGTATTTTACATCATACCTTCTGTTTTAAAACATTCGTGTACAGCAGGGTGTCCAAACTATGGCCCACAGTCCTTTTTTTGGGGGGGGTGGGGGGGTGAGGTAATAGCAATGTCACGCCCATTAAGAAATGTTTTCCCCTGCCGTCTCAAGGAAGTGAGTGTGGTGCAGGTCAGAGCTGATGGAACGCTGAAGTCTCCTCTGAAGAACCTGTTGTCAGCCTCTGCCACCGATGCTGTACTCAGGAAGACTGCTGCCGAACCAGGAGACCTGCTACTGATAGCTGCCGGTCCCTATGACGTTTTGGTATGAAATGTGGCCCCTCGTATACAAACGGAAGCATTTTGTATTAACCAACTAATGTATCTGCTTTGTTGTCAGCGCCCAATGCTAGGTAGTCTTCGTTTACAGTGTGCCCAACTCCTGGAGTCTCATGGCTTGACAATCCGTGACCCTTTGGCCTTTCATTTTCTCTGGGTCGTGGATTTTCCTCTCTTCTTGCCTAAAGAAGATGAGCCCGAGCAGCTCGAGTCAGCCCATCATCCATTCACCGCTCCAGTGCCAGAGGACACACAGTTACTCTACACAGAGCCAGAAAAAGTACGTTGCTGGTGTATTTGATTTCATGTATGGATGATTGATGAAATCATTTTGTGACTTTACTTTTTTTGCCGTTCCAGGTTCGCGGTCAGCACTATGACCTTGTGTTGAACGGCTGTGAGATTGGAGGAGGTTCAATACGCATTCACAAGGCTTCAGAGCAACTTCACATTTTAAAGAATATCCTCAAGGTGGAAACCTTGAAAACCTGCTCTTTTTTTATTGGCACAGTTATAAAATGTTGTGATATGTCTCGTGCTTGTTGTGTGTTTTATAACTGATAAGTTGTGCAAAAATCCACTTGGTTAAGAGGAGAACTCACAGTTGTGACATTTTTCTTCTTAGGAGGATCCCACTGTTCTTTCTCACTTGCTGGAGGCTCTGGACTCTGGTGCGCCACCACATGGTGGTATTGCGCTTGGTAAGATTCTGTGCATGGTTGAGTTTTTTTAATCTATTTTTTTTATTCTTTTTATTTTTGCCCATGACAATTGAAAAATTGGTTATTTGTTTAGTGGATGAAACTGGCGAAAGAACGTGATTTGATCCATCCATTTTCTGAACCCTAATAAAAAGTAAAATATCCAAGTAAACAAACATAAATGATTGTAAAAGCAATTTAAGGTAATTATTTGGTTAATTAAAGAAAAAAACGATGTGATATTAGCACAAAACAAAATCAAATATGTCATTTAATCCTGTTTCTTCAATAATAGATTATAACCAAATACGACTATCTAATTTGCTTATTATTTGTATTGTAGTATTGAAATATTTAAGTGTTTTTTGTTTACTTTTTTGTTGCTTATACATTATATATATTTGTTTCTATCAAAATAAGAAATGCTGAGAAAAAAAGTATTGTAAATGTTTTTGATCAGCACCAACTGTGCAATTCTCTTTTAACATTACATACTGTACATGTAGATGGACGGAATCCACAGGTTAGGAGAGATGCATTGTATCACAACTGAAATGCAACTAAAAATACATTACATGCATTCTTGTAGGTTTGGACCGGCTGGTTTCCATCATGGTGGGTGCTTTCAGCATACGTGACGTCATAGCCTTCCCGAAGTCATTCCGCGGTCACGACCTTATGAGTGGCGCCCCAGACTTTGTGTCAGAGGAGGAGCTGAAGTCCTACCATATTTCAGTCAAGTTGCCAGCAGAGACAGGAGGAGAATAAGATGGGAAGTGTGGATGTGTAGAACAAAGGTAGATGGGCACTCAAAAGGAAAGGACCGTCCGCACTCTTTTTGATCACAAAGACAACAGATGATGAACAGACAACTGGAAGAAATCGTGGTCTGATCATGATGCTGAAATAACCAAAAAAAAAAACATGGAATGACAAGAACACTGATACAGTAGACCCCTGCTATTTAGAATTGACACACATTGAATTGGGGCTGGAGTGGGATTTTTTTTTTAAACCCTACAAATTGTAGGCTACAACTGATGATAATGGTGAATGCTGATAAACATTCGATAACATAGAAAAGACTATACTATAGCCATAAATCTCTAAAATCATGTAATATGGATTTGTGGAAGCCCTTCAATAAAAAATGTCATGGGTCAGGTATTTTATTTAAATTCCTGAGCAGAAGATACTTTTTTGTGAGAGGCCCAATAAGCCTCGAATTTTGCAAATTCAGTTTGAAATTGTTGAGTCCTATTTGTAATGGTAAAACGCAAAAAACTCAGTGAAATTCGAGAACTTTTGTATTACAATGCTGCAGGATATTAATCTTATTGTTTTATGATCTCTGGTCTGCCAATGAATGGGGCACTTGAAATAATTTCATTGAATATTGGAGAAGTAATTTCAAGCCAGTACAACGGCTTCGAATTACTTTTTCAAAACAAGTACAACGTTTAAAATAAATCAGATTCTGCTATCCAAGTCCCACAATGATGACGACATAATTATCAACCCGGAAGAGATGTGCGCGTCAGCCGACCCTGATGTTCGCTGAAAAGGAAGATGCGTGAACAGAGACGGGATTGTTCAGGTCTACATTCGACACTGGATAAACCGTGGCTAGCTTCTTCGTGTTTCAGATCTAGGAAAGGGTCTGATGAAATGGAATGTCGATTTTAGCAAAGGACACGATCGCAAGTTCGGAGAAATTAGTTTGTGAAATCTTGCTTATAGCGCTCGACGGCCGAACGTTTGAGTGGAATATAAGCGCTTGTCTTTTTTGACAGCCCTGCATTGACAGTGTATTTAATATGCTATGGTATGTATTTGGCGACTTCGTATCTGTTTCCCCACATTTGAGTACGTCCGTCACGAAGACTTTGTTGCATCGGCCGCAATAGCCACGTCACAGCCGACCGTGTGAACGCCATCCCTTGAATAGGATTGTTGGGTTTTCACCGATCACTAAATTAAGAGCACGGATATTGGCAATTATGGCTCCGATGGGTATCCGCCTGTCACCTTTCGGTGTAGCCGTGTTTTGCCTTCTAGCGCTCGGCATCTTATACCACCTTTACGCCGGGGTACTCTCCAGCAGACTGGCTGCTTTCAGGTGAGTCTTTTTTATCCACCATCGTAATGCAAGTTGCTGTGGCTGGATGGCCTGTGTCGATCTCATTTTATCCTAGGAATTAGGAAGTGTGGGTTGAGTGATTAGACTGCCTAGCTGTGCTATTAACAAGAATACACGTTTGTTTCGAGGCTCAGGGACTCTTAAGTTTATATCGAATCCTTCTTTCCACCTTATGGGTGTGTCTTTTCCAGGATGTCAGTTCCACTCCCAGCCAGACCTAACACATTTGTGTGCGTAACTAATTTTCTGTAAACGAAGTAAAACACACAAATAGCCCTTGGCAGTTGTTTGGTTATACTAGAGGGCTGTCTCAGTCTAGTTTGAACATCTTTTATGCAGTGGAGAGTAATTGTTTTCACATTTTACATTTTTCTTTGCAGCAGCCAGAAGAGGAATGTGAATCTGAGAGAACTTCTGGCTGTGTCAGTGGAGGCTGCAGTTCTTGGAGGCAAAGAGGTTAAAAAACAAACAAAAAAGACCTGTAACGTGTTGTTCATGACAACGATAAGCGCAATGACATGACAATGATTTTTGTGTTTTATTTCTTAGGTAAAGAAGGTGCGCGATGAGAACAGTCTGATGGAGAAATCAAAAGGGAAGACAAAGGAGGGGGCAGTTGAGCTTCTGACAATGGGGGACTTGCTGTCACATAGAAAAATGTACAACCTTATTAGGAACACCTTTCCAGACATCATGGTGAGCATTCACACGACTTTCATTCTGAGCGTTCTCAATATCTGCATCTTTTCTCTCTCTCTCTCTCTCTTTTTTTAAATAATTAAATCACGCTCAAATTGTGTTTACCACCATACTTGACGTCTCTATATGGGCCAAATATATTTTTTCCCTTATAGATTATCATTGATTATCATTCAAAATTCAGTTTAGGTTGCTGAGCTTCAATTGGATCTGGGTTGTTTTGTTCAGCAACTTTTATAATAAATGTACAGAGGAAGATAACTGAATTATGACAGGTAGGTGAAAATCTTAGTTACTTATACCTAACCATGCACATGTACAAAGTATATATTTTTTATGGCTATCTTGTTGAACTAAACCTTTTGGTCAGCTATAGTTGCCATATCAATTTTATTGATATAGATTGAACTTGGATTAAAAACACTGGAGCCGTATGAATTTTGCTGCGTTTTCACAGAACTTGCTAAACTTGCTTTGTGTGTTTGTTTGTTTTCCATCCAAGGTGAACAGTGAGGAACGTGACAACCTGGTGGACAAGACTGCGTTGTGGAGTCGGGACATTCCAGCAGACATATTAGAGAAGATCGATGGACATAAGGAAGTCCCTGCTGAGAGCGTCACTGTGTGGATTGATCCTTTAGATGCCACGCAGGAATATACAGGTTCAGTATCTTCATGTTTTAGAGCAGTGATTCTCAAATTGGTGTCCTTGTACCCTGGGCATTTGCGAGATATAAAACATCAGGCCGAGCCATAGCCTTAGATCTCCTGATTACTTCTTGATGGAACTTGAGCAATGTTTTTAAAATATATTACAGTGTAGATCTTGTATAGCTCAAAGAGTAAAGACCATACGACCCATTAAGAATTATTAAATTTAAACTGCCATTTATTTTTGTGTTTGAAATTGCCCCATTGAAAATTTTTGTAGACAAGAAAATAGTTTTCTGTTACACACAATATGAATTTTAGAAATAATGATTATATATTTTTTTAAATGAATGAAAACCAATTGTTCATTCTTTTTTTTATTGTTTAACTCATTCAATGCCATTGACAACAATAGATGTCAAAAATTAATTTGAACTATTTCTATTAGTTTAAAATGTTTCCCATTTTTGTTAACAAGAGTATGAAAGCCTAGAATTTGTGTGTATATTTAGAACAGATATAAAATGTGTTATTAATCATGAGTTAACTAGTGAAGTCATGCGAATATTTACAATTACAAATTGTAATCGCCTGCTGCCCCAAATTTTTAATCTTAAAAAAAAAAAAATAATAATATATATATTTTTTTATTTTATTTTATTTATTTATGTATTTTTCTAATTTGTAATCTTTTTATTTTATTTTATTTTTATAGAAAATATTATTTAAAAAATTGGGGCGTCAGGTGATTACAATATTTAATTACAAATTTTAAATCTGTTCTAATACAATAAAAAAAAATCTAGGTTTTCATACTACAAAAGTGGGAACATTTTTAAAACTAATAGAAATAGTCAAAATTATTTTTTTTACCTCTATAGCCGTCAATGGCAGTGAATGAGTTAATAAAACCATTGCTTCAGGTCTCTAGGATTAACCTGCAAAAAAAATCAAAATCAAAAACCTGCTCCTCAAATGATGTCATTGATTTGCAAAACTGCTGTACAAATAAAAAGTGGAGCCTTCGTTTGATTTGAAATTATGTCAGCGTAAATGTACAGAGATACAATTAAGTTAATCTTTAATATGTGTTTAAAGGAACTTGTAGCTTGTACAAAATACCTTCTTTATTCTTTTGCTCCACATTTTTTCTAGCAATTAGTAATTGTTTTGGTTGATATTCTAGCATCGGTTTGAATATCTTCTCCACCACCCTTTATCTGTGTTCCCCCCCCCCCCCCCCCACTTCCCAGAGACCTTGGTCAAGTATGTGACGACAATGGTGTGTGTGGCTGTTGGCAGTAAACCAATCATTGGTGTCATACACCAGCCATTTACTGGCTTCACTGGTAAGTGTATTGTTTATCACAGTTGACTTTGGCGGGAGGTGGGCTACACCCAGAGGTGGGTAGAGTGGACAAAAAATTTACTCAAGTAATAGTACTGTTACTTTAGGATGCTATGATATAGGAAAATGTAATCCTACAAATAATGACTTGAGTAAAAGTATTTGAATGAAACAACTACAATAAGTAACTGCTGCATAACTTGTGGTTTAATTATTTTTTTAAGGGGAAGTCAACCCCCCCCCCCCAAATAAAAAATTATTGGACAATAATATGTTCTATGCAGCCCTACTAGTCTAACTATGGTATTCTGGTTGATATTGTATTAGTGGAATATGAGTTGAGCAGCAAAATCAAGCCGTTTCTATCCATCTCCGGGGGCTACCATTTTGCCACTTGCTGTCGACTGAAGATGACATCAATGTTGCTCTGGGCTCTGGCAACGACCAATCACAGCTCACCTGTTTTCTGAAGCTGAGCTGTGATTGGTTATTACAAGATGGATAAAAATGGCTGGATTTGCTTCATAACTCATATTCCACAAATGTAATATTAACTCATTCACTGCCATTGACAGCTATAGACATAAAAAATTAATTTGAACTATTTCTATTAATTTTAATTTTTTTCCCACTTTTGTTAACAAAAGTATGCAAACCGAGTTTTTTTTGTATTGGAACAGATATAAAATTTGTGATTAATCGTGAGTTAACTAGTGAAGTCATGCGATTATTTACGTTTAAAAATTGTAATCGCCCGACGCCTCAAGTAAAAAAAAATAATCAATCTTTAAAAACCATGTATATATATATATTTTTTTTTAAATCGGGAGTTAACTAGTAAAGTAATGCGATTAATTATGTTTGAAAATTGTAATCGGCCGACGCCTCTAATTTTTAATGTTTTTTTCTTTTAAAAAATATATATATTTTTTTAATTAAAAGAAGAAAAGATTATTAAAAGTTAGGGGCATGAGGCGATTAAAATTTGTAATCGTAATTAATCGCATGACTTCACTAGTTAACTCACGATTAATCACAAATTTTATATCTGTTCTAAATGTACAAAAAATATATAGGTTTTCGTACTCTTAACAAAAATGGAAAAAAATGTTAAACTAAAAAAAAAATTTTAATTAATTTTTGATGTCTCCAGCTGTCTGGCAGTGAATGAGTTAATCAGAATGTCATGTTCAGACTAGTGAGGTCACATGTAACTTATTGTCAAGAAATGTTTAAGGTTGACTTCCTCTTTAAATGGAACTACAGTGGATTAAAATATAGATAAGGAATATGCAAATGTAAATATTGCCCAATAATATCACTGTACAGTGGACACCCACTATCTGTGGAGGCTAGTGAATTGGGTTCGAGCACCTTGTCATCACGACATCATCATCCACCATTCTCGATGTTTCGGCAAATGCAAACAAAGGCTTACTGTAGGATAATGTTTTGGCATTTCTTTGTGAACCAAAAACGATCAAATGCAATAAGGTGGTAAGATTTTAGTAAGACAAGCAAGGCCGCGAAGCTAGAAACACACCTTGCAAAATGATAAATGGTGTAGATTGTATGGCAACCGTGAGGCAGACTTGCTAATCATTATTCCACATTCTCATGCTTTTTTCTTTTTTTCTTGTCTCATCTCTCTCACAGCCTGGGCACTTGTGAATCAGGGATCCAATATGACTCCTCGCTCATCCTATAGTGTTAGCCCCCCGAAAGTAATTGTGTCCCGTTCCCACTCGGGGAAGGTCAAAAGCTTCATTCACAATGCTTTTGGAAACGGCACCACAATTATAGAAGCAGGAGGAGCAGGTGAGTAAGACAGTAGTTTAGATGTATGGTGGCATTGATAATGGAAAAATAGAGTAGAACCAAAGCAAAATCGATTCGGCAATATATCGCGATATTACAGCACGCAATTATCGAATCGATTCGATATATAATGGAACATTAAGCCTTAATATTATATTTCAGTGCTGTTCAAACATGAAACGGACTGCAACCTGTTTGTTAAATGCGGTGGCTCAGTTATAAGCCGGAATTTTCAGATCAATAAATACATTTTAATACAAATCTTACAGTTTACATGTACAAGTTTACTGATTAGTATTTTCTAAACTTGAGTTTAAAACAAATCGCAACAATCAATTTTTAGATTCGTATCGGGATTAAAGTCACTATACTGTACTTCACTCTTGTTATGGAGGTCACGTTCTGAGAGTCCTTCAGGTGAATACTTACTGCATGCGCTCTTAAGATTGAATCTGAGTGCCTAATGTATTAGTCTTTAGAATAAATATCAGCTTTCCTGAGGAATATCAATTTATAAGAATGAATATAAACGTAATAATAACAAAATGTAGTGACTCCAAAAGTGAACAAGTATTATGACGTTAGAACGCGGTATTATATGATGCATCCTACTGAAACCATGGTCGTTTTTCTGTCCCCTCAGGTTATAAGGTCCTTTCACTCTTGCAGATGCCTTCCAGCGATAAAGAGCCCGTAGACCAAGCAGATGTTTACGTCCACATCACCATGATCAAGAAATGGGACATCTGTGCTGGTGCAGCATTACTGTCTGCACTCGGTAATCTCTTAACTCTTATCAAATCTCCCAATTAGTGTACACTAGCAAAAACAGAATGAATACATTTTTGATAAGATTTTAACACGACACCACACTAACATTTGACCATGTTTTGTAGGGGGCCGCATGACAACTCTGAAGGGAGACGACATTGATTGCAGTGGGAATGCACTCAACACGGGAGGACTGGTGGCCACTGTACGCGTTGACCATCAAGCCGTATTGAAGAGGCTGCCAAACTGGGACCCTGACAAGCAGTGAAAGCCTGACGGTCCCTGCTCAGCCTTTTGCACGGCCAGCAATTTTCTAGAAAGGAGTTGACTACAAACATTACAGACCTCATGAGCAGACGAGCCTCTGCCAGCCACAATTCAATAACAGGACAGCACAGCCAACATGGCAGCTTGATGAAATGGGATGACTTACTGTTTATGTGCATATATTTGGGATGCAACCGTTCATTAATATCTGCTATGTTAATTCTGTCTTGGCCAGACCAGGAGTGCTGCATTGTTCTCTTGGATTTCCCATGATTTAGTGATGGAATTGTCCTCCGTGAATTTGCATGATCATGAATGTTCCTCTTCCCGTCTGTCTCCTGCTTTGATGATGGACACGTTGGCAAAATGTCTTCAAGGGTTTATTATCACATTGCAGAAACACTGATGGCAAGTCACGCTTTTTTGTGCAGGGCTTGGTTACTTTTTCTGATGGTTTTTAATCTGCCCGCTTGTTTTGTCAAAAATATTGTATCCACCATGTGACATTTTTACTTGAATCGTTCCACCCCCGAACCCGACACTGTTGGGATCCAAAGAACACTTGACTAATGACTGACACTCCTCTCGCCGCTGATTTGGACTGAGTCGCTCACACTTTCTGTCTAAAATGGAGTTTGATTTTGAAACGAGTAAATGTTCTCACGATGCGCTGGTGGCACAAGGCACACCACACACTTGGAACCCCACGGGTGCACTTATTTAAAGTTGTGTTATGGTCTCAGCTTAAGCAAACATCCAGGCTGCAGAAAAATGACAAATTGACAGGAATTTGGCATGAATTTGCATATCTATGCTTTGAATAAGAGTTCTGTTGGTGTCTACCTAAAAGTGCTTTTTGTCCGCAAATTGTTTTCTATTCTTGTTAAAAAGAATCAGATTTTTTAAAGTAAAAAAACACTCAAAACAGTTTAGCAAAATAAAACCGTTTTGTTTAGTGTTCTTGAGAAATTGATGACAGTTGCTTCAACAAAATAAACCTGCAACAAATGTGTTTGCTTTTCTGAGAATGTATTCAAACATACATACAATATAGGCTATATATTTGACATATTGTGCTATAGTAAGGATGCGGGGGGCAGCATCTTAGGGGAGCCCAGAGTTCCCTGTCCCCAGCCACTTCAACCAGCCCCTTCGGCGGGATCCCAAGGCCAGCTGGGAGACAGTCTCTCCAGCGTATCCTGGGTCATCCCCAGGGCCTCCCGTTGGTGGGACATGCCCGGAACACCTCTCTATGGAGGCGTCCAGGAGGCATCCGAACCAGATGACCGAGCCACCTCAACTGGTTTCTCTCAACGCGGAGGAGCAGCGGACCTTCTCTCTACTTCTCTATCAAGATCCTCAAAGCAAATACTGCATCTGTGGTACTCTTTTTTTGGGGGGGTACATGAAACCATACTGAAATGTCATATTATTCTGCAATAATGGGAATATTTTCAGAATGTATGTGTAATTATTTTGACCACCAAAAAAACAACAAAATGGAAGTATTTTGACCTGTCATAATTTACATCTTAAGGCCACGGATATTGTTGGTCCAGCACATTTGAAATTTGGAAGTGGCCTTGAGTTTGACATCACTGAGCAGCTAAGCTAGGTACATACTTCTCACACGTTTTCTCAAATTACCTTGAATTATAATAATGGTACTTTTTTTTTTTTAACCGTTTACCAATATACAACACTTATTTCTATTAATCTTAAAAGTGTTTATATTTTCACTGATGTTTAATTTATTATTATAATTTTTTATAACGGGGGGCGACCTGATTATCTCTGTAGTCTCCTGTTGCCTGTTCCACAAACTGAAAATGTTTTCATTATAACAGGATGAATTCAGCGTCAACGTGGTTCCGTGGTGTAATGGTTAGCACTCTGGACTCTGAATCCAGCGATCCGAGTTCAAATCTCGGTGGAACCTTGGTTTTGAAAACGATTGTGTACGACTCAATAATTCAGGAAAGGGAGTTTTCCTACCTTCCACATTTGTCCAAAACCGTGTAAAATCAACCGATATTTATCCCATCAAACAATTATTAAGACTAAAGTTTAAAAGTGAAAGTTTAAATTTCAAACAACTGTCACTTATCACGGTGGAGGCATTTTTTTTTTAAATTTAGTTCCTGGTGAATATAAGAATTGAAACTTTGTTATCGTGTTGTCGTTGTGCTTTATTCGCAAATGTACAGTAGATTTTTCAAGCCAAACCGTTCTGCTCCAGTCCAACAAGCGGCAGTATCTCATTTATCCGTCGATTGATACAAACAAGGTCAACCGGAAGTGCAAATAGCTGCCTTATACGGAAACATAAAGTACTTATCGATAAACTACCTATCGAGTTACTTTTTGAACAAAAGCTGGCATTTTGAACGACTACTTTCTACTACTACAATTCAGTTAACAAGATGTTCAACAGACAAACGAGTCTCTGGATGGGTGATGTATGCTTGAAGTCCTTTCACTTTATAGCGTTAGCCTAGTTATATTTTAGCTAGTTTCGAACGTAACACGAGCGAATGTGTTCCTTTTACTTTACCTTTTACACTACACAATCGTGTTAAATGTAATTGTAATGTAATTTTTAAAAACCGCTTTGAATGATACGTTTTCATATTCTGTATATGGCTGTTAGGTGTACCGTGGGGTGAAGGCGATAGATAAAAACGCAGTGGTTATTTTGCGGTAACACCGGTCATGGCAAAATAACTACTGCCTTCTAGCAAACGACGTTAGTATCTTTACTTGATCTATCAAATTTCTGAAGTTTACTATGCATTGTAATGTCAACTAAAATAGTTTTTTGCATGACATCACGATTTATTTGTTTAAATAATGGCTAAATTGTACCTCCTCCCCTCACCCCTTCCAATTTGTTTGTTTAGTTGGACCCATACATGGATGAGAACTTCGTCAAACAGGCCTTTAGTGCTATGGGAGAATCGCCGCTTGGAGTCAAAATAATCACCCACAGGATTACAGGGTAGGCTACTGTGTTTCTTCCCTATTTTTTTTGTCTTTTGTACCCAAACCCTGTCGTCATACCATGAGTACCTGCTCACTCATACGGCTTGATGATGACCTCTAAAAGTAGGTGATTACATGAAAATTATTTAGATTTGTCTCCTTAATTCTAACATTTAATACTCAGACATTGTCTTCTCAAATTAAACTAAAATAAATGTGATCTTCAAAATAAATAAATACATTTAAAAAATTAAGAAATAAAATTGTACCTGGTGTAATGATTAAAAACAAATAGATCATAATGCACAAGTATTGAATGTAAAAGTTATTAAACTGGTTTTAGGCGCCAGTGATTCTTTTTACATCTCATGAGAGGGAGCCTTGGCGCACTTACAGTACAGACCACACTGGCCTATTGTATTGCATATTTGTCCCTGTTGAAGTCTAGATGTGCACCAACCACCTCCGCAATATTAATTATAAATGTATTTAATTTGCCCAAACAGATGGCATTTTCCTTCCACCTTTCCCTAACATTTTTGTTCTGTTGTGCAGCGGTTCTGCAGGATACTGCTTTGTGGAGTTGGCAGATGAAGCAAGCGTCGATCGTTGTGTTCAACGGCTCAATGGAAAACTGGTTCCTGGCTCAAACCCGGTATGGCCGAATTGCTAGTTGCTTAGTTTTGACTCTTTAATATATGCTGAATATCATAATTTCTCCATTGTATATGTGAATACTACTGACCTTCCTTTTTTCTGCAGTGGTAGACTGTATGTTTTTAGCATTACTCCATCGTCATAGTGAGTGGATCATGGAGCACATTTAGTAAATGCCCTCCCTTTGTTAAAGTACAAGTAGAAACAGAATACTTGCTGATAAATTCATGTATTGTGGTTTTGCTTTGTAAAAACACTTTAAATCAGTTAGGACCCTGTGGTACAGTGTTAAGTAGGGATGGACGATTATTTTGATTGAGATTGAAATCACGATTAATCAAACTATTATTCATTGATTTTAAAACTTAATAATTTTTTCAACCACTCAAAACTATGATCATTGCCTAATGTCCATTCATCCCTTCCCGTTGAAGTATAACATAACCTTGCATTTTCATTCTTCATTTTCAAACTTAAACATTACATTACCCACTTTATCATATTTATTTGATCTTATGTCATTTTCACACGTCTGGGGACCTCAGGGATTGTATTTCTTACTATGTCATGAGGAAATGTGTGTTGGTATGGCCCCCAAAAAAGTCCTTGGATATATTTGTATCCTTGAATTTTGCCGAAACCCCAAAAAGTTAAAATTAAAATACTGTATACTGAAACGGTAATTGCGAAACAAATGTGTTCCTGCGGGTTTTGGCCTCTAAGGGGCAGTGTGGTGCAGTGCATCCATGTACACGTTTACAATGAGAACAGAAGAAAGTTGCGACTGAATTCTATTAAAATAACTCGTTTTTCACAAATTGGGAATCATTTGCGCCTTTGAATAGTATTATCTTACCCTTGGGTATTTGTTTCCACAGCATTTGTGTGTGAATATTTGCATTTGAATGAGATCCTCTATTCACTTGCATCAACATTAGCGCTAGGCTCGGGAAGTGTTAAAAACGAAGCACGTTTTGTATTTAAATACACACTGTATATAATTCTCCTTATCGTGTGTTTAGTTTTACACTAAACTCCAACTAGAGTGGCATTAAACAGCTTAAAGGACACTTAGGGACGACAGAATCACACTGATTTTCTCCGGGCTAGCTACATGGCGCATTCGGGGTCCTTTCAACGTAGAGAACTTGCAGCGTTCTGCATATTAATCGTTTTTGTTCAATCGTCACATTTTAATGATTGAGAGAAGCCAAACTCGAAACCACGATAAAAGTTCAGTTAACCGTCCAGCCCTAGTGGTGTGTTATTTCCTTTTCGCAGGCAAATATAACACTTTTTGTAGCATGTATGCATTTAGATGTCTGACATATGTTCACCGCCACTGTAGTGAGTACAAATGATTAAGTGGTGTATGAGAAAAGTTGGTGTCTAGTGGTGCATGAAATGACTGCTGCCAAATAACTTGGCCCTGTGAGCTGGCCAAGATACTGGGCTCCACTGTCCACGGGCCTGTACCTGCTGCTCACAGGCTGCTAGTACATGAATGAACTTTGTTTGAAGCTGGTGAATAGAGTCCTTGGTAGCAACTAACTGAGGAATGGGCTAAAGGATGGTCTAGGTGGAGGAGGTATGTAAACACAAATAACCATAATAATCTCTTTCTTTATTCCCAGCAATATCAGTGCTATACTACAGGACTTTGAAGAGATTGTGGTTGGCTTAGTGTGTGTTCTCTCTTCCCATTTGCAGCCTCGGAAGTTTAAGCTAAACTTTGCCACCTATGGGAAACGACAGGAGGCAGGGTAAGTTTGAGGACGCGGACCGCTTGTGTCCTTCTTTTCTATCCTGATTTATTTTCTGTTAGAATTCCTACTCAGAATAGATAGATAAGAGTTCAGATGTGCTGACAAAATTTCCAATCTATCACGGTAGCGTGAGAGTTGTAAGTAAAAAAACGAAAACCTGTAGTTCATTGAATGCATTAATAGTTTTTAAAGGCAAACATGATACCACAATGATCTCAAATCACTCTAATGCCTTTCAAATGTCCACAAATATTTTACACCATTAAAAAAAAAAAAACACGGCTCACATACAATACAGAATAAGTTCATGCCAGCAATACTCTCAACTTTATGTTGCTGCAATTTTATAACAATAATAATATTTCTATAATAATAATAATAATGTTGCCACTCTACAATGACGGTTATAGCTTAAGCTCAACTAATCCACACTCTCGTCTTTTAGACACGAACCCCTTGCTGAAATCAACAGATGGTGGGCTGATATCAAACTTGTAGCGGGGCTTCAAGCCAGCGTGTATTATTTAACAGCGGTATTCTGATTAATATTGCGTTAGTGGAATATAAGTAAAGCAGTAAAATGCAGCAGTTATTATCAATATCAGAAGGCGGATCTTTTTACTACTTGCTGTCAAGGGAAAATGACATCACAGTTGCTCAGGTCTCAGGTAACAACCAATCACAACACACCTTCAGAAAACGCGTGAGCTGTGATTAGTCATTGCCTGAGCCCTGAGCAACTGTGATGTCATCTTCAGTCCACAGCAAGTGGCAAAATGGCCGCCCCCCTGGGCTAGATTCTGCTGCATAACTCATAACCTTCCCAACGCATTCAAGAGTTTTGATCGTCCCTTTAGGAACGTTACGGAGGCTTACATTGCTTTCTGTATTCGCGTTTCACATTGCTTGGCAGAGAGCCAGCTGCCATTTTATATCACTACGTACTGAATGCGTTGCGTAATAATAATGGCGCGTACGTCCAAATAAAGTTTCTACAAAATGTATTAAACTGGAAATGATTTTTGAAAAATGTATCTCTTAGTTATGGTAGTAACAACCAAATAAATAATATAGAGCAAACTTGTAATAAAAAAAAAAAAATGCATTGGCATTTTCGTCACTAAAAGTGTACTGTATGTGTTAATACATAACAAATCAGAATACTTGATTCTCTCTTTTTCTTCTTGTACTAGGCCAGAGTTCTCAGTGTTTGTTGGTGACTTGGCCTCAGAGGTGAATGACGAACAGCTCCAGCAAGTCTTTAAGAGCTTTCCCTCCTGCAAGGGAGCCAAAGTAGTCACCGACCAATATGGCTACTCAAGGTACATCAGCTCACAGCAGGACCCAATAGAAACTCTATTTGGATGCAATTTGTATTTGGATATGGTATATACCAGTGCTTCTCATACGTTTTACACCAAGTACCACCCCAAGAACAATTTAGCAGTCCAAGTACCAACATGATGACCAATATCAAAATGCAGTAGTTTAGTAGGCCGAGGTGTTCATTAAAAAAAAAAAAAAAGCATATGTTTCATTCCTTACAAAACTACATTTAATGTTGTAAAGAAAGACATGTCATCATTTGGGGGACTCAGAAAACCAGTCAGTACAACAGACCCAGACTCTGAAACTGAACCTTTCAGAGTGGCCTTTTATTGTGAGCAGTCTAAGGCACACCTGTGCACCAATCATGGTGTCTAATCAACGTCTTGATATGGCACACCTGTGAGGTGAGATGGATTATCTCGGCAAAGGAGAAGTGCTCACTATCACAGATTTAGACTGGTTTGTGAACAATATTTGAGCGAAAAGGTGATATTGTGTGTGCGTGTGGAAGAAGTTTTAAATCTTTGAGTTCATCTCATAAAAAATGAGAGCAAAAATTCATTTGATTGGCTCCCCCTACCAGTCATAAATCACACTCAGTTGGACAGGGCCGTTGCGTGTACCACACTGTGAGAATCACTGGTATACGTTTTTAATGTAATCGACCAGTATTATAAGCAAAGTGTACACAGTAATTTACAAATGTATGTTTGTTCCTGTTGTCTAGTAGCTTCTGGATAACAACACAAGGGACCTTGATCACTTGCTACATCCATTTTCGCTAGAAGCCTGAAGAAAATGTTTTCTTGTCGTCTTATGCTAAAACTATTGTTTTCCCCATATAGGCTAAGCAAGAGCAACAAACAATTGAAGTGATGCTACTTCATGTTAAAAGTAAAACCACAAGTTTCAGTTCTACCACAATTTTACCCATCTATATACTTTTCTCAATATATGTTGCTTTTCAATAAAAAGTTTGAAATATAGCAAGCCACAGAGACGAGTTCTGACTGTTGTTTGCTTGCAGAGGTTACGGCTTTGTCAAGTTTGGCGATGAGAATGAGCAGAAGAAGGCAATCGAGGAATGCCAGGGCATTGTGCTCGGGGCAAAGGCACTCCGACTCAGTCTGGCTGTGGCAAAGACGTAAGATACCTATATCATCATCATCATCATATGACATCTAAAGAGCTAAAGCTGGGAGTATTTTTGCTTTTTGGAATGACATTATTTGACACTCTAAATTGTCCCTGGGTGTGATTGTGAGTGTGGATGGTTGTTCGTCTCTGTGTGCCCTGCGATTGGCCGGCAACCAGTTCAGGGTGTACCCGCCTACTGCCAAGAGCCAAGATTCTAACCCTACAGAACTGCGAGGCAGACATGCTAACCTCTAGGCTCAGCATGTGACCCTCATTCACATTAGATCAACATGATGGACCAAAAAGTCAAGAAACTATCAAGGCATATGGCAAAATGTCAAAACTTTAAAATAATACACCTTGAAACATTTTTACTTGTCTCCTTATAATTAACATTCCTTTAATTTGTCTTCATTTGATCTGTAGCCAGAAGACAAGCACCTGGCTGGCCCCAAATCAGAATTACCCGGCTAACTACAGCCAACCACCATCTAGTTATTTTGGCAACCCCAATGGTGGGGGTCAAGGTTACTACTCTCAATGGGGTAGCTACGATCAATACAGCAACTACAACAATGGCGGCTATAACGGCGGCTATAATAGTGGCTACAACTACAACTATGGCCCCTATGGATACCCGCCACCCAGCCATATGATGCCACCACCTCCCGCTGGGTTTCCGCCCCCGTTTTCTGATGTGACAGGGGATGTACAGGTATGTGAGATTCACTGACGCTGCTGCTGAAATGAAAAGTCATCAATGGATTTGTATAGTGTTGGTTTACATTAAGGTCCAAACTTAAGAACAAAATTTTTTTTAAGGCTGTGTTTACTTGAGGATCTTAAATATTGTTTGAGGTGGTAGTGGTACTGATGTTAAAAGTTGGGGAAACACTGGCTCAGACCATATTTGTATAAACTATGAGTGTTCAAACTATGGCCCAGGGGCAATTTGCAGCCCGCCATTCATTTTCGAGTGGCCCTCATCATATATTATAAAATAATAATATAACATATAACACAGCCTGCAACCCTATAAGCGAAGTGCACATCTCGGACCGCGCTGTGCATTGTGGGTAGGGGGGCGTTACCCGGCTACCAAACAGTAGTCAAGAGTAATGGAAAGCAATGGAGACTTAAACGATTTCAACCGAATGAAAGTTGTTGATTTAATTAAGCGTTTTTGTAGTCGCCGTGGATTGGCTGTTACGAGGACTGCGTTCGGCAGCAGACAGAAACGGAAAGACAAACTGGCTGCCCTCGCATATGTTGCATCGATCCAAAAACGATTCTATGTCTTATTGACAAAAGAGGAAGAGAGAGACGCTGTGAAAAATGACTAGGTCACTTTTAATCGTTGGAGGAGTGAACGGAGGTTTACAAGCATACATTTCCGTCTTCTTGAGCTTTGCAATGTTTTTTTTTTTTTGTGTGCCAATAAACTCCATTAGGACAGCTAAAAATAGCACCAAGTGCACCTGTTGTTTTGTCACTTAAGGCTGAAAGCCGTTTAAACAATGCCTGCAAGCTTTAAGGTACGCAAACACTTTCAGCACTCTATTCGCCGCCATTCAAATAACGGCTTTGGTAGCAAGCTTAAAACCCCCCAAAAAAAAAACGTTTTTAAAATATATTTTCACACATGCGCAAACGTTATGCGCACTTCGCTTATTGGCAGCAGGACGTCCCCCATGGGTGGGACACACCTGACAACGACTACCACTAACATGACTACTGTATTTGAGTTTCGAGCTATGAAAAGAAAACTACAGCATTCAGTAGCATTTGTCTTTATAATGCTTTATGAGTTAAGATATTTCTGTTTCCGAAACAAGAAGTTATCCTCCACTTTCTGCTCTCTGTGTCAAGATCTGATTTGTGAACATATGTCGCATGAATAATATGACTCTCCAATTACCATCATTATGACCAACATTAAAATACAGTAACATGGTCAGCCCCAGTATTCATCAAAAGTAGAATTTTATAGGGAAATAAATGTGCTTATGATTCAAATTGAACATGTTGTACATAAGTTAGTTAAGTGTACATAAAGAAATGTTATGAAAATGAATTGTCCCTAAAAGTTCAATACAACTCAGCTGTATGTATCAGTTAGGGCCAGACTGATATGGATTTTTTTTTTAGGCCGATAACTATTCTGGTATTTGGGTAGAGTAAAATTCCAATAACTGATTATTCAGTCAATTAAAAAAAAATAATAATTAAACACGATTAATTCAGTTTCTTCTTTCATTTCCCAGCAGCACAAAAGATCAAATTGTTTTATAAACTGTTAAATGAATGTCCTAACTATCGCATGTTTTTAGCCAGTTGGTCAAATTGGGTGGAAGCTACTTTACAAGTAACGTCATTGCTCTTTGACTTTTGTATCATTTATGATGTTCATAACTTAACATCGTCATATTCTGAATGTTCATTGGTCCTCGGCAGAGTCAAGAAGAAACTGGAGACGGTGAGGATAACGCAGAAGGTAACAAACGTTCGTTTCTCACTTTTACTGTGCGACGTAATAGTTGCCTCTTGCAGGTGAACCGCGAAACATTGCTGTTGTCCTTTTACATGTTACACATTTACACGCGTGTCCTGATTTGTATTATTGTCCCACATTTAATGTCGTTGTATTCCAGTTTGGGTGATTGGTTGTCATTTTTTTGCATATTTGTCGTTGAAATGCTATCCAAAGTCATTTTGGTACGGTAGATGTGCAATCAAAAACGGAATGCTCTAAGGTTTTTGTTTTAAAATGTCACAAAACATTAAAAGTCATTAGTCATAGAAAGAAATGTATTTCTTTAGCTTTTGGTGATATGGATTGAGTAAGTTACTTCATTGTAGTTCCAATTCTAATTTCTTTAGGGAACCCTTTTAATACATTTTTGCTTTTGGAAAATGAAAGAAAACATTAGACATGAGGGGACCTCATATGAATCTGTTGGTACATTACTCATCTATAGAATTAACATCAGTAGAGTGACAGAATCATGGGTATTGATTTGTCGTAAAGCCTTTCACTGAAATTACTTGGATTACCACCAAATATCATGTGGTACGTTAACATTTTATATTACATTTATTAACAACATCTTCAAAGCTAAGGAATTTCCATTAGGTTCAGAATCAACCGAATACACACACAGACACAATTGTTGGTACCTTTCTGTTAATGAAAGAAAATCCAACAGTGGTCATGGAAATAACTTGAATCTGACAAAAGTAAAAAATTAATAAGCTTTTAATGAAAATCAGACGTTTTTAAATTGCGAAGAATCATTTAAGAACAATTCTCTGCATTTCCCAAAGATGCATATGTGAAGCCAACAATCTGGATTTTGAGCTGTACTCCCTTTTATGTATTACTGTTTTTATGAATACAATTGTGCATGTGTTTTGTATTTTTACTGTGCTGCTTCACAAGAAATGCTAACATGAGATAAGTGGTTGTTATTAGATATTGTCAATCGTGTGACTTGTTAGGGTAACGTTTCGTATTCGGTCCTTAACGCTCTGCTACGGTGCTTCTTGTTTTCCAGTGCCATTCCAAGAATGTGATGTGGACCAGTGGAATACAGATTTTATGCAGCGCAGCGAGGAGGTCTTTAATGCCTTGATGGACTGTCACTGGGAACCACTGGACTCCTTTGATTCTGATATACCGTTACTCTCTTGATCAATTCAGTCCATCCTCGATCCCCCCTGCAAACCTCACCCGCAATTTCTCCTCATTTGGTGTTCAGGATCTCCGTATTTGTCAAATCCTAACCCTACATACAACTGTACATGTCATCGCCAAGTTGCACAAGTATACTTTGTTTTTATCGTTTACCATGTTGGTAAGATTCACCATAAGGAGTGACATGATCCCTTATGCCACAGTGTGTGTTGGTAGCTTGGGAACCAAGCATTAAGGTCACCTTGTCTGATGTTCGCGTCCATTGTTGCAGTGCACACCTAGCGCCGAAGTACAATTGCAGTTGTATTGAATTCGGGTTAATGGTCACCTCAGAAAATATAAACTGATCCCATTGATCCTTGGATGTTCACTCCAGATCGTACTTTATATTGTTTGTATGTACATTGGATTATTCTTGATTCAGTTTTTGTGTGTGTGAAGGAACTTTGAGGTAACCCTTAACGAGGTAAGGATCAAACTGAGGTGAGGGTCTATGGATGGTGTGATTTTAAAGTAACTAAGTAGGGTTGTTGTGTCAATACAGCAGCATTGGATAAGTATTTTATACGTATTTATCTTTTCTGAAACTATTTGATCAATAAAAACACTTTGAAAGGGTTTCTAGTTCTGGTCATTTAAAATGGAGATCAGTACTAGGGTTGATGTACATTTTACGGCCCAAGTATTATTGCCCTTGTCAAATTAGCACCTTTGTTTGGTGTGTTTTTTTTAGCATGGAACGGACACAAAATTAGATGTGTCAAATGATGCTGATAAATATTAGCTCGAGGTTGTTTTTTTCCCTTCTTCTCATTTCCACGAAAGGTTTCAAAATTCTTGCCTTCTCTCAAGATATACACCAGATGTTTAAAATGTACAGAACATGATAGCAATTATCAGGACCCTTTACAATAGTACAACAGACGCCTGTAACGACCATAATCCAATTTAAATTCCCTTCATAGTGACGAGACCTCAAAGGACGTTTTGCTATATTGTGTAGCGAAACGTCTGTTGATTTGTTATTGATGCCGAACATACATCAATTGTTTTTAGTTGTAGGATCTGAAGCACACACACAAAAAAAAACTTTTTGTTGCAAACCATGTATGGATTTGCAAGGCAAAATGCTGTCGCAGCAAATAAGGTCACATCTACTATTGATGCGAAGTGTACAAATTGTGGTTTATTTCAAACATTTGACATCCAACAACTTTTTTCTCCCTCATAACAAAATAGGCACTTTATTTCTTTCACCTGCACAATATGATATAAAATACTGTACAAGAGATTAAAATCTCTGCCTTTAAATAGATTATTATTACTGGTGCTTCCAAAGTCAATGTCGTTGCAGTACTTCAGTGTCCATAACTAATGAATTTGTTCCAGGTTTACGATTGTCAGATTGCTACTAATTAATTGTATTGCTCACTCATACAATTGAGGGGTGGCATGGTTCAAAACAAAACAAAAACAAAAAAAACATTCACATTTGCAGAGTTCATTATAATTCATGAGTTTATGCATCTCTTGTGACATTGCAGATGATGACGGTCACTACCAAAGTAATTTATTTCTAACTCCCGAATGGTGGACCAGCAGCCTGAAATGTTCATTTTAATACTTAAAGGGGAAGTCAACCTTAAACATTTCTTTGTGTTGTATGTGACCTCACTCGTCTAAACATGACATTCTGATGAATATGACTTTTGTGGCATATGAGTTATGAAGCAAAATGCAGCCATTTTTATCAATCTCGGGGGGGGCGGCCATTTTGCCACTTGTTCTCAACTGAAGATGACATCACAGTTGCACAGGGCTCGGGCGACGACCAATCACAGCTGTTTTCTGAAGCTGAGCTGTGATTGGTTGGTTGGATATTGATAAAAACGGATGAATTTAGCTGCTTAACTCATATTCCACAAACGTAATATTAACCACAAGACCGTATGTAAAACAAGTGGGGCTGCATAGAACAAGAATTTATTTTGGGCGGGGGGGGGTTACTGACTTCCCAATTTAATACATATTTTAGTTGTCGCTAGCTACAGCTGAAAAAGAGTTTTTCAATTACTCTATTATTTATGCATTGTTTCAGTACAAAACTGACAGCAATGCACCAACAATGGCGGCTGTGGCTCAGGGTGTAGAGACGGTTGGTTCAGTAACCAGAAGGTCGGCTGTTCGATCCCTGCATTCCCCGAGTCATGTGTCGTCGTGTCCTTCACACACATTGCCCCCAGTGCTACACGTGGAAGGTGCAAAAGTGTTTGGTGGTGGTCGGAGGGGCCGTAGGCGCACACTGGCAGCCACGCTTTCATCAGCCTGCCCCAGAGCAGCTGTGGCTACTTAAGTAGCTTACCGCCGCCACAGTGTGAATGTGTGAGTGCATGAATAATGTATCCATTCATTTGTAAATCTAATGCATTATTATTATGTTTCTGTAATGCATCTGACTGGCAATAGTGTCAAATTATAAGATCATAAACAACAGAATTGACCTTTCGCAAACCACGCCCCCAAACAGGCACTATGAACTTATTTTGTTTTCATCTTTCTCTTAGCATTTTGTGGTACCTTTGAGTAAATAACAGTTCTGTTACAAAGAAAATACATCTTGAGACCCGTATGCTTTAGCCTTGATAGTTGTGAAGTCCGCTTTTCTGCGTATTTTAATATTGCATATTATAGACCCTTTTGCCTCGATCTGGAAGATATCGCGCTTGTATTGCACCAAAAACACTCACTGACATACTCTGGTATCTTCATTAAATTGTAAGTGCCTAGAAGGATGTCAACTGATGGGGACGGGGCTTTTGCAAAAGGTCAATTGGGCATTAAAGTCTTGATTGGTTTTAACAGTGCGGTAAACAGGCTTTACTAAATTAATTAAACTTCATCCTTTCACGCCCTCTTTCACCCGCAATGGTTCATGGAAGTTTAACGACACAATGATCATTTGTAGAACCAGAAGCGACTTCTTCTATCACCCAAGCGGCCATGTGGAACGTCTCAGATCTCTGCGTTCCACATCAATGTTGGTTTTTGAGCAGTCCAAGTCCAGGTCTTCCAGGGCAGTACCAACGGGGACCCTGACAGTACCACCCTTGATACAAACCCCTCCAACTCAAACAACCAAGAGCCCCTCCTAGCAGCTGAGTGGGGAACTGGGGGAAGTAGGCCAGGAGACAGAGGAGCAGGAAGAGCCAGAGACTGAGCAGGAGAACACAGAACAGGAAGAGGATCCTAAGTGGAGCATCAGAAAATCCACCACGGCTCAGGTAAGGGCCGAACACTGCTGTTTCTTCAGCGAGGAGTAGACAGCAGAGACACAGGAGGAAGACGTCCTCGGAAACCTCGTACCCTCTCCATAGCATCCCAGCTTTGAGGCATTCTGCCTTTCTCTCGCCTTCTCGCAACACCAAGAGCGGCTGACCGTCGCTGGTCTCCGGGCTGCCCGGTAGGGCCCCGTAGCAGTTTCCTGTAGCGTTTTCCAGAATGCCGAGAAGTTTGACGAAGACGAACCACAGCCCACCGGCCAATCCAAGGCGGGAGAGATGACGGAACGACAGTGAGAGTGAACGACGGGCGGAGAAGGACAGAAGGAAAACAAAGGAGCCAACGAAGATGCACGTCCATCCCCAGCCAGATCGCAAAAACATCCTGGAAGAGCAACACAAGGAACCAATCAGTAACCAATATAAACTAGTTTGGACGGCGGACTACTGCTTGGTGTGTCTGCTTCACTGTTCTAAGATTTGGGGTTCAAATCTCTCATGAACTCGGTACATGAAGCTGGTACAAGAATATCTTTGGGTACTCCGGCTCGACATGCTGTTTAGTTGTTGGTGTCAAAACGTGCTGTATAGTCGCAGCATTCATTCTCACATTAAGGCAGACGAGAAGTAGCCCTACCTGTAAAGGAAGTGGCTTCTCTTGGCAAAGACGCTGTGCTGCGAGACCCAAAGACTCAGCACCGGGCCAAACATCACCGTGGCGGACAGCACAAGATGGAAGTGACGACGGAACAAAGTGTTTCCCAGCAGGTGGGCGACCAGGTCCGTGAGGACCACCAGTACCGTGTTGAGGATCATTGCAAGACCGACAGCTAAAACCCTCACTGGGACACAGAAAAGTGCCTGCTGCTGTCCTGGATAAGGTCCTTCACAGTCCTGTTCTGCATGTGCCAAGTCAGGCGAGGTTTGAATCCAGGCTAGAACTCCCTTGATGTAAGACACAAAACATTTACATAGTAAAAAAAATGGTTAGCCTACAATCTGGCGAAGGACTGCGATGCTGCATTGATAGCAAAACAAATCCAGATCCGAAGCTGCCGTCAATCCGTTAGCTGCCTCTGTGCAAGTCGAACCAGCCAACTGGTTTGTGGCATTTCAGGCTCCAAATATGTGCACAGCCGTGAAATTCTTATGTTGCGGAGAGAGGGTCTGACTCACGGCAGGATAGAGTGTCTGTGAGCAGTTTCGACTGCAGGAGAAACATGAGCTGCCGTCCGTCTTCTTTGACTTTGTAACATCAATTTCTCACCGGCCAGTTGCTGCGTAATGGCTGACCCAAATCCCTCTGCAGAGACTGCAGCAAACTGCGACCTGTTGACGGTTCATTGTCCAAGATCCCACAACACATCAATGCTGTATACAATAATGCCCAACAGGATCCGTCATATTGTTTGAAAGTCACAGAAAGGCCGAATGTAACGTGGTTGTGTGTAGGTTTTGATCTCACCTGACCTACAAGCGTGAGAAAAACAGAACATAAGAAGCCGTGAATTAAATGGCATACCAATTATGTATATTCAAATGAAGCGTGTGCACGTGTAATAATAGCACTAACCTTTACACTGAATCCAGGCTAAAGCTCAACAGCTGTGACACTCCATCTGCTTCTCCTTGCGTGTAGATGGGCGGGCAAAATGTGATGGCTATTATAACACAACATAACATTAAGAAACATATTTTTGCTCAACTGTACAAATGATAAATTGACAGGGATCACAGCCAGAACTCAGCATTTACTCATGAAAAGCGTATCAATCTTGAAGTTTCTTGTTGTAGTTGACGTCTCTTTGTAAATGAAGTTGAAGACTATGTGGCAGAAACTTGGACTTCAGCAGGGAGCTTCAATTAAAATTCGCATGTATACATTTGAAAGAAGCAGACAAAACAGGAAATATTTCAAAATCGTTCAATTTTTTGCTGACAAGATTACAGAGATTGTCAAACCTTTTCCATCCTGCGCTTTACGCCTACAGAAAGAAATGGCTGTCGGTTCGTTTTGTGATGTGCATCTTTGGGCATGATTTTTGATGGATGTTAGGTTTGTTAGTTTGGAAAAAACACGTTTACTCTAAACACCGGGATCAGTACTCGTTTACACTGTACAATCGTTTTTTCGTATCCATTGCTCCTCTCTCTCTCTCTCTCTCTTAAATTAATGTTTGTAGTCCCAATCCCCAGCTATTTGCAGGATTGATTACCCTAATTTGAGACCCGAGCCCTTCTTTGAAACCCTAATTTGGAACCCTAACCCTAATTTGAAACCCTAATTTGAAACCCTAGCCCTAGTTTAAAACCCTAATTTGAAACTTTAGCCCTAGTTTTAAACCCTTATATCAAACCCTAGCCCTAGTTTTAAACCCTTATATCAAACCCTAGCCCTAGTTTTAAACCCTAATTTGAAACCCGAGCCCTAGTTTTAAACCCTAATTTGAAACCTTAGCCCTAGTTTTAAACCCTTATATGAAACCCTAGCCCTAGTTTAAAACCCTAATTTGAAACCTTAGCCCTAGTTTGAAACGCTTATTTGAAACCCTAGCCCTAGTTTAAAACCCTAATTTAAAACCCTAGCCCTAGTTTTAAACCCTAATTTAAAACCCTAGCCCTAGTTTGAAACCCTTATTTGAAACCCTAGCACTTGTTTGAAACCCTAATTTGAAAGCTTAGCCCTAGTTTGAAACCCTAATATTAAACCCTAACCCTAGTTTGAAACCCTAATTTGAAACCCTAGCCCTAGTTTAAAACCCTAATTTAAAACCTTAGCCCTAGTTTAAAACCCTTATTTGAAACCCTAGCCCTAGTTTAAAACCCTAATTTGAAACCCTAGCCCTAGTTTGAAACCCTAATTTGAAACCCTAGCCCAAGTTTTAAAGCCTAATTTGAAACCCTAGCCCTAGTTTGAAACCCTAATTTGAAACCCTAGCCCTAATTTGAAACCCTAATTTGAAACCCTAAACCAAGTTTTAAAGCCTAATTTGAAACCCTAGCCCTAGTTTGAAACCCTAATTTGAAACCCTAGCCCAAGTTTGTTACTTTAATATGAAACCCTAGCCCTAGTTTAAAACCCTAATTTGAAGTACTAGCCCTAGTTTGAAACGCTTATTTGAAACCATAGCCCTAGTTTAAAACCCTAATTTGAAACCGTAGCCCAAATTTTAAACCCTAATTTTAAACCTTAGCCCTAGTTTGAAACCCTAATATGAAACCCTAACCCTAGTTTGAAACCCTAATTTGAAACCCTAAACCTAATTTAAAACCCTAATTTGAAACCCTAGCCCTAGTTTTAAACGCTAATTTGAAACCTTAGCCCTAGTTTAAAACCCTAATTTGAAACCCTAGCCCTAGTTTAAAACCCTTATTTGAAACCCGAGCCTTAGTTTTAAACCCTAATTTGAAACCCTAGCCCTAATTTCAAACCCTAATTTGCAACCCTAGCCCTAGTTTTAAACCCTAATTTGAAACCCTAGCCCTTGTTTGAAACCCTAATTTGGAACCCTAACCCTAATTTGAAACCCTAGCCCTCGTTTGTTACTTTAATATAAAACCCAAGCCCTAGTTTTAAACCCTAATGTGAAACCCTAGCCCTAGTTTAAAACCCTAATCTGAAACCTAAAACCTAGTTTTAAACCCTTATATCAAACCCTAGCCCTAGTTTTAAACCCTTATATCAAACCCTAGCCCTAGTTTTAAACCCTAATTTGAAACCCTAGCCCTAGTTTAAAACCCTAATTTGAAACCTTAGCCCTAGTTTGAAACGCTTATCTGAAACCCTAGCCCTAGTTTAAAACCCTAATTTAAAACCATAGCCCTAGTTTTAAAACCTAATTTAAAACCCTAGCCCTAGTTTGGAACCCTTATATGGAACCCTAACCCTATTTTGAAACCATAGTTTGAAACTCTAGTTTGAAACCCTAATTTAAAACCTTAGCCCTAGTTTAAAACCCTTATTTGAAACCCTAGCGCTAGTTTAAAACCATTATTTGAAACCCTAGCCCTAGTTTTAAACGCTAATTTGAAACCTTAGCCCTAGTTTAAAACCCTAATTTGAAACCCTAGCCCTAGTTTAAAACCCTTATTTGAAACCCGAGCCTTAGTTTTAAACCCTAATTTGAAACCCTAGCCCTAATTTGAAACCCTAATTTGAAACCCTAGCCCTAGTTTTAAACCCTAATTTGAAACCCTAGCCCTTGTTTGAAACCCTAATTTGGAACCCTAACCCTAATTTGAAACCCTAGCCCTCGTTTGTTACTTTAATATAAAACCCTAGCCCTAGTTTAAAACCCTTATTTGAAACCCGAGCCTTAGTTTTAAACCCTAATTTGAAACCCTAGCCCTAGTTTTAAACCCTAATTTGAAACCTTAGCCCTAGTTTTAAACCCTTATATGAAACCCTAGCCCTAGTTTAAAACCCTAATTTGAAACCTTAGCCCTAGTTTGAAACGCTTATCTGAAACCCTAGCCCTAGTTTAAAACCCTAATTTAAAACCATAGCCCTAGTTTTAAAACCTAATTTAAAACCCTAGCCCTAGTTTGGAACCCTTATATGGAACCCTAACCCTATTTTGAAACCATAGTTTGAAACTCTAGTTTGAAACCCTCATTTGAAACCCTAACACTAGTTTGAAACCCTAATTTAAAACCTTAGCCCTAGTTTAAAACCCTTATTTGAAACCCTAGCGCTAGTTTAAAACCATTATTTGAAACCCTAGCCCTAGTTTTAAACGCTAATTTGAAACCTTAGCCCTAGTTTAAAACCCTAATTTGAAACCCTAGCCCTAGTTTAAAACCCTTATTTGAAACCCGAGCCTTAGTTTTAAACCCTAATTTGAAACCCTAGCCCTAATTTGAAACCCTAGCCCTAGTTTTAAACCCTAGTTTGAAACCCTAGCCCTTGTTTGAAACCCTAATTTGGAACCCTAACCCTAATTTGAAACCCTAGCCCTCGTTTGTTACTTTAATATAAAACCCTAGCCCTAGTTTAAAACCCTTATTTGAAACCCGAGCCTTAGTTTTAAACCCTAATTTGAAACCCTAGCCCTAGTTTTAAACCCTAATTTGAAACCTTAGCCCTAGTTTTAAACCCTTATATGAAACCCTAGCCCTAGTTTAAAACCCTAATTTGAAACCTTAGCCCTAGTTTGAAACGCTTATCTGAAACCCTAGCCCTAGTTTAAAACCCTAATTTAAAACCCTAGCCCTAGTTTTAAAACCTAATTTAAAACCCTAGCCCTAGTTTGGAACCCTTATATGGAACCCTAACCCTATTTTGAAACCATAGTTTGAAACTCTAGTTTGAAACCCTCATTTGAAACCCTAGCACTAGTTTGAAACCCTAATTTGAAATCTTAGCCCTAGTTTGAAACCCTAATATTAAACCCTAACCCTAGTTTGAAACCCTAATTTGAAACCCTAGCCCTAGTTTAAAACCCTAATTTAAAACCCTAGCCCTAGTTTAAAACCCTTATTTGAAACCCTAGCCCGAGTTTAAAAACCTAATTTGAAACCCTAGCCCTAGTTTGAAACCATAATTTGAAACCCTAGCCCAAGTTTTAAACCCTAATATGAAACCCTAGCCCTAGTTTGAAACCCTAATTTGGAACCCTAACCCTAGTTTGAAACCCTAATTTGAAACCCTAGCCCTAGTTTAAAACCTAATTTGAAATCCTAGCCCTAGTTTGAAACCATAATTTGAAACCATAGCCCTAGTTTGAAACCCTAATTTGGAACACTAACCCTAGTTTGAAACCCTAATTTGAAACCCTAGCCCTAGTTTGTTACTTTAATTTGAAACCTTAGCCCGAGTTTTAAACCCTAATTTGAAACGCTAGCCCAAGTTTAAAACCCTTATTTGAAACTCTTGCCTTAGTTTTAATCCCTAATTTGAAACCCTAGCCCTAGTTTCGAACCCTAATTTGAAACCCTAGCCCTAGTTTTAAACCCTAATTTGAAACCCTAGCCCTAGTTTGAAACCCTAATTTGAGACCCTAGCCCTAGTTTTAAACCCTAATTTGAAACCTTAGCCCTAGTTTTAAACCCTTATATGAAACCCTAGCCCTAGTTTAAAACCCTAATTTGAAACCTTAGCCCTAGTTTAAAACCCTTATTTGAAACCCTAGCGCTAGTTTAAAACCATTATTTGAAACCCTAGCCCTAGTTTTAAACGCTAATTTGAAACCTTAGCCCTAGTTTAAAACCCTAATTTGAAACCCTAGCCCTAGTTTAAAACCCTTATTTGAAACCCGAGCCTTAGTTTTAAACCCTAATTTGAAACCCTAGCCCTAATTTGAAACCCTAGCCCTAGTTTTAAACCCTAGTTTGAAACCCTAGCCCTTGTTTGAAACCCTAATTTGGAACCCTAACCCTAATTTGAAACCCTAGCCCTCGTTTGTTACTTTAATATAAAACCCTAGCCCTAGTTTAAAACCCTTATTTGAAACCCGAGCCTTAGTTTTAAACCCTAATTTGAAACCCTAGCCCTAGTTTTAAACCCTAATTTGAAACCTTAGCCCTAGTTTTAAACCCTTATATGAAACCCTAGCCCTAGTTTAAAACCCTAATTTGAAACCTTAGCCCTAGTTTGAAACGCTTATCTGAAACCCTAGCCCTAGTTTAAAACCCTAATTTAAAACCCTAGCCCTAGTTTTAAAACCTAATTTAAAACCCTAGCCCTAGTTTGGAACCCTTATATGGAACCCTAACCCTATTTTGAAACCATAGTTTGAAACTCTAGTTTGAAACCCTCATTTGAAACCCTAGCACTAGTTTGAAACCCTAATTTGAAATCTTAGCCCTAGTTTGAAACCCTAATATTAAACCCTAACCCTAGTTTGAAACCCTAATTTGAAACCCTAGCCCTAGTTTAAAACCCTAATTCAAAACCCTAGCCCTAGTTTAAAACCCTTATTTGAAACCCTAGCCCGAGTTTAAAAACCTAATTTGAAACCCTAGCCCTAGTTTGAAACCATAATTTGAAACCCTAGCCCAAGTTTTAAACCCTAATATGAAACCCTAGCCCTAGTTTGAAACCCTAATTTGGAACCCTAACCCTAGTTTGAAACCCTAATTTGAAACCCTAGCCCTAGTTTAAAACCTAATTTGAAATCCTAGCCCTAGTTTGAAACCATAATTTGAAACCATAGCCCTAGTTTGAAACCCTAATTTGGAACACTAACCCTAGTTTGAAACCCTAATTTGAAACCCTAGCCCTAGTTTGTTACTTTAATTTGAAACCTTAGCCCGAGTTTTAAACCCTAATTTGAAACGCTAGCCCAAGTTTAAAACCCTTATTTGAAACTCTTGCCTTAGTTTTAATCCCTAATTTGAAACCCTAGCCCTAGTTTCGAACCCTAATTTGAAACCCTAGCCCTAGTTTTAAACCCTAATTTGAAACCCTAGCCCTAGTTTGAAACCCTAATTTGAGACCCTAGCCCTAGTTTGTTACTTTAATATGAAACCCTAGCCCTAGTTTGAAACCTTAATTTAAAACCCTAGCCCTTGTTTGAAACTTTAATTTGAAACCCTAGCCCTAGTTTGAAACCCTAATTTTAAACCTTAGCCCTAGTTTGAAACCCTAATATGAAACCCTAGCCCTAGTTTGAAACCCTAATTTGAGATCCTAGCCCTAGTTTTAAACCCTTATTTGAAACCCTAGCCCTAGTTTTAAACCCTAATTTGAAACCCTAGCCCTTGTTTTAAACCCTAATATGAAACCCTAGCCCTAGTTTGAAACCCTAATTTTAAACCTTAGCCCAAGTTTAAAACCCTAATTTGAAACCCTAGCCCTAGTTTGAAACCATAATTTGAAACCCTAGCCCAAGTTTTAAAGCCTAATTTGAAACCCTAGCCCTAGTTTTAAACCCTAATATGAAACCTTAGCCCTAATTTGGAACCCTAACCCTAGTTTGAAACACTAATTTGAAACCCTAGCCCTAGTTTGTTACTTTAATATGAAACCCTAGCCCTAGTTTTAAACCCTAATTTGAAACCCTAGCCCTAGTTTAAAACCCTAATTTGAAACCTTAGCCCTCGTTTAAAACCCTAATTTGAAACCTTAGCCCTAGTTTAAAACGCTTATTTGAAACCCTAGCCCTAGTTTAAAACCCTAATTTGAAACCAAAGCCCTAGTTTGAAACCCTAATATGAAAGCCGAGCCCTAGTTTGAAACCCTAATTTTAAAACCCTCGCCCTAGTTTAAAACCCTAATTTGAAACCCTAGCCCTAGTTTGAAACCCTAATTTGAGACCCTAGCCCTAGTTTAAAATCCTAATTTGAAACCCTAGCCCTAGTTTGAAACCCTAATTTGAAACCCTAACCCTAGTTTGAAACCCTAATTTGAAACCCTAGCCCTAGTTTAAAACACTAATTTGCAACCCTAGCCCTAGTTTGAAACCCTAATTTTAAACCTTAGCCCTAGTTTGAAACCCTAATATGAAACCCTAGCCCTAGTTTGAAACCCTAATTTGAGATCCTAGCCCTAGTTTTAAACCCTTATTTGAAACCTTAGCCCTAGTTTTAAACCCTAATATGAAACCCTAGCCCTCGTTTAAAACCCTAATTTAAAACCCTAACCCTACTTTTAAACCCTAATATGAAACCCTTGTCCTCGTTTGAAACCCTAATTTGAAACCCTAACCCTACTTTTAAACCCTAATATGAAACCCTTGCCCTCGTTTGAAACCCTAATTTGAAACCCTAACCCTACTTTTAAACCCTAATATGAAACCCTTGCCCTCGTTTGAAACCCTAATTTGAAGCCCTAGCCCTAGTTTGTTACTTTAATATGAAACCCTAGCCCTTGTTTTAAACCTTAATTTGAAACCCTAGCCCTAGTTTTAAACCCTAATTTGAAACCCTAGCCCTAGTTTAAAACCCTAATTTGAAACCCTAACCCTAGTTTAAAACCCTAATATGAAACCCTAGCCCTAGTTAGAAACCCTAATTTGAGACCCTAGCCCTAGTTTTAAACCCTAATTTGAAACCCTAGCCCTAGTTTGAAACCCTAATTTGAGATCCTAGCCCTAGTTTTAAACCCTAATTTGAAACCCTAGCCCTAGTTTTAAACCCTAATATGAAACCATAGCCCTCGTTTAAAACCCTAATTTAAAACCTTAACCCTACTTTTAAACCCTAATATGAAACCCTTGCCCTCGTTTGAAACCCTAATTTGAAACCCTAACCCTACTTTTAAACCCTAATATGAAACCCTTGCCCTCGTTTGAAACCCTAATTTGAAGCCCTAGCCCTAGTTTGTTACTTTAATATGAAACCCTAGCCCTTGTTTTAAACCTTAATTTGAAACCCGAGCCCTCGTTTAAAACCCTTATTTGAAACCCTAGCCCTAGTTTTAAACCTTAATTTGAAACCCTAGCCCTAGTTTGAAACCCTCATTTGAAACCCTAGCCCTAGTTTGTTACCTTAATATGAAACCCTAATCCTAGTTTGAAACCCTAATTTGAAACCTTAGCCCAAGTTTGAAACCCTAGCCCTAGTTTTAAACCCTTATATGAAACCCTAGCCCTAGTTTAAAACCGTAATTTAAAACCCTAGCCCGAGTTTGAAACCCTTATATGAAACCCTAGCCCTAGTTTAAAACCCTAATTTGAAGTACTAGCCCTAGTTTGAAACGCTTATTTGAAACCATAGCCCTAGTTTAAAACCCTAATTTGAAACCGTAGCCCAAATTTTAAACCCTAATTTTAAACCTTAGCCCTAGTTTGAAACCCTAATATGAAACCCTAACCCTAGTTTGAAACCCTAATTTGAAACCCTAGCTCTAGTTTTAAACGCTAATTTGAAACCTTAGCCCTCGTTTAAAACCCTAATTTGAAACCCTAGCCCTAGTTTAAAACCCTTATTTGAAACCCGAGCCTTAGTTTTAAACCCTAATTTGAAACCCTAGCCCTAATTTGAAACCCTAATTTGAAACCCTAGCCCTAGTTTTAAACCCTAATTTGAAACCCTAGCCCTTGTTTGAAACCCTAATTTGGAACCCTAACCCTAATTTGAAACCCTAGCCCTCGTTTGTTACTTTAATATAAAACCCTAGCCCTAGTTTTAAACCCTAATGTGAAACCCTAGCCCTAGTTTAAAACCCTAATCTGAAACCTAAAACCTAGTTTTAAACCCTTATATCAAACCCTAGCCCTAGTTTTAAACCCTTATATCAAACCCTAGCCCTAGTTTTAAACCCTAATTTGAAACCCTAGCCCTAGTTTTTAACCCTAATTTGAAACCTTAGCCCTAGTTTTAAACCCTTATATGAAACCCTAGCCCTAGTTTAAAACCCTAATTTGAAACCTTAGCCCTAGTTTGAAACGCTTATCTGAAACCCTAGCCCTAGTTTAAAACCCTAATTTAAAACCCTAGCCCTAGTTTTAAAACCTAATTTAAAACCCTAGCCCTAGTTTGGAACCCTTATATGGAACCCTAACCCTATTTTGAAACCATAGTTTGAAACTCTAGTTTGAAACCCTCATTTGAAACCCTAGCACTAGTTTGAAACCCTAATTTAAAACCTTAGCCCTAGTTTAAAACCCTTATTTGAAACCCTAGCGCTAGTTTAAAACCATTATTTGAAACCCTAGCCCTAGTTTTAAACGCTAATTTGAAACCTTAGCCCTAGTTTAAAACCCTAATTTGAAACCCTAGCCCTAGTTTAAAACCCTTATTTGAAACCCGAGCCTTAGTTTTAAACCCTAATTTGAAACCCGAGCCTTAGTTTTAAACCCTAATTTGAAACCCTAGCCCTAATTTCAAACCCTAATTTGAAACCTTAGCCCTAGTTTTAAACCCTTATATGAAACCCTAGCCCTAGTTTAAAACCCTAATTTGAAACCTTAGCCCTAGTTTGGAACCCTTATATGGAACCCTAACCCTATTTTGAAACCATAGTTTGAAACTCTAGTTTGAAACCCTCATTTGAAACCCTAGCACTAGTTTGAAACCCTAATTTGAATGCTTAGCCCTAGTTTGAAACCCTAATATTAAACCCTAACATTAAACCCTAACCCTAGTTTGAAACCCTAATTTGAAACCCTAGCCCTAGTTTAAAACACTAATTTGAAACCCTAGCCCTAGTTTGAAACCCTAATTTTAAACCTTAGCCCTAGTTTGAAACCCTAATATGAAACCCTAGCCCTAGTTTGAAACCCTAATTTGAGATCCTAGCCCTAGTTTTAAACCCTTATTTGAAACCCTAGCCCTAGTTTTAAACCCTAATATGAAACCCTAGCCCTCGTTTAAAACCCTAATTTAAAACCCTAACCCTACTTTTAAACCCTAATATGAAACCCTTGCCCTCGTTTGAAACCCTAATTTGAAACCCTAACCCTACTTTTTAACCCTAATATGAAACCCTTGCCCTCGTTTGAAACCCTAATTTGAAACCCTAACCCTACTTTTAAACCCTAATATGAAACCCTTGCCCTCGTTTGAAACCCTAATTTGAAGCCCTAGCCCTAGTTTGTTACTTTAATTTGAAACCCTAGCCCTAGTTTAAAACCCTAATTTGAAACCCTAACCCTAGTTTAAAACCCTAATATGAAACCCTAGCCCTAGTTAGAAACCCTAATTTGAGACCCTAGCCCTAGTTTTAAACCCTAATTTGAAACCCTAGCCCTAGTTTGAAACCCTAATTTGAGATCCTAGCCCTAGTTTTAAACCCTAATTTGAAACCCTAGCCCTAGTTTTAAACCCTAATATAAAACCCTAGCCCTCGTTTAAAACCCTAATTTAAAACCCTAACCCTACTTTTAAACCCTAATATGAAATCCTTGCCCTCGTTTGAAACCCTAATTTGAAACCCTAACCCTACTTTTAAACCCTAATATGAAACCCTTGCCCTCGTTTGAAACCCTAATTTGAAGCCCTAGCCCTAGTTTGTTACTTTAATATGAAACCCTAGCCCTTGTTTTAAACCTTAATTTGAAACCCGAGCCCTCGTTTAAAACCCTTATTTGAAACCCTAGCCCTAGTTTTAAACCTTAATTTGAAACCCTAGCCCTAGTTTTAAACCCTAATTTGAAACCCTAGCCCTAGTTTTACACCCTAATTTGAAACCCTAGCCCTAGTTTGAAACCCTAATTTGAAACCCTAGCCCTCGTTTTAAACCCTAATATGAAACCCTAGTCCTAGTTAAAAACCCTAATTTGGAACCCTAACCCTAGTTTGAAACCCTAGTTTGAAACCCTAGTTTGAAACCCTAGCCCTATTTTGAAACCTTAGCCCGAGTTTGAAACGCTTATTTGAAACCCTAGCCATAGTTTAAAACCCTAATTTGAAACCCTAGCCCTAGTTTTAAACCCTAATATGAAACCCTAGCCCTAGTTTGAAACCCTAATTTGGAACCCTAACCCTAGTTTGAAACCCTAGTTTGAAAATTAGGGTTTCAAACTAGGGCTAGGGTTTCATATTAAAGTAACAAACAAGGGCTAGGGTTTCAAATTAGGGTTTCAAACTAGGGTTAGGGTTCCAAATTAGGGTTTCAAACAAGGGCTAGGGTCTCAAATTAGGGTTTCAAACTAGGGCTAGGGTCTCAAATTAGGGTTTCAAACTAGGGCTAAGGTTTCAAATTAGGGTTTGAAACTAGGGCTAGGGTTTCAAATTAGGGTTTAAAACTAGGGCTAGGTTTTCATATTAAAGTAACAAACTCGGGCTAGGGTTTCAAATTAGGGTTTCAAACTAGGGTTAGGGTTCCAAATTAGGGTTTCAAACTAGGGCTAGGGTTGCAAATTAGGCTTTAAAACTTGGTTTAGGTTTTCAAATTAGGGTTTTAAACTAGGGCTAGGGTTTCATATTAGGGTTTAAAACTAGGGCTAGGGTTTCATATTAAAGTAACAAACTAGGGCTAGGGTTCCAAATTAGGGTTTCAAACATGTGCTAGGGTCTCAAATTAGGGTTTCAAATTAGGGTTTAAAACTAGGGCTAGGGTTTCAAATTAGGGTTTAAAACTAGGGCTAGCGTTTCAAATTAGGGTTTAAAACTAGGGCTAGGGTTTCAAATTAGGGTTTCAAACTAGGGTTAGGGTTCCAAATTAGGGTTTCAAACAAGGGCTAGGGTTTCAAATTAGGGTTTTAAACAAGGGCTAGGGTTTCAAATAAGGGTTTCAAACTAGGGCTAGGGTTTCAAATTAGGGTTTAAAACTAGGGTTTGGGTTTCAAATTAGGGTTTCAAACTAGGGTTAGGGTTCCAAATTAGGGTTTAAAACAAGGGCTAGGGTCTCAAATTAGGGTTTCAAACTAGGGCTAGGGTCTCAAATTAGGGTTTCAAACTCGGGCTAGGGTTTCAAATTAGGCTTTCAAACTAGGGCTAGGGTCTCAAATTAGGGATTCAAACTAGGGTTAGGTTTCCAAATTAGGATTTCAAACAATGGCTAGGGTCTCAAATTACGGTTTTAAACTAGGGCTAGGGTTTCAAATTAGGGTTTTAAACTAGGGCTAGGGTTTCAAATAAGGGTTTTAAACTAGGGCTAAGGTTTCAAATTAGGGTTTTAAACTCGGGCTAAGGTTTCAAATTAGGGTTTCAAACTAGGGCTAGGGTTTCAAATTAGGGTTTCAAACTAGGGCTAGGGTTTCAAATAAGGGTTTTAAACGAGGGCTCGGGTTTCAAATTAGGGTTTAAAACTAGGGCTAGGGTTTCATATTAAAGTAACAAACTAGGGCTAGGGTTTCAAATTAGGCTTTCAAACTAGGGCTAGGATTCCAAATTAGGGTTTCAAACATAGGCTGGGGTCTCAAATTAGGGTTTTAAACTAGGGTTAGGGTTTCAAATTAGGGTTTCAAACTAGGGCTAGGGTTTCAAATTAGGGTTTAAAACTAGGGCTAAGGTTTCAAATTAGGGTTTAAAACTAGGGCTAGGGTTTCAAATTAGGGTTTCAAACTAGGGTTAGGGTTCCAAATTAGGGTTTCAAACAAGGGCTAGGGTTTCAAATTAGGGTTTTAAACAAGGGCTAGGGTTTCAAATAAGGGTTTCAAACTAGGGCTAGGGTTTCAAATTAGGGTTTAAAACTAGGGCTTGGGTTTCAAATTAGGGTTTCAAACTAGGGTTAGGGTTCCAAATTAGGGTTTAAAACAAGGGCTAAGGTCTCAAATTAGGGTTTCAAACTAGGGCTAGGGTCTCAAATTAGGGTTTCAAACTCGGGCTAGGGTTTCAAATTAGGCTTTCAAACTAGGGCTAGGGTCTCAAATTAGGGATTCAAACTAGGGTTAGGGTTCCAAATTAGGGTTTAAAACAAGGGCTAAGGTCTCAAATTAGGGTTTTAAACTAGGGCAAGGGTTTCATATTAGGGTTTAAAACTCGGGCTGGGGTTTCAAATAAGGGTTTTAAACTAGGGCTAGGGTTTCAAATTAGGGTTTTAAACTAGGGCTTAGGTTTCAAATTAGGGTTTAAAACTAGGGCTAGGGTTTCAAATTAGGGCTTTAAACTAGGGATAGGGTTTCAAATTAGGGTTTCAAACAAGGGCTAGGGTTTCAAATTAGGGTTTCAAACTAGGGCTCGGGTTTCATATTAGGGTTTCAAACTCGGGCTAGGGTTTCAAATTAGGGTTTCAAACTAGGGCTAGGGTCTCAAATTAGGGTTTCAAACTAGGGCTAGGGTTTCATATTATAGTAACAAACAAGGGCCAGGGTTTCAAATTAGGGTTTCAAACAAGGGCTAGGGTCTCAAATTACGGTTTTAAACTAGGGCTAGGGTTTCAAATTAGGGTTTTAAACTAGGGCTAGGGTTTCAAATAAGGGTTTTAAACTAGGGCTAGGGTTTCAAATTAGGGTTTTAAACTCGGGCTAAGGTTTCAAATTAGGGTTTCAAACTAGGGCTAGGGTTTCAAATTAGGGTTTTAAACTCGGGCTAAGGTTTCAAATTAGGGTTTCAAACTAGGGCTAGGGTTTCAAATTAGGGGTTTAAACTAGGGCAAGGGTTTCATATTAGGGTTTAAAACTCGGGCTGGGGTTTCAAATTAGGGTTTTAAACTAGGGATAGGGTTTCAAATTAGGTTTTCAAACAAGGGCTAGGGTTTCAAACTAGGGCTAAGGTTTCAAATTAGGGTTTCAAACTAGGGCTAGGGTTTCAAATTAGGGTTTCAAACTAGGGCTAGGGTTTCAAATAAGGGTTTTAAACGAGGGCTCGGGTTTCAAATTAGGGTTTAAAACTAGGGCTAGGGTTTCATATTAAAGTAACAAACTAGGGCTAGGGTTTCAAATTAGGCTTTCAAATTAGGGATAGGATTCCAAATTAGGGTTTCAAACATAGGCTAGGGTCTCAAATTAGGGGTTTAAACTAGGGCTAGGGTTTCAAATTAGGGTTTCAAACTAGGGCTAGGGTTTCAAATTAGGGTTTTAAACTAGGGCTAGGGTTTCAAATTAGGGTTTTAAACTAGGGCAAGGGTTTCATATTAGGGTTTAAAACTCGGGCTGGGGTTTCAAATTAGGGTTTTAAAGTAGGGATAGGGTTTCAAATTAGGGTTTCAAACAAGAGCTAGGGTTTCAAATTAGGGTTTCAAACTAGGGCTCGGGTTTCATATTAGGGTTTAAAACTAGGGCTTTGGTTTCAAATTAGGGTTTTAAACTAAGGCTAGGGTTTCAAATAAGGGTTTTAAACTAGGGCTAGGGTTTCAAATTAGGGTTTTAAACTAGGGCTAAGGTTTCAAATTAGGGTTTAAAACTAGGGCTAGGGTTTCAAATTAAGGTTTTAAACTAGGGCTAAGGTTTAAAATTAGGGTTTCAAACTAGGGCTAGGGTTTCAAAATAGGGTTTCAATCTAGGGCTAGGGTTTCATATTAGGGTTTAAAACTAGGGCTAGGGTTTCAAATTAGGGTTTTAAACTAGGGCTAGGGTTTCAAATTAGGGTTTTAAACGAGGGCTAAGGTTTCAAATTAGGGTTTTAAACTAGGGCTAGGGTTTCAAATTAGGGTTTAAAACTGGGGCTAGGGTTTCATATTAAAGTAACAAACTAGGGCTAGGGTTTCAAATTAGGCTTTCAAATTAGGGATAGGATTCCAAATTAGGGTTTCAAACATAGGCTAGGGTCTCAAATTAGGGGTTTAAACTAGGGCTAGGGTTTCAAATTAGGGTTTCAAACTAGGGCTAGGGTTTCAAATTAGGGTTTTAAACTAGGGCTAGGGTTTCAAATTAGGGTTTTAAACTAGGGCAAGGGTTTCATATTAGGGTTTAAAACTCGGGCTGGGGTTTCAAATTAGGGTTTTAAAGTAGGGATAGGGTTTCAAATTAGGGTTTCAAACAAGAGCTAGGGTTTCAAATTAGGGTTTCAAACTAGGGCTCGGGTTTCATATTAGGGTTTAAAACTAGGGCTTTGGTTTCAAATTAGGGTTTTAAACTAAGGCTAGGGTTTCAAATAAGGGTTTTAAACTAGGGCTAGGGTTTCAAATTAGGGTTTTAAACTAGGGCTAAGGTTTCAAATTAGGGTTTAAAACTAGGGCTAGGGTTTCAAATTAAGGTTTTAAACTAGGGCTAAGGTTTAAAATTAGGGTTTCAAACTAGGGCTAGGGTTTCAAAATAGGGTTTCAATCTAGGGCTAGGGTTTCATATTAGGGTTTAAAACTAGGGCTAGGGTTTCAAATTAGGGTTTTAAACTAGGGCTAGGGTTTCAAATTAGGGTTTTAAACGAGGGCTAAGGTTTCAAATTAGGGTTTTAAACTAGGGCTAGGGTTTCAAATTAGGGTTTAAAACTGGGGCTAGGGTTTCATATTAAAGTAACAAACTAGGGCTAGGGTTTCAAATTAGTGTTTCAAACTAGGGTTAGGGTTCCCAATTAGGGTTTCAAACAAGGGTTTGGGTCTCAAATTAGGGTTTCAAACTAGGGCTAGGGTTTCAAATTAGGGTTTAAAACTAAGGCTAGAGTTTCAAATAAGGGTTTTAAACTAGGGCTAAGGTTTCAAATTAGGGTTTAAAACTAGGGCTAGGGTTTCAAATTGGGGTTTTAAACTAGGGCTTGGGTTTCAAACTAGGGTTAGGGTTCCAAATTAGGGTTTCAAACAAGGGCTAGGGTCTCAAATTAGGGTTTCAAACAAGGGCTAGGGTCTCAAATTAGGGTTTTAAACTAGGGCTAGGGTTTCAAATTAGGGTTTCAAACTAGGGCTTGGGTTTCAAATTAGGGTTTCAAACTAAGGCTAGGGTTTCAAATAAGGGTTTTAAACTAGGGCTAGGGTTTCAAATTAGGGTTTAAAACTAGGGCTAGGGTTCCAAATTAGGGTTTCAAACATAGGCTAGGGTCTCAAATTAGGGTTTTAAACTCGGGCTCGGGTTTCAAATAAGGGTTTTAAACTAGGGCTAGGGTTTCAAATTAGGGTTTTAAACTAGGGTTTAGGTTTCAAATTAGGGTTTAAAACTAGGACTAAGGTTTCAAATTAGGGTTTTAAACTAGGGATAGGGTCTCAAATAAGGGTTTCAAAGTAGGGTTAGGGTTTTATATTAGGGTTTCAAACTAGGGCTAGGGTTTCAAATTAGGGTTTCAAACTAGGGCTAGAGTTTCAAATTAGGGTTTAAAACTAGGGCTAGGGTTTCAAATTAGGGTTTTAAACTAAAGCTAGGGTTTCAAATAAGCGTTTTAAACTAGGGCTAGGGTTTCAAATTAGGGTTTTAAACGAGGGCTAAGGTTTCAAATTAGGGTTTAAAACTAGGGTTAGGGTTTCATATTAAAGTATCAAACTAGGGCTAGGGTTTCAAATTAGGGTTTCAAACTAGGGTTAGGGTTCCAAATTAGGGTTTCAAACAAGGGCTAGGGTCTCAAATTAGGGTTTAAAACTCGGGCTAGCTTTTCAAATTAGGGTTTGAAACTAGGGCTAGGGTTTCAAATTAGGGTTTAAAACTAAGGCTAGAATTTCAAATAAGGGTTTCAAACTAGGGTTAGGGTTCCAAATTAGGGTTTCAAACAAGGGCTAGGGTCTCAAATTAGGGTTTTAAACTAGGGCTAGGGTTTCATATTAAAGTAACAAACTAGGGCTAGGGTTTCAAATTAGTGTTTCAAACTAGGGTTAGGGTTCCAAATTAGGGTTTCAAACAAGGGCTAGGGTCTCAAATTAGGGTTTCAAACTAGGGCTAGGGTTTCAAATTAGGGTTTAAAACTAGGGCTAGGGTTTCAAATTAGGGTTTGAAACTAGGGCTAAAGTTTCAAATTAGGGTTTAAAACTAGGGCTAGAGTTTCAAATAAGGGTTTTAAACTAGGGCTAGGGTTTCAAATAAGGGTTTTAAACTAGGGCTAAGGTTTTAAATAAGGGTTTAAAACTAGGGCTTGGGTCTCAAATTAGGGTTTTAAACTAGGGCTAGAGTTTCAAATTAGGGTTTTAAACTAGGGCTAAGGTTTCAAATTAGAGTTTCAAACAAGGGCTAGGGTCTCAAATTAGGGTTTCAAACTAGGGCTAGGGTTTCAAATTATGGTTTCAAATTCGGGCTAGGGTTTAAAATTAGGTTTTTAAACTAGGGCTAGGGTTTCAAATAAGGGTTTTAAACTCGGGCTAGGGTTTTAAATTAGGGTTTCAAACTAGGGTTAGGGTTCCAAATTAGGGTTTCAAACAAGGGCTAGGGACTCAAATTAGGGTTTCAAACTAGGGCTAGGGTTTCAAATTAGGGTTTAAAACTAGGGCTAGGGTTTCAAATTAGGGTTTCAAAATAGGGCTAGGGTTTCAAATTAGGGTTTAAAACTAAGGCTAGAGTTTCAAATAAGGGTTTTAAACTAGGGCTCGGGTTTCAAATTAGGGTTTTAAACTAGGGCTAAGGTTTCAAATTAGGGTTTAAAACTAGGGCTAGGGTTTCAAATTAGGGTTTCAAACTAGGGTTAGGGTTCCAAATTAGGGTTTCAAACAAGGGCTAGGGTCTCAAATTAGGGTTTTAAACGAGGGCTAGGGTTTCAAATCAGGTTTCAAACTAGGGCTAGAGTTTCAAATTAGGGTTTGAAACTTGGGCTAGAGTTTCAAATTAGGGTTTTAAACTAAGGCTAGGGTTTCAAATAAGGGTTTTAAACTCGGGCTAGGGTTTCAAATTAGGGTTTTAAACTTGGGCTAAGGTTTAAAATTAGGGTTTCAAACTAGGGCTAAGGTTTTATATTAGGGTTTAAAACAAGGGCTAGGGTTTCAAATTAGGGTTTTAAACTAGGGCTAGGGTTTCAAATAAGCGTTTTAAACTAGGGCTAGGGTTTCAAATTAGGGTTTTAAACTAGGGCTAAGGTTTCAAATTAGGGTTTTAATTTAGGGCTAGGGTTTCAAATTAGGGTTTAAAACTAGGGCTAGGGTTTCATATTAAAGTAACAAACTAGGGCTAGGGTTTCAAATTAGGGTTTCAAACTAGGGTTAGGGTTCCAAATTAGGGTTTCAAACAAGGGCTTGGGTCTCAAATTAGGGTTTCAAACGAGGGCTAGGGTTTCAAATTAGGGTTTAAAACTCGGGCTAGGGTTTCAAATTAGGGTTTAAAACTAGGGCTAGGGTTCCAAATTAGGGTTTCAAACATAGGCTAGGGTCTCAAATTAGAGTTTAAAACTAGGGCTAGGGTTTCAAATTAGGGTTTCAAACTAGGGTTAGGGTTTCAAATTAGGGTTTTAAACTAGGGCTAGGGTTTCAAATTAGGGTTTTAAACTAGGATTAGGTTTCAAATTAGGGTTTAAAACTAGGGCTAGGGTTTCATATTAAAGTAACAAACTAGGGCTAGGGTTTCAAATTAGTGTTTCAAACTAGGGTTAGGGTTCCAAATTAGGGTTTTAAACTAGGATTAGGTTTCAAATTAGGGTTTAAAACTAGGGCTAGGGTTTCATATTAAAGTAACAAACTAGGGCTAGGGTCTCAAATTAGGGTTTCAAACTAGGGCTAGGGTTTTTTTTTTTTTTTTTTAAGAGCTCAGTATTGTTCATTCGGAAATGTCATCATCATTGCTTTTTTTTTTTTTTTTTTTTTTTTAATATATATATATATATATATATATATATATATATATATTTATTTATTTTTTGTGTGTGTGTGTGGGTGAGTATGTGTATGTGCGTGCGTGCGTGTATTTGTTAGCTCACCAGAAAACCTATTAGAAAAAATCTCATACCGTTCACCTAAACCGAACACCAGGAGACCCGAGGGGACCGAAGAAAACCAAGGAAGGTGAAATCCAGCACCGACCAGACACCCCCCACCAGAACTCCTCCCCAGCCCAAGAAACATCCAGACCCCAACAAATCCAAAAAACATAAAATCAGGGAGGCCTCAAGAGACCAAAGGAGAGACCGAGAAAAGGAAGGAAGGACAGACGAAGCCGCGTGAGATCCGCAGACACCAGCCTCCACCGATTCAATAACCTGAGGAGGAAACAGATTGTGTCTGAGTTTCGGTAGATGCTGGTGTGGTGGATCTGGCATGCATGAAAATCTCCACCAAAGAAGGGAGCCGTCGACCCCCGCCGGAACAGAGCAAGCGCAACACCTCAGGGCCCCCCAGGCCGCGGCAGCGCCAAAGGACGACCCCCGGGCCCCGCTCACCGGCCGGAGAGCAAACCCAGGAGCAGGAGCGCCCCCCGCCCCAACACGGCCCGCGCCCCCGGCCCAACGCAGCAGGACGGGGCACTGCAGGCCCACCAGGCACCCCACCGGCCCCCAACCCCCGCCCCCCCCATGACCCCCCGCCCCCCATCCACCCACCCCAACCCAGCCCCAGCCGCCCCCACGCCCCCAATCCCCCAGACACCCCCAGCACCCCCCCCACCCCGCAACCCCCACCACCGCCCCCCCCCAACAAAGCCGCCCCCCCCGACCCCACCCCGACCAACCGGCAGTCCCCCAACCCCGACCCCCAGCCCCCGGGGACCACCCGCACCCAGGCACCGGCGCCGAAGAGGGGCCGGACAGCGGAGCGGAGAGGGCAGCCGCGCCCACCCCACCCCCCGCCGTGTGGAAGGACGGAACACCGGGGGCAGAAGGGGGAGATGGGGGCACCGGAGGGCGGCCGACACCCCCGAACCCCAGGCCCAGCGGGGGAAGGCCCCGGTCGTCACCCCAGCGTTCTTTGTGAAAATTAACCCCTGTTACTGAGTCCGCCAGCTCGCGGACTGGCGAACTCTACCCCTAAACCGTGAATGTGACCCCACCCAGTGTATATACAAGTGTGTGTGTGTGGTGTATTAAAATTAGGAGCAGGTGAACCGGAGCCGATGGAAATGATATTCCCACGCTCCGATCCACCCGCCACCCAAGCATGTTGCTGAGTGTATGTGGTGCATTAAAAAAAATAGATAGGGCGGGGGGGGGGTGGCGACACGGACAGGGGACCGCAGCACTGCTCTATACTGCGGCCCCCAACCGATGGCACCCCCACAAGCCCCCCCACCCCACCCACAAGTTGTGTGGTGTATTAAAATTGGAGGGGAGTTGTAGGGTGAAGACGGTGTTTCCACCCTACCCCACCCCCCATAGTGTGTTATGTGCCCTATATGTCTATAAAAGTGTATTGTGCAAACCTAGTGTAGTGAGTTAAGAGGAGTGACCAGCGGGGCCCTCCCCAACCGGGCGGGGGCAGGAGGCGCACCGGCCCACCAAGCCCCCACCCACCCCACCAGGACCCCGGCGGGCATATGGGACCCGTCCGGCGGGGCGATAGTGCTCGCCCCCCGGATACTGGGTCCCGCCCGAGGTGTCAGGACGCCCACCGGAGCGGGGCGGGCACGACACCAAACCCCAGCCACCCCCGCCGGCCCCCATAGCACCGAGACCCGGGCCATGGATGGAGCCCCCGGCCCAGGGGAGGGGAAGGAAGGCGTACCGGGGAGGGGGAAGGGAGGAGGGAAGGGGACGACAAGAAGGGCAGGGGGCTGCGGCAGGGACGCAAGGAGAGGGGGAGGGGAGGAGGAAGGGTGACGAGGGAGAGGGGACAGGGAGGCGGAGGACAGGCGGGGAGAGGCGAGGAGGGATAGGCAGCAAGGGGGAGGAAGGGGGAGGGGAGAGGGAACCACCGGGCACCCCGGCGGCCCACAGGCCCCGAACCGCGTCGCCGGGCCCAGAGCGACGGACCGCGCCGGAACGGCGCCGCCCCGACACCAGGGAAAGCCCCGCAACGCAGCACCCCCCAAGAGACCCAGGGAACGGCCAAGACGCAGCCGCCACCCAGCAGCCAACAGAGGGGCAGACACGCCCACTCCCCGCCAGGGGGGACAGCACCCACAGAATTAACCCACTGGCATGCCGTGAATCCGAATATCAACCCCTGGTGCCCATCGGAGGTGAATCCGCTCGATCCCGCTGGCAGCAGCCGGGTTCCTGACTATAGAAACACAACCATTAGTTACAAATTGCCTAATACAGAAACATCAATGCAAGTTATAACGCTGCTGTGGCTCTCGCTAACAGGCAGAATTAAAATCCAAGTTTAGGTTAAAAAATTCTATATACGTAGACCATGTTTCTTTAAATTTTGACATTTGGTTTTTATTTGAGGCAGATATTTTTTCCATTAAAATATGATTTATGAGGAGGTTAGACCATTGGTCGATATTCAAAGTTTGTTTATTTTTCCAGTTAACAAGAATTGTTTTTTTTGCGATAGTAAGGGCTACAAGTATAGATTGAAATTGTTTATGTGGTAAGTCAATTGTTGTTAAGTCACCTAGCAAACACAAGTTTGGAGAGAACGGTATCCTACAGTCCAAGACAGCGGAAAGTTTTTCTAAGACTTTAGTCCAGAAACACATAACCGGAGTACATAACCATAAAGCATGAAAATAAGTGTCTGTAGTGTTTTGTAAACACTGGAGACAAATGTCGGAGTCTGAGAGTCCCATTTTCTTCATCATATATTGAGTAATGTATGTTCTGTGAATAATTTTATATTGGATAAGTTGTAAATTTGTGTGTTTTGTCATTTTAAAAACATTTTCACAAACTTGAATCCAAAAGACAGATTCCGGAGCTATAGACAAGTCTGTTTCCCATTTCGAGATGGGTAAAGACGTTTTATCAGTATATGAAAGTAACTTGTATATTTTTGAGAGTTTTTTTGTTGTTGTCGGAGAAAGCTTGGTAATATCTTTAGCTAAAACAGGCGGTTGGAGCGTACCCTGGAGTGTTGGAATTTGTTTCTTTATCATACTTTTAACTTGCAAATAATGTAAAAAGTTTCCGTTTTTTATTTTATATTTTTGGAGCAAGGATGTATATGATATAAACATATTATCTGAGAAGAGATGGTGGAGATGTGTAATTCCTTTCTGCTCCCACACATTCAAATAAAACGATTGGTTGTTAATTTGAAAGTCGGGGTTATGCCATAGGGGAGAAAGCCCGCTGGGCTCCACTTGGGCTTTTGTCATTTCTAGTGCCTTCCACCAGGCAGTCAGGGTGGCGGAAATCATTGGATTTTTAAAGCAGTTATGTCGCTTAATCGATGTTGTAATAAAGAGTAAATCTAGGAGTCTGAGGTTATTACAATCCTTCTGTTCTAGTTCCAGCCAACAGTTAGTATCTCTATTGGGTTGTGCCCATAAAATAATATATTGTAGCTGGTTGGCTATATAATAGTGCATAAAATTTGGTGCCTCTAGACCTCCTTTGGATTTATTTTTCTGAAGAGTAGATAGACTAATCTTTGCTTCTTTTTTTTTTTCCAGTAAAATTTTGTAACGGCTGAGTCCAACAACTGGAACCAGTTAGCCGTAGGTTTAAATGGAATCATTGAGAAAAAATAGTTTATTTTGGGTATAACTTTCATTTTAATAGTGGCTATTCGTCCTATTAGAGAAATAGGAAGATTATTCCAGTGCTCCAAGTCACTATAAATGCTATCCAGAAGTGGAGTGAAATTTAAATTAACTAAATCAGTTAATTTAGGTGAGATTTTTATGCCTAAGTATTTTAAATTACCTATAGGAAATGAGTAGTATGGGTCCTGGCTTGCAGGGTTCCATGAATTTTCTGTAATAGGTAGAAGTGTTGATTTTGTCCAGTTAATAGAATAGTCTGATAACTGTGAGAATTTAGTTATTAAGTTAAATACTTCCCCTAACGAAATAGCAGGCTTTTCTAAATAAAGTAAAATATCATCGGCATATAGATTAATTTTATGTTCTGTTACCCCAGAGTGAATTCCTTGAATCATTCTTTCCTGGCGTATGGCTAATGCAAGCGGTTCAATAAATATTGCAAATAATAAAGGCGACAGTGGGCATCCCTGTCTTGTGCCTCTCTGTAGAGTAAAACTCTTAGATATAATCCCATTAGTAGTAACAGTAGCTTTAGGAGAATCATATAATACTGACACCCAGTGAATAAATGACTTCCCAAAGCCAAATTTATTTAAAACAGCAAAGAGGAAGGACCAGTTAACTTTATCAAAAGCTTTTTCTGCATCCAATGATATAATAACTGCCTTTTTATCATGCCGCTGTGACATACTAATAAGGTTAAAGAGCCTTCTAATATTATTAGTAGAGTGACGCTCTTTACTAAAGCCTGTTTGGTCGCTATGAATGATTGTCGGGATTACTGTTTCTAATCTAGATGTAAAAGCCTTAGTGATAATTTTAATATCAGTGTTAATTAGTGAAATCGGACGGTAACTTGATGGAAGGGTGGGGTCTTTTTCTGGCTTTAATAAAAGTTTAATTGCTGCTGTATTCATGTGTGGGCGTATGTGACCATTAGTTTTAATTGATGTTACTACTCTTAAGAATAGTGGAGCAAGCATTGACCAGAAGTGCTTTAAAAATATAGCCGGATAACCATCCGGGCCAGGTGCTTTGCCATTTGGCATACTATCTAGAGCACTGTACAACTCGTTTATAGTAAGTGGTGCATCTAACATATCTTTATATTCAGTAGTTACCTGAGGTATATTTAAGCTACTGAGGAATGCCTCAATATGCTCTGGGTTAGGTTTATTAGTTTCTGAGTATAAGTTGTGATAATAATTATAAAAAATTTGATTAATTTCTTCTGGTGATTGTGTACATTCACCAGTTGTACCTTTAATAGCCGTTATAAGCGATTTTTCCCGATTACGTTGAAGTTGGTTTGCAAGAAATTTACCTGATTTGTTATTATATTCAAAGTTGTTGTATCTCAATTGTTGTATTATAAACTCTGTCTTTTTAGTTAACATATCGTCTAACTGTATTTTTGTATTTTGTAAGTCAGTCCATATTTGGTTATTTGGGTTTATTGCGTACTCATCCGTCAGTTGTTTAATTTTATCTTCCAAGTCTTTTTCTAATTTTTGATCCTGTTTCTTTTTATAAGATGAATATGATATAATTTTACCTCTAATTACTGCTTTCCCAGCTTCCCAGAGAAGAGCTGGAGATAGGTCTGGAGAGTCATTTATTTCCAAAAAGTCTGCCCATTCTTTTCTTATAATTTTGTCAAATTCTGCGTCGTTTAGTAGTGAGATGTTAAAACGCCATGTAGGTGGTGGTTTAAAGGTATAATCAACTTGTAGGGAAAGGGAGACTGGTGCATGGTCGCTAATAATAATAGGATGTATTTTTGTAACGGTTTTATCAGCAATAGAATTATTTGTAAGAAAAAAATCAATTCTTGAAAAGGACCAGTGCACAGCGGAAAAGAAGGTAAATTCCTTCTTATTTGGGTTTTTAAGTCTCCAGCTGTCGACGAGGCCAAAGTCATCCATATATTCCCCTATTACTTTTGTGGATTGTGATCGCCTTATACATGTTGTTTTATTAGAACGATCTATTAATGGATTTAAGGTTGTGTTAAAGTCTCCTCCAATAATAATAGTAGAGTTCGCTGCTAATTCAAACAGCTTAGAGAAAAATTCATGGAAAAAAGCCGGATCATCATTATTAGGGGCATATAAATTACCGAATGTATATATTTTATTAAATATAGTCACCTGAATAATAATGTATCGGCCCTCTGGGTCTGTTATTGTATTATTTAGAGTAAAGAGTAAATTCTTATGTATGAGTATACAGACTCCCCTTTGTCTACTGTTATAAGGGGCAGAGTACGCTTGGCTAAAATTTTTATCAATAAGTAATTTTTCTTCAGATTTTTGTAGGTGGGTTTCTTGTAGGAGGCAAATATCTGCTTTTAATTTTAAGAGATGGTCTAAAGTTTTTATTCTTTTTGCCTGTGAGCGAGCGCCACAAACATTCCAGGAAACCAGAACTAATTTATGCATACAAATAATATAAACTCAGTCCTATGTATATATCTGTATAGGCCATTTGCCACCACTGGCATGTTATAGGATAGAATCAAAGTGGTTAGGTGATTTATATAGTTTGTATAAAATATGAGGTAACGTATAAGGTAACATGTAAGGTAATGTGTAAGGTAACGTGTAAGGTAACGTGTAAGGTAACGTGTAAGGTAACGTGTAAGTAAATAAAACAGTGCAAAAACGAGTAGGGCGGTGAAAGTGAAGGAAATTAACAGGGGATTAAACATAACAATACACCAGTAACCCCAGCGAGATTATTATTATTTTTTTTTAAATATACTTTAGATATAGTTGTGTATTAATATTATATTTATAATATAGCCTAAACATAATAAGTATTCATATTTTTGGTTTTATAACCACATATACAGTATATGTATACACCTAGTAATCAAACTAAGTTTAGTTCCACCAATGCTAATTAGAACAGCCAGGGAGTGGAATTGGGGTTCCGGAATAGTTGGCCATCGATATATAACTTATCAACGGCTATCGTAGTCCGTTTACCCTCCTGCCTATTTTGTTTCATTATAGGAAACAGTACCTTTCGCCGCTCATTGATCTCTCTCGGGAATTGATCATTCATTCCAAATGAGGTCCCTTTAAACTCCCGTCCTTTACTTTTAACAAATAATTTCTGTTTAAAATGCTCAAACTTGGCAATAATAGGACGGGGTTTGTTGCCTCTACGGGCTCCAAGCCGATGTACCCGGTCAAAAGAGATGTTATTTACCGTCTCCTGAGGAATTTTTAATGAATTCGTCATAAATTTTTTTATCTCAACCTCTGGGTTATCAGAGGTATTCTCAGATATACCTGAGAATATTAAATTCTCCCGCATACTACGGGATTGTACATCTAAAACTGTTTCTTTTAGCGTTTTATTCTCTTTTTTCATAGTTTCCAGCTCGGCTGAAACAGCCGTGAGTGTAGAATGTAGCTCGGCATTTTCCTGTTTAAGGACACTTACCTGCTGACTGATGAATTCCATGCTTACTTTTAATTCTTTGACGTCCTCGAGGATGAGGCCGAGGACGTCAAGTTTTTTATTTATGGACTCCAGCACACTGACCGAAACGTCCGTAGTGGTTAGGTCGTCCGTGTCCGTCGCTGAATCGTTTTTCCTCTTCTTCGAAGAAGGTTTCTTCGACGGTTTCTCGACGGAAGGATCCTCCATCGCGCAGCTGTAAAAATATCCGTCGATGAAACGTTCAAGGTCCTCCACGTTGGGTGGTATTTCAGATCTGCCGGATGAAAGAGAGAAGAGAAAAGCCAAGATATATGATGGTTAAATTTGGATTAGTTTAGTATAATAGAGCTAGTTCTATCTTAGCAGCAGGGCGCCGCCATGTTAGGGTTTCTGGTCTCGCTGTAGGTCTCGCGATAGTCACAGCATCTCGTGAGCGACTTCCTCTCGTCTGAGCGACTTCCTCTCTGAGCCTGCGCCGCACTTCTCCACAAATCTTTTAATTTCCTATTATTGATTAAGATTGGGATTTCTCCAAAAAAAACTCCTCAGAGCCGGATTTGAACCAGCGACCTAAGGATTTCAACAGAGACTTTCTACAGTCCTCCGCGCTACTAACTGAGCTATCGAAGGTTGATGTGTCTTATCAAGAACATCTGAGGAATGGGGATAACAAAGTGTAACTCGTCAAAAAGCATCTGTGAAATTTTTAAATTTGTATATTTAGATAAGTTGGAGAAATTTATTTTTATTTCCTATATGTGATTAAGTTTGGGAATTCTCCAAAAACTCCTTCGAGCCGGAGTCGAACCAGCGACCTAAGGATATCAGCTGAGACCTTTTACAGTCCTCCACTCTACCAACTGAGCTATTGAAGGTTGCTGTGTATTATCAAGAACATCTGAGGAATGGGGATAACGAAGTATAACTCGTCAAGAAGGAACTGTGAAATTTTTAAATTTGTATATTTTGATGAGTTGGAGAAATTTATTTTAATTTCCTATTTGTGATTAAGATTGGGAAATCTCCAAAAACTCCTTCGAGCCAGAGTTGAACCAGCGACCTTAGGATTTCAACCAAAACTTTGTACAGTCCTCCGCTCTACCAACTAAGCTATCGAAGGTTGCTGTGTCTTCTCAAGAACCTCTGAGGAATGAATTCACCACAAATCTTTTTAATTCCTATTATTGATTAAGATTGGGAATTCTCCCAAAACTCATTCAAGCCGGATTTGAACCAGCGACCTAAGGATTTCACCAGAGACCTTGAGTTGGAGAAATTTATTTGTATTTCCTATTATTGTTTAAAATTGGGAATTCCCCAAAAACTCCTTCGAGCCGGATTTGAACCAGCGACCTAAGGATTTCAACAGAGACCTTCTGCAATCCTCCTTCTACCAACTGAGCTATCGAAGGTTGCTGTGGCTTATCAAGAACATCTGAGGAATGGGGATAACAAACTATAACTCGTCAACAAGCAAGTGTGAAATTTTTAAATTTGTATATTTTGATGAGTTGGAGAAATGTATTTTTATTTCCTATTTGTGATTAAGATTGGGAATTCTCCAAAAACTCCATCGAGCCGGATTTGAACCAGCGACCTAAAGACCTTCTACAGTCCTCCGCTCTACCAACTGAGTTATTTAAGGTTTGCTGCTTCTTCTCAAAAACATCTGAGGAATGAATTAGCCACAAATCTTTTTTTTTCCTATTTGTGATTAAGATTGGTAATTCTCCAAAAACTCCTTCGAGCCGGAGTTGAACCAGCGACTTAAGGATTTCAACCAAAACCTTCTACAGTACTCCACTCTACCAACTAAGCTATCGAAGGTTGCTGTGTCTTCTCAAGAACATCTGAGGAATGAACTAGCCACAAATCTTTTTATTTCCTATTATTGATTAAGATTGGGAATTCTCAAAAAAAACTCCTCAGAGACCTAAGGATTTCAACAGAGACTTTCTACAGTTCTCCACGCTACCAACTGAACTATCGAAGGTTGCTGTGTCTCCTAAAGAACATCTGAGGAATGAATTCGCCACAAATCTTTTTATTTCCTATTATTGATTAAGATTGGGAATTCTCCCAAAACTCATTCGAGCTTATTTGAACCAGCATCCTAAGGATTTCAACGGAGACCTTCTACTGTAGAAGTTCTACAGTCCTCCGCACTACCAACTGAGCTATCGAAGGTTGCTTTGTCTTCTCAAGAACATCTGAGGAATGAATTAGCCACAAATCTTTTTATTTCCTATTATTGATTAAGATTGGGAATTCTCCAAAAAACTCCTCAGAGATTTGAACCAGCGACCTAAGCATTTCAACAGAGACTTTCTACAGTTCTCCACGCTACCAACTGAACTATCGAAGGTTGCTGTGTCTCCTAAAGAACATCTGAGGAATGAATTTGCCACAAATCTTTTTATTTCCTATTATTGATTAAGATTGGGAATTCTCCCAAAACTCATTCGAACCAGCATCCTAAGGATTTCAACGGAGACCTTCTACTGTAGAAGTTCTACAGTCCTCCGCACTACCAACTGAGCTATCGAAGGTTGCTTTGTCTACTCAAGAACATCTGAGGAATGAATTAGCCACAAATCTTTTTATTTCCTATTATTGATTAAGATTGGGAATTCTCCAAAAAACTCCTCAGAGATTTGAACCAGCGACCTAAGCATTTCAACAGAGACTTTCTACAGTTCTCCACGCTACCAACTGAATTATCGAAGGTTGCTGTGTCTCCTAAAGAACATCTGAGGAATGAATTCGCCACAAATCTTTTTATTTCCTATTATTGATTAAGATTGGGAATTCTCCCAAAACTCATTCGAGCTTATTTGAACCAGCATCCTAAGGATTTCAACGGAGACCTTCTACTGTAGAAGTTCTACAGTCCTCCGCACTACCAACTGAGCTATCGAAGGTTGCTGTGTCTTGCCAAGAACATCTGAGGAATGGGGATAACAAAGTATAACTCGTCAACTTGCAGCTGTGACATTTTTATATTTGTATATTTAGATGAGTTAGAGAAATTTATTTTTACTTCCTATTTGTGATTAAGATTGGGAATTCTTAAAAAACTCCTTCGAGCCGGATTTGAACCAATGACCTAAGGATTTTAACCGAGACCTTCTACAGTCCTCCGCTCTACCAACTGAGCTACCCAAGGTTGCTGTATCTTTTCAAGAACATCTGAGGAATGGGGATAACAAAGTATAACTCGCCAAAGAGCAACTGTGAGATTTTTAAAATTTGTTTATTTAGATGAGCAAGAGAAATGTATTTTTATTTCCTATTATTGATTAAGAATGGGAATTCTCCAAAAACTCCTTCGAGCCGGAGTCGAACCAGTGACCTAAGGATATCAGCTGAGACCTTCTACAGTCCTCCGCTCTACCAACTGAGCTATCAAAGGTTGCTGTGCCTTCTCAAGAACATCTGAGGAATGAATTAACCACAAATCTTTTTATTTGATATTATTGATTAAGATTGGGAATTCTCCAAAAACTCCTTCGAGCCTGATTTGAACCACCATCCTAAGGATTTCAACCGAGACTTTCTACAGTCCTCTTCTCTACCAACTGAGCTATCGAAGGTTGCTGTATGTTCTAAAGAATATCTGAGGAATGGGGATAACAAAGTATAAATCGTCAAAGAGCAACTGTGAATTGTTTTAATTTGTATATTTAGATGAATTAGAGAAATGTATTTTTATTTCCTATTATTGATTAAGATTGGGATTTCTCCAAAAACTCCTTCGAGCCGGATTTGAACCAGCGACCAAATGATTTCAACCAGCGACCTAAGGATTTCAACAGAGACCTTCTGCAGTCCTCCGCTCTACCAACTGAGCTAGCGAAGGTTGCTGTGGCTTCTCAAGAACATCTGAGGAATGAATTGGCCACAAATCTTTTTATTTCTTATTATTGATTAAGATTGGTAATCCTCCAAAAACTCCTTCAAGCCGGAGTTGAACCAGCGACCTAAGAATTTCAACTAAAACCTTCTACAGTCCTCCGCTCTACCAACTGAGCTATCGAAGGTTGCTTTGTATTCTCAAGAACATCTGAGGAATGGGAATAACAAAGTATAAATCGTCACCAAGAAACTGTGACATTTTTAAATTTGTATATTTAGTTGAGTTGGAGAAATGTAATTGTATTTCCTATTTGTGATTAAGATTGGGAATTCTCCCAAAACTCCTTCAAGCCGGATTTGAACCAGCGACCTAAGGTTTTCAACCTAGACCTTCTACAGTACTCCGCTTTACCAACCGAGTTATCGAAGGTTGCAATCTCTACTCAAGAACATCTGAGGAATTTCAATAACAAAGTATAAAACGCCAAAGAGCAACTGTGACATTTTTCAGCTATCGAAGGTTGGTTAACAGCTGAATGCGCTAACCTATTGCGCCACAGAGACACTGCAAGAAGAGATATTAACAGTTTTTGAATTCCAAGACATTAGCCAACAAGCTGAAATTAAAACCAAACGGAAATTCTGAAAAAGTGTAACACATCCCTGAGTGGGCTCAAACCACCATCCTTTTGGTTAACAGCCGAATACGCAGAGATATTTTACCAGAGAGACACTGCAAGTCGCGATATTTACAGTTTTTGTATTTCAAGACATAAGCCAACAAGCTGAGATTCAAACCAAAGGGAAATTCTGAAAAAGATCCCTGAGTGGGATCGAACCACCAACAGTTCGGTTAAAAGCTGAAAGTGCTAAACTATTGCGCCACAGAGACACTACAAAAATAGATATTTACCGTTTTTGAATTTCAACATATGAGCCAAAAGGCGTTCAAATTCAAATTCTGAAAAAGTAACACTTCCCAGAGTCAGCTCAAACCACCAAACTTTTGGTTAACAGCCGAATGCGCTAACCTATTGCGCCACAGAGACACTGCAAGTGGTGATATTTACAGTTTTTTAATTTCAGAACATAAGCCAACCTTAGAAACTCTGAAAAAGTGCACCAGAATCAAGTCTAGCAGTTCGCTGCGTGGGCTGGAACCACCAACCTTTAGGTTAACAGCTGAATGTGCTCACCTATTGCACCACGCTGAAACTGCACACAGTGATATTTACAGTTTTTGAATTTGGTTTATGGTTTTATTGAACATGTAAACACAAAAAAAAAACATTACAAGTTTAAAATATAAGTCGAAGTTAAAAAAGAAAGAAAAACAATAATAGGAAGAAAGAACATAGTTTATATGTTCAAAAGGGGTAGGAGAAATTAAAAAACGTATCTAGTCCTACCCCTTATATGTTGATAAAGTTAATGTATGTTTATTAATTTAGTTTCAATAAGATACAAAAGGGTCTGAATATCTGAAATGCCAGAACACTAAATACTGTACAACTTTAAATAAGTCACTACACCATTGAACTTTTAGGATATAAATAACCACACAAAAAAAAAAGCCAGATCACAAAAACATTGATTTATTTTAAGGTTCATATCCTTTTAATGCCAGGTACTTTTTTCAGACCCGACAGCTCCCCTGTACCAGTCACAACATCCATTGCTGCTCTTGATGCAAGCAAAGTTTTGGGCCTGGAGGACACCATTGCTCAACTTGCCCGGCAGGAAGTCCGTCCACAAGCACTCAGTCAGGCTGGTCATGCAGCATGGGAAGGTGAAGCAGGACTTTATCTGTGGGTGACCAATGAAAGGGATTTCAGCAACATGTTCAAACCAGACTACTAGGTTGCTTAATAGATAAAGCAGTCGCTGCGCATGTATGTGTTGAATTAGAGAACATCTGAAATAAGTGACTGCTACAAATCAATTCCTACCGGGCAATCGCAGCCCTCTCCGTAGCGGTCCAACACATTCTTTCGCGTGTCGCTCAAGGCATCCCACGGCTGATAGAAGTCACACAGGGAGACATGCAGCGTGCCGTCAAACTGCAGCCTGCCTGCATTTGCACAAGAGGAAAAAAAACATGCACTCAATAGATACAATAAAGTAAAGGACATAAAATACACATAAGGTCTAAAAAGAGAGTTTCCTAATAGTCAATGGTTTAACTATGGAATAACATTTTCTATAATGGGAGAAAAATTCTAACTTTGTACCCATTAATAGATATTCAACGCCCTTGGTCAGAGTGATTCCACATGCTGCAGAGTTGGGTCCTGTGTAAATTGCTCCAAAAAGCCTTTCAACACCCTTGAAGGTCTGAAAAACAAAGATTAATCTCCAACATGTATAATGTACATGAAGATAAATATATAAGCAACTCACCGTCAAGTGTTGGATCTCATACTTGGTGGGTCGACCTTCACCTTGTGCGCCAGGCATCACTCCAACAACCTTGGCCTTGATGACTAGAAAGAAGTTTTCAAAAGATGCGTTAAAACCCAAATGTGCATCCAAAGTGGAGGATTTGGTGCCCCAAGACAGCAGCGCAAATCCAAACAAAAGACGGGTGTTTCTTTAAAAGTATTTAGCATCGTGTAGTAGTAATCACATTCATTTATGACTTCGGTTCTACAAAGTAAACAGACAATTGTGTGAAATGCCATAACCAAATGTCTAAAGTGCCTATAAAAGCTATAAAACAAAGGCTACAGGCCAATTCAAACTATTGCCAAAGTGGAGAAGAAAGTGATGTGAAATGGTTAATTCACCTGGATTTTACTACTTAGCCAAGTGAAAGTGTTAGCTTTGAACATTTTGGAATTGCAATCAACACTAAAGGTTTTGAGTAAGTCATGGTCATAAATTAGACTAGAAGCAACATTACAAAACACCTGATTCCCTACTTAACCGTTTTGTGACGGGAGTAGAAGTTGTCCTACAATTGGAACGTGGGTGTAAACTGCCCTAATGCTATTAGCAACACCTGCAATTCCCTACTTAACTGGCTAGGTTTAAAGTCTAGTTAATAAAAGGCCTGTTTAAAGCCATTTTGTGATAAAGTAGCAGAACCACAGAACTGGTGGCTCGGGGAGCAAGGGGATGAGAAAAAAATTCCCATGGATAAAATAGGTCACCATCGATTGGAATTTGCAGACTGCCTTATACCTTCTTTCTTTCTTTTTTTAATGACTGCAAGTGGACTCTTGTTTAACTTACCAACAACATCTGCCTGGCAATACAACTGCTGCGGATGCAGTGGTAAACAGGTACAGGCTTGTGCGCTTTCCTCCTGAAGCCCCCACAAGCACAGCAGCACCAGGGGCAACACAAACTTCTTCCAGCGCATCCTGAAAACCTTCAATAACGCAACGCCAAAAGCAACACATTGTGTCACAACAGGAGGTTCACTCTGCTTGAGTTCATGTGGACGGGAGCCTTTTTCTTATAGCTGCAGACTCCGCCCACAGTTAAGCAAAATTGTCACGTGCACACATTGATTGATGACTGCTTTCAGCTGTAACTAACGAAATTAAAAGCAAAAAATATATATATATCAGAAATGATACATACACTTTATGTATCATTTATGCAGAATTTTGGATTCATGAATATACTGTAGAATATCTGAAAGAGAAAAAAAAATTCACACATTCTTCCTAAATAATATGGTTTAATGAATGTTATTTTGCTATTTTGTGCATGGACAAGACCAGAACAAATGGGCCAACTTTTCGTTACCTTAATTCTACAGGTAGAAACTAATAGGATAAAATCTTTGCATCATTTTTTTTTTTAGATAATCTCTTTGATTTTGTTGGTGATGAAAGTCTCAGGTGAAAACAGTCATCAATCAGTGTGTGGAAGTGTTGTCGCTTAATTGTGGGCGGAGTCTACAGCTATAAAAAGACCCTCGTCTACCTGAGCTCAACTAGAGTAAACTTATTGTGGCAAAACAACGCTTCTCCTCTCGACAAGCAACCAAAACCTTCTAATTTGTTTAGACTTTGTTTCATTGAAGGTTTCAGGATGACCTGGAAGACGTTTGTGCTGCCGCTGGTGCTGCTGTGCTTGTGGGGGCTCCAGGAGGAAGCAGCGCAAGCCTGTAGCTGTGTCCCGACGCATCCACAGCAGGTGTATTGCCATGCAGATGTCGGTATGTAGAAAAGGACTCTACTTTCAGTCAATAGTTAATACTCCCTTTAAAAAAATAAAAAAATACATTCTTTTTTTTAAATGGTTTATATGCTACGGAGTACATTTGTAGAGTAGCTTATGTGTTTGTATGAAAAAACTTTTCTTTTTTTTTTACCATTTCTATTAGGGAGTCTTTGAATGTCTCACGATTTGATTCCGATTGCTTTTTTTGTGCGATTCTATTTATTTTTTATTCAAAATGATATGATTGACAATGTTTTGTTTTTTTTGCTTCAAGCGGTTAAGAAAATTGATGGAAATGTGTTTTGGATGCCATTTCAATTTTCACTATTTTGTAGAACTGCAATGAATGAATTATTTAAACATGACAAGAAAGTCTTTGCTTTCGATTTGTGTCTATTTAGTCATTAAGGCAAAGGTTGTTGGAGTGATGCCTGGCACACAAGGTGGTCCACTCACAAAGTATGACATCAAACACATTACGGTGAGACTCGAAATATTTTCATGTACTTTTTTTTATGAGCAATGCAAATTGGACATTAATCTAACTTGTTTTTCAGACTTTCAAGGGTGTTAAAACGGTGAAGCGTTTTGTTGCCATCTACACTCGACCCAATTCTGCATTATGTGGCGTCACTCTGACCAAGGGAACTGAATATCTACTCATGGGTATGAAAGACCCGCCCCCATATGAAAACTATCGATTACATGGTCCATCTAATGATGACCTATTAACATGTGATAAGGCGGCTAGGCCTCAGCACACCCTGCGACCTGAATGAGCACAAGTTTTGGATGATGGATGTATGTTCTTTATTAGATTTTAAGACATGTGGCTTATTTCCTTTTTTCTTTTTCTGCCATTACAGGCTGGCTGCACTCTGATGACTCACTGCATGTTAACTCGTGCGATGTCCATCAGCTGTGGGATGCTGTGAGTGTTGAGCAAAAGAACCTTCTGTACCGCTACAGGGAGGGCTGCGATTGCGTGGTAAGAACACTACTGGATTTTTTTATATATATATATATATATTTTTTTTTTAATGAAGCATTGGGAATTGGTTTTATATAAGCTTTCTAGCAGCCCCATATTGCCCACATGGACAAACACTAAATGCTTAATCTGTCAAGTGTGTGTAATTTTTTTATCATCCACAGATCAAATCCTGCTTCTCCTTCCCGTGCCACATGACTACCTCAAAAGAATGCTTGTGGACAGACTTCCTGCCAGGCAAGATGGGCCGTCGTGACCAGGCCCAAAACTTTGCTTGCATCAAGAACAGCAAGGGCTATTGTGCCTGGTACAGGGGTTCTAAAAAAGAATACCCAGCTTTAAAAGGTCATTAAGTCAAAATAAAAATACAAATCAGTGTGTTCTTTTCTCTGACCATTAAGTCCTGGCTGCCTCTAATGTACATCTGTTTTGTTTTTTAACTATGATGGCCACATGTACAACCAATGTGAGCTGAATTCATTACGGTGAAGATGACTTTTAAAACTAGTCCAGACTTCCTTGGACCGGAGTCCCAAAAGTTTAGGACGTTTCATCCTCCAACACACTTGATTGATACAAAGCAAGCTCCTGATCTTTAGAATCGGTTGTGTCGAGGACTGAAATATCTAACACCTGGAACTTTAGTACCAGGATTGGGCAAGCCTGAGCTAATGGCTGCTTTTAGTTTCCTCACAATTTTGGAGGTCAAAATGCTGTGATTGGCATGGGTTCATTACTGTTTATGGCTTTAGATGGGGAAGTTAAAACTTTTGCCCCACTAGTTTTAACACGGCATTCTGATATTGCATTTGTGGACTATGACTTTAGCAGCTAAATCTACCTGTTCGCTCTATCAGGGCATCCATTTTGCCCCTAGCTGTCGACAAAATTACATCAGTTGAGGTAACAGGTCAGTGCTCACCTGTTTTTAGCTTGGAGGGATTTCATGAAAATTGTGCACTTGTGGAAAAGTTTGATTTCTGGCAGGGTGTTTGATATAAGCCCAAGGCAAACTTGGTCCTTGAGGACCAGAGTCCTGCAGGTTTTGGAGGTTTCCCTACTCCAACACAGCTGATTCCAATCAACAGGATCATTTCCTGTTATCAGGCTTACGCTGAGGTTGCTGATAAGCTGATCATATATCCAAAACATGCAGCAGGACTCTGGTCCTCGAGGACCGAGATTGCCCACCCCTGGCCTAAGGTTTTCAAAAATCCATGGATGCACACCTAGTGGCTGGTATGAATACAATCCAAAATGGCCCACAATTAAAAGAGTAAAGGTTATATCTCAGCTTACTTTACTCTTAAATTACTGTATGACACTTTCTGTACGTTGACACAAGGAATCCAATTCTGATCTTAAAGGGTCAGTAACAACTTTTTGGACCTTTCTGCCATGTTAACTCTTTGACCGCCATAAACGTTATAAAACGTTTAGTAAAAACCTACGGAGGGGCGCCGAGGACGTTAAAAGACATTCACTATGTTTTTTTTTTGTTTTTTTTGGGAAACGGGTGGAGGAAAGCCTTGGGCAGCTGTGCTGAAAGTATCAAGCAGATCTAGTTAGTATAATGACTCGTTTTGGCCCCTAGATGGCAGCGATGACTCTCTTTGCACAAGGTTGGGTGGGCCGCCCACCGTGGGCGTCAGTAGAAGACGTGAGGCGGAGCTAGAGTGTTGATGTGTGATAGTGTGATGATACAACAATGGCAACCGGTTGCAAGCAGCTCACGCTTGAGCATTTTTTTCAAAGACGGAAAGCATCGATCAATACTAAAAAGCGCATTGATGTCGACGATGATGATGACTCCGAGCTTGACGCCAAAGTTGGAAGCCTTGACGCGACCGTTATGATCACGTAGTAAGCCTCTCCGGCTAGCGCTGCTAACGCCGGAAAACGCGCACAACAACCGACCGGGTACTTCTACACAAGCGGACATTCGATCGGGCGATGGAGAGTTGTTGAAAAGCATCGACCAATGCACATTGATGATGATGATGATGGTGAATCCCGAGGTTGACGCCACAGTTGGACGCCACAGTTGGACGCGGCCTTTATTCTCACGTCATAAAGCCTCACCGGCTAGCGCTGCTAACGCCGGAGCTGCACAAGCGGACATTCGATCGGACAATGAAGTCCCCGAGTCCAATGCATATTCATCGGAGGAGCGGGTACAGTCTGATCACGGAGAAGACACTGGTTCTGGACTACGATACCACCATGAATGGAGTGGATAAGATGGATCAGAACATCTCTTACCACCCGGTATAGCAACTGAAGGACATGAGGAAGCCAGACGTAACACCACCGTAACGTAACCGTATCATGATCCTGATATTAGACTTGATGGCAACACACACTGCAGTATATACTTGCTATTCCCCGGAAAAAACGGCCTGCAAGAAAGTGTAGCTTCTGCACGCGAAGAGGCAATCGCAGTGAAACTAATCTGTTGTGCAAATCCTGTTGCGTCTCCTTGCACGCAGGGGAGTGTTACACAAAAAGAAAAACTGTCGTTGAAACATCTACATATTTGTAAATAGCACCACAGTTGCACACATTTGTAAATAGTTTGCCAAATTGTTGTCAAATTGTTACACTGTTGAATGTAAATAAACGTATTTTGCTATCAAAAAACACTTTTTCATTCTTGGTGGTAGTGTTTTATAGAAGTAAAGCACTATTTAGGTGTTTGTGGCATCATTCATGGACAAAAAGAAGTGTAAAATTCACTAGAGTGCATGAAATAATATCGTTTCACTAAAAGCTTGATTTCTTCGTATTTTCAAACTAACCATTTTCTATTGTTGATTACTAAAGAACGGAATAAGGTAGAAACAAACTTTTTTTTCTGATGAAATATGAAAGTCCAATCTTTCATTTGGTAGCATGTGTGTTTCCATAGTCCAAACAGAACATTTTCTGTGGACCTTGAAAGATCAGTCAAAATGCTTAAATCGGCTGGCACTGACGGCATCCCTTTTCTGAAAACGTCTGGCAGTCAAAGAGTTAAAATGCTAATTCCTTGCCAAAAACATCGCATAAGGGGTGTTTTGCTCCATTCGCCCCTCTATGAGTAGTTCTAGGTCATTCTGCTCTCCAAGCACCTGCCCCTCCCAACCCGAGAAAACGAGCGGGTACTCAATTTGTAACGTGATCAATTGAGGACCCACCCCCACACTGCCTCTGCTACTCATTTTATTATCATATGATGATGATTATGATTTTATTATCAAGTTTTTTCCCCCCTCTTTTTTTTTTCATTCCATTCCCAAACCCACTTACCCGTATCTGGAATACAGAGTTTTGAAGAGGGATTGCTTCCAGACAAAAGCTACAGCTTTCCATGCTGGAGTAAGGCATTATGGGTCGGGAGGGTTGAATCCAGGCAATGAGTGAAAAGAAGCAAAAGCTGCATTTTCAAGAGTTTGCTATGCTTTAAAGCTTATGAGAGTTTTCTTGACGCAAGCAACACTATACCCAATCTGTTTTTTTTTTGTCTTGTAATTAACTGATTTTCATCACTCATGATGGGATCTGTATATCTTGACATATGAAGAGGAAAATGTGAAATGTAAAAAGAATGTTGAAAACAATAGTTGTTACTCAGGTACACCTCGATACTTAAAATAAAATGACAAGATCCTCTACATTTTAAATGTGTGTAGGTCGAGTGCTGTTGTGAGAAGCTGAACCAATGCTTCATGATATATATATATATATATATATATATATATATATATATATATATATATATATATATATATATATATATATATATACGTGTGTGTGTGTGTGTGTGTTTTGCTCTATAAAAGGTATGAATCAGGTGTGTCAGGTGACAAACTTAAATTTAAAAATATTTACTTAAGAGCAGGCTACACAGTACAACTTCAAATTCACTTAACACACCAGTGAAGTTACAAAGCATATAAAAGAAAAATCAAACAAGAGATGATACCCCGATAAATATAAGGTTTGCAATATTTATTACAGCTATTACTATGAATATATAATTTTAAATAAATGTTAATTTGATAAAATTGTGAGCAGGCAGTTTTTTCATGTTCAGTAACACTAAATAAAACATTTTAAAAGAAGAAGTGGGTATATACAGTAGATGTAATAAATGGTGGCAATTTACACTAAAACTGATTTTGTGTGTGGACAAGACAAGAATAAATAAGCCAACGTTTCTTTACCTCATCACAAAAACTGCAATTAATATCTTTCTCAAATTTCTGCGGGTAAAAACTGGTTGGATAAAATGAATGTATAATTTCAGAGGAAATGTCTTTAATGTTGTTGGTGATGAAAGTGACAGGTGAAAGCAGTCATCAATTAGTGTGTGAAGTCCTCAACACAAAAACTTCACATTTCTGTCAAATTTCTGCATGTTGAAGCTTGTTAAAACTGCGACCCGACTTCGGATAAGCAGATGGATGGATGAAACGTGTTGGATAAAATCGATGTATCCTTTTACAAGAAATTTCTTTAACTTTGTTGGTTATAAAAGTGTCAGGCGAAAGCAGTTACTAATCAGTGTGTGCACGTCACGTGGTCCTTAATTGTGGGTGGAGTCTGCAGCTATAAAGCCTTTGTCAACCGCAGCTCAAGCTGAGTAAACCTCCTCTTGTGACAGAAGAGAGCAACCGAGTTGTTTGTGGAACAGCATGTGCGTTTTCTTGTTCTTACTTTGTTCCCTTGAAGGATGAGCTGGAAGACATTTGTGCTGCCCCTGGTGCTGCTGTGCTTGTGGGGGCTCCAAGAGGAAGGAGCAGAAGCCTGTAGCTGTTTCCCGATTCATCCGCAGCAGGTGTATTGCCGAACAGACGTTGTTGGTGAGTTGAACATAATGAACTTTATCATATAAAAATAATAATTCTCAAATTTATTTTTTGGGTTTGTTGGGATAAATTCTAATTTAATTTGGCAAAATGGGTGCCAATATAAGTGAAGATTCCTTTTTAAATTTAGCAGGCTAGGCTTAAAGCTAGCAACTTGCTTGTATGTCAATGGGAAGCAGGTGCTCTCAATGATGGCTGTACTGTTTGTGATGTCTAGTCTTATTTGTATCTTTTTAAGTCTTGCAGTTGGTTGAATATTCAAAAACACTGCTACTTACGGCCATTTGGTGAAGAAGTTTCAGTTGATGTAATACATTATTATTTTTATTTTTTTTTTAAATCATGTTAACTCATTCATTGCCATTGATGACTATAGATGTCAAAAAATAATTTGAACTATTTCTATTGAACATTTTTTGCCATTTTTGTTAACAAGAATGTGAAAACCTAGACATTTTTTTATTGTACATTTAGAACAGATTTAAAATGTGTGATTATTCATGAGCTCACTAGTAAAGTCATGCGATTAATTATGATTAAAAAATGGAATCGCCTGATGCCTGTGATTTTTTCTTTTTTTTTAAGAAAACATTATTAAAAACAAATAAAATTACTTAACAAAAGAAAGATTATAAAAATAGGGGCTCCAGGCGATCAACATTTTTCATAATTTGTTGCATGACTTCACTAGTTAACTCTCAATTAATCACACATTTTATATATGTTCGAAATGAACAATATATATTTTTTCTAGGTTTTCATACTCTAACAAAAATGGGGTTGAACTAATATAATAATAGAACTAATAGAAATATTTCAAATTAATTTGACGTCTATAGCCATCAATGAAACTGAATGAGTTAAACGTGTACATTTAAAATAAGCTCTTTGTGTGGTTCTGTGCTTCTGTCTTGGCCCCAAATCCTCCAACCTGGATGCCCCTCTGGGTTTTAATGCATCTTTTTGAAAACGTGTCTTTCTAGTCATCAGGGCCAAGATTCTCGGAGTGATACCTGGCGCACAAGGTAAAGGTCGACCCACCAAGTATGACATCCAACACTTGACGGTGAGATACTTTTGACATAAATGCATCTTCATGCATGTGTGTTGGACCTGACTCTTTGTTTTTGTTTTTCAGACCTTCAAGGGAGTAAAAAAGCTTTTTGCTGCCATCTACACTGGACCCAATTCTGCATTATGTGGCGTCACTCTGGCCAAGGGCGCTGAATATCTACTCATGGGTATATAAAGCTTGCTCAACTTTCTCCAGTATGTCAACTCAAACTATTAATGCTGAAATGTCAGCCTTTGAATGCTTACAAAAATGCCTGACAATTTTTGATTTTACTTGATAAACTGAAGTTTTCCCTGTCCCCTTAATACCTTCCTCTTAAATTACAGGCATACTGCGGTTTGATGGCACACTGCATGTCAACCTGTGTTCCTTCATTGAGCCATGGGATGCCTTGAGCACTACACAAAATAATCTTTTGTCCCGCTATGCAGAGGGCTGCGATTGCACGGTAACACAACTGGTTTTTAGCCTCTACTTTGTTTATACTGTTAGAGGCCCCTCATATTAGTAGATGTTGTCCACTATAAACACATGGACAAGTGCCAACTGCTTTATCACTTATTGGCGTGGCGTGTTTCTTAAATCCCTGTCCTTGGTCACCCACAGATCAAGTCCTGCTTCTCTTTCCCGTGCTGCATGACCGGCCCAAGTGAGTGCTTGTGGACAGACTTCCTGCTGGGGAAGATGGGCGTTGGTGAGCAGGCCCAAAACTTTGCTTGCATCAAGAGCAGCAATGGATGTTGTGCCTGGTACAGGGCGGCTGACGGGTCTGGAAAGGATAACTGTAAATAAATAAAAAATTACCTCGATACAGGCTTTTCTCTTTTCTTCAGCACTGGTGACTCTTGAAGTACAAACTCAATTAAGTTTAGATGTTTTGCAAATGATTTTCAACCTAAACTACAAAGACAAGATGCTTGATGTTCAAACAGTTTATCATTGTTTCTAGCAAATTCACTTGGAATTTTATTGCTACAACATGTTTCAAAAAAAGCTAGGACGGGTGGCAAAGACTGCTAAAGATGAGATGCTCATCAAACACTTGTCTGGAATATCTCCCAGATAAACAGAATTTGAAACTGGTCCAAGATTGGGTTAAAAAAAAAAAGCTTCCCTGAATTCCTCAGTCACTCACAAGCAAAAATGTGGTGAAGTTTACCTCTGTGAGCAATCATGAGTAAGTAGCTGAAAAATTTAAAATGATACTTGACTAATTTAGCCATTTATCAGCAGTAGTAGAAACTTAACATTGGTCTAGAAAAAAATTGATAGCTACTTTTCATGTCTAATACCTTAAGACTTTTTTTTTTTTTTTTTTTTTTTTTTTTTTTTTTTTTTTGGACCTGGTGTTTACTAATTTAACCCAAGTCAAATAATGGCAAGTGTTCAAAATCAAGGTTTAACACTAGGGCTAGGGTTTAAAACTAGGGTTTAATACTAGGACAAGGGTTTAAAACTAGGGCTAGGGTTTCAAATTAGGGTTTAAAACTAGGGCTAGGGTTTCAAATTAGGGTTTAAAACTAGGGCTAGGGTTTAAAATTAGGGTTTCAAACTAGGGCTAAGGTTTAAAATTAGGGTTTCAAACTAGGGCTAGGGTTTCATATTAGGGTTTTAAACTAGGGCTAGGGTTTCATATTAGGGTTTTAAACTAGGGCTAGGGTTTCATATTAGGGTTTTAAACTAGGGCTAGGGTTTCAAATAAGGGTTTTAAACTAGGGCTAAGTTTTCAAATTAGGGTTTAAAACTAGGGCTAAGGTTTCAAATTAGGGTTTCAAACTAGGGTTAGGGTTCCAAATTAGGGTTTCAAACATAGGCTCGGGTCTCAAATTAGGGTTTTAAACTAGGGCTAGGGTTTCAAATTAGGGTTTCAAACTAGGGCTAGTGTTTCAAATTAGGGTTTTAAACTAGGGCTAGGGTTTCAAATTAGGGTTTTAAACTAGGCATAGGGTTTCATATTAGGGTTTAAAACTAGGGCTAGGGTTTCAAATAAGGGTTTTAAACTAGGGCTAGGGTTTCAAAGAGGGGTTTAAACTAGGGCTAAGGTTTCAAATTAGGTTTTAAAACTAGGGCTAGGGTTTCAAATTAGGGTTTTAAACTAGGGCTAGGGTTTCAAATTAGGGTTTCAAACAAGGGTTAGGGTTTCATATTAGGGTTTCAAACTAGGGCTAAGGTTTAAAATTAGGGTTTCAAACTAGGGCTAGGGTTTCAAATTAGGGTTTCAAACAAGGGCTAGGGTTTTAAATTAAGGTTTCAAACTAGGGCTAGGGTTTCATATTAGGGTTTAAAACTAGGGCTAGGGTTTCAAATTAGGGTTTTAAACTAGGGCTAGGTTCCAAATAAGCGTTTTAAACTCGGGCTAGGGTTTCATATTAGGGTTTAAAACTAGGGCTAAGGTTTCAAATTAGGGTTTCAAACTAGGGTTAGGGTTCCAAATTAGGGTTTCAAACATAGGCTCGGGTCTCAAATTAGGGTTTTAAACTAGGGCTAGGGTTTCAAATTAGGGTTTCAAACTAGGGCTAGTGTTTCAAATTAGGGTTTTAAACTAGGGCTAGGGTTTCAAATTAGGGTTTTAAACTAGGCATAGGGTTTCATATTAGGGTTTAAAACTAGGGCTAGGGTTTCAAATAAGGGTTTTAAACTAGGGCTAGGGTTTCAAAAGAGGGGTTTAAACTAGGGCTAAGGTTTCAAATTAGGTTTTAAAACTAGGGCTAGGGTTTCAAATTAGGGTTTTAAACTAGGGCTAGGGTTTCAAATTAGGGTTTCAAACAAGGGTTAGGGTTTCATATTAGGGTTTCAAACTAGGGCTAAGGTTTAAAATTAGGGTTTCAAACTAGGGCTAGGGTTTCAAATTAGGGTTTCAAACAAGGGCTAGGGTTTTAAATTAAGGTTTCAAACTAGGGCTAGGGTTTCATATTAGGGTTTAAAACTAGGGCTAGGGTTTCAAATTAGGGTTTTAAACTAGGGCTAGGTTCCAAATAAGCGTTTTAAACTCGGGCTAGGGTTTCATATTAGGGTTTAAAACTAGGGCTAGGGTTTCAAATTAGGGTTTTAAACTAGGGCTAGGTTCCAAATAAGCGTTTTAAACTCGGGCTAGGGTTTCAAATTAGGGTTTTAAACTAGGGCTAGGGTTTCATATTAAAGTAACAAACTAGGGCTAGGGTCTCAAATTAGGGTTTCAAACTAGGGCTAGGGTTTCATATTAGGGTTTTAAACTAGGGCTAGGGTTTCAAATTAGGGTTTCAAACTAGGGCTAGGGTTTCAAACAAGGGTTAGGGTTTCATATTAGGGTTTCAAACTAGGGCTAAGGTATAAAATTAGGGTTTCAAACTAGGGCTAGGGTTTCAAATTAGGTTTTTAAACTAGGGCTAGGGTTTCATATTAGGGTTTAAAACTAGGGCTAGGGTTTCAAATAAGGGTTTTAAACTAGGGCTAGGGTTTCAAATAAGGGTTTTAAACTAGGGCTAAGGTTTCAAATTAGGGTTTAAAACTAGGGCTAGGGTTTCAAATTAAAGTAACAAACTAGGCCTAGGGTTTCAAATAAGGGGTTTCAAACTAGGGTTAGGGTTCCAAATTAGGGTTTCAAACATAGGCTCGGGTCTCAAATTAGGGTTTTAAACTAGAGCTAGGGTTTCAAATTAGGGTTTCAAACTAGGGCTAGGGTTTCAAATTAGGGTTTTAAACTAGGGCTAGGGTTTCAAATAAGGGTTTTAAACTAGGGCTAAGGTTTCAAATTAGGGTTTAAAACTAGGGCTAGGGTTTCAAATTAGGGTTTTAAACTAGGGCTAGGGTTTCAAATTAGGGTTTCAAACTAGGGCTAGGTTTTCAAATTAGGTTTTTAAACTAGGGCTAGGGTTTCATATTAGGGTTTAAAACTAGGGCTAGGGTTTCAAATAAGGGTTTTAAACTAGGGCTAGGGTTTCAAATAAGGGTTTTAAACTAGGGCTAAGGTTTCAAATTAGGGTTTAAAACTAGGGCTAGGGTTTCAAATTAAAGTAACAAACTAGGCCTAGGGTTTCAAATTAGGGTTTCAAACTAGGGTTAGGGTTCCAAATTAGGGTTTCAAACATAGGCTCGGGTCTCAAATTAGGGTTTTAAACTAGGGCTAGGGTTTCAAATTAGGGTTTCAAACTAGGGCTAGGGATTCAAATTAGGGATTTAAACTAGGGCTAGGGTTTCAAATAAGGGTTTTAAACTAGAACTAAGGTTTCAAATTAGGGTTTAAAACTAGGGCTAGGGTTTCAAATTAGGGTTTTAAACTAGGGCTAGGGTTTCAAATTAGGGTTTCAAACAAGGGTTAGGGTTTCATATTAGGGTTTCAAACTAGGGCTAAGGTTTAAAATTAGGGTTTCAAACTAGGGCTAGGGTTTCAAATTAGGGTTTCAAACAAGGGCTAGGGTTTTAAATTAAGGTTTCAAACTAGGGCTAGGGTTTAAAACTAGGGTTTAACACTAGGACTAGGGTTTAAAACTAGGGCTAGGGTTTCAAATTAGGGTTTAAAACTAGGGCTAGGGTTTCAAATTAGGGTTTAAAACTAGGGCTAGGATTTAAAATTAGGGTTTCAAACTAGGGCTAAGGTTTAAAATTAGGGTTTCAAACTAGGGCTAGGGTTTCATATTAGGGTTTTAAACTAGGGCTAGGGTTTCAAATTAGGGTTTCAAACTAGGGCTAGGGTTTCAAATTAGGGTTTTAAACTAGGGCTAGGGTTTTAAACTAGGGCTAGGGTTTTATATTAGGGTTTAAAACTAGGGCTAGGGTTTCAAATAAGGGTTTTAAACTAGGGCTAGGGTTTCAAATAAGGGTTTTAAACTAGGGCTAAGGTTTCAAATTAGGGTTTAAAACTAGGGCTAGGGTTTCAAATTAGGGTTTTAAACTAGGGCTAGGGTTTCATATTAGGGTTTAAAACCAGGGCTAGGGTTTCAAACTAGGGTTTAACACTAGGACTAGGGTTTAAAACTAGGGCTAGGGTTTCAAATTAGGGTTTAAAACTAGGGCTAGGGTTTCAAATTAGGGTTTAAAACTAGGGCTAGGGTTTAAAATTAGGGTTTCAAACTAGGGCTAAGGTTTAAAATTAGGGTTTCAAACTAGGGTTAGGGTTTCATATTAGGGTTTCAAACTAGGGCTAAGGTTTAAAATTAGGGTTTCAAACTAGGGCTAGGGTTTCAAATTAGGGTTTCAAACAAGGGCTAGGGTTTTAAATTAAGGTTTCAAACTAGGGCTAGGGTTTAAAACTAGGGTTTAACACTAGGACTAGGGTTTAAAACTAGGGCTAGGGTTTCAAATTAGGGTTTAAAACTAGGGCTAGGGTTTCAAATTAGGGTTTAAAACTAGGGCTAGGATTTAAAATTAGGGTTTCAAACTAGGGCTAAGGTTTAAAATTAGGGTTTCAAACTAGGGCTAGGGTTTCATATTAGGGTTTTAAACTAGGGCTAGGGTTTCAAATTAGGGTTTCAAACTAGGGCTAGGGTTTCAAATTAGGGTTTTAAACTAGGGCTAGGGTTTTAAACTAGGGCTAGGGTTTTATATTAGGGTTTAAAACTAGGGCTAGGGTTTCAAATAAGGGTTTTAAACTAGGGCTAGGGTTTCAAATAAGGGTTTTAAACTAGGGCTAAGGTTTCAAATTAGGGTTTAAAACTAGGGCTAGGGTTTCAAATTAGGGTTTTAAACTAGGGCTAGGGTTTCATATTAGGGTTTAAAACCAGGGCTAGGGTTTCAAACTAGGGTTTAACACTAGGACTAGGGTTTAAAACTAGGGCTAGGGTTTCAAATTAGGGTTTAAAACTAGGGCTAGGGTTTCAAATTAGGGTTTAAAACTAGGGCTAGGGTTTAAAATTAGGGTTTCAAACTAGGGCTAAGGTTTAAAATTAGGGTTTCAAACTAGGGCTAGGGTTTCATATTAGGGTTTTAAACTAGGGCTAGGGTTTCAAATTAGGGTTTCAAACTAGGGCTAGGGTTTCAAATTAGGGTTTCAAACTAGGGCTAGGGTTTCATATTAGGGTTTTAAACTAGGGCTAAGGTTTAAAATTAGGGTTTCAAACTAGGGCTAGGTTTTCAAATTAGGTTTTTAAACTAGGGCTAGGGTTTCATATTAGGGTTTAAAACTAGGGCTAGGGTTTCAAATAAGGGTTTTAAACTAGGGCTAGGGTTTCAAATAAGGGTTTTAAACTAGGGCTAAGGTTTCAAATTAGGGTTTAAAACTAGGGCTAGGGTTTCAAATTAAAGTAACAAACTAGGCCTAGGGTTTCAAATTAGGGTTTCAAACTAGGGTTAGGGTTCCAAATTAGGGTTTCAAACATAGGCTCGGGTCTCAAATTAGGGTTTTAAACTAGGGCTAGGGTTTCAAATTAGGGTTTCAAACTAGGGCTAGGGTTTCAAATTAGGGTTTTAAACTAGGGCTAGGGTTTCAAATAAGGGTTTTAAACTAGGGCTAAGGTTTCAAATTAGGGTTTAAAACTAGGGCTAGGGTTTCAAATTAGGGTTTTAAACTAGGGCTAGGGTTTCAAATTAGGGTTTCAAACAAGGGTTAGGGTTTCATATTAGGGTTTCAAACTAGGGCTAAGGTTTAAAATTAGGGTTTCAAACTAGGGCTAGGGTTTCAAATTAGGGTTTCAAACAAGGGCTAGGGTTTTAAATTAAGGTTTCAAACTAGGGCTAGGGTTTAAAACTAGGGTTTAACACTAGGACTAGGGTTTAAAACTAGGGTTTTAAACTAGGGCTAGGGTTTCATATTAAAGTAACAAACTAGGGCTAGGGTCTCAAATTAGGGTTTCAAACTAGGGCTAGGGTTTCATATTAGGGTTTTAAACTAGGGCTAGGGTTTCATATTAGGGTTTTAAACTAGGGCTAAGGTTTAAAATTAGGGTTTCAAACTAGGGCTAGGGTTTCAAATTAGGTTTTTAAACTAGGGCTAGGGTTTCATATTAGGGTTTAAAACTAGGGCTAGGGTTTCAAATAAGGTTTTTAAACTAGGGCTAGGGTTTCAAATAAGGGTTTTAAACTAGGGCTAAGGTTTCAAATTAGGGTTTAAAACTAGGGCTAGGGTTTCAAATTAAAGTAACAAACTAGGCCTAGGGTTTTAAATTAGGGTTTCAAACTAGGGTTAGGGTTCCAAATTAGGGTTTCAAACATAGGCTCGGGTCTCAAATTAGGGTTTTAAACTAGGGCTAGGGTTTCAAATTAGGGTTTCAAACTAGGGCTAGGGTTTCAAAATAGGGTTTTAAACTAGGGCTAGGGTTTCAAATTAGGGTTTTAAACTAGGGCTAGGGTTTTATATTAGGGTTTAAAACTAGGGCTAGGGTTTCAAATAAGGGTTTTAAACTAGGGCTAGGGTTTCAAATAAGGGTTATAAACTAGGGCTAAGGTTTCAAATTAGGGTTTAAAACTAGGGCTAGGGTTTCAAATTAGGGTTTTAAACTAGGGCTTGGGTTTCATATTAGGGTTTAAAACCAGGGCTAGGGTTTCAAATAAGGGTTTTAAACTAGGGCTAGGGTTTCAAATAAGGGTTTTAAACTAGGGCTAAGGTTTCAAATTAGGGTTTAAAACTAGGGCTAGGGTTTCAAATTAGGGTTTTAAACTAGGGCTAGGGTTTCAAATTAGGGGTTTAAACTAGGGCCAGGGTTTTATATTAGGGCTAGGGTTTCAAATTAGGGTTTTAAACTAGGGCTAGGGTTTCATATTAGGGTTTAAAACTAGGGCTAGGGTTTCAAATAAGGGTTTTAAACTAGGGCTAGGGTTTCAAATAAGGGTTTTAAACTAGGGCTAAGGTTTCAAATTAGGGTTTAAAACTAGGGCTAGGGTTTCAAATTAAAGTAACAAACTAGGCCTAGGGTTTCAAATTAGGGTTTCAAACTAGGGTTAGGGTTCCAAATTAGGGTTTCAAACATAGGCTCGGGTCTCAAATTAGGGTTTTAAACTAGGGCTAGGGTTTCAAATTAGGGTTTCAAACTAGGGCTAGGGTTTCAAATTAGGGTTTTAAACTAGGGCTAGGGTTTCAAATAAGGGTTTTAAACTAGGGCTAAGGTTTCAAATTAGGGTTTAAAACTAGGGCTAGGGTTTCAAATTAGGGTTTTAAACTAGGGCTAGGGTTTCAAATTAGGGTTTCAAACAAGGGTTAGGGTTTCATATTAGGGTTTCAAACCAGGGCTAAGGTTTAAAATTAGGGTTTCAAACTAGGGCTAGGGTTTCAAATTAGGGTTTCAAACAAGGGCTAGGGTTTTAAATTAAGGTTTCAAACTAGGGCTAGGGTTTCATATTAGGGTTTAAAACTAGGGCTAGGGTTTCAAATTAGGGTTTTAAACTAGGGCTAGGGTTTCATATTAAAGTAACAAACTAGGGCTAGGGTCTCAAATTAGGGTTTCAAACTAGGGCTAGGGTTTCATATTAGGGTTTTAAACTAGGGCTAGGGTTTCAAATAAGGGTTTCAAACTAGGGCTAGGGTTTCAAATTAGGGTTTTAAACTAGGGCTAGGGTTTCAAATTAGGGTTTTAAACTAGGGCTAGGGTTTCATATTTTGGTTTAAAACTAGGGCTAGGGTTTCAAATAATGGTTTTAAACTAGGGCTAGGGTTTCAAATAAGGGTTTTAAACTAGGGCTAAGGTTTCAAATTAGGGTTTAAAACTAGGGCTAGGGTTTCAAATTAGGGTTTTAAACTAGGGCTAGGGTTTCAAATTAGGGTTTCAAACAAGGGTTAGGGTTTCATATTAGGGTTTAAAACTAGGGCTAGGGTTTAAAACTAGGGTTTAACACTAGGACTAGGGTTTAAAACTAGGGCTAGGGTTTCAAATTAGGGTTTAAAACTAGGGCTAGGGTTTAAAATTAGGGTTTCAAACTAGGGCTAAGGTTTAAAATTAGGGTTTCAAACTAGGGCTAGGGTTTCATATTAGGGTTTTAAACTAGGGCTAGGGTTTCATATTAGGGTTTTAAACTAGGGCTAGGGTTTCAAATAAGGGTTTTAAACTAGGGCTAAGGTTTCAAATTAGGGTTTAAAACTAGGGCTAAGGTTTCAAATTAGGGTTTCAAACTAGGGTTAGGGTTCCAAATTAGGATTTCAAACATAGGCTCGGGTCTCAAATTAGGGTTTTAAACTAGGGCTAGGGTTTCAAATTAGGGTTTCAAACTAGGGCTAGTGTTTCAAATTAGGGTTTTAAACTAGGGCTAGGGTTTCAAATTAGGGTTTTAAACTAGGGCTAGGGTTTCATATTAGGGTTTAAAACTAGGGCTAGGGTTTCAAATAAGGGTTTTAAACTAGGGCTAGGGTTTCAAAAGAGGGGTTTAAAATAGGGCTAAGGTTTCAAATTAGGTTTTAAAACTAGGGCTAGGGTTTCAAATTAGGGTTTTAAACTAGGGCTAGGGTTTCAAATTAGGGTTTCAAACAAGGGTTAGGGTTTCATATTAGGGTTTCAAACTAGGGCTAAGGTTTAAAATTAGGGTTTCAAACTAGGGCTAGGGTTTCAAATTAGGGTTTCAAACAAGGGCTAGGGTTTTAAATTAAGGTTTCAAACTAGGGCTAGGGTTTCATATTAGGGTTTAAAACTAGGGCTAGGGTTTCAAATTAGGGTTTTAAACTAAGGCTAGGTTCCAAATAAGCGTTTTAAACTCGGGCTAGGGTTTCATATTAGGGTTTAAAACTAGTGCTAGGGTTTCAAATTAGGGTTTTAAACTAGGGCTAGGTTCCAAATAAGCGTTTTAAACTCGGGCTAGGGTTTCAAATTAGGGTTTTAAACTAGGGCTAGGGTTTCATATTAAAGTAACAAACTAGGGCTAGGGTCTCAAATTAGGGTTTCAAACTAGGACTAGGGTTTCAAATTAGGGTTTCAAACTAGGGCTAGGGTTTCAAACAAGGATTAGGGTTTCGTATTAGGGTTTCAAACTAGGGCTAAGGTTTAAAATTAGGGTTTCAAACTAGGGCTAGGGTTTCAAATTAGGTTTTTAAACTAGGGCTAGGGTTTCATATTAGGGTTTAAAACTAGGGCTAGGGTTTCAAATAAGGGTTTTAAACAAGGGCTAGGGTTTCAAATAAGGGTTTTAAACTAGGGCTAAGGTTTCAAATTAGGGTTTAAAACTAGGGCTAGGTTTTCAAATTAAAGTAACAAACTAGGCCTAGGGTTTCAAATTAGGGTTTCAAACTAGGGTTAGGGTTCCAAATTAGAGTTTCAAACATAGGCTCGGGTCTCAAATTAGGGTTTTAAACTAGGGCTAGGGTTTCAAATTAGGGTTTCAAACTAGGGCTAGGGTTTCAAATTAGGGTTTTAAACTAGGGCTAGGGTTTCAAATAAGGGTTTTAAACTAGGGCTAAGGTTTCAAATTAGGGTTTAAAACTAGGGCTAGGGTTTCAAATTAGGGTTTTAAACTAGGGCTAGGGTTTCAAATTAGGGTTTCAAACAAGGGTTAGGGTTTCATATTAGGGTTTCAAACTAGGGCTAAGGTTTAAAATTAGGGTTTCAAACTAGGGCTAGGGTTTCAAATTAGGGTTTCAAACAAGGGCTAGGGTTTTAAATTAAGGTTTCAAACTAGGGCTAGGGTTTCATATTAGGGTTTAAAACTAGGGCTAGGGTTTCAAATTAGGGTTTTAAACTAGGGCTAGGGTTTCATATTAAAGTAACAAACTAGGGCTAGGGTCTCAAATTAGGGTTTCAAACTAGGGCTAGGGTTTCATATTAGGGTTTTAAACTAGGGCTAGGGTTTCAAATAAGGGTTTCAAACTAGGGCTAGGGTTTCAAATTAGGGTTTTAAACTAGGGCTAGGGTTTCAAATTAGGGTTTTAAACTAGGGCTAGGGTTTCATATTTTGGTTTAAAACTAGGGCTAGGGTTTCAAATAATGGTTTTAAACTAGGGCTAGGGTTTCAAATAAGGGTTTTAAACTAGGGCTAAGGTTTCAAATTAGGGTTTAAAACTAGGGCTAGGGTTTCAAATTAGGGTTTTAAACTAGGGCTAGGGTTTCAAATTAGGGTTTCAAACAAGGGTTAGGGTTTCATATTAGGGTTTAAAACTAGGGCTAGGGTTTAAAACTAGGGTTTAACACTAGGACTAGGGTTTAAAACTAGGGCTAGGGTTTCAAATTAGGGTTTAAAACTAGGGCTAGGGTTTAAAATTAGGGTTTTAAACTAGGGCTAGGGTTTCATATTAAAGTAACAAACTAGGGCTAGGGTCTCAAATTAGGGTTTCAAACTAGGGCTAGGGTTTCATATTAGGGTTTTAAACTAGGGCTAGGGTTTCATATTAGGGTTTTAAACTAGGGCTAAGGTTTAAAATTAGGGTTTCAAACTAGGGCTAGGGTTTCAAATTAGGTTTTTAAACTAGGGCTAGGGTTTCATATTAGGGTTTAAAACTAGGGCTAGGGTTTCAAATAAGGTTTTTAAACTAGGGCTAGGGTTTCAAATAAGGGTTTTAAACTAGGGCTAAGGTTTCAAATTAGGGTTTAAAACTAGGGCTAGGGTTTCAAATTAAAGTAACAAACTAGGCCTAGGGTTTCAAATTAGGGTTTCAAACTAGGGTTAGGGTTCCAAATTAGGGTTTCAAACATAGGCTCGGGTCTCAAATTAGGGTTTTAAACTAGGGCTAGGGTTTCAAATTAGGGTTTCAAACTAGGGCTAGGGTTTCAAATTAGGGTTTTAAACTAGGGCTAGGGTTTCAAATAAGGGTTTTAAACTAGGGCTAAGGTTTCAAATTAGGGTTTAAAACTAGGGCTAGGGTTTCAAATTAGGGTTTTAAACTAGGGCTAGGGTTTCAAATTAGGGTTTCAAACAAGGGTTAGGGTTTCATATTAGGGTTTCAAACTAGGGCTAAGGTTTAAAATTAGGGTTTCAAACTAGGGCTAGGGTTTCAAATTAGGGTTTCAAACAAGGGCTAGGGTTTTAAATTAAGGTTTCAAACTAGGGCTAGGGTTTCATATTAGGGTTTAAAACTAGGGCTAGGGTTTCAAATTAGGGTTTTAAACTAGGGCTAGGTTCCAAATAAGCGTTTTAAACTCGGGCTAGGGTTTCAAATTAGGGTTTTAAACTAGGGCTAGGGTTTCATATTAAAGTAACAAACTAGGGCTAGGGTCTCAAATTAGGGTTTCAAACTAGGGCTAGGGTTTCATATTAGGGTTTTAAACTAGGGCTAGGGTTTCAAATTAGGGTTTCAAACTAGGGCTAGGGTTTCAAATTAGGGTTTTAAACTAGGGCTAGGGTTTCAAATTAGGGTTTTAAACTAGGGCTAGGGTTTTATATTAGGGGTTAAAACTAGGGCTAGGGTTTCAAATAAGGGTTTTAAACTAGGGCTAGGGTTTCAAATAAGGGTTTTAAACTAGGGCTAGGGTTTCAAATAAGGGTTTTAAACTAGGGCTAAGGTTTCAAATTAGGGTTTAAAACTAGGGCTAGGGTTTCAAATTAGGGTTTTAAACTAGGGCTAGGGTTTCAAATTAGGGTTTTAAACTAGGGCTAGGGTTTTATATTAGGGCTAGGGTTTCAAATAAGGGTTTTAAACTAGGGCTAGGGTTTCATATTAGGGTTTAAAATTAGGGCTAGGGTTTCAAATAAGGGTTTTAAACTAGGGCTAGGGTTTCAAATAAGGGTTTTAAACTAGGGCTAAGGTTTCAAATTAGGGTTTAAAACTAGGGCTAGGGTTTCAAATTAAAGTAACAAACTAGGCCTAGGGTTTCAAATTAGGGTTTCAAACTAGGGTTAGGGTTCCAAATTAGGGTTTCAAAAATAGGCTCGGGTCTCAAATTAGGGTTTTAAACTAGGGCTAGGGTTTCAAATTAGGGTTTCAAACTAGGGCTAGGGTTTCAAATTAGGGTTTTAAACTAGGGCTAGGGTTTCAAATAAGGGTTTTAAACTAGGGCTAAGGTTTCAAATTAGGGTTTAAAACTAGGGCTAGGGTTTCAAATTAGGGTTTTAAACTAGGGCTAGGGTTTCATATTAGGGTTTAAAACTAGGGCTAGGGTTTCAAATAATGGTTTTAAACTAGGGCTAGGGTTTCAAATAAGGGTTTTAAACTAGGGCTAAGGTTTCAAATTAGGGTTTAAAACTAGGGCTAGGGTTTCAAATTAGGGTTTTAAACTAGGGCTAGGGTTTCAAATTAGGGTTTCAAACAAGGGTTAGGGTTTCATATTAGGGTTTAAAACTAGGGCTAGGGTTTCAAATTAGGATTTTAAACTAGGGCTAGGTTCCAAATAAGCGTTTTAAACTCGGGCTAGGGTTTCAAATTAGGGTTTTAAACTAGGGCTAGGGTTTCATATTAAAGTAACAAACCAGGGCTAGGGTCTCAAATTAGGGTTTCAAACTAGGGCTAGGGTTTCATATTAGGGTTTTAAACTAGGGCTAGGGTTTAAAATTAGGGTTTCAAACTAGGGCTAGGGTTTCAAATTTGGGTTTTAAACTAGGGCTAGGGTTTCATATTAGGGTTTAAAACTAGGGCTAGGGTTTCAAATAAGGGTTTTAAACTAGGGCTAGGGTTTCAAATAAGGGTTTTAAACTAGGGCTAAGGTTTCAAATTAGGGTTTAAAACTAGGGCTAGGGTTTCAAATTAAAGTAACAAACTAGGCCTAGGGTTTCAAATTAGGGTTTCAAACTAGGGTTAGGGTTCCAAATTAGGGTTTAAAACATAGGCTCGGGTCTCAAATTAGGGTTTTAAACTAGGGCTAGGGTTTCAAATTAGGGTTTCAAACTAGGGCTAGGGTTTCAAATTAGGGTTTGAAACTAGGGCTAGGGTTTCAAATAAGGGTTTTAAACTAGGGCTAAGGTTTCAAATTAGGGTTTAAAACTAGGGCTAGGATTTCAAATTAGGGTTTCAAACAAGGGTTAGGGTTTCATATTAGGGTTTCAAACTAGGGCTAAGGTTTCAAATTAGGGTTTTAAACTAGGGCTAGGTTCCAAATAAGCGTTTTAAACTCGGGCTAGGGTTTCAAATTAGGGTTTTAAACTAGGGCTAGGGTTTCATATTAAAGTAACAAACTAGGGCTAGGGTCTCAAATTAGGGTTTCAAACTAGGGCTAGGGTTTCATATTAGGGTTTTAAACTAGGGCTAGGGTTTCAAATTAGGGTTTTAAACTAGGGCTAGGGTTTCATATTAGGGTTTAAAACTAGGGCTAGGGTTTCAAATAATGGTTTTAAACTAGGGCTAGGGTTTCAAATAAGGGTTTTAAACTAGGGCTAAGGTTTCAAATTAGGGTTTTAAACTAGGAATAGGGTTTCAAATTAGGGTTTTAAACTAGGGCTAGGGTTTCATATTAGGGTTTAAAACTAGGGCTAGGGTTTCAAATAAAGATTTTAAACTAGGGCTAGGGTTTCAAATAAGGGTTTTAAACTAGGGCTAAGGTTTCAAATTAGGGTTTAAAACTAGGGCTAGGGTTTCAAATTAGGGTTTTAAACTAGGGCTTGGGTTTCATATTAGGGTTTTAAACTAGGGCTAGGGTTTCAAATAAGGGTTTTAAACTAGGGCTAGGGTTTCAAATAAGGGTTTTAAACTCGGGCTAGGGTTTCAAATTAGGGTTTTAAACTAGGGCTAAGGTTTCATATTAAAGTAACAAACTAGGGCTAGGGTCTCAAATTAGGGTTTCAAACTAGGGCTAGGGTTTCATATTAGGGTTTTAAACTAGGGCTAGGGTTTCAAATTAGGGTTTAAAACTAGGACTAGGGTTTCAAACAAGGGTTAGGGTTTCAAATTAGGGTTTCAAACAAGGGCTAGGTTTTTAAATTAAGGTTTCAAACTAGGGCTAGGGTTTCATATTAGGGTTTACAACTAGGGCTAGGGTTTCAAATTAGGGTTTTAAACTAGGGCTAGGGTTTCATATTAAAGTAACAAACTAGGGCTAGGGTCTCAAATTAGGGTTTCAAACTAGGGCTAGGGTTTCATATTAGGATTTTAAACTAGGGCTAGGGTTTCATATTAGGGTTTTAAACTAGGGCTAGGGTTTCATATTAGGGTTTATAACTAGGGCTAGGGTTTCAAATAATGGTTTTAAACTAGGGCTAGGGTTTCAAATAAGGGTTTTAAACTAGGGCTAAGGTTTCAAATTAGGGTTTAAAACTAGGGCTAGGGTTTCAAATTAGGGTTTTAAACTAGGGCTAGGGTTTCAAATTAGGGTTTCAAACAAGGGTTAGGGTTTCATATTAGGGTTTAAAACTAGGGCTAGGGATTCAAATTAGGATTTTAAACTAGGGCTAGGTTCCAAATAAGCGTTTTAAACTCGGGCTAGGGTTTCAAATTAGGGTTTTAAACTAGGGCTAGGGTTTCATATTAAAGTAACAAACCAGGGCTAGGGTCTCAAATTAGGGTTTCAAACTAGGGCTAGGGTTTCATATTAGGGTTTTAAACTAGGGCTAGGGTTTAAAATTAGGGTTTCAAACTAGGGCTAGGGTTTCAAATTTGGGTTTTAAACTAGGGCTATGGTTTCATATTAGGGTTTAAAACTAGGGCTAGGGTTTCAAATAAGGGTTTTAAACTAGGGCTAGGATTTCAAATAAGGGTTTTAAACTAGGGCTAAGGTTTCAAATTAGGGTTTAAAACTAGGGCTAGGGTTTCAAATTAAAGTAACAAACTAGGCCTAGGGTTTCAAATTAGGGTTTCAAACTAGGGTTAGGGTTTAAAACATAGGCTCGGCTCTCAAATTAGGGTTTTAAACTAGGGCTAGGGTTTCAAATTAGGGTTTCAAACTAGGGCTATGGTTTCAAATTAGGGTTTTAAACTAGGGCTAGGGTTTCAAATAAGGGTTTTAAACTAGGGCTAAGGTTTCAAATTAGGGTTTAAAACTAGGGCTAGGGTTTCAAATTAGGGTTTCAAACAAGGGTTAGGGTTTCATATTAGGGTTTCAAAGTAGGGCTAAGGTTTAAAATTAGGGTTTCAAACTAGGGCTAGGGTTTCAAATTAAAGTTTCAAACAAGGGCTAGGGTTTTAAATTAAGGTTTCAAACTAGGGCTAGGGTTTCAAATTAAAGTTTCAAACAAGGGCTAGGGTTTTAAATTAAGGTTTCAAACTAGGGCTAGGGTTTCATATTAGGGTTTAAAACTAGGGCTAGGGTTTCAAATTAGGGTTTTAAACTAGGGCTAGGTTCCAAATAAGCGTTTTAAACTCGGGCTAGGGTTTCAAATTAGGGTTTTAAACTAGGGCTAGGGTTTCATATTAAAGTAACAAACTAGGGCTAGGGTCTAAAATTAGGGTTTCAAACTAGGGCTAGGGTTTTATATTAGGGTTTTAAACTAGGGCTAGGGTTTCAAATTAGGGTTTCAAACTAGGGCTAGGGTTTCAAATTAGGGTTTTAAACTAGGGCTAGGGTTTCAAATTAGGGTTTTAAACTAGGGCTAGGGTTTCATATTAGGGTTTAAAACTAGGGCTAGGGTTTCAAATAATGGTTTTAAACTAGGGCTAGGGTTTCAAATAAGGGTTTTAAACTAGGGCTAAGGTTTCAAATTAGGGTTTTAAACTAGGAATAGGGTTTCAAATTAGGGTTTAAAACTAGGGCTAGGGTTTCAAATTAGGGTTTTAAACTAGGGCTTGGGTTTCATATTAGGGTTTAAAACTAGGGCTAGGGTTTCAAATAAGGGTTTTAAACTAGGGCTAGGGTTTCAAATAAGGGTTTTAAACTCGGGCTAGGGTTTCAAATTAGGGTTTTAAACTAGGGCTAGGGTTTCATATTAAAGTAACAAACTAGGGCTAGGGTTTCAAATTAGGGTTTAAAACTAGGACTAGGGTTTCAAACAAGGGTTAGGGTTTCATATTAGGGTTTCAAACTAGGGCTAAGGTTTAAAATTAGGGTTTCAAACTAGGGCTAGGGTTTCAAATTAGGGTTTTAAACTAGGGCTAGGGTTTCATATTAGGGTTTAAAACTAGGGCTAGGGTTTCAAATAAGGGTTTTAAACTAGGGCTAGGGTTTCAAATTAGGGTTTTAAACTAGGGCTAAGGTTTCAAATTAAGGTTTAAAACTAGGGCTAGGGTTTCAAATTAAAGTAACAAACTAGGCCTAGGGTTTCAAATTAGGGTTTCAAACTAGGGTTAGGGTTCCAAATTAGGGTTTCAAACATAGGCTCGGGTCTCAAATTAAGGTTTTAAACTAGGGCTAGGGTTTCAAATTAGGGTTTGAAACTAGGGCTAGGGTTTCAAATTAGGGTTTTAAACTAGGGCTAGGGTTTCAAATAAGGGTTTTAAACTAGGGCTAAGGTTTGAAATTAGGGTTTAAAACTAGGGTTAGGGTTTCAAATTAGGGTTTTAAACTAGGGCTAGGGTTTCAAATTAGGGTTTCAAACAGGGGTTAGGGTTTCATATTAGGGTTTCAAACTAGGGCTAAGGTTTAAAATTAGGGTTTCAAACTAGGGCTAGGGTTTCAAATTAGGGTTTCAAACAAGGGCTAGGGTTTTAAATTAAGGTTTCAAACTAGGGCTAGGGTTTCATATTAGGGTTTAAAACTAGGGCTAGGGTTTCAAATTAGGGTTTTAAACTAGGGCTAGGTTCCAAATAAGCGTTTTAAACTCGGGCTAGGGTTTCAAATTAGGGTTTTAAACTAGGGCTAGGGTTTCATATTAAAGTAACAAACTAGGGCTAGGGTCTCAAATTAGGGTTTCAAACTAGGGCTAGGGTTTCAAATAAGGGTTTTAAACTAGGGCTAGGGTTTCAAATAAGGGTTTTAAACTAGGGCTAAGGTTTCAAATGAGGGTTTAAAACTAGGGCTAGGGTTTCAAATTAGGGTTTTAAACTAGGGCTAGGGTTTCATATTAGGGTTTAAAACCAGGGCTAGGGTTTCAAATAAGGGTTTTAAACTAGGGCTAGGGTTTCAAATAAGGGTTTTAAACTAGGGCTAAGGTTTCAAATTAGGGTTTAAAACTAGGGCTAGGGTTTCAAATTAGGGTTTTAAACTAGGAATAGGGTTTCAAATTAGGGTTTTAAACTAGGGCTAGGGTTTTATATTAGGGCTAGGGTTTCAAATTAGGGTTTTAAACTAGGGCTAGGGTTTCATATTAGGGTTTAAAACTAGGGCTAGGGTTTCAAATAAGGGTTTTAAACTAGGGCTAGGGTTTCAAATAAGGGTTTTAAACTAGGGCTAACGTTTCAAATTAGGGTTTAAAACTAGGGCTAGGGTTTCAAATTAAAGTAACAAACTAGGCCTAGGGTTTCAAATTAGGGTTTCAAACGAGGGTTAGGGTTCCAAATTAGGGTTTCAAACATAGGCTCGGTCTCAAATTAGGGGTTTAAACTAGGGCTAGGGTTTCAAATTAGGTTTTCAAACTAGGGCTAGGGTTTCAAATTAGGGTTTTAAACTAGGGCTAGGGTTTCAAATAAGGGTTTTAAACTAGGGCTAAGGTTTCAAATTAGGGTTTAAAACTAGGGCTAGGGTTTCAAATTAGGGTTTTAAACTAGGGCTAGGGTTTCATATTAGGGTTTAAAACTAGGGCTAGGGTTTCAAATAATGGTTTTAAACTAGGGCTAGGGTTTCAAATAAGGGTTTTAAACTAGGGCTAAGGTTTCAAATTAGGGTTTAAAACTAGGGCTAGGGTTTCAAATTAGGGTTTTAAACTAGGGCTAGGGTTTCAAATTAGGGTTTCAAACAAGGGTTAGGGTTTCATATTAGGGTTTAAAACTAGGGCTAGGGTTTCAAATTAGGATTTTAAACTAGGGCTAGGTTCCAAATAAGCGTTTTAAACTCGGGCTAGGGTTTCAAATTAGGGTTTTAAACTAGGGCTAGGGTTTCATATTAAAGTAACAAACCAGGGCTAGGGTCTCAAATTAGGGTTTCAAACTAGGGCTAGGGTTTCATATTAGGGTTTTAAACTAGGGCTAGGGTTTAAAATTAGGGTTTCAAACTAGGGCTAGGGTTTCAAATTTGGGTTTTAAACTAGGGCTAGGGTTTCATATTAGGGTTTAAAACTAGGGCTAGGGTTTCAAATTAGGGTTTTAAACTAGGACTAGGGTCTCAAATTAGGGTTTTAAACTAGGGCTAGGGTTTCAAATTAGGGTTTCAAACTAGGGCTAGGGTTTCAAATTAGGGTTTTAAACTAGGACTAGGGTTTCAAATAAGAGTTTTAAACTAGGGCTAAGGTTTCAAATTAGGGTTTAAAACTAGGGCTAGGATTTCAAATTAGGGTTTCAAACAAGGGTTAGGGTTTCATATTAGGGTTTCAAACTAGGGCTAGGGTTTTAAATTAAGGTTTCAAACTAGGGCTAGGGTTTCATATTAGGGTTTAAAACTAGGGCTAGGGTTTCAAATTAGGGTTTTAAACTAGGGCTAGGTTCCAAATAAGCGTTTTAAACTCGGGCTAGGGTTTCAAATTAGGGTTTTAAACTAGGGCTAGGGTTTCATATTAAAGTAACAAACTAGGGCTAGGGTCTCAAATTAGGGTTTCAAACTAGGGCTAGGGTTTCGTATTAGGGTTTTAAACTAGGGCTAGGGTTTCAAATTAGGGTTTCAAACTAGGGCTAGGGTTTCAAATTAGGGTTTTAAACTAGGGCTAGGGTTTCAAATTAGGGTTTTAAACTAGGGCTAGGGTTTCATATTAGGGTTTTAAACTAGGGCTAGGGTTTCATATTAGGGTTTAAAACTAGGGCTAGGGTTTCAAATAAGGATTTTAAACTAGGGCTAAGGTTTCAAATTAGGGTTTAAAACTAGGGCTAGGGTTTCAAATTAGGGTTTTAAACTAGGGCTTGGGTTTCATATTAGGGTTTAAAACTAGGGCTAGGGTTTCAAATAAGGGTTTTAAACTAGGGCTAGGGTTTCATATTAAAGTAACAAACTAGGGCTAGGGTCTCAAATTAGGGTTTCAAACTAGGGCTAGGGTTTCATATTAGGGTTTTAAACTAGGGCTAGGGTTTCAAATTAGGGTTTAAAACTAGGACTAGGGTTTCAAACAAGGGTTAGGGTTTCATATTAGGGTTTCAAACTAGGGCTAAGGTTTAAAATTAGGGTTTCAAACTAGGGCTAGGGTTTCAAATTAGGGTTTTAAACTAGGGCTAGGGTTTCATATTAGGGTTTAAAACTAGGGCTAGGGTTTCAAATAAGGGTTGTAAACTAGGGCTAGGGTTTCAAATTAGGGTTTTAAACTAGGGCTAAGGTTTCAAATTAGGGTTTAAAACTAGGGCTAGGGTTTCAAATTAAAGTAACAAACTAGGCCTAGGGTTTCAAATTAGGGTTTCAAACTAGGGTTAGGGTTCCAAATTAGGGTTTCAAACATAGGCTCGGGTCTCAAATTAGGGTTTCAAACATAGGCTCGGGTCTCAAATTAGGGTTTTAAACTAGGGCTAGGGTTTCAAATTAGGGTTTCAAACTAGGGCTAGGGTTTCAAATTAGGGTTTTAAACTAGGGCTAGGGTTTCAAATAAGGGTTTTAAACTAGGGCTAAGGTTTCAAATTAGGGTTTAAAACTAGGGCTAGGGTTTCAAATTAGGGTTTTAAACTAGGGCTAGGGTTTCAAATTAGGGTTTCAAACAAGGGTTAGGGTTTCATATTAGGGTTTCAAACTAGGGCTAAGGTTTAAAATTAGGGTTTAAAACTAGGGCTAGGGTTTCAAATTAGGGTTTCAAACAAGGGCTAGGGTTTTAAATTAAGGTTTCAAACTAGGGCTAGGGTTTAAAACTAGGGTTTAACACTAGGACTAGGGTTTAAAACTAGGGTTTTAAACTAGGGCTAGGGTTTCATATTAAAGTAACAAACTAGGGCTAGGGTCTCAAATTAGGGTTTCAAACTAGGGCTAGGGTTTCATATTAGGGTTTTAAACTAGGGCTATGGTTTCATATTAGGGTTTTAAACTAGGGCTAAGGTTTAAAATTAGGGTTTCAAACTAGGGCTAGGGTTTCAAATTAGGTTTTTAAACTAGGGCTAGGGTTTCATATTAGGGTTTAAAACTAGGGCTAGTGTTTCAAATAAGGTTTTTAAACTAGGGCTAGGGTTTCAAATAAGGGTTTTAAACTAGGGCTAAGGTTTCAAATTAGGGTTTAAAACTAGGGCTAGGGTTTCAAATTAAAGTAACAAACTAGGCCTAGGGTTTTAAATTAGGGTTTCAAACTAGGGTTAGGGTTCCAAATTAGGGTTTCAAACATAGGCTCGGGTCTCAAATTAGGGTTTTAAACTAGGGCTAGGGTTTCAAATTAGGGTTTCAAACTAGGGCTAGGGTTTCAAAATAGGGTTTTAAACTAGGGCTAGGGTTTCAAATTAGGGTTTTAAACTAGGGCTAGGGTTTTATATTAGGGTTTAAAACTAGGGCTAGGGTTTCAAATAAGGGTTTTAAACTAGGGCTAGGGTTTCAAATAAGGGTTATAAACTAGGGCTAAGGTTTCAAATTAGGGTTTAAAACTAGGGCTAGGGTTTCAAATTAGGGTTTTAAACTAGGGCTTGGGTTTCATATTAGGGTTTAAAACCAGGGCTAGGGTTTCAAATAAGGGTTTTAAACTAGGGCTAGGGTTTCAAATAAGGGTTTTAAACTAGGGCTAAGGTTTCAAATTAGGGTTTAAAACTAGGGCTAGGGTTTCAAATTAGGGTTTTAAACTAGGGCTAGGGTTTCAAATTAGGGTTTTAAACTAGGGCCAGGGTTTTATATTAGGGCTAGGGTTTCAAATTAGGGTTTTAAACTAGGGCTAGGGTTTCATATTAGGGTTTAAAACTAGGGCTAGGGTTTCAAATAAGGGTTTTAAACTAGGGCTAGGGTTTCAAATAAGGGTTTTAAACTAGGGCTAAGGTTTCAAATTAGGGTTTAAACTAGGGCTAGGGTTTCAAATTAAAGTAACAAACTAGGCCTAGGGTTTCAAATTAGGGTTTCAAACTAGGGTTAGGGTTCCAAATTAGGGTTTCAAACATAGGCTCGGGTCTCAAATTAGGGTTTTAAACTAGGGCTAGGGTTTCAAATTAGGGTTTCAAACTAGGGCTAGGGTTTCAAATTAGGGTTTTAAACTAGGGCTAGGGTTTCAAATAAGGGTTTTAAACTAGGGCTAAGGTTTCAAATTAGGGTTTAAAACTAGGGCTAGGGTTTCAAATTAGGGTTTTAAACTAGGGCTAGGGTTTCAAATTAGGGTTTCAAACAAGGGTTAGGGTTTCATATTAGGGTTTCAAACCAGGGCTAAGGTTTAAAATAGGATTTCAAACTAGGGCTAGGGTTTCAAATTAGGGTTTCAAACAAGGGCTAGGGTTTTAAATTAAGGTTTCAAACTAGGGCTAGGGTTTCATATTAGGGTTTAAAACTAGGGCTAGGGTTTCAAATTAGGGTTTTAAACTAGGGCTAGGGTTTCATATTAAAGTAACAAACTAGGGCTAGGGTCTCAAATTAGGGTTTCAAACTAGGGCTAGGGTTTCATATTAGGGTTTTAAACTAGGGCTAGGGTTTCAAATAAGGGTTTCAAACTAGGGCTAGGGTTTCAAATTAGGGTTTTAAACTAGGGCTAGGGTTTCAAATTAGGGTTTCAAACAAGGGTTAGGGTTTCATATTAGGGTTTAAAACTAGGGCTAGGGTTTAAAACTAGGGTTTAACACTAGGACTAGGGTTTAAAACTAGGGCTAGGGTTTCAAATTAGGGTTTAAAACTAGGGCTAGGGTTTAAAATTAGGGTTTCAAACTAGGGCTAAGGTTTAAAATTAGGGTTTCAAACTAGGGCTAGGGTTTCATATTAGGGTTTTAAACTAGGGCTAGGGTTTCATATTAGGGTTTTAAACTAGGGCTAGGGTTTCAAACAAGGGTTTTAAACTAGGGCTAAGGTTTCAAATTAGGGTTTAAAACTAGGGCTAAGGTTTCAAATTAGGGTTTCAAACTAGGGTTAGGGTTCCAAATTAGGATTTCAAACATAGGCTCGGGTCTCAAATTAGGGTTTTAAACTAGGGCTAGGGTTTCAAATTAGGGTTTCAAACTAGGGCTAGTGTTTCAAATTAGGGTTTTAAACTAGGGCTAGGGTTTCAAATTAGGGTTTTAAACTAGGGCTAGGGTTTCATATTAGGGTTTAAAACTAGGGCTAGGGTTTCAAATAAGGGTTTTAAACTAGGGCTAGGGTTTCAAAAGAGGGGTTTAAAATAGGGCTAAGGTTTCAAATTAGGTTTTAAAACTAGGGCTAGGGTTTCAAATTAGGGTTTTAAACTAGGGCTAGGGTTTCAAATTAGGGTTTCAAACAAGGGTTAGGGTTTCATATTAGGGTTTCAAACTAGGGCTAAGGTTTAAAATTAGGGTTTCAAACTAGGGCTAGGGTTTCAAATTAGGGTTTCAAACAAGGGCTAGGGTTTTAAATTAAGGTTTCAAACTAGGGCTAGGGTTTCATATTAGGGTTTAAAACTAGGGCTAGGGTTTCAAATTAGGGTTTTAAACTAAGGCTAGGTTCCAAATAAGCGTTTTAAACTCGGGCTAGGGTTTCATATTAGGGTTTAAAACTAGGGCTAGGGTTTCAAATTAGGGTTTTAAACTAGGGCTAGGTTCCAAATAAGCGTTTTAAACTCGGGCTAGGGTTTCAAATTAGGGTTTTAAACTAGGGCTAGGGTTTCATATTAAAGTAACAAACTAGGGCTAGGGTCTCAAATTAGGGTTTCAAACTAGGACTAGGGTTTCAAATTAGGGTTTCAAACTAGGGCTAGGGTTTCAAACAAGGATTAGGGTTTCATATTAGGGTTTTAAACTAGGGCTAAGGTTTAAAATTAGGGTTTCAAACTAGGGCTAGGGTTTCAAATTAGGTTTTTAAACTAGGGCTAGGGTTTCATATTAGGGTTTAAAACTAGGGCTAGGGTTTCAAATAAGGGTTTTAAACAAGGGCTAGGGTTTCAAATAAGGGTTTTAAACTAGGGCTAAGGTTTCAAATTAGGGTTTAAAACTAGGGCTAGGTTTTCAAATTAAAGTAACAAACTAGGCCTAGGGTTTCAAATTAGGGTTTCAAACTAGGGTTAGGGTTCCAAATTAGAGTTTCAAACATAGGCTCGGGTCTCAAATTAGGGTTTTAAACTAGGGCTAGGGTTTCAAATTAGGGTTTCAAACTAGGGCTAGGGTTTCAAATTAGGGTTTTAAACTAGGGCTAGGGTTTCAAATAAGGGTTTTAAACTAGGGCTAAGGTTTCAAATTAGGGTTTAAAACTAGGGCTAGGGTTTCAAATTAGGGTTTTAAACTAGGGCTAGGGTTTCAAATTAGGGTTTCAAACAAGGGTTAGGGTTTCATATTAGGGTTTCAAACTAGGGCTAAGGTTTAAAATTAGGGTTTCAAACTAGGGCTAGGGTTTCAAATTAGGGTTTCAAACAAGGGCTAGGGTTTTAAATTAAGGTTTCAAACTAGGGCTAGGGTTTCATATTAGGGTTTAAAACTAGGGCTAGGGTTTCAAATTAGGGTTTTAAACTAGGGCTAGGGTTTCATATTAAAGTAACAAACTAGGGCTAGGGTCTCAAATTAGGGTTTCAAACTAGGGCTAGGGTTTCATATTAGGGTTTTAAACTAGGGCTAGGGTTTCAAATAAGGGTTTCAAACTAGGGCTAGGGTTTCAAATTAGGGTTTTAAACTAGGGGTAGGGTTTCAAATTAGGGTTTTAAACTAGGGCTAGGGTTTCATATTTTGGTTTAAAACTAGGGCTAGGGTTTCAAATAATGGTTTTAAACTAGGGCTAGGGTTTCAAATAAGGGTTTTAAACTAGGGCTAAGGTTTCAAATTAGGGTTTAAAACTAGGGCTAGGGTTTCAAATTAGGGTTTCAAACAAGGGTTAGGGTTTCATATTAGGGTTTAAAACTAGGGCTAGGGTTTAAAACTAGGGTTTAACACTAGGACTAGGGTTTAAAACTAGGGCTAGGGTTTCAAATTAGGGTTTAAAACTAGGGCTAGGGTTTAAAATTAGGGTTTTAAACTAGGGCTAGGGTTTCATATTAAAGTAACAAACTAGGGCTAGGGTCTCAAATTAGGGTTTCAAACTAGGGCTAGGGTTTCATATTAGGGTTTTAAACTAGGGCTAGGGTTTCATATTAGGGTTTTAAACTAGGGCTAAGGTTTAAAATTAGGGTTTCAAACTAGGGCTAGGGTTTCAAATTAGGTTTTTAAACTAGGGCTAGGGTTTCATATTAGGGTTTAAAACTAGGGCTAGGGTTTCAAATAAGGTTTTTAAACTAGGGCTAGGGTTTCAAATAAGGGTTTTAAACTAGGGCTAAGGTTTCAAATTAGGGTTTAAAACTAGGGCTAGGGTTTCAAATTAAAGTAACAAACTAGGCCTAGGGTTTCAAATTAGGGTTTCAAACTAGGGTTAGGGTTCCAAATTAGGGTTTCAAACATAGGCTCGGGTCTCAAATTAGGTTTTTAAACTAGGGCTAGGGTTTCAAATTAGGGTTTCAAACTAGGGCTAGGGTTTCAAATTAGGGTTTTAAAACTAGGGCTAGGGTTTCAAATAAGGGTTTTAAACTAGGGCTAAGGTTTCAAATTAGGGTTTAAAACTAGGGCTAGGGTTTCAATTAGGGTTTTAAACTAGGGCTAGGGTTTCAAATTAGGGTTTCAAACAAGGGTTAGGGTTTCATATTAGGGTTTCAAACTAGGGCTAAGGTTTAAAATTAGGGTTTCAAACTAGGGCTAGGGTTTCAAATTAGGGTTTCAAACAAGGGCTAGGGTTTTAAATTAAGGTTTCAAACTAGGGCTAGGGTTTCATATTAGGGTTTAAAACTAGGGCTAGGGTTTCAAATTAGGGTTTTAAACTAGGGCTAGGTTCCAAATAAGCGTTTTAAACTCGGGCTAGGGTTTCAAATTAGGGTTTTAAACTAGGGCTAGGGTTTCATATTAAAGTAACAAACTAGGGCTAGGGTCTCAAATTAGGGTTTCAAACTAGGACTAGGGTTTCAAATTAGGGTTTCAAACTAGGGCTAGGGTTTCAAACAAGGATTAGGGTTTCATATTAGGGTTTTAAACTAGGGCTAAGGTTTAAAATTAGGGTTTCAAACTAGGGCTAGGGTTTCAAATTAGGTTTTTAAACTAGGGCTAGGGTTTCATATTAGGGTTTAAAACTAGGGCTAGGGTTTCAAATAAGGGTTTTAAACAAGGGCTAGGGTTTCAAATAAGGGTTTTAAACTAGGGCTAAGGTTTCAAATTAGGGTTTAAAACTAGGGCTAGGTTTTCAAATTAAAGTAACAAACTAGGCCTAGGGTTTCAAATTAGGGTTTCAAACTAGGGTTAGGGTTCCAAATTAGAGTTTCAAACATAGGCTCGGGTCTCAAATTAGGGTTTTAAACTAGGGCTAGGGTTTCAAATTAGGGTTTCAAACTAGGGCTAGGGTTTCAAATTAGGGTTTTAAACTAGGGCTAGGGTTTCAAATAAGGGTTTTAAACTAGGGCTAAGGTTTCAAATTAGGGTTTAAAACTAGGGCTAGGGTTTCAAATTAGGGTTTTAAACTAGGGCTAGGGTTTCAAATTAGGGTTTCAAACAAGGGTTAGGGTTTCATATTAGGGTTTCAAACTAGGGCTAAGGTTTAAAATTAGGGTTTCAAACTAGGGCTAGGGTTTCAAATTAGGGTTTCAAACAAGGGCTAGGGTTTTAAATTAAGGTTTCAAACTAGGGCTAGGGTTTCATATTAGGGTTTAAAACTAGGGCTAGGGTTTCAAATTAGGGTTTTAAACTAGGGCTAGGGTTTCATATTAAAGTAACAAACTAGGGCTAGGGTCTCAAATTAGGGTTTCAAACTAGGGCTAGGGTTTCATATTAGGGTTTTAAACTAGGGCTAGGGTTTCAAATAAGGGTTTCAAACTAGGGCTAGGGTTTCAAATTAGGGTTTTAAACTAGGGGTAGGGTTTCAAATTAGGGTTTTAAACTAGGGCTAGGGTTTCATATTTTGGTTTAAAACTAGGGCTAGGGTTTCAAATAATGGTTTTAAACTAGGGCTAGGGTTTCAAATAAGGGTTTTAAACTAGGGCTAAGGTTTCAAATTAGGGTTTAAAACTAGGGCTAGGGTTTCAAATTAGGGTTTCAAACAAGGGTTAGGGTTTCATATTAGGGTTTAAAACTAGGGCTAGGGTTTAAAACTAGGGTTTAACACTAGGACTAGGGTTTAAAACTAGGGCTAGGGTTTCAAATTAGGGTTTAAAACTAGGGCTAGGGTTTAAAATTAGGGTTTTAAACTAGGGCTAGGGTTTCATATTAAAGTAACAAACTAGGGCTAGGGTCTCAAATTAGGGTTTCAAACTAGGGCTAGGGTTTCATATTAGGGTTTTAAACTAGGGCTAGGGTTTCATATTAGGGTTTTAAACTAGGGCTAAGGTTTAAAATTAGGGTTTCAAACTAGGGCTAGGGTTTCAAATTAGGTTTTTAAACTAGGGCTAGGGTTTCATATTAGGGTTTAAAACTAGGGCTAGGGTTTCAAATAAGGTTTTTAAACTAGGGCTAGGGTTTCAAATAAGGGTTTTAAACTAGGGCTAAGGTTTCAAATTAGGGTTTAAAACTAGGGCTAGGGTTTCAAATTAAAGTAACAAACTAGGCCTAGGGTTTCAAATTAGGGTTTCAAACTAGGGTTAGGGTTCCAAATTAGGGTTTCAAACATAGGCTCGGGTCTCAAATTAGGGTTTTAAACTAGGGCTAGGGTTTCAAATTAGGGTTTCAAACTAGGGCTAGGGTTTCAAATTAGGGTTTTAAACTAGGGCTAGGGTTTCAAATAAGGGTTTTAAACTAGGGCTAAGGTTTCAAATTAGGGTTTAAAACTAGGGCTAGGGTTTCAAATTAGGGTTTTAAACTAGGGCTAGGGTTTCAAATTAGGGTTTCAAACAAGGGTTAGGGTTTCATATTAGGGTTTCAAACTAGGGCTAAGGTTTAAAATTAGGGTTTCAAACTAGGGCTAGGGTTTCAAATTAGGGTTTCAAACAAGGGCTAGGGTTTTAAATTAAGGTTTCAAACTAGGGCTAGGGTTTCATATTAGGGTTTAAAACTAGGGCTAGGGTTTCAAATTAGGGTTTTAAACTAGGGCTAGGTTCCAAATAAGCGTTTTAAACTCGGGCTAGGGTTTCAAATTAGGGTTTTAAACTAGGGCTAGGGTTTCATATTAAAGTAACAAACTAGGGCTAGGGTCTCAAATTAGGGTTTCAAACTAGGGCTAGGGTTTCATATTAGGGTTTTAAACTAGGGCTAGGGTTTCAAATCAGGGTTTCAAACTAGGGCTAGGGTTTCAAATTAGGGTTTTAAACTAGGGCTAGGGTTTCAAATTAGGGTTTTAAACTAGGGCTAGGGTTTTATATTAGGGGTTAAAACTAGGGCTAGGGTTTCAAATAAGGGTTTTAAACTAGGGCTAGGGTTTCAAATAAGGGTTTTAAACTAGGGCTAGGGTTTCAAATAAGGGTTTTAAACTAGGGCTAAGGTTTCAAATTAGGGTTTAAAACTAGGGCTAGGGTTTCAAATTAGGGTTTTAAACTAGGGCTAGGGTTTCAAATTAGGGTTTTAAACTAGGGCTAGGGTTTTATATTAGGGCTAGGGTTTCAAATTAGGGTTTTAAACTAGGGCTAGGGTTTCATATTAGGGTTTAAAATTAGGGCTAGGGTTTCAAATAAGGGTTTTAAACTAGGGCTAGGGTTTCAAATAAGGGTTTTAAACTAGGGCTAAGGTTTCAAATTAGGGTTTAAAACTAGGGCTAGGGTTTCAAATTAAAGTAACAAACTAGGCCTAGGGTTTCAAATTAGGGTTTCAAACTAGGGTTAGGGTTCCAAATTAGGGTTTCAAAAATAGGCTCGGGTCTCAAATTAGGGTTTTAAACTAGGGCTAGGGTTTCAAATTAGGGTTTCAAACTAGGGCTAGGGTTTCAAATTAGGGTTTTAAACTAGGGCTAGGGTTTCAAATAAGGGTTTTAAACTAGGGCTAAGGTTTCAAATTAGGGTTTAAAACTAGGGCTAGGGTTTCAAATTAGGGTTTTAAACTAGGGCTAGGGTTTCATATTAGGGTTTAAAACTAGGGCTAGGGTTTCAAATAATGGTTTTAAACTAGGGCTAGGGTTTCAAATAAGGGTTTTAAACTAGGGCTAAGGTTTCAAATTAGGGTTTAAAACTAGGGCTAGGGTTTCAAATTAGGGTTTTAAACTAGGGCTAGGGTTTCAAATTAGGGTTTCAAACAAGGGTTAGGGTTTCATATTAGGGTTTAAAACTAGGGCTAGGGTTTCAAATTAGGATTTTAAACTAGGGCTAGGTTCCAAATAAGCGTTTTAAACTCGGGCTAGGGTTTCAAATTAGGGTTTTAAACTAGGGCTAGGGTTTCATATTAAAGTAACAAACCAGGGCTAGGGTCTCAAATTAGGGTTTCAAACTAGGGCTAGGGTTTCATATTAGGGTTTTAAACTAGGGCTAGGGTTTAAAATTAGGGTTTCAAACTAGGGCTAGGGTTTCAAATTTGGGTTTTAAACTAGGGCTAGGGTTTCATATTAGGGTTTAAAACTAGGGCTAGGGTTTCAAATAAGGGTTTTAAACTAGGGCTAGGGTTTCAAATAAGGGTTTTAAACTAGGGCTAAGGTTTCAAATTAGGGTTTAAAACTAGGGCTAGGGTTTCAAATTAAAGTAACAAACTAGGCCTAGGGTTTCAAATTAGGGTTTCAAACTAGGGTTAGGGTTCCAAATTAGGGTTTAAAACATAGGCTCGGGTCTCAAATTAGGGTTTTAAACTAGGGCTAGGGTTTCAAATTAGGGTTTCAAACTAGGGCTAGGGTTTCAAATTAGGGTTTTAAACTAGGGCTAGGGTTTCAAATAAGGGTTTTAAACTAGGGCTAAGGTTTCAAATTAGGGTTTAAAACTAGGGCTAGGATTTCAAATTAGGGTTTCAAACAAGGGTTAGGGTTTCATATTAGGGTTTCAAACTAGGGCTAAGGTTTCAAATTAGGGTTTTAAACTAGGGCTAGGTTCCAAATAAGCGTTTTAAACTCGGGCTAGGGTTTCAAATTAGGGTTTTAAACTAGGGCTAGGGTTTCATATTAAAGTAACAAACTAGGGCTAGGGTCTCAAATTAGGGTTTCAAACTAGGGCTAGGGTTTCATATTAGGGTTTTAAACTAGGGCTAGGGTTTCAAATTAGGGTTTTAAACTAGGGCTAGGGTTTCATATTAGGGTTTAAAACTAGGGCTAGGGTTTCAAATAATGGTTTTAAACTAGGGCTAGGGTTTCAAATAAGGGTTTTAAACTAGGGCTAAGGTTTCAAATTAGGGTTTTAAACTAGGAATAGGGTTTCAAATTAGGGTTTTAAACTAGGGCTAGGGTTTCATATTAGGGTTTAAAACTAGGGCTAGGGTTTCAAATAAGGATTTTAAACTAGGGCTAGGGTTTCAAATAAGGGTTTTAAACTAGGGCTAAGGTTTCAAATTAGGGTTTAAAACTAGGGCTAGGGTTTCAAATTAGGGTTTTTTAACTAGGGCTTGGGTTTCATATTAGGGTTTTAAACTAGGGCTAGGGTTTCAAATAAGGGTTTTAAACTAGGGCTAGGGTTTCAAATAAGGGTTTTAAACTCGGGCTAGGGTTTCAAATTAGGGTTTTAAACTAGGGCTAAGGTTTCATATTAAAGTAACAAACTAGGGCTAGGGTCTCAAATTAGGGTTTCAAACTAGGGCTAGGGTTTCATATTAGGGTTTTAAACTAGGGCTAGGGTTTCAAATTAGGGTTTAAAACTAGGACTAGGGTTTCAAACAAGGGTTAGGGTTTCAAATTAGGGTTTCAAACAAGGGCTAGGTTTTTAAATTAAGGTTTCAAACTAGGGCTAGGGTTTCATATTAGGGTTTACAACTAGGGCTAGGGTTTCAAATTAGGGTTTTAAACTAGGGCTAGGGTTTCATATTAAAGTAACAAACTAGGGCTAGGGTCTCAAATTAGGGTTTCAAACTAGGGCTAGGGTTTCATATTAGGATTTTAAACTAGGGCTAGGGTTTCATATTAGGGTTTTAAACTAGGGCTAGGGTTTCATATTAGGGTTTATAACTAGGGCTAGGGTTTCAAATAATGGTTTTAAACTAGGGCTAGGGTTTCAAATAAGGGTTTTAAACTAGGGCTAAGGTTTCAAATTAGGGTTTAAAACTAGGGCTAGGGTTTCAAATTAGGGTTTTAAACTAGGGCTAGGGTTTCAAATTAGGGTTTCAAACAAGGGTTAGGGTTTCATATTAGGGTTTAAAACTAGGGCTAGGGATTCAAATTAGGATTTTAAACTAGGGCTAGGTTCCAAATAAGCGTTTTAAACTCGGGCTAGGGTTTCAAATTAGGGTTTTAAACTAGGGCTAGGGTTTCATATTAAAGTAACAAACCAGGGCTAGGGTCTCAAATTAGGGTTTCAAACTAGGGCTAGGGTTTCATATTAGGGTTTTAAACTAGGGCTAGGGTTTAAAATTAGGGTTTCAAACTAGGGCTAGGGTTTCAAATTTGGGTTTTAAACTAGGGCTATGGTTTCATATTAGGGTTTAAAACTAGGGCTAGGGTTTCAAATAAGGGTTTTAAACTAGGGCTAGGATTTCAAATAAGGGTTTTAAACTAGGGCTAAGGTTTCAAATTAGGGTTTAAAACTAGGGCTAGGGTTTCAAATTAAAGTAACAAACTAGGCCTAGGGTTTCAAATTAGGGTTTCAAACTAGGGTTAGGGTTTAAAACATAGGCTCGGCTCTCAAATTAGGGTTTTAAACTAGGGCTAGGGTTTCAAATTAGGGTTTCAAACTAGGGCTATGGTTTCAAATTAGGGTTTTAAACTAGGGCTAGGGTTTCAAATAAGGGTTTTAAACTAGGGCTAAGGTTTCAAATTAGGGTTTAAAACTAGGGCTAGGGTTTCAAATTAGGGTTTCAAACAAGGGTTAGGGTTTCATATTAGGGTTTCAAACTAGGGCTAAGGTTTAAAATTAGGGTTTCAAACTAGGGCTAGGGTTTCAAATTAAAGTTTCAAACAAGGGCTAGGGTTTTAAATTAAGGTTTCAAACTAGGGCTAGGGTTTCATATTAGGGTTTAAAACTAGGGCTAGGGTTTCAAATTAGGGTTTTAAACTAGGGCTAGGTTCCAAATAAGCGTTTTAAACTCGGGCTAGGGTTTCAAATTAGGGTTTTAAACTAGGGCTAGGGTTTCATATTAAAGTAACAAACTAGGGCTAGGGTCTAAAATTAGGGTTTCAAACTAGGGCTAGGGTTTTATATTAGGGTTTTAAACTAGGGCTAGGGTTTCAAATTAGGGTTTCAAACTAGGGCTAGGGTTTCAAATTAGGGTTTTAAACTAGGGCTAGGGTTTCAAATTAGGGTTTTAAACTAGGGCTAGGGTTTCATATTAGGGTTTAAAACTAGGGCTAGGGTTTCAAATAATGGTTTTAAACTAGGGCTAGGGTTTCAAATAAGGGTTTTAAACTAGGGCTAAGGTTTCAAATTAGGGTTTTAAACTAGGAATAGGGTTTCAAATTAGGGTTTAAAACTAGGGCTAGGGTTTCAAATTAGGGTTTTAAACTAGGGCTTGGGTTTCATATTAGGGTTTAAAACTAGGGCTAGGGTTTCAAATAAGGGTTTTAAACTAGGGCTAGGGTTTCAAATAAGGGTTTTAAACTCGGGCTAGGGTTTCAAATTAGGGTTTTAAACTAGGGCTAGGGTTTCATATTAAAGTAACAAACTAGGGCTAGGGTTTCAAATTAGGGTTTAAAACTAGGACTAGGGTTTCAAACAAGGGTTAGGGTTTCATATTAGGGTTTCAAACTAGGGCTAAGGTTTAAAATTAGGGTTTCAAACTAGGGCTAGGGTTTCAAATTAGGGTTTTAAACTAGGGCTAGGGTTTCATATTAGGGTTTAAAACTAGGGCTAGGGTTTCAAATAAGGGTTTTAAACTAGGGCTAGGGTTTCAAATTAGGGTTTTAAACTAGGGCTAAGGTTTCAAATTAAGGTTTAAAACTAGGGCTAGGGTTTCAAATTAAAGTAACAAACTAGGCCTAGGGTTTCAAATTAGGGTTTCAAACTAGGGTTAGGGTTCCAAATTAGGGTTTCAAACATAGGCTCGGGTCTCAAATTAAGGTTTTAAACTAGGGCTAGGGTTTCAAATTAGGGTTTGAAACTAGGGCTAGGGTTTCAAATTAGGGTTTTAAACTAGGGCTAGGGTTTCAAATAAGGGTTTTAAACTAGGGCTAAGGTTTGAAATTAGGGTTTAAAACTAGGGCTAGGGTTTCAAATTAGGGTTTTAAACTAGGGCTAGGGTTTCAAATTAGGGTTTCAAACAGGGGTTAGGGTTTCATATTAGGGTTTCAAACTAGGGCTAAGGTTTAAAATTAGGGTTTCAAACTAGGGCTAGGGTTTCAAATTAGGGTTTCAAACAAGGGCTAGGGTTTTAAATTAAGGTTTCAAACTAGGGCTAGGGTTTCATATTAGGGTTTAAAACTAGGGCTAGGGTTTCAAATTAGGGTTTTAAACTAGGGCTAGGTTCCAAATAAGCGTTTTAAACTCGGGCTAGGGTTTCAAATTAGGGTTTTAAACTAGGGCTAGGGTTTCATATTAAAGTAACAAACTAGGGCTAGGGTCTCAAATTAGGGTTTCAAACTAGGGCTAGGGTTTCAAATAAGGGTTTTAAACTAGGGCTAGGGTTTCAAATAAGGGTTTTAAACTAGGGCTAAGGTTTCAAATTAGGGTTTAAAACTAGGGCTAGGGTTTCAAATTAGGGTTTTAAACTAGGGCTAGGGTTTCATATTAGGGTTTAAAACCAGGGCTAGGGTTTCAAATAAGGGTTTTAAACTAGGGCTAGGGTTTCAAATAAGGGTTTTAAACTAGGGCTAAGGTTTCAAATTAGGGTTTAAAACTAGGGCTAGGGTTTCAAATTAGGGTTTTAAACTAGGAATAGGGTTTCAAATTAGGGTTTTAAACTAGGGCTAGGGTTTTATATTAGGGCTAGGGTTTCAAATTAGGGTTTTAAACTAGGGCTAGGGTTTCATATTAGTGTTTAAAACTAGGGCTAGGGTTTCAAATAAGGGTTTTAAACTAGGGCTAGGGTTTCAAATAAGGGTTTTAAACTAGGGCTAACGTTTCAAATTAGGGTTTAAAACTAGGGCTAGGGTTTCAAATTAAAGTAATAAACTAGGCCTAGGGTTTCAAATTAGGGTTTCAAACGAGGGTTAGGGTTCCAAATTAGGGTTTCAAACATAGGCTCGGTCTCAAATTAGGGGTTTAAACTAGGGCTAGGGTTTCAAATTAGGGTTTCAAACTAGGGCTAGGGTTTCAAATGAGGGTTTTAAACTAGGGCTAGGGTTTCAAATAAGGGTTTTAAACTAGGGCTAAGGTTTCAAATTAGGGTTTAAAACTAGGGCTAGGGTTTCAAATTAGGGTTTTAAACTAGGGCTAGGGTTTCATATTAGGGTTTAAAACTAGGGCTAGGGTTTCAAATAATGGTTTTAAACTAGGGCTAGGGTTTCAAATAAGGGTTTTAAACTAGGGCTAAGGTTTCAAATTAGGGTTTAAAACTAGGGCTAGGGTTTCAAATTAGGGTTTTAAACTAGGGCTAGGGTTTCAAATTAGGGTTTCAAACAAGGGTTAGGGTTTCATATTAGGGTTTAAAACTAGGGCTAGGGTTTCAAATTAGGATTTTAAACTAGGGCTAGGTTCCAAATAAGCGTTTTAAACTCGGGCTAGGGTTTCAAATTAGGGTTTTAAACTAGGGCTAGGGTTTCATATTAAAGTAACAAACCAGGGCTAGGGTCTCAAATTAGGGTTTCAAACTAGGGCTAGGGTTTCATATTAGGGTTTTAAACTAGGGCTAGGGTTTAAAATTAGGGTTTCAAACTAGGGCTAGGGTTTCAAATTTGGGTTTTAAACTAGGGCTAGGGTTTCATATTAGGGTTTAAAACTAGGGCTAGGGTTTCAAATTAGGGTTTTAAACTAGGACTAGGGTCTCAAATTAGGGTTTTAAACTAGGGCTAGGGTTTCAAATTAGGGTTTCAAACTAGGGCTAGGGTTTCAAATTAGGGTTTTAAACTAGGACTAGGGTTTCAAATAAGAGTTTTAAACTAGGGCTAAGGTTTCAAATTAGGGTTTAAAACTAGGGCTAGGATTTCAAATTAGGGTTTCAAACAAGGGTTAGGGTTTCATATTAGGGTTTCAAACTAGGGCTAAGGTTTAAAATTAGGGTTTCAAACTAGGGCTAGGGTTACAAATTAAAGTTTCAAACAAGGGCTAGGGTTTTAAATTAAGGTTTCAAACTAGGGCTAGGGTTTCATATTAGGGTTTAAAACTAGGGCTAGGGTTTCAAATTAGGGTTTTAAACTAGGGCTAGGTTCCAAATAAGCGTTTTAAACTCGGGCTAGGGTTTCAAATTAGGGTTTTAAACTAGGGCTAGGGTTTCATATTAAAGTAACAAACTAGGGCTAGGGTCTCAAATTAGGGTTTCAAACTAGGGCTAGGGTTTCGTATTAGGGTTTTAAACTAGGGCTAGGGTTTCAAATTAGGGTTTCAAACTAGGGCTAGGGTTTCAAATTAGGGTTTTAAACTAGGGCTAGGGTTTCAAATTAGGGTTTTAAACTAGGGCTAGGGTTTCATATTAGGGTTTTAAACTAGGGCTAGGGTTTCATATTAGGGTTTAAAACTAGGGCTAGGGTTTCAAATAAGGATTTTAAACTAGGGCTAAGGTTTCAAATTAGGGTTTAAAACTAGGGCTAGGGTTTCAAATTAGGGTTTTAAACTAGGGCTTGGGTTTCATATTAGGGTTTAAAACTAGGGCTAGGGTTTCAAATAAGGGTTTTAAACTAGGGCTAGGGTTTCATATTAAAGTAACAAACTAGGGCTAGGGTCTCAAATTAGGGTTTCAAACTAGGGCTAGGGTTTCATATTAGGGTTTTAAACTAGGGCTAGGGTTTCAAATTAGGGTTTAAAACTAGGACTAGGGTTTCAAACAAGGGTTAGGGTTTCATATTAGGGTTTCAAACTAGGGCTAAGGTTTAAAATTAGGGTTTCAAACTAGGGCTAGGGTTTCAAATTAGGGTTTTAAACTAGGGCTAGGGTTTCATATTAGGGTTTAAAACTAGGGCTAGGGTTTCAAATAAGGGTTTTAAACTAGGGCTAGGGTTTCAAATTAGGGTTTTAAACTAGGGCTAAGGTTTCAAATTAGGGTTTAAAACTAGGGCTAGGGTTTCAAATTAAAGTAACAAACTAGGCCTAGGGTTTCAAATTAGGGTTTCAAACTAGGGTTAGGGTTCCAAATTAGGGTTTCAAACATAGGCTCGGGTCTCAAATTAGGGTTTTAAACTAGGGCTAGGGTTTCAAATTAGGGTTTCAAACTAGGGCTAGGGTTTCAAATTAGGGTTTTAAACTAGGGCTAGGGTTTCAAATAAGGGTTTTAAACTAGGGCTAAGGTTTCAAATTAGGGTTTAAAACTAGGGCTAGGGTTTCAAATTAGGGTTTTAAACTAGGGCTAGGGTTTCAAATTAGGGTTTCAAACAAGGGTTAGGGTTTCATATTAGGGTTTCAAACTAGGGCTAAGGTTTAAAATTAGGGTTTAAAACTAGGGCTAGGGTTTCAAATTAGGGTTTCAAACAAGGGCTAGGGTTTTAAATTAAGGTTTCAAACTAGGGCTAGGGTTTCATATTAGGGTTTAAAACTAGGGCTAGGTTTTCAAATTAGGGTTTTAAACTAGGGCTAGGTTCCAAATAAGCGTTTTAAACTAGGCTAGGGTTTCAAATTAGGGTTTTAAACTAGGGCTAGGGTTTCATATTATAGTAACAAACTAGTGCTAGGGTCTCAAATTAGGGTTTCAAACTAGGGCTAGGGTTTCATATTAGGGTTTTAAACTAGGGCTAGAGTTTCAAATTAGGGTTTTAAACTAGGGCTAAGGTTTCATATTAGGGTTTAAAACTAGGGCTAGGGTTTCAAATAATGGTATTAAATTAGGGCTAGGGTTTCAAATAAGGTTTTTAAACTAGGCCTAAGGTTTCAAATTAGGGTTTAAAACTAGGGCTAGGGTTTCAAATTAGGGTTTTAAACTAAGGCTAGGGTTTTAAATTAGGATTTTAAACTAGGGCTAGGTTCCAAATAAGCGTTTTAAACTCGGGCTAGGGTTTCAAATTAGGGTTTTAAACTAGGGCTAGGGTTTCATATTAAAGTAACAAACTAGGGCTAGGGTCTCAAATTAGGGCTTCAAACTAGGGCTAGGGTTTCATATTAGGGTTTTAAACTAGGGCTAGGGTTTAAAATTAGGGTTTCAAACTAGGGCTAGGGTTTCAAATTTGGGTTTTAAACTAGGGCTAGGGTTTCATATTAGGGTTTAAAACTAGGGCTAGGGTTTCAAATAAGGGTTTTAAACTAGGGCTAGGGTTTCAAATAAGGGTTTTAAACTAAGGCTAGGGTTTTAAATTAGGATTTTAAACTAGGGCTAGGTTCCAAATAAGCGTTTTAAACTCGGGCTAGGGTTTCAAATTAGGGTTTTAAACTAGGGCTAGGGTTTCAAATTAGGGTTTTAAACTCGGGCTAGGGTTTCAAATTAGGGTTTTAAACTAGGGCTAGGGTTTCATATTAAAGTAACAAACTAGGGCTAGGGTCTCAAATTAGGGTTTCAAACTAGGGCTAGGGTTTCAAATTTGGGTTTTAAACTAGGGCTAGGGTTTCATATTAGGGTTTAAAACTAGGGCTAGGGTTTCAAATAAGGGTTTTAAACTAGGGCTAGGGTTTCATATTAGGGTTTAAAACTAGGGCTAGGGTTTCAAATAAGGGTTTTAAACTAGGGCTAGGGTTTCAAATTAGGGTTTAAAACTAGGGCTAGGGTTTCAAATTAAAGTAACAATTTAGGCCTAGGGTTTCAAATTAGGGTTTCAAACTAGGGTTAGGGTTCCAAATTAGGGTTTCAAACATAGGCTCGGGTCTCAAATTAGGGTTTTAAACTAGGGCTAGGGTTTCAAATTAGGTTTTGAAACTAGGGCTAGGGTTTCAAATTAGGGTTTTAAACTAGGGCTAGGGTTTCAAATAAGGGTTTTAAACTAGGGCTAAGGTTTCAAATTAGGGTTTAAAACTAGGGCTAGGGTTTCAAATTAGGGTTTTAAACTAGGGCTAGGGTTTCAAATTAGGGTTTCAAACAAGGGTTAGGGTTTCATATTAGGGTTTCAAACTAGGGCTAAGGTTTAAAATTAGGGTTTAAAACTAGGGCTAGGGTTTCAAATTAGGGTTTCAAACAAGGGTAGGGTTTTAAATTAAGGTTTCAAACTAGGGCTAGGGTTTCATATTAGGGTTTAAAACTAGGGCTAGGGTTTCAAATTAGGGTTTTAAACTAGGGCTAGGTTCCAAATAAGCGTTTTAAACTCGGGCTAGGGTTTCAAATTAGGGTTTTAAACTAGGGCTAGGGTTTCATATTATAGTAACAAACTAGGGCTAGGGTCTAAAATTAGGGTTTCAAACTAGGGCTAGGGTTTCATATTAGGGTTTTAAACTAGGGCTAGGGTTTCAAATTAGGGTTTCAAACTAGGGCTAGGGTTTCAAATTAGGGTTTTAAACTAGGGCTAGGGTTTCAAATTAGGGTTTTAAACTAGGGCTAGGGTTTCATATTAGGGTTTAAAACTAGGGCTAAGGTTTCAAATTAGGGTTTAAAACTAGGGCTAGGGTTTCAAATTAGGGTTTTAAACTAAGGCTAGGGTTTCAAATTAGGGTTTCAAACAAGGGTTAGGGTTTCATATTAGGGTTTAAAACTAGGGCTAGGGTTTTAAATTAGGATTTTAATTTAGGGCTAGGTTCCAAATAAGCGTTTTAAACTCGGGCTAGGGTTTCAAATTAGGGTTTTAAACTAGGGCTAGGGTTTCATATTAAAGTAACAAACTAGGGCTAGGGTCTCAAATTAGGGCTTCAAACTAGGGCTAGGGTTTCATATTAGGGTTTTAAACTAGGGCTAGGGTTTAAAATTAGGGTTTCAAACTAGGGCTAGGGTTTCAAATTTGGGTTTTAAACTAGGGCTAGGGTTTCATATTAGGGTTTAAAGCTAGGGCTAGGGTTTCAAATAAGGGTTTTAAACTAGGGCTAAGGTTTCAAATTAGGGTTTAAAACTAGGGCTCGGGTTTCAAATTAAAGTAACAAACTAGGCCTAGGGTTTCAAATTAGGGTTTCAAACTAGGGTTAGGATTCCAAATTAGGGTTTCAAACATAGGCTCGGGTCTCAAATTAGGGTTTTAAACTAGGGCTAGGGTTTCAAATTAGGGTTTCAAACTAGGGCTTGGGTTTCAAATTAGGGTTTTAAACTAGGGCTAGGGTTTCAAATAAGGGTTTTAAATTAGGGCTAAGGTTTCAAATTAGGGTTTAAAACTAGGGCTAGGGTTTCAAATTAGGTTTTTAAACTAGGGCTACGGTTTCAAATTAGGGTTTCAAACAAGGGTTAGGGTTTCATATTAGGGTTTCAAACTAGGGCTAAGGTTTAAAATTAGGGTTTCAAACTTGGGCTAGGGTTTCAAATTAGGGTTTCAAACAAGGGCTAGGGTTTTAAATTAAGGTTTCAAACTAGGGCTAGGGTTTCATATTAGGGTTTAAAACTAGGGCTAGGGTTTCAAATTAGGGTTTTAAACTAGGGCTAGGGTTTCATATTAAAGTAACAAACTAGGGCTAGGGTCTCAATTTAGGGTTTCAAACTAGGGCTAGGGTTTCATATTAGGGTTTTAAACTAGGGCTAGGGTTTTAAATTAGGGTTTCAAACTAGGGCTAGGGTTTCAAATTAGGGTTTTAAACTAGGGCTAGGGTTTCAAATTAGGGTTTTAAACTAGGGCTAGGGTTTCATATTAGGGTTTAAAACTAGGGCTAGGGTTTCAAATAATGGTTTTAAACTAGGGCTAGGGTTTCATATTAAAGTAACAAACTAGGGCTAGGGTCTCAAATTAGGGTTTCAAACTAGGGCTAGGGTTTCATATTAGGGTTTTAAACTAGGGCTAGGGTTTCAAATTAGGGTTTCAAACTAGGGCTAGGATTTCAAATTAGGTTTTTAAACTAGGGCTAGGGTTTCAAATTAGGGTTTCAAACAAGGGTTAGGGTTTCATATTAGGGTTTCAAACTAGGGCTAAGGTTTAAAATTAGGGTTTCAAACTAGGGCTAGGGTTTCAAATTAGGGTTTCAAACAAGGGCTAGGGTTTTAAATTAAGGTTTCAAACTAGGGCTAGGGTTTCATATTAGGGTTTAAAACTAGGGCTAGGGTTTCAAATTAGGGTTTTAAACTAGGGCTAGGGTTTCATATTAAAGTAACAAACTAGGGCTAGGGTCTCAAATTAGGGTTTCAAACTAGGGCTAGGGTTTCATATTAGGGTTTTAAACTAGGGCTAGGGTTTTAAATTAGGGTTTCAAACTAGGGCTAGGGTTTCAAATTAGGGTTTTAAACTAGGGCTAGGGTTTCAAATTAGGGTTTTAAACTAGGGCTAGGGTTTCATATTAGGGTTTAAAACTAGGGCTAGGGTTTCAAATAATGGTTTTAAACTAGGGCTAGGGTTTCATATTAAAGTAACAAACTAGGGCTAGGGTCTCAAATTAGGGTTTCAAACTAGGGCTAGGGTTTCATATTAGGGTTTTAAACTAGGGCTAGGGTTTCAAATTAGGGTTTCAAACTAGGGCTAGGATTTCAAATTAGGGTTTTAAACTAGGGCTAGGGTTTCAAATTAGGGTTTTAAACTAGGGCTAGGGTTTCATATTAGGGTTTAAAACTAGGGCTAGGGTTTCAAATAATGGTTTTAAACTAGGGCTAGGGTTTCAAATAAGGGTTTTAAACTAGGGCTAAGGTTTCAAATTAGGGTTTAAAACTAGGGCTAGGGTTTCAAATTAGGGTTTTAAACTAGGGCTAGGGTTTCAAATTAGGGTTTCAAACAAGGGTTAGGGTTTCATATTAGGGTTTAAAACTAGGGTTAGGGTTTCAAATTAGGATTTTAAACTAGGGCTAGGTTCCAAATAAGCGTTTTAAACTCGGGCTAGGGTTTCAAATTAGGGTTTCAAACTAGGGCTAGGGTTTCAAATTAGGGTTTTAAACTAGGGCTAGGGTTTCAAATAAGGGTTTTAAACTAGGGCTAAGGTTTCAAATTAGGGTTTAAAACTAGGGCTAGGGTTTCAAATTAGGGTTTCAAACTAGGGCTAGGGTTTCAAATTAGGGTTTCAAACAAAGGCTAGGGTTTTAAATTAAGGTTTCAAACTAGGGCTAGGGTTTTATATTAGGGTTTAAAACTAGGGCTAGGGTTTCAAATTAGGGTTTTAAACTAGGGCTAGGGTTTCATATTAAAGTAACAAACTAGGGCTAGGGTCTCAAATTAGGGTTTCAAACTAGGGCTAGGGTTTCATAATAGGGTTTTAAACTAGGGCTAGGGTTTCAAATTAGGGTTTCAAACTAGGGCTAGGGTTTCAAATTAGGGTTTTAAACTAGGGCTAGGGTTTCAAATCAGGGTTTTAAACTAGGGCTAGGGTTTCATATTAGGGTTTAAAACTAGGGCTAGGGTTTCATATAATGGTTTTAAACTAGGGCTAGGGTTTCAAATAAGGGTTTTAAACTAGGGCTAAGGTTTCAAATTAGGGTTTAAAACTAGGGCTAGGGTTTCAAATTAGGGTTTTAAACTAGGGCTAGGGTTTCAAATTAGGGTTTCAAACAAGGGTTAGGGTTTCATATTAGGGTTTAAAACTAGGGCTAGGGTTTCAAATTAGGATTTTAAACTAGGGCTAGGTTCCAAATAAGCGTTTTAAACTCGGGCTAGGGTTTCAAATTAGGGTTTTAAACTAGGGCTAGGGTTTCAAATTAGGGTTTTAAACTAGGGCTAGGGTTTCATATTAGGGTTTTAAACTAGGGCTAGGGTTTCAAATAAGGGTTTTAAACTAGGGCTAGGGTTTCAAATAAGGGTTTTAAACTAGGGCTAAGGTTTCAAATTAGGGTTTAAAACTAGGGCTAGGGTTTCAAATTAGGGTTTTAAACTAGGGCTAGGGTTTCATATTAGGGTTTAAAACTAGGGCTAGGGTTTTAAATAAGGGTTTTAAACTAGGGCTAGGGTTTCAAATAAGGGTTTTAAACTTGGGCTAAGGTTTCAAATTAGGGTTTAAAACTAGGGCTAGGGTTTCAAATTAGGGTTTTAAACTAGTTCTAGGGTTTCAAATTAGGGTTTTAAACTAGGGCTAGGTTCCAAATAAGCGTTTTAAACTCGGGCTAGGGTTTCAAATTAGGGTTTTAAACTAGGGCTAGGGTTTCATATTAAAGTAACAAACTACGGCTAGGGTCTCAAATTAGGGTTTCAAACTAGGGCTAGGGTTTCATATTAGGGTTTTAAACTAGGGCTAGGGTTTCAAATTAGGGTTTAAAACTAGGGCTAGGGTTTCAAACAAGGGTTAGGGTTTCATATTAGGGTTTCAAACTAGGGCTAAGGTTTAAAATTAGGGTTTCAAACTAGGGCTAGGGTTTCAAATTAGGGTTTTAAACTAGGGCTAGGGTTTCATATTAGGGTTTAAAACTAGGGCTAGGGTTTCAAATAAGGGTTTTAAACTAGGGCTAGGGTTTCAAATAAGGGTTTTAAACTAGGGCTAAGGTTTCAAATTAGGGTTTAAAACTAGGGCTAGGGTTTTAAATTAAGGTTTCAAACATAGGCTCGGGTTTCATATTAGGGTTTAAAACTAGGGCTAGGGTTTTAAATAAGGGTTTTAAACTAGGGCTAGGGTTTCAAATAAGGGTTTTAAACTCGGGCTAAGGTTTCAAATTAGGGTTTAAAACTAGGGCTAGGGTTTCAAATTAGGGTTTTAAACTAGGGCTAGGGTTTAAAATTAGGGTTTTAAACTAGGGCTAGGTTCCAAATAAGCGTTTTAAACTCGGGCTAGGGTTTCAAATTAGGGTTTTAAACTAGGGCTAGGGTTTCATATTAAAGTAACAAACTAGGGCTAGGGTTTCAAATTAGGGTTTCAAACAAGGGTTAGGGTTTCATATTAGGGTTTCAAACTAGGGCTAAGGTTTAAAATTAGGGTTTCAAACTAGGGCTAGGGTTTCAAATTAGGGTTTCAAACAAGGGTTAGGGTTTTAAATTAAGGTTTCAAACTAGGGCTAGGGTTTCATATTAGGGTTTTAAACTAGGGCTAGGGTTTCATATTAGGGTTTTAAACTAGGGCTAGGGTTTCAAATTAGGGTTTCAAACTAGGGCTAGGGTTTCAAATTAGGGTTTAAAACTAGGGCTAAGGTTTAAAATTAGGGTTTCAAACTAGGGCTAGGGTTTCAATTTAGGGTTTCAAACAAGGGCTAGGGTTTCAAATTAGGGTTTAAAACTAGGGCTAGGGTTTCATATTAGGGTTTAAAACTAGGGCTAGGGTTTCAAATTAGGGGTTTAAACTAGGGCTAGGGTTCCAAATAAGCGTTTTAAACTAGGGCTAGGGTTTTAAACTAGGGCTAAGGTTTCAAATTTGGGTTTTAAACTAGGGCTAAGGTTTCAAATTAGGGTTTAAAACTAGGATTAGGGTTTCATATTAAAGTAACAAACTAGGGCTAGGGTCTCAAATTACGGTTTCAATTTAGGGCTAGGGTTTCATATTAGGGTTTTAAACTAGGGCTAGGGTTTCAAATTAGGGTTTAAAACTTGGGCTAGGGTTTCAAATTAGGGTTTAAAACTAGGGCTAAGGTTTCAAATTTTAGTAACAAACTTGAGCTAGGGTTTCAAATTAGGGTTTCAAACTAGGGTTAGGGTTCCAAATTAGGGTTTCAAACAAGGGCTAGGGTCTCAAATTAGAATTTCAAACTAGGGCTAGGGTTTCAAATTAGGGTTTAAAACTAGGGCTAGAATTTCAAATTAGGGTTTTAAACTAGGGCTAATGTTTCAAATTAGGGTTTAAAACTAGGGTTAGGGTTTCATATTAGGGTTTAAAACTAGGGCTAAGGTTTAAAATTAGGGTTTCAAACTAGGGCTAGGGTTTCATATTAGGGTTTAAAACTAGGGCTAGGGTTTCAAATTAGGGTTTAAAACTAGGGCTAGGGTTTCATATAAGGGTTTAAAACTAGGGCTAAGGTTTCAAATTAGGGTTTGAAACTAGGGCTAGGTTTTCAAATTAGGGTTTAAAACTAGGGCTAGGTTTTCATATTAAAGTAACAAACTCGGGCTAGGGTTTCAAATTAGGGTTTCAAACTAGGGTTAGGGTTCCAAATTAGGGTTTCAAACTAGGGCTAGGGTTGCAAATTAGGCTTTAAAACTTGGTTTAGGTTTTCAAATTAGGGTTTTAAACTAGGGCTAGGGTTTCATATTAGGGTTTAAAACTAGGGCTAGGGTTTCATATTAAAGTAACAAACAAGGGCTAGGGTTTCAAATTAGGGTTTCAAACTAGGGTTAGGCTCCTCCGTGAGTCATCACCTTATCGTGGTGGAGGGGTTTGCGTGTCCCAATGAACCTGGGAGCTATGTTGTCCGGGGCTTCATGCCCCTGGTAGGGCCACCCATGGCAAACAGGTCCTAGGTGAGGGACCAGACAAAGCATGGCTCGAAGGACCCCAATGATGAATACAAACTTTGGATTTTCGTTTCCCTTGCCCGGACGCGGGTCACCGGGGCCCCCCTCTGGAGCTAGGTCTGGAGGTGGGGCTCGAAGACGAGCGTCTGGTGGCCGGGCCTACACCCATGGGGCCCGGCCGGGCACAGCCCGAAAAGGCAACGTGGGTCCCCCCTCCCATGGGCTCACCACCGGTGGAAGGGGCCAAAGGGGTCGGGTGCGCAGTGAGCTGGGTGGCAGCCAAAGGCGGGGGCCTTGGCGGTCCGACCCTCGGCTACTGAAGCTAGTTCTGGGGACATGGAATGTCACCTCTCTGACAGGGAAGGAGCCCGAGCTGATGTGCGAGGCTGAGAAGTTCCGACTAGATATAGTCGGACTCACCTCCACACACGGCTTGGGTTCTGGTACCAATCCTCTCGAGAGGGGCTGGACCCTCTTCCACTCTGGAGTTGCCCACGGTGAGAGGCGCAGAGCAGGTGTGGGCATACTCATTGCCCCCCGGCTGGGCGCCTGTGCGTTGGGGTTTACCCCGGTGAACGAGAGGGTAGCCTCCCTCCGCCTACGGTTGGGGGGACGGGTCCTGACTGTTGTTTGTGCTTATGCACCGAACAACAGCTCAGAGTACCCACCCTTTCTGGAGTCCTTGGAGGGTGTGCTGGAGAGCGCTCCCCCCGGGGACTCCCTCGTTCTGCTGGGGGACTTCAACGCTCACGTGGGTAATGACAGTGAGACCTGGAGGGGCGTGATTGGGAGGAACGGCCCCCCCGATCGAAACCCGAGCGGTGTTTTGTTGTTGGACTTCTGTGCTCGTCACGGACTGACCATAACGAACACCATGTTCAAGCACAAGGGTGTCCACATGTGCACTTGGCACCAGGACACCCTAGGCCGCAGTTCGATGATCGACTTTGTAGTCGTGTCATCGGATTTGCGGCCGTATGTGTTGGACACTCGGGTTAAGAGAGGGGCGGAGCTGTCAACTGATCACCACCTGGTGGTGTGTTGGCTCCGATGGCGGGGTAAGATGCTGGTCCGACCAGGCAGGCCCAAACGTATTGTGAGGGTCTGCTGGGAACGTCTGGCAGAATCCCCTGTCAGAAAGAGTTTCAACGCCCACCTCCGGCAGAGCTTCTCCGTTGTCCCGGGGGAGGCGGGGGACGTTGAGTCCGAATGGACCATGTTCCGTGCTTCCATTGTTGAAGCGGCCGATCGGAGCTGTGGCCGTAAGGTGGTTGGTGCCTGTCGGGGCGGCAATCCTCGAACCCGCTGGTGGACACCAGCGGTAAGGGATGCCGTCAAGCTGAAGAAGGAGTCCTATTGGGCCTTTTTGGCCTGTGGGACTCCGGAGGCTGCTGACAGGTACCGGCTGGCCAAGCGGAATGCGGCTTCGGTGGTCGCTGAGGCAAAAACTCGGACATGGGAGGAGTTCGGTGAGGCCATGGAGAACGACTTCCGGACGGCTTCGAGGAAATTCTGGTCCACCATCCGGCGTCTCAGGAGGGGAAAGCAGTGCGCCATTAACACTGTGTATAGTGGAGATGGGGTGCTGTTGACCTCGACTCGGGACGTCGTGAATCGGTGGGGAGAATACTTCGAAGACCTCCTCAATTCCACCAACACGCCTTCCTTTGAGGAAGCAGGGTCTGGGGACTCTGAGGTGGGCCCCCCTATCTCTGGGGTCGAAGTCACTGAAGTGGTTGGAAAGCTTCTCGGTGGCAGGGCCTCGGGGGTGGATGAGGTTCGCCCGGAGTTCCTAAAGGCTCTGGATGTAGTGGGGCTGTCGTGGTTGACACGTCTCTACAACATCGCGTGGACATCAGGGACAGTGCCTCTGGATTGGCAGACCGGGGTGGTGGTTCCTCTTTTTAAGAAGGGGGACCGGAGGGTGTGTTCCAACTTTAGAGGGATCACACTCCTCAGCCTCCCAGGTAAGGTCTATTCAGGGGTGCTGGAGAGGAGGATCCGTCGGGAAGTTGAATCTCGGATTCAGGAGGAGCAGTGTGGTTTTCGTCCCGGCCGTGGAACAGTGGACCAGCTCTACACCCTCAGCAGGATCCTTGAGGGTGCGTGGGAGTTCGCCCAACCAGTCCACATGTGTTTTGTGGACTTGGAGAAGGCGTTTGACCGTGTCCCTCGGGGAGTCCTGTGGGGGGTGCTTCGGGAGTATGGGGTACCGGGCCCCCTGATACGGGCTATTCGGTCCCTGTACGACCGATGTCAGAGTTTGGTCCGCATTGCCGGCAGTAAGTCGAATTCGTTTCCTGTGAGGGTCGGACTCCGTCAAGGTTGCCCTTTGTCACCGATTCTGTTCGTAATTTTTATGGACAGAATTTCTAGGCGCAGCCGGAGTGTCGAGGGGGTCCGGTTTGGTGGCCTCAACATTGCATCTCTGCTTTTTGCAGATGATGTGGTGCTGCTGGCTTCTTCAAGCCGTGATCTCCAGCTCTCACTGGAGCGGTTTGCAGCCGAGTGTGAAGCGGTTGGGATGAGGATCAGCACCTCCAAATCCGAGACTATGGTCCTCAGTCGGAAAAGGGTGGAGTGCTCTCTGCGGGTCGGGGATGAGGTCCTGCCCCAAGTGGAGGAGTTCAAGTATCTTGGGGTCTTGTTCACGAGTGAGGGTAGGTTAGAGCGGGAGATCGACAGACGGATCGGTGCAGCGTCTGCAGTGATGCGGACGCTGTATCGGTCCGTTGTGGTGAAGAAGGAGCTGAGTCGAAAGGCAAAGCTCTCGATTTACCGGTCGATCTACGTTCCTGTCCTCACCTATGGTCACGAGCTGTGGGTCGTGACCGAAAGAACGAGATCCCGGATACAAGCGGCCGAAATGAGTTTCCTCCGCAGGGTAGCCGGGCTCTCCCTTAGAGATAGGGTGAGAAGCTCGGTCATTCGGGAGGGACTCAGCGTCGAGCCGCTACTCCTCCACGTTGAGAGGAACCAGTTGAGGTGGCTGGGGCATCTGGTTCGGATGCCTCCTGGGCGCCTCCCTGGGGAGGTGTTCCGGGCATGTCCTACCGGCAGGAGGCCCCGGGGACGACCCAGGACACGCTGGAGAGACTACGTCTCACGGCTGGCCTGGGAACGCCTTGGGATCCCATCGGAGGAGCTGGCTGAAGTGGCTAGGGAGAGGGAAGTCTGGGCTTCCCTGCTAAAGCTGCTGCCCCCGCGACCCGACCCCGGATAAGCGGAATTGAAGACGGAACGGAACGGAACGGAACGGAACGGAACGGAACTAAGGCTAGGGTTTCAAATTAGGGTTTTAAACTAAGGCTAGGGTTTCAAATAAGGGTTTTAAACTAGGGCTAGGGTTTCATATAAGGGTTTAAAACTAGGGCTAAGGTTTCAAATTAGGGTTTGAAACTAGGGCTAGGGTTTCAAATTAGGGTTTTAAACTAAGGCTAGGGTTTCAAATTAGGGTTTTAAACTAGTGCTAGGGTTTCAAATTAGGGTTTAAAACTAAGGCTAGAGTTTCAAATAAGGGTTTTAAACTAGGGCTAGGGTTTCAAATTAGGGTTTTAAACTAGGGCCAAGGTTTCAAATTAGGGTTTAAAACTAGGGTTTCAAACTAGGGTTAGGGTTCCAAATTAGGGTTTCAAACTAGGGCTAGGGTTTCATATTATGGGTTAAAACTAGGGCTAGGGCTTCAAATTACGGTTTTAAACTCGGGCTAGGGTTTCAAATAAGCGTTTTAAACTAGGGCTAAATTTTCAAATTAGGGTTTAAATTTAGGGCTAGGGTTTCAAATAAGGGGTTTAAACTAAGGCTAGAGTTTCATATAAGGGTTTAAAACTAGGGCTAAGGTTTCAAATTAGGGTTTAAAACTAGGGTTAGGTTCTCAAATTAGGGTTTCAAACTAGGGCTAGGGTTTCAAATAAGGGTTTTAAACTAGGGCTAGGGTTTCAAATTAGGGTTTAAAACTAGGGCTAGGGTTTCCAATTAGGGTTTTAAACTAGGGCTTGGGTTCCAAATAAGCGTTTTAAACAAGGGCTAGTGTTTCAAATTAGGGTTTAAAACGAGGGCTAGGGTTTCAAATTATGGTTTTAAACCTGGGCTAGGTTTTCAAATTAGGGTTTCAAACTAGGGTTAGGGTTTCATATAAGGGTTTCAAACTAGGGCTAAGGTTTAAAATTAGGGTTTCAAACTAGGGCTAGGGTTTCAAATTAGGGTTTCAAACTAGGGTTAGGGTTCCAAACTAGGGTTTCAAACTAGGGCTAGGGTTTCATATTAGGGTTTAAAACTAGGGCTAGGGTTTCAAATTAGGGTTTAAAACTATGGCTAGGGTTTCATATAAGGTTTTAAAACTAGGGCTAAGGTTTCAAATTAGGGTTTGAAACTAGGGCTAGGTTTTCATATTAGGGTTTAAAACTAGGGCTAGGGTTTCATATTAAAGTAACAAACTAGGGCTCGGGTTTCAAATTAGTGTTTCAAACTAGGGTTAGGGTTCCAAATTAGGGTTTCAAACTAGGGCTAGGGTTTCATATTAAAGTAACAAACTAGGGCTCGGGTTTCAAATTAGTGTTTCAAACTAGGGTTAGGGTTCCAAATTAGGGTTTCAAAAATAGGCTCGGGTCTCAAATTAGGGTTTTAAACTAGGGCTAGGGTTTCAAATTAGGGTTTCAAACTAGGGCTAGGGTTTCATATTAAAGTAACAAACTAGGGCTCGGGTTTCAAATTAGTGTTTCAAACTAGGGTTAGGGTTCCAAATTAGGGTTTCAAACAAGGGCTAAGGTTTCAAATTAGGGTTTCAAACTAGGGCTAGGGTTTCATATTAAGGTAACAAACTTGGGCTGTGGTTTCAAATTAGGGTTTCAAACTCAGGCTAGGGTTTCAAATTAGGGTTTAAATATAGGGTTAGGGTTTCAAATTAGGGTTTAAATCTAGGGCTAGGGTTTCAAATAAGGGTTTTAAACTAGGGCTAGGGTTTCAAATTAGGGTTTTAAACTAGGGCTAAGGTTTCAAATTAGGGTTTAAAACTAGGGCTAGGGTTTCAAATTAGGGTTTCAAACTAGGGTTTGGGTTCCAAATTAGGGTTTCAAACAAGGGCTAGGGTCTCAAATTAGGGTTTTAAACTAGGGCTAGGGTTTCAAATTAGGATTTAAAACTAAGGCTAGAGTTTCAAATTAGGGTTTCAAACTAGGGCTAGGGTTACAAATTAGGGTTTAAAACTAGGGCTAGAATTTCAAATTAGGGGTTTAAACTAGGGCTAATGTTTCAAATTAGGGTTTAAAACTAGGGCTAGGGTTTCAAATTAGGGTTTTAAACTAGGGCTAGGGTTTCAAATTAGGGTTTCAAACTAGGGTTAGGGTTTCATATTAGGGTTTCAAACTAGGGCTAAGGTTTAAAATTAGGGTTTCAAACTAGGGCTAGGGTTTCATATAAGGGTTTAAAACTAGGGCTAAGGTTTCAAATTAGGGTTTGAAATTAGGGCTAGGGTTTCAAATTAGGGTTTAAAACTAGGGCTAGGTTTTCATATTAAAGTAACAAACTCGGGCTTGGGTTGCAAATTAGGCTTTAAAACTTGGTTTAGGGTTTCAAATTAGGGTTTTAAACTAGGGCTAGGGTTTCATATTAGGTTTTAAAACTACGGCTAGTGTTTCATATTAAAGTAACAAACAAGGGCTAGGGTTTCAAATTAGGGTTTCAAACTAGGGCTAGGGTTTCAAATTAGGGTTTCAAACTAGGGTTAGGGTTCCAAATTAGAGTTTCAAACAAGGGCTAGGGTCTCAAATTAGGGTTTCAAACTAGGGCTAGGGTTTCAAAATAGGGTTTAAAACTAGGGCTAGAATTTCAAATTAGGGTTTTAAACTAGGGCTAAGGTTTCAAATTAGGGTTTAAAACTAGGGCTAGGGTTTCAAATTAGGGTTTTAAACTAGGGCTAGGGTTTCAAATTAGGGTTTCAAACTAGGGCTAGGGTTTCATATTAGGGTTTAAAACTAGGGCTCGGGTTTCAAATTAGGGTTTAAAACTAGGGCTAGGGTTTCATATAAGGGTTTAAAACTAGGGCTAAGGTTTCAAATTAGGGTTTGAAACTAGGGCTAGGGTTTTAAATTAGGGATTAAAACTAGGGCTAGGTTTTCATATTAAAGTAACAAACTCGGGCTTGGGTTGCAAATTAGGCTTTAAAACTTGGTTTAGGGTTTCAAATTAGGGTTTTAAACTAGGGCTAGGGTTTCATATTAGGTTTTAAAACTAGGGCTAGGGTTTCATATTAAAGTAACAAACAAGGGCTAGGGTTTCTAATTAGGGTTTCAAACTAGGGTTAGGGTTCCAAATTCGGGTTTCAAACAAGGGCTAGTGTCTCAAATTAGGGTTTTAAACTAGGGCTAGGGTTTCAAATTAGGCTTTAAAACATGGGCTAGGGTTTCAAATTAGGGTTTTAAACTAGGGCTAAGGTTACAAATTAGGGTTTTAATCTAGGGCTAGAATTTCAAATTAGGGTTTTAAACTAGGGTTAGGGTTTCATATTAGGGTTTCAAACTAGGGCTAAGGTTTAAAATTAGGGTTTCAAACTAGGGCTAGGGTTTCAAATTAGGGTTTCAAACTAGGGTTTCAAACTAGGGCTAGGGTTTCATATTAGGGTTTAAAACTAGGGCTAGGGTTTCAAATTAGGGTTTTAAACTAGGGCTAAGGTTTCAAATTAGGGTTTAAAACTAGGGCTAGGGTTTCAAATTAGGGTTTAAAACTTGGGCTAGCGTTTCAAATAAGGATTTAAAACTAGGGCTAAGGTTTCAAATTAAAGTAACAAACTAGAGCTAGGGTTTCAAATTAGGGTTTCAAACTAGGGTTAGGGTTCCAAATTAGAGTTTAAAACAAAGGCTAGGGTCTCAAATTAGGGTTTCAAACTAGGGCTAGGGTTTCAAAATAGGGTTTAAAACTAGGGCTTGAATTTCAAATTAGGGTTTTAAACTAGGGCTAAGGTTTCAAATTAGGGTTTAAAACTAGGGCTAGGGTTTCAAATTAGGGTTTTAAACAAGGGCTAGGGTTTCAAATTAGGGTTTCAAACTAGGGTTAGGGTTTCATATTAGGGTTTTCAAAGTAGGGCTAAGGTTTAAAATTAGGGTTTCAAACTAGGGCTAGGGTTTCATATTAGGGTTTAAAACTAGGGCTCGGGTTTCAAATTAGGGTTTAAAACTAGGGCTAGGGTTTCATATAAGGGTTTAAAACTAGGGCTAAGGTTTCAAATTAGGGTTTGAAACTAGGGCTAGGGTTTCAAATTAGGGTTTAAAACTAGGGCTAGGTTTTCATATTAAAGTAACAAACTCGGGCTTGGGTTGCAAATTAGGCTTTAAAACTTGGTTTAGGGTTTCAAATTAGGGTTTTAAACTAGGGCTAGGGTTTCATATTAGGTTTTAAAACTAGGGCTAGGGTTTCATATTAAAGTAACAAACAAGGGCTAGGGTTTCAAATTAGATTTTCAAACTAGGGTTAGGGTTCCAAATTCGGGTTTAAAACAAGGGCTAGTGTCTCAAATTAGGGTTTTAAACTAGAGCTAGGGTTTCAAATTAGGCTTTAAAACGTGGGCTAGGGTTTCAAATTAGGGTTTTAAACTAGGGCTAAGGTTTCAAATTAGGGTTTCAAACTAGGGTTAGGGTTTCATATTAGGGTTTCAAACTAGGGCTAAGGTTTAAAATTAGGGTTTCAAACTAGGGCTAGGGTTTTAAATTAGGGTTTCAAACTAGGGTTTCAAACTAGGGCTAGGGTTTAAAATTAGGGTTTCAAACTAAGGTTTCAAACTAGGGCTAGGGTTTCATATTACGGTTTAAAACTAGGGCTAGGGTTTCAAATTAGGGTTTTAAACTCGGGTTAGGGTTTCAAATAAGCCTTTTAAACTAGGGCTAAGGTTTCAAATTAGGGTTTAAAACTAGGGCTAGGGTTTCAAATAAGGGTTTCAAACTAGGGTTTGGGTTCCAAATTAGGGTTTCAAACAAGGGCTAGGGTCTCAAATTAGGGTTTTAAACTAGGGCAAGGGTTTCAAATCAGGGTTTCAAAATAGGGCTAGGGTTTCAAATTAGGGTTTCAAACTAGTGTTTCAAACTAGGGTTAGGGTTCCAAATTAGGGTTTCAAACAAGGGCTAGTGTTTCAAATTAGGGTTTAAAACTAGGGCTAGAATTTCCAATTAGGGTTTTAAACTAGGGCTAGGGTTTCAAATTAGGGTTTTAAACTAGGGCTAGGGTTTCAAATTAGGGTTTTAAACTTGGGCTAGGTTTTCAAATTAGGGTTTCAAACTAGGGTTAGGGTTTCATATTAGGGTTTCAAACTAGGGCTAGGGTCTCAAATTAGGGTTTCAAACTAGGGCTAGGGTTTCATATTAGGGTTTTAAACTTGGGCTAGGTTTTCAAATTAGGGTTTCAAACTCGGGCTAGGGTTTCATATTAGGGTTTAAAAGTAGGGTTAGGGTTTCATATTAGGGTTTGAACCTAGGGTTAGGGTTTCAAATAAGGGTTTAAAACTAGGGTTAGGGTTTCATATTAGGGTTTTAAACTAGGGCTAAGGTTTAAAATTAGGGTTTCAAACTATGGCTTGGGTTTGAAATTAGGGTTTCATATTAGGGTTTTAAACTAGGGCTAAGGTTTAAAATTAGGGTTTCAAACTATGGCTAGGGTTTCAAATAAGCGTTTCAAACTCGGGCTAAGGTTTCAAAATAGGGCTAGGGTTTCAAACTAGGGTTTCAAACTAGGGTTTCAAACTAGGGCTAGGGTTTCATATTAGGGTTTAAAACGAGGGCTAGGGTTTCAAATTAGGGTTTTAAACTATGGCTAGGGTTTCAAATAAGCATTTCAAACTAGAGCTAGGGTTTCAAATTAGGGTTTTAAACTAGGGCTAGGGTTTCATATTAGGTTTTAAAACTAGGGCTAGGGTTTCAAATAAGGGGTTTAAACTAGGGCTAGGGTTTCAAATTAGGGTTTAAAATTAGGGCTAGCGTTTCAAATTAGGGTTTAAAACTAGGGCTAAGGTTTCAAATTAAAGTAACAAACTAGTGCTAGGGTTTCAAAGTAGGGTTTCAAACTAGGGTTAGGTTTTCATATTAGGGTTTCAAACTAGGGCTAAGGTTTAAAATTAGGGTTTCAAACTAGGGCTAGGGTTTCAAATTAGAGTTTCAAACTAGGGTTAGGGTTCCAAATTAGGGTTTCAAACTAGGGCTAGGGTTTCATATTAGGGTTTAAAACTAGGGCTAGGGTTTCAAATTAGGGTTTCAAACAAGGGTTAGGGTTTCATATTAGGGTTTCAAACTAGGGTTTCAAACTAGGGTTAGGGTTCCAAATTAGGGTTTCAAACTAGGGCTAGGGTTTCATATTAGGGTTTAAAACTAGGGCTAGGGTTTCAAATTAGGCTTTAAAACTAGTGCTAGGGTTTCATATAAGGGTTTAAAACTAGGGCTAAGGTTTCAAATTAGGGTTTGAAACTAGGGCTAGGGTTTCAAATTACGGTTTAAATTTAGGGCTAGGTTTTCATATTAAAGTAACAAACTAGGGCTAGGGTTTCAAATTAGGGTTTCAAACAAGGTTTAGGGTTTCAAATTAGGGTTTCAAACTAGGGCTAGTGTTTAATTTAAGGGTTTAAAACTCGGGCTAAGGTTTCAAATTAGGGTTTTAAACTAGGGCTAGGGTTTCAATTTAGGGTTTAAAAGTAGGACTAGGGTTTCATATTAAAGTAACAAACTAGGGCTAAGGTTTCAAATTAGGGTTTCAAACTAGGGTTAGGGTTCCAAATTAGGGTTTCAAACAAGGGCTAGGGTCTCAAATTAGGGTTTCAAACTAGGGCTAGGGTTTCAAATTAGGGTTTCAAATTAGGGCTAGGGTTTCAAATTAGGGTTTTAAACTAGGGCTAGGGTTTCATATTAGGGTTTAAAACTAGGGCTAGGGTTTCAAATAAGGGGTTTAAACTAGGGCTAGGGTTTCAAATTAGGGTTTTAAACTAGGGCTAAGGTTTCAAATTAGGGTTTCAAACTAGGGCTAGGGTTTCAAATTAGGGTTTCAAACTAGGGTTAGGGTTCCAAATTAGGGTTTCAAACTAGGGCTAAGGTTTCAAAATAGGGCTAGGGTTTCAATTTGGGTTTCAAACGAGGGCAAGGGTTTCATATTAAGGTAACAAACTAGGGCTAGGGTTTCAAATTAGGGTTTCAAACTCGGGCTAGGGTTTCATATTAGGGTTTAAAAATAGGGTTAGGGTTTTAAACTAGGGCTAAGGTTTAAAATTAGGGTTTCAAACTAGGGCTAGGGTTTTTTAATTTAGGGTTTCAAACTAGGGTTAGGGTTCCAAATTAGGGTTTCAAACTAGGGCTAGGGTTTCATATTAGGGTTTAAAACTAGGGCTAGGTTTTCAAATTAGGATTTTAAACTATGGCTAGGGTTTCAAATAAGCGTTTCAAACTCGGGCTAAGGTTTCAAAACAGGGCTAGGGTTTCAAACTAGGGTTTCAAACTAGGGTTTCAAACTAGGGTTAGGGTTCCAAATTAGGGTTTTTAACTAGGGCTAGGGTTTCATATTAGGGTTTAAAACGAGGGCTAGGGTTTCAAATTAGGGTTTTAAACTATGGCTAGGGTTTCAAATAAGCATTTCAAACTAGGGTTAGGGTTCCAAATTAGTGTTTCAAACTAGGGCTAAGGTTTCAAAATAGGGCTAGGGTTTCAATTTGGGTTTCAAACTAGGGCAAGGGTTTCATATTAAGGTAACAAACTAGGGCTAGGGTTTCAAATTAGGGTTTCAAACTCGGGCTAGGGTTTCAAATTAGGGTTTCAAACTCGGGCTAGGGTTTCATATTAGGGTTTAAAAGTAGGGTTAGGGTTTCATATTAGGGTTTGAAACTAGGGCTAGGGTTTCAAATTAGGGTTTCAAACTAGGGCTAGGGTTTCAAATTAGGGTTTCAAACTAGGGTTTCAAACTAGGGTTAGGGTTCCAAATTAGGGTTTCAAACTAGGGCTAGGGTTTCATATTAGGGTTTAAAACTAGGGCTTGGGTTTCAAATTAGGGTTTTAAACTATGGCTAGGGTTTCAAATAAGCGTTTCAAACTAGGGCTAAGGTTTCAAAATAGGGCTAGGGTTTCAAACTAGGGTTTCAAACTTGGTTTTCAAACTAGGGTTTCAAACTAGGATTAGGGTTCCAAATTAGGGTTTCAAACTAGGGCTAGGGTTTCATATTAGGGTTTAAAACTAGGGCTAGGGTTTCAAATTAGGGCTAGGGTTTCATATTAGGGTTTACAACTAGGGCTAGGGTTTTAAATTAGGGTTTTAAACTATGGCTAGGGTTTCAAATAAGCGTTTCAAACTAGGGCTAGGGTTTCAAATTAGGGTTTTAAACTAGGGCTAGGGTTTCATATAAGGGTTTCAAACTAGGGCTAGGGTTTCAAATTAGGGTTTTAAACTAGGGCTAGGGTTTCATATAAGGGTTTAAAACTAGGGCTAGGGTTTCTAATTAGGGTTTCCAACTAGGGCTAAGGTTTAAAATTAGGGTTTCAAACTAGGGCTTGGGTTTCAAATTAGGGTTTCAAACTAGGGTTTCAAACTAGGGTTAGGGTTCCAAATTAGGGTTTCAAACTAGGGCTAGGGTTTCAAATTAGGGTTTGAAACTAGGGCTAGGGTTTCAAATAAGGGTTTAAAACTAGGGCTAGGGTTTCAAATTAGGGTTTAAAACTTTAAAACAGCGCAGGTGTTGATTACTGTTTGCGGGGGATAAAACGTACGATTATCCTAGCACAGTATAAATGTTGATTGCTGTTTGCGGGGAATAAAAGACACAGTTCTAGCAAAAGCATATCAAGTCTCTGTGTATTCATTGTTGCTGCCGACCACTCACGATCCTGCATAAAAATATAAAGGTGAAGTAGTGTTTTCCACAAAACAATCTGTTATTCAATCATCTTAGTATTGACATTTTATTTTTCTAGCATTGCTAAAAAGAAATCTAATTGGGGCCTAGAAAGAACATTTATTAAAACTGTATTATGTTATCATTTCAACAATAGCAAAGGTTTTACAGTATGGCCTTTATAGGCCGACCACCTTTATGGATTTTTTTCTTACAAGGTGCAAAACACAATTGCACTGACGACTGCCAGGTTAGACTTTCTCCCTCATTTATACTGTGAGCCGTAATCCTTTGTTTATTCATTATTTAAATATGGACTCACAGGCACATGTCTCACACTTCAGATCTATTAAGGATCCTGTGTGGGCGGTGGTGCGGTCGCAGTAACCGTCATCACTCTCATCTCACCTCCAATTCACCCAAAGCATTGACTGACAAAACAGACAGCTGTCCACTGAATCAAAATGGGCTCTGCTTGTCCTGCTGAATATGTTCCATAAGGTAGTTAAAATTATATATATATATATATATATATATATATATATACATATATATATATATATATATATATACAGTATATGAAATGCATCATGTCAATGAGATGTCCCCACGATGACACAAAGACAAACGCGTGTGTGTGTGTGTAACAAGATGAGGATAGTTGCCAGTTCTGTCAGTCAGCTGTTGTTTTGCACTGCCCATGCCGGTTTTGTGCATCGTTTGGCTCAACTACTGGAGGGACTGACATCAAATCTGCCCCGTCGCTATCAGGTGTAAATGCCATTTATAAGTGAACGCTCTCAAATACGCATGATGAGTGTCTGTATTGTGTCTATGTTGTGGAACAGTGTGGTCAGGAAAGATACCAAAGGTTTATAAATATCAATCACATGTGCTGTACAAATATTTTAATAACTGCTTGACACCAAAAAATAAAAAGAACAATAATATGCTGACAGACGTTCTGTTTTGTTTGGAGCGAGCCCTCCTTTAAAGACAACATTTGTATAGTGGAACATCGAAGGTTGAATTAACACATCACTTACTCACTTTGCATTTCAAAACAAATTCCCCATAGATACAATGAAGTGAAATGTCTGCATTCAAGGATATAAGTAACATTTCAAATAAAAGGCTAAAAATAAATAACGCAATGTATATTGAGTAGGCTACGGAAGCGTATTGCATTCACTTGAAAGAAAAAACAAAACAAATTTTTGTTATTTTTTGGGGCATCTTTGTTTTTTGTGTAATTTTTAAAATGTTGTTTTTCTGAATATTTTTTCTGTCATTAAAACAATATTCAGAAAAACGAGGAAAACTGCTCAGAAAATCAGGAAGAAACACTGCTCAGAAAAAAAGGGATTTAAAAAAAATGTTTAAACAAAAAAATATTCCGAAAAAAAGAACACCAGCTTGTTTCTTGGAGTATTTATTTTATTTTATTTTCACCTCTGAACTCCAAGTGACTTGTTGCAGACTCGCTAATGGCGGACACTTTCTCGCATACCTCAAACGTACCTTTAACTATATGACTTACTGCTTCAGGTAAGGCATGTATCGTAATTAGTAACACATACAGTATTGGTAATAGTTGATGCTTTATTTACTGTATACTATTAGTCTAATGTAAGCTAGGTATGTCGTCTTATGGAGCATGTAAGTATCCGAACATCTCAATCGATTGCATTATTTTTGTTTCTACAAAAGCATATTGCATCCGGGAAAATGTCTCGCATTACCGAGTCTGCAACATTACCGAATCACTTGGAGTTCAGAGGTAAAAAAAAAAAAAATGCAAATTACTTCTGTTTTTAAATACCCCCCCCCCCCCCCCCCCCGTTATCTGAATATTTTTTTCCCAGGTTTTTTGTGTAATTTTTCCTCCTTTTTTGGGAATATTTTCCCACTTTTTTCAGAATTGTTATAACAGGAAAAAAAAATCAATAAAACTGAAAAAAAAAATCTTAAAAACAGACCATTAAAAACATTACATATAAAATAAAGCTCTCCTTCCCCCAAAAAAATTGTCAAAAGAAAACCACACCCCCCAAAATTTATTTTTTACCTCAAATTAATGCAATACACTTCCATACAAGCTAACAGTTAAGTTTCTACAGAAGCGTATTGCATGCGGGAAAGTGTCCGCCATTAGCAAGTCTGCAACAAGTCTCTTGGAGTTCTGAGGTAAAATAAAAAATTAAATAATTTATTTTTTATATGTCAGAAAAAATTATTCAGTAAAACAGAAAAAAAATTACACACACAAAAAAAATCTCCCTAAAAATTATTATTTTTGGTCCCACGTTCCATATAGCGTGATGACTTGTAAATAAATAATCAATTTGTAAACCTGCTCCCGTTTCCTTCTTTCCAAGAAGTTCTTGGAGTGCCCCCCCGTGGCTGGTTGCGGTAGGTGTACAAAAAAAAATCAAATCAAAATCACTCTCCTCCATGTTCTAAGAAACCACTTCAGATACGAATTTTCCACAGGGCTTGTCCTCATTAGGGTCAAGGGGGAGAGATGGAACCCATCCCACTTGATTTAGGCGTCAACCAATCACAGGGCACATGTAGACAAACAAGCCTTCACACGATGGTTTTCAGTTCTTGTAACATACATATTTTTGGAATGTGTTCACAAAGTATATCAACACGGAGTTTTATTTTATTTATATTTTAGTACCTGTGTTTTGTCTTTGCATATTATCTAGATGGTATTAGTTGTGTGGAAAGGCACTAATAATAATTGCAAAATATAAGGTTCTCAAATGTTAATAAAGTATTTGGACCACAAGACAAATATAGCATTGTAAAATATTTATTTTCAAACTCTTCCACGACCTGTAATGAAGAAGAAGAAAGAAAAAGAAAGTGGCAAAGGACAGTTTGAAGTTGTTAGGAATTTGAATGAAAATGACTCATCAATTTGATCCCCTTTTACAAAATGATGAATATCCTTGATGTTCTTGAACAACGATACACTTTTCTTACGTGTCCTGTTAACATTCTAATCAACTATACATTTAGACTGCTGGATATATATCATAGATCCATTTTTATTTGGTCTTCATAGAGCTAAAACAATATCTTGGTCTTTTGGTCACAAACAAAAGCTACACAGTACATAATTGAACATAAATGACTACATGAGCAACTGAATTTGTTAGTTGAGATGACTTGAGTAGCGTAGCTGCACGAACGAGGTTGACTTTGCCTTTCAGCTATTCTTGAACAGCTGACGATATGTTTGACATTCGACAGCGGCACAAATTAAAACATGTATCACTCAGGATTCATTCCTTTCAAGTATGTCCATGTGTTATATTTGTTTCATCGGTGTGAGGGTCCTCACGCTTGATGATCAGCAGATGACCAATGTGAACAGTAACAAGAAAGGATGCCTGCTCTGTGCGTACAATAAAAGGGCGTGTTCCCGTTTCGGATTTGGGCCAACCACTTATGTTTGTCATGATGCTGTCACAGCGAGGTGATCAGCAAGTCAATTAGCGAAGACGAAATAAACACTCCATGGAAGATTTCGAGTGTCAGTATTTAGCCTCACTGAAGAGATTGGGGCGCTGTGGGAAAAAAATAAAATAAAGTTGCGGCGCACCAATTCAATTGCTTGAGAATCTCCATCACTTTACGGTGGCCCTGGTTGAAGATGACATTTTATTTTATTATTTAAAAAAAAAAAAAAAAAAAAAAAGGTAAACAATAGAAAGCTTAGACAGGACGTCTCACCCACACCTAGTTCATTCCAAAGGCGTTCAATGGCTTTGAGGTCAGGTCACTTATGTTTTTCCAAAACCAGACCTAATTTTATGCTAGAACAGAAATAACAGAATCCCGAAAGTTAGAAGCATACAATTTTCAAATATAAAAATTCTTAGATAAAAAATATAGAAAAACAACTGAATCCACTACAATTACAATGAATTCAAGCAAGTGTACATTAATGCCATCAGTAACCAATAATAATAATAATGTCTTTATAATTCAGATTCTGTGAAAAACGAAGAAGTCAAATTAAACCTCAGATTAATTAATTGAGAAATGTGTCGCATGTTTAAAAAAAAATGTTTTAATGGTGTAGAGTAGTTTGTCCACAGTGATATCAAATAGAGCATCACGACACCATACTGAGGCACCCTTAAAACGCATCCTTAACACTGCTGGGTCAAAAATAACCCAATTGTGGTCAAAAAATAGGAACTTCTGATACTTTGGTAAATTCGACTCAACTTCAGGTTGTTTTGTATCAAAGCAGCAGTTTTTTTTGTGTTGTTTTACAAAAATATTGGGTGTGATGGGTAAAAAAAAAAAAAAAAAAAACCAATATTGGTCAAAAATTAAACCTACCTACTTCTTAGGTCAATTTGATTTTGGGTTGTTTTGTATTAAAGCAACCCAATTTTTTTAGGTTTTGTACAAAAAAAAAGGTAAAAAATAATAATAATGCAGAAAGTTGGGTCAAATTGACTCAAATAGTGTGTTGGTCCAACTTTTAACCAAAATTGGGTTATTTTTGGCCCAGCATGGCTAATGCTACATTTTAATGACATGGATTAATGGTGAGCACCTACACTTCAATCACATGTTACCTATTGCTATTGTGGTCCCAACAGTTTTAAGGGTGTAGGAACTATACACCCTTAAAACTTCTGGGTAAAAAACAAACAAATTTTGATGAAAAATTGGACCAACTGACCCAAGTAGCGAATAAGTAATTTTTTGAGAGTTGTTTTCTACAAAATAAAAATAGGCTCTGATAGGTCAAAACTAACCCAGAAAGTTGACCCAAAAATAATTTTTTTGACAAAGCCGTGTTAAGAGGGTTCACACGTAGGTACGAAGGGTACAAGTGGAATCTCGGAAAGTTTTCTTTCATGTGAAGAAACTCAAGACTTTTTGAAGACAAAAGGAATAAAATGTTCTTCAGTGGCCTGAATTTAAGCCAAAGTATCTGGAAAAGCATTTCCAGATGACTCACACAAAATTTTTATTTTTAGTTATTTTAATTTTTTATTCATTATTTCCATTATTGCGGGATGCGATGGAGGGGTGTCATGTGTGTGTGCATATGTATATACGGGGGGTGCATGTGTGTGCAGTGGCGTATGTTTTCATAGACATCTTCATCGGCATTTCCATTCTCTCTCAGCCTCACTTGGAAAAATGATTTCTCAGAAACGGTTGACAGACAAACGTGGTCAAAACACGTGGGCGTGAGGGGTTCAGACAAACAGGCAGGGAGGGCAGCCAAACATTATGAAAGCTGTCCACAGCCATGTCACAAGTGATGAGAGCGATGGAGAGGCGCGCGCGCGCGTGTGTGCAAGTTCGGGTGGTGGCCTATTAGGGCAGCGTTATCAGGGTTTATAAATTTTATCCCTGCAGGTTGCACAGCTGCTTCCTCCTCACCTGGATCTCACGTCCATCACAAGTCGAGATGGGGACCGTGTCACTGTGCAGACGCAGAATGGAAATGTCAGTGGTCAATTAGATACCAAGTGACATGATGGGATTAATGGCTGTTCAAATTGCATTTTGATGAAAAGGGTTGGAAACAAACACATTACAAATATGATTTAAAATTTCTAAGTGTGATTTAAAAAAAAAAATACAAATTCATTGTACACCTTTGACGTCATCTGCATTCATGTTCATGTGAAAGACTCTCAGGTTCTGCAACAAAATCCTCCCAAATTTGACAAGATTGAGGACATGGCAATGTTGACCTTCCTCCACGAGCCCGCCGTGCTGTTTCATCTCAAAGAGCGTTACGCAGCATGGATGATCTACGTGAGTAAAGCTGCAGCATATAAACAAGTACACCTTGTCAATGGCAACGTTAAGTATTCGAAGTTATGAGGACAGCGATACATGTATTCCAAAATGAAAGCAGTCAAAGAGTTTATTTACACTTTGTTTATGTAATGAATTTATTCATTATTGCCAGACCCACTCTGGGCTGTTCTGTGTGACTGTCAACCCTTACAAGTGTGCTAGAACAGCACAAATGGAATACAACCTCACGTTTTAACAGATGTGCTGCTTTTAATATCGTGACATGACAACGACGAAATTGTGGCAATTATAATATTGTGATGTCACGATATTGCTGTAATAGTTACAGCACTAGTATAGAACTCAAGTCAAGTCAAGTTTACCCACAGTTGACAAATATTAACAACATCTCCTGATTGAATCACGAGAGGGCAAGGAAAAACTCAAGGAACCCCATCAGGGGAAAAACTCCACTACTGTCTCTAATGGGGTATATGCCACGAAGGAGGCGGGACTTCAGACTTCCTGGTTTTCACACATCAGCTCTGTTTCCGTTTCCTGTTTGCGACGTGTGGGCCGCGTCCCAGTTCTTGCGCTTCCGCCTTTATGCCCCTCTGTTGCGCGTTCCCGTCGACGGGTGCCAGTGTGTAGCGCACCCGTGCGTCTGTCTCAGTTGTCCGAAGCATTTCAGAGAGTTGAGACGATGGGCGGGAGGGAGCACACGGTTGTAACGCCGCCAAAACGACGCTGATGTGTGAAACCCGGAAGTCAGAAGTCCGTGGCATCTACCCCATAGTATTTTGGTTACTTTATATACTGTACATAGCTTCATGGCAGGGGCAAAACAATGGAACACATAATTATATATTGTTTTTAACTTATCTTCTATCAAGAACATTACATGTTGAAAATCAAGTCAGTCGAAACTGAGCATTGTATTTCATCTCATATGATTGTGCATGTGTTCCCAATAATGTGCATGTTCAGTTTTTCAGCTACGTATGCTATACTGACAACTAACTTTGTGATTCCAGCGGAGAATCTGGTGCAGGACAGACTGTGAACACAAAGCGAGTCATCCAGTATTTTGCAAGCATTGCGGCTGGAGGCACTAAGAAAGATCCCAATGCCAAAGTCAAGGTACACAAATGATGAGATGACAAAGGCGTGAGATGGTTGCTCCCCAGCCAGAATTGACCAACGAGACATATTAACACGTTACTATTAAAATATCACATAAGACGATGAATACGTTAGTCAAGGGAAGCCCATTATAGGTACGACAGCATACTGTATGATGGTAGACAGATAGAGCAATAGGAATTTATTTGGCCACATCCCCCGTTAGAAAGAAGGTGTGTACACTTTAATTACATTTCCTTTTGAGCAGGGGTGTGTAGACTTTTAGATCCACTGTTGATAGACAGAAAGTGTCTTTTTTTCAGCATAGCCAATATTCCTTTACAACAGGGGACCTTGGAGGATCAAGTCATTCAAGCTAACCCTGCTCTGGAGGCTTTTGGAAATGCCAAAACCATTAGGAATGACAACCCCTCCAGATTTGTAAGTTACTTTTTGCATTTTTGTTACATAGCAATATGCTATCAGACATGAATATGTCTTCATGCGTGACAACTCCATTCATCAGGGTAAATTCATCCGAATTCACTTTGATACCAGAGGAAAGTTGGCTTCTGCTGATATTGAAACATGTAAGAAGAAAGAACCTGCTAAGTTAAACACATACCTCTTAATAATGATCTCCTATTCAACTTGTTAGATCTTCTGGAAAAATCCCGAGTCACCTTCCAGCTTAAAGATGAGCGCGATTACCACATCTTTTACCAGATTCTGTCCAACAAGAAGCCAGAAATTCTGGGTCAGTTTTGTGTGAGCGATGAACACTAAAAGGCCAACTGCTGCTTTTGTTTTGCTTCATGCAGTCTGCCTTCCAACTGTCGTATCCTTATGCCCTTGTCTCACACTCTTTGTCATTCAGAGATGCTGTTGATCGCAAACAATCCTTATGGCTACGCCTTCATCTCTCAGGGAGAAACACAAGTGGCCTACATTGATGATGCGGATGAACTGATGGCAACAGATGTCAGGCTTCTTCTTTTTCTCTTTAAATTTCAATGATGTTATTACCTGTGTACGACCTCACATCGTATAACTAGCTATCATTAAAATAGTTATGCAGTATTTCTGTTTGACAGAGTGCATTTGATGTGCTGGGCTTCACACAAGAGGAAAATAACTCGGTGTACAAGCTGACAGGTGCCGTCATGCACTACGATAACATGAAGTTTAAGCAGAAGCAGCGTGAGGAACAGGCAGAAGCTGATGGCACCGAAGGTCAGAGCAATCCTGTGTCACGTTAACGTAATCTGGCACAAGTAGGTCGTTTGACTGAATTTGATGTTCGTCTTCAGATGCTGACGAAGCAGCTTATCTGATGGGCCTGAACTCTGCTGACCTCATCAAAGGTCTCTGTCATCCAAGAGTTAAAGTGGGAAATGAGTGGGTCACTAAGGGACAAAATGTCGCTCAGGTGAGAAATGAAGAAATTCAGGATGTTGTTTGTCAAATGAAGGACACTATATATCTTTTTTTTCATATAGTTCATTTTGGTTATCAAAATGTTGTGGCCAATTTGTGTTTATTGTTGCTGTCTTAAAGGTGTACTATGCTATCGGAGCTCTATCAAAGGCTGTTTACGAGAAAATGTTTCTGTGGATGGTTGTCAGAATCAACCAGTCGTTGGAGACCAAGCAGCCTCGCCAATACTTCATCGGTGTTTTGGATATTGCTGGATTTGAGATCTTTGACGTGAGCTCTATTATTTTTTATTTTAGTAGCAAAAAGGACTTTTGTGCTTCAAATCTGGCCATATGTACATACACTCCAAGAATATGAATTGAGGCCAGTTTCCGTTTGCTTAAACTTTAATTTCCATGTATTTACATCTAGATCATACCCAACTTTTCATTTACAGCACTTTGTTTGCTATAACTACATCAAGCCTGAGACAACAATTTTTTGTGATACGTTTCTAGGTTTTTAACACTGCCTATTTTGGTTGTTGTTTGCCTTGGTCTCCTCTTTATTAGGTAAAAAGCATGCTCTTTAGGGTTTAGGTCTGGAGACTGACTTGGCCAGTCTAAAACTTTGAAATTTCCTGCTCCAGATTAACCTTTGTTATTTTTGGCAGGGTGTTGCACATCAGATCTGAATGAAGGGGAATATAGAGTAGGCCTACATATTGATGGTCTCATTCATCTTTTGATGTAAATCCTGAATATTTTCAGTCTGCAGCAAACATAGAGCCTATAATGTTCTAATACTCGTAATTTTGGAGGGGAGTGTACAAGGGCAGACTTTCAAACGAACAACTGATTATCAACTTTCTATTCCAGTTCAACACCTTTGAACAGCTGTGTATCAACTTCACCAATGAAAAACTGCAACCGTTTTTCAACCATCACATGTTTGTGCTGGAGCAAGAAGAATACAAGAAGGAAGGCATTGAATGGACCTTCATAGATTTTGGTATGGACTTGCAAGCCTGTATTGACCTGATTGAAAAGGTGAGACTGGTTATTATAACAACATTTTGTAAAAAGCTTTCCCAAAGAAAGTTTTATTACTTCTGATCTTTCTTCCTCCCTAGCCAATGGGTATCATGTCCATCCTTGAAGAAGAGTGCATGTTCCCCAAAGCTAGCGATACCACCTTTAAAGCTAAGCTCTACGACAACCATCTAGGAAAATCCAGCAACTTTCAGAAGCCCAGAATCGTCAAAGGGAAACCAGAAGCCCATTTTGCCCTGATGCACTATGCCAGAACTGTTGATTACAATATCAAAAACTGGTTGGTGAAGAACAAGGATCCTTTAAATGAGACTGTTGTTGGACTTTACCAGAAGTTTAATCTTAAACTATTGTCAATACTCTTTGTAAATTATGCTGGAGCAGATTCAGGTACCAGTGACTAGATTTGCTTTGTGAATTTACCAAACTGTAAGATTATTTTATAGTGTCATAATTTGCCCTGGACAGCTATGACTGAAGGCAAGAAGGAGAAGAAGAGAAAAGGTTCATCTTTTCAAACCGTTTCTGCCCTTCACAGTGTATGTTTCGGATTACTCTGGTTCTTAATCATCATTCTACATGAAAACAACTTGTTGCTATAACTCATAATGGATTCATCCATATTAATAGGAGAATCTGAACAAGTTGATGACCAACCTGAGGTCTACTCACCCCCATTTTATACGCTGCATCATCCCCAATGAGACCAAGACTCCTGGAGCCATGGAGAACCCTCTGGTGATGCACCAGCTGCGCTGTAATGGCGTACTGGAGGGCATCCGAATCTGCAGGAAGGGCTTCCCCAACAGGATCCTCTATGGGGATTTCAAACAGAGGTATTATATACTATATGGACTATATTATATGTAATCATAAACCATGGAAAAACCATGGATTCACATTTTATAGTCCAAAGCAGCCAGTGTTGCATTTCATACCAATAATTCTGATGTATGCATAAGTGAAGGAAACTAACAGCTACAACCACAAATTAATGAAACAATATCAGGTGCTATGGCGGTTCAGTTCTGTCATATTTTAGCCTTATGACACCCACTACACAAACTGTATGCTTTGAGAACGGGGCCAAAATGCAAATGTTTTATTGTTTGCTGCACTGCGGTGGCTGATCAGATAGAACATCCCCTTCACATTTCTGAGGTTGGGGGGCCTCATATCTGGGCTATAGTCTTGCCATGTGGAGTTTGCATGTTCTTCCTCAGCTTCTGTGGGTTTATTCTGGGTACAGTTTCCAGTTTCCTCTCACATTTTGAAAACAAATTATTCTTAGGTGTGAATGTGAGCGTGAATGCTTATTTGTCTGGTTGCCTGCAATTCGCTCGCGACCAGTCCAAGGTATACCCCGCATCTCGCCCAAAGTCAGCTGGAATGGGCCCCCACCTCACCTGCTGCCCTATAATGAGGATAAGTGGTATCTAAAATGGACAGAAATCTGTTATACATAATTTTTAACAAAAATTGTAAGATTTAGGTTAAGCAGAGGACTTCATTACTGGAACCCAACATCTCTGTTGAGCAACTTAACTTGATGCTACCAAGACAGTATATTATATTTTACGACAGGGGATATCTAGTTGAATACATTTCATTTGGTGAGCATTTCCCCCCTTAATAGTTATATTGTTGTATGTTTGCAGTAAAGTGGTCTAATTTAAAAAAAAAATTATGCCAATTGCAAGGTCTCTAAGGGTTACAGTCTTTACACATGTAAAAACAATATTTACTTTGGTTATGAATACTTATAACTAAAAATGGGTCTAATTTGATCTCAAAGGTATCGCATTTTGAATCCTGCTGCCATCCCTGAGGGACAGTTTATTGACAGCAGAAAGAGAGCCGAGAAGCTCCTTAGTTCACTGGATATTGATCACAACCAATACAAGTTTGGGCATACTAAGGTGCTACTTTTTGTTCTTCTGGTTCTTAAGGATCATTAAACATTATTCCTATATATCAGGAGGAAATTAATGCGCATTCTGACATTGACAGGTGTTCTTTAAAGCTGGACTGTTGGGTCTGCTTGAGGAAATGAGAGATGAACGTCTCTCCAAAATCATCACTGCCATTCAAGCTAGATCTCGTGGTCTTTTGTCTCGTATTGAATATCAGAAGATGGTGGAGCGCAGGTATTTTATCTTTCACATTGGCACAATATACAACATTTACATTTGTAATAATATGAACTATTACAGTGTTTTTAATAGTATTAACACAGCTGGTATGTCTGCTTAAAAAAAATATACATCAGAGATGCGCTATTAGTGATCCAGTGGAATATCCGTTCATTCATGGGGGTAAAAAATTGGCCTTGGATGAAGCTGTTCTTCAAGATCAAACCTCTTTTGAGATCTGCTGAAGCAGAAAAGGAAATGGCCAACATGAAGGAAGAATTTCTGAAGTTGAAAGAAGCTTATGCAAAGTCTGAAGTACGGCGAAAAGAATGACCTGCAGCTTCAAGTTCAAGCAGTCAGTACAGCAAACAAAACATAATTACCGGTCCATTCCTAAAGGTTGTTGTTAATAACTAATACCATTTGGCAGGAACAAGATAATCTTTGTGATGCTGAGGAAAGATGTGAGGGGCTGATTAAAAATAAAATCCAGATGGAAGCAAAAGCTAAAGAGTTAACTGAACGTCTGGAAGATGAGGAAGAAATGAATGCTGAATTAACAGCAAAGAAGAGGAAGTTAGAGGATGAGTGTTCTGAACTGAAGAAGGACATTGATGACTTGGAGTTAACTGGCCAAGGTGGAGAAAGAGAACCATTGCCACTGAGAAGAAGGTACCTGCTATTTGTTTTAGTCTCCTCTTGTGTGAGAAGCATGATCCTTATACTGCTCCATATTGCAGCAGGGGAGACTTTTTTTCTTGTGCATAGGTGTTATAGTTTAGAGTTGAAATTCAATCCAAACCAAAAGTACACAAATCATGTAAAGTTTGAATACAGATTTCTGATTTCTCCCATGCAGGTAAAGAACCTGGTTGAAGAAATGGCAGCTTTGGAGGAAATCATCGCCAAGCTAACCAAGGAGAAGAAAGCTTTACAAGAAGCTCATCAGCAAACGCTGGATGACCTTCAGAGTGAAGAAGACAAAGTCAACACTCTGACCAAGGCCAAGTCAAAACTAGAGCAGCAAGTGGATGATGTATGTGTTTCTTTCAAATTTTGTGATATGCCTTTATTATGCTGCAAATAAACTGTTTTTTAAATTTTGTTGTTTTTAGCTGGAAGGGTCTCTTGAACAAGAGAAGAAGGTTCGAATAGACCTTGAGAGAGCAAAGAGAAAGCTAGAGGGAGACTTAAAGTTGACCCAAGAAACTCTTATGGACCTGGAAAAATGATAAACAACAGCTGGATGACCGTTTGAAAAAGTAGACACTCACGAGGCTGATTAATGTCACTCATTAGGAGCCTTAATAATCCTTCTTTGTCAGCTTAATGGGAAAATTGAAGATGAGCAAGCTGTAATAATACAGCTACAGAAAAAGCTGAAAGAGCTACAGGTAAAAACTGCACAGCTAGATACAACAAATAATTATTGAAATTTAATCTCAAATATCTCACTAATTTAACCAACAGGCTCGTGTCGAGGAGCTGGAGGAAGAGCTTGAGGCAGAGCGAGCTGCCCGAGCAAAAGTGGAGAAGCAGAGAGCAGACCTGGCAAGGGAGCTGGAGGAGATCAGCGAGAGGCTGGAGGAGGCTGGTGGAGTCAAGCAAAAACTGGAGAAGGAGAAGAGCGAGCTGAGGCTGGAACTGGATGATGTCGTATCCAATATGGAACATATTGTGAGGTCAAAGGTAAGCCATTTTGGCTGCTGACTGTTAGCCAGAATCTGAAGATAAGGTCTTTTTATAGGTTTGCTTGGAGAAGACCAACAGAACTTTGGAGGATCAAATGAATGAATACAGGAATAAGTGTGATAAACATCAACGATCCCTGAATGACTTCAGCACTCAGAAAGCAAAGCTTCAGGCTGAGAACGGTCAGTAAAACTACTGTATATAAGGAAGAGATGTAAAAAAAAAAAATGTTGGATACAGAATTAAGAAATGCATAAAACCTTTCTAGATGAGTTTTCCAGACAGCTAAAGGAGAAAGACGCTCTAATTTCTCAGCTGGCAAGAGGAAATCATTCTTTAACCAGCAACTTGAATATCTGAAACGACAACTGGAGGAAGAAGTAAAGGTATGACTATAGAACATGTAAATAATGTCACTGTGTGTCTCAAAATGAACCACTTTGAAATGATCTGTTCATTCAGGCTAAGAATGTTTTAGCCCATGCTGTGCAGTCTTCTCGCCACGACTGTGACCTGCTCAGAGAGCAGTATGAGGAGGAGCAGGAAGCCAAGGCTGAACTGTAGCGCGGCACGTCCAAGGCCAACTCTGAGGTGGCTCAGTGGAGGACTAAGTATGAAACTGATGCCATCCAAAGGACTGAAGAACTGGAAGAGGCTAAGTATGTTCAATACATGTTATATATCAATTGAACTCCACTAAAACGTGAAAAAAACAACAACAAAAACTGCCAGCCTCGTGTCTTCCCATCTCATTGTACAGTATTAAGATCAGCATTGAAGGAAAGTAATGAAGTACAGATACTTTGTTATTGTATAATTGGTATATTTCACCAATGGATGATGAGATGTATAAAAAGGAGTAAATACAGATGTAACCGCAAATTCAGAAAGGAAAGAAACTATTTTGTGTGCAGTTAAGTTTTTATTTTTCTTGAACCAAGTTATCAAAATGCATCCATCCATCCATTTTGTATATCGGGTCGCTGGCGTGCTGGAGCCAATTGTAAATAATTGACAGTACAAATTAGCTTTTATTTTTGTACTTTTCAGTCTTTACTTGTGTTTCATGAATCAGTACTTTAAGCAGAGTCTGTTCAACAGTGTAAGAGTACTGGACTTTTGAAAATTATGACAGGAAGAGTTCTAGTAAAGGAAAATAGGCAATATAGGAACTTGACTTGACTATACTGTGTATCATGTTGTTCAAAATCAAAGGGGCTTTTACTTTTACTTGAGAACTCATCACTCAGGGCTTATAAAATTTCAGTTGGGAACTTTGACTACCAGAACACTGACAAGTAAAATCGTACCCCCTGCGGAAACAGTAAATCGGGATCTCTTGACAAGGATTACAATTCCAAATAATAACCCTGAATACCCAGGAACAGAAGCTGGCTCAGCGTCTTCAGGATGCTGAGGAGGCTGTGGAAGCAGTAAATGCTAAATGTTCCTCTCTGGAGAAAACAAAACACAGACTGCAAAATGAGATTGAAGATCTCATGGTGGATGTGGAGAGGTCAAATGCTGCTGCTGCTCTGGACAAGAAGCAAAGAAACTTTGACAAGGTCAATATATATATATATACATATATTTTGCCATAAGCTCAATATCTTTGTTTATTCTGCTCATTCAGGGCCCATACACTGGTGGACTCATAGTATGATGAGTAAATGTAAACAGGAAAAGTATGTGAGCTCTTGGGAATTTTGTAGAATTCACATTTGATACATTTGATAACCAATTTATACAGGTTCACTTCACATACTTTTTCTTGCAACATTATGCATACAATAGATTGCAATTTTTGAACTCTTGCTTTACATCTTCATTCTCAGGTTCTGTCTGAGTGGAAACAGAAGTGTGAGGAATCTCAGTGCGAGCTGGAGGGCTCCCAGAAAGAAACCCAAAGTTTGAGCACTGAGCTCTTCAAGTTAAAGAATTCCTACGAAGAGCCTCTTGATCACCTAGAAACTGTCAAGAGAGAGAACAAGAATTTACAGGGTAATATGAGGACATCTACCTGGCACAGATGGTATTTAATTGCGTTCTTAAGAAACCAACTAATTGTAAACATTTGCCAATAATAGAGGAGATCTCTGACCTCACTGAGCAACTCAGTGAGGGAGGAAAGGCTATTCATGAGTTGGAGAAAGTTCGTAAACAGCTGGAGCAGGAAAAGGGAGAAATTCAGTCTGGTCTTGAGGAAGCCGAGGTAAACTCGTCTAAACTTGGGTTTGTTTGTGCCGTTTACAACCATTATACAACTGCATAAATGATTCAACAATTTGGCATCTGTGACAGCCCTCCTTGGAGCATGACGAGGGCAAAATTTTGAGAGCCCATCTTGAGTTCAACCAGATCAAGGCAGAGATGGAGCGCAAACTAGCAGAGAAAGACGAGGAGATGGAACAGTGCAAGAGGAACATGCAGAGGACAATCGAAACCTGCAGAGTTCTCTAGAAGCTGAGTGTCGAAGCAGAAATGAGGTCCTCCGTTTGAAGAAGAAAATGGAGGGCGATCTCAATGAAATGGAAATTCAGCTAAGTCAAGCCAACAGGCAGGCATCTGAGGCTCAGACGCAACTCAAATCAGTTCATGCACATCTGAAGGTAAATTGGTACAAATACACTATAGAAGTACTGGTTAGTAAAATGAATATGGTTGATATCATCATATGAAGGATTGCCAACTTCAGCTGGATGAGTCTGTCCGTGCCAATGATGATCTCAAAGAGAACATTGCGATAGTGGAGAGACGTAACAACCTCATTCAGGCTGAGGTGGAGGAACTGAGGGCTGCTCTCGAGCAAACTGAAAGAAGTCGCAAACTTGCTGAGCAAGAGTTGCTGGACGTTACTGAGAGGGTGCAGCTACTGCACTCACAGGTGAAGGACCTTTATCATTGCACGGCAAAAACACAGATGGTTTATGGAAATATTGCACATTTTTCAAAGCCTCTGAAACTGTGAAGCTAAAGTTCTTTGTACGCTAATATTTCTTATAATATTTAGAACACCGCTCTGATAAACCAAAAGAAAAAACTGGAAGCAGATAAGCCAGCTTCAGACAGAAGTAGAAGACGCAGTCCAGGAGTGCAGGAATGCTAAAGAGAAGGCCAAGAAGGCCATCACAGATGCTGCCATGATGGCAGAAGAGCTGAAGAAAGAGCAGGACACCAGTGCTCACCTGGAGCGGATGAAGAAGAACATGGAGCAAACCATCAAAGACCTGCAGCACCGTCTGGATGAAGCTGAACAAATTGCGATGAAGGGAGGGAAGAAGCAGATGCAGAAGCTTGAGGCTAGGGTAAGAGTAACAATTTTGGTTTGCGGCCGAGTTACCATTTTTTATTCTGATGCTTATTGTCAGAGTAACTACAAGGATTTAAAAAAGACATTAATTTGAAATATGAATATTTGATTAACTATTATAAGCAATTTTAAAAAGCTTGTTAAATTTGAACACCATATTGCAACTAGATTCACTATTAAAAGTTAAGTTTGTCTCTCCGTAATGACTGGTTAGTAAGTAGATAGATAACAATGTAGATGTCATCAATGTCTTTCTGGCTAGTCGTAATTCAATTTTGAATCATTCAATTTTGGCGTCATGCATAAGCTTTACACAGTAGCTGCAGTTACGCTTTAGGCCAGAGGTAGCAGTCATGAGTAAAAAAGCAACCAAGTCCACAATGATCATTTAAACCAACATTAAACTTAAGTTTAATCTTACATACGAGTATAGCGTTAATATTTTAGATCATTAGGGCGAGAATGATATTAGTTCACAAAATATTAATTTTCTTTGGAACACACTTTATTTTGTTGATCAGCAAGCAGCCACTTTTTGGGGGCTTTTCCACTCCTGCTGTAATCAATCCCTATCGATTGTGTTATTGGCAATAAATTATACAGTTCATCATAAATTAGCAGATGAAAGTATCTGAAAATGTTTGGGGAACACTATTCTCTATCAATGCTATTGAAACTAAGTTGTTCAAACTTGCTTTTGTATGTTAATTTTTTTTAAAGAGATTTGTTTTTGGTTAGGTTAAAGAACTGGAGAGTGAGGTGGAAATGGAACAGAAGAAAAGCAGTGAAGCTGTGAAGGGTGTGCGGAAATATGAACGTTGTATCAAGGAACTCACTTATCAGGTTTGATGTTCATCTTTACCAGAGACACACTCTTTCCAAATTGTGTCAATTTCGCTCTGATTTTGACAGACTGAGGAAGACCGCAAAAACCTTGCCCGTCTCCAAGATTTGGTCGACTGAAAGTTAAAGCCTACAAGAGATCTACTGAGGAGGCTGTACGTGTGAATACACGTTCTTGTTCCCCTACCACCAGCACATGAATGTCTATTTCCCACTTGAATTTAAAACAGGAGGAACATGCTAACGTTCATCTAGGAAAGTTCCGGAAGCTGCAGCATGAACTGGATGAGGCTGAAGAGCGTGCTGACGTTGCTGAGTCTCAGGTCAACAAGCTGCGCGCCAAGAGCCGTGATGCTGGCTCCAAGGTTGGAGCATGATGCACCTTGCAGTAGACACACCACCTGACCTTTACCCATGCTGCATTCTCTTGGCTGCATTTCATTTCCATGCTGCTTTGAAATCAAATCATTACTACAAGTCTGCTATTTTAGCACCTCACATGATTGTAGTCATTATGTTGTTTAGTGGTACTAAAGCAGCACTAATCTGAAGACCTAAAAGCTGTTTTCTTTTGCCCCCCCATTTCCAACGGCAGCAGCAGAAAGGCTTTGAGAAAGAGTGAAGCGAGGAGTGCCCTTCAACTATCACCATTCACTACCTGTAGTGTCTAATAAAAGCTCATCAAGCATTGCACCGCCCTTGTATTTGTCATTGTTATTATTTCTTGTCAAATGAGGTTCACTGTTAATCTATTTCTTTGGCGATAGTTTTAGACTTTTGAAACGTATCTTCAGCTGGACCAGTGTGGCTAGGGTCAGAAAGTGGTTGTCTCAACCCGTTAATCAGTGGCGTGCACAGACATTTTGGGGGGCAAGTGCTCTGGGGGGGGAAAAAAGGGACACTTTTGCGCTTTTTATGGAATACCTTATTGGCAATTACCGATGCAACACAAGCCAAGATGGCGGTCAATTTTGAATCTATCCACTCATTGAAAAGCACTGGACTTTGGAACGTTGTAATTTGATTTGTGAGGATTATTTAGATTTAAAAATATGATAAGATGTCATTTGACTACTATAACAATCGGTGTGACTTGTAAGATGGTCACAGACAAAAGCATTACAGAGAGAGAGAGACACGCGGCACATATCATCAGGGCTTTTTATTCCCCCACGAGTTTAATCGTGCAGCTTTTCTTAAAGTTTGTGTCAACATTGACCTGTCACCTGTCCTCAGTAAACTGTTTATTAAAATAATAATAATAATGATAATAATAAAAACAAACTTCCCAAAGGGCACTTTTTTTGAGAGAGTGCAGAGGGGCAAGGGTGTCAGCACCACTAGGGGTCTGCCTGTGCACGCCAGTGCCGTTAATTGTGATTAACACCCAGGTCCCTCATATTGAGGGATCCTCGACCAATCACATAATCCATTAATCATTGTATCTCAGACACGTTGCCCAAAAAGAATTTTAATGGCCACAAGGCAAAAAAGAAGAAGACCCAGTGTCCTTGTTGATATGAGTTCTGCAACTCAGGATGTAATTTCTATTTTAACATGTAGACAATCTAGGCATGCGTAGTTACTGCTCTTCTCGCTCCTCAAAAATAAACAAATCACTTTATGGATAATGTGGGCATTAGGGTTTTGTCCAGAAGGGTTTAACTGTTGCATCAGTTTTTATTACATTTTATAAGAACTGATTGGAAACAACACAACACTCACCCAGTTTGGGGTGTTGGGAGGTCTGAGTTTGAGCAAGGGGGAGCACAAATCTCCTGATCCAAAAATAGAGTTAATGAAATCCCGTCTGCCAGGGCCTCAAGGTCAACAATAAGGCACATATAATCCTGAGCAGCTGCGCAGTGAATCCCTGCTGAAGTCTGCCCGTTTCTCCAAATGGCTATGATGGCAAATTTCAGCGAATCCATTTCTGTGATTCTCAATCTAAATCTTCAAAATGTCACTTCCAGTTACTGAAATGCTTCCCTCTTTCTAAATTTACACCTAATTATCATATTATGATTAAGTGAAATATATTTTGTTTCTTTTACGAACATCTTAGATATCATGATTTATATGTAGCTATATTTCTGTTCTAATCTCTCTCTCTCTCTCTCTCTCTCTATATATATATATATATATATATATATATATATATATATAGATAGACTGAAATATGTCAGTCTGGAGGGATTTTTTTTTTCGCTGTCTTTTTTTTCCTTTCTGCTGGCGACTGGCTAATGATTTGATGTAGGAGGCAGGAGAGGGAGGCCCCAGACACTCTTGGTGTGAAATTCTGTGAGCCCTCAGTCTTCTCTTATTACAAAACACATCCTTAATTCCTTGAGGAGACAATCGGGTATCTAAGAGCTAATAAAAGGAAATTCACACATCTGCATAACGAGGTGAATAATATGCGCTAAAGATTAACAGCATTAGTTTTGGGACATCTGAGCCTTGGCCCAAGTGAAGATCGCCAAAGACGAAGCAATAGTCTTAACACTTCAACCTCCAAAATGATACATCATTACTGTATGGCAAGATATAACAGCAATGTTGTCATACGGCTTTTGATCGTAAAGGATAATTATATTATGCTTCTAATATTACACATTATTCTGGTAAAACCACCCCAACAAAAAGTATAGCAAAAACTTAACATTTTAGAGGGAAACCACCGAAATTTAAGATACAATACAACATTAGGAAAGGAAATATAAAGCACTACTTTTAATCATGCACTTTGGTAAGTGAGTGTGTTGCAGCTGATATATATTGAATTGTATTGAGGTTGTTGTGGAATGCACCTATTTATATTTGCCATGTTTGTAAACGTGTAACTGTGTTATGGCATACACAAAGCATGAAACAAAGTATGTCTCCTTTAATGAGTCGAAGTTTGACCTCTGATCAGACACATCTTCACTTGGTCTTTAGCAGCTGCGAAGAATTTCACGCTTCCATTTGGCAACCTGACGCCAGCTGTCAGTAAGGGGGCCGCTCACTTATTTGAATGGAAATAATCTCAGCACTTGTCAGCAGTTGTTGACCTTCTTTTTATCTCTTAACCTCTGAAGGGACTGTGATCACCGGTACTTAGGACTGTCTGTCCAATTCCTGTTATAGGACACATCCAGTATGCAGGCACGTTTAAAAGATGGTGAGACAAATTGTAAGAGAGGTTTTGCTTCTTTCTTCATGACAATAGAGTTATTTTTGCTCACTGCGAGTGTATGTCTAGACAGGAATGACATCAAAAGGGGAGGCGTAGCCTATCACGGCTGATTTTTGGCGTAAGGCAGATGCACCCTGGACTGGTCGCTAATCAGTCACAGCGCACATGAACGGTCACCAAGGGGGAACTCAACCGAAAGCCGAAGCCCAAACAACAATTATTTTCCATTTTTTAGCTTAGAACGACCCCCACAGACCAGTTGTCAAATGTTTGCATTTTCAGGTTTAAAAGCACACATGTAATCAAAGTGCCATTTTCAGCTCAGTGAAAATTAACCAAGACCACACATCTGGTCGTCAATGTTAGAGTAGAGGACAAAGACAACAGAGACAAAATATATGATTCAAGGAGAAGTGCTCTAGTTTAACCTCTTGTTCAAGTGAGCGACATTTGAACCCGAGCACAAAAATGTCAAGAGGAATGGCATATACCTGTCAATCTCGGTGTATTTATGTGAAACAGGCGGTGTGTGTGGCCAACATGTGCTGCTGTTGATCCTTGATGCGGGCAAAGCCTCTGTGGCTGCTCTCCTCAATCAGTGCACGGTTTTAAGAAGGCATTTCACACCGTTATCTTTGTACTCAAAGACACAATGCCACATCAACAGGGCTGTTGGGGAGCAGCTTTTTAACTCATTCACTGCCATTGACGGCTATAGACGTCAAAAATTCATTTGACCTATTTATTAGTTTCACATTTTTTCCACTTTTGTTAACAGTATGAGTATGAAAACCTATAAAAAATTTTTTGGATACATTTACAACATATTGAAAATTTGTGATTAATTGTGAGTTAATTGTGTTCTAAATGTACAATAAAAAATTCTAGGTTTTCATACTCTTGTTAACAAAAGTGAGGAAAAAAAAGTAAAACTAATAGAAATAGTTCAAATGAATTTTTGACGTCTATAGCCGTCATAGCAGTGAATGGGTTAATGGTAGGGGGCTACTCCGTTGTGACCTCGGCATTACATTGGAGTCTGTCATACTGGCACAGCCCACTGTTATTTGTCATCATTACAGCCTTTCAGTGAATCTCAGGCATGTCTCCTGCTGAAGACTTTTTGTCTGTGTTGCCTCACACTTGTCGCCTGGATAATCTCACAAAGCAACGTTCTTTATTTAGACCTCCCTACTTACCATCTCATTCTGTTTGTGTTGCAGCAGTGGCCGTATGATAACTCACCACAATATGTTATAGACACCACTTAAGCCCCCTGAGTAACTGAGACCCCTTCATAGCATAACACTTTTTGCAAAGCTACCTAGCTACTTTCTGTGGCTAACATTGTTGTAGGTACAAAAGGATGCAAATATATATTTGAGTACGCACATAAATGTAGTCCAATTATCCCAGATTAACTCATTCACTGCCATTGACGGCTATAGACGTCAAAAATTCATTTGAACTATTTCTATTAGTTTAACATTTTTTTTCCACTTTTGTTAACAAGAGCATGAAAACCTAGAATTTTTTTATTGTACATTTAGAACAGGTATAAAATTTGTGATTAATTGTGAGTTAACTACTGAAAAATTGTAATCGCCTGACGCCCCTAATTTTTTATAATCTTTTTTATTTATTTATTACGTCAGGCGATTAAAATTTTTTCATTTTAATTAATCACATGACTTCACTAGTTAACTCATAATTAATCACAAATTTTATATCTGTTCTAAATGTACAATAAAAAAATTTTTTCTAGGTTTTCATACTTTTGTTAACAAAAGTGGAAAAATGTTATACTAATAGAAATAGTTCAAATGAATTTTTGACGTTTATAGTCGTCAATGGCAGTGAATGAGTTAAAAATTAAAAGTAAAAAAATAAAAAATAATACAATGTAGTAGTGCTACATAGTCTTGAGGATGCTTGTCTTCTACCCAACATCCATTGTTCCCCAGCAGCAGTTGCATGTTGGGATGATGACAAAAGAATTCCTCCCTGTGTCTATTTACGGATCGAGTCGTGTTTCCCTGCCTGCTTAAGGATACCTATGATTAATCGCCACCCTGCAATGAGCTCCTAATATGGCCTCGTCAGGAGACCCCATCACTGATAAGACTCTGACCCGCTGATTTCTTTATTGCTCTCCGCCATTCAGTAGCCCCCCCCTCCCTCCTTCACTTACCCCAAATCTGACCAACCCAATTCAGACACAATAGCATTCTTGGGCCTAACAGGCATCCTCCATATATGGCGGAGGGGCTTCCTTTATAAAGGGAACTGATTGTGAAAGCCACAATAGGTCACCATTCTATCACAAGGTAAGATGTGTGGATATTGACTTCACTATTGCACGTGTCATCATGTTCTCTATAAGATACTCTCTATGTTATATTTCTCCACACAGGGCCATAGCACCTCAGTCTTATCTGTAGCGATTTCTAAGGTAAGGCTGAATCGTAACATTTCTTATAAACGCATACTGAACTGTATTTTGTTTTCTTTTTGTACTAAGCAAGCTTAACAATGGGCGACGCCACCATGAGAGACTTTGGGGCAGCGGCCCCCTACCTGAGGAAATCAGACAAGGAGCGTCTGGAGGCTCAGACTCGTGTATTTGACATGAAGAAAGAATGCTTTGTTCCTGACACTGATGAGGAGTTTGTGAAGGCTTCCATCACCAGCCGCGAGGGGGACAAAGTCACTGCTCAAACTGCAAAAGGGAAGGTCAGTCATCTGGCAGGGGGCTTCCTAACCACAAGTGCCACGAGAGTAGAAAGCAACCTATTTCGTGAGAAACTGAGCACGAAAACACAAGGAGCCAAAACAATGTACAATTCCATGCTACACATACAGTGCATAGTACTATTTACCTATGTACAGTATGTATGCGTTAATATGTACACACACATACAGATGCACACACATACTTAGTACTTACATGCAAATATATGCTGAATTAATTAATTAATTGCTTATTTGATGTCAGTTCTAAATGTACAATAAAACATTTTTCCCCAAGTTTTTTTAACTGTCGTAACCTAAAAGAATATAACATAAAAGTTGACAAATATTACCTAATACTGTACAAGTATGGTTGTAACTTAATTAATTGATACAGTAATTTATTGTAATTTATAAAATGATTTGTTGTTAAAAATATATACAATACAGTATTTAAAAGTAGCAACATTGAGTCAGATTTGTTTTGAGGAATTTTTTCTGCCACTAGGTGGCATTAACGTTTCATGTTTGACATTGGTGACATGAACAGTACATTTTTCTGTTCAAATTAAGAGCAAATTAAGAGCAAACTAATTGAAAAATGAAGGAACTTGTGGATTCCTGCGCATTTTGTTCATTGTAAATTACAAGTTGTCCCCAGTCTTACAAATATATATAAAAAATAATGCTTCTGTATAGCATTTTTAAGGATTTTTAATGCCATTGAATTTTCATAAAATCTATTTAATGACCCACTGAAGCCCTGTATAGGCATACAAGTTTTTAACAACTGCAGTACCACTAATGTTTATTGGGTCTATTTCAATATATTCTTCACTTTAAATAAAAAGTTTGTTCAAAATTAATGAAATTGTAGTCCAATTGCTTACAATCAAGGAGTGGCTCACCTTAACCCCTTCAGACCCGCATTTTTTCTGCTGGGTATTTTTTATTTTTACTGATTTTGACTCTTTTAAATGTTATTTTGGGGTTATTTCATGTTTTTATTTGTTATAGAGGATGTCAGGATAGTATGGTTGTAACGTGTTGTAAACTTGCCAAGCTTATATGTAACATTTTTACCATGAACATCATGCAATTCAACTTACGATTGGTTAACTAGGATCCAATCATGAACCAGAAGTGTTGACATCATCCAAATTATGCGTTTTTATTGGTTTAGACACGCAAATATATCATGCCCACTACAATCATTTATGGGTCCGAAGGGTTGATGTTGATGCATATGAATTATACACAATGAAAAAAGAAGGGAAAAACACTACCAAATCAAGTTGCCAAACAATGTGTGCAAATTGTTGGTACGATATGAGCCAGTAGTAATGTACAACGATGGCCATAGTTCGATGGTGTTTTGCTAAAAACATTGTATTCTCTTTGTCTTCAGACTGTGACTGTGAAGGATTGTGACGTGCATCCTCAGAACCCGCCAAAGTTTGATAAAATTGAAGACATGGCCATGTTCACCTTCCTCCACGAGCCCGCTGTGCTGTTTAACCTCAAAGAGCGTTATGCAGCATGGATGATTTATGTGAGTTAAGATCTTTCACAACTATGTGAATGATGTCGGCTTATAATTACTGGAAGCAGAGTGTCAGTTATGCCAGAGCATCTCCTTGCTTTTTTCTGTCTTTGCCAGACCTACTCGGGTCTGTTCTGTGTGACTATCAATCCCTACAAGGCGCTGCCAGTCTACAACAAAGAGGTGGTAGTTGCCTACAGGGGAAAGAAGAGGAGTGAAGCTCCTCCTCACATCTTCTCTATCTCTGACAACGCCTACCAGTACATGCTAACTGGTAATTATAGCTTTATAGTCTGCATGCTCACATGAACTCATTCACTGCCATTGACGGCTATAGATGTCAAAAATTCATTTGAACTATTTCTATTAATTTGAAATTGTTTTAACTTTTGTTAACAAGAGTATGAAAACCTGGGGAAAAAATGTATTGAACATTTAGAACAGATATAACATTTGTGATTAATTGTGAGGTAACTAGTGAAGTCATGCGATTAATTACGATTACAAATTTGAATCGCCAGACGCCCCTGATTTTTAATAATCTTTTATTTTATTTTATCTTCTAAATGTACAATAAAAAAATGTCTAGGTTTTCATACTCTTGTTAACAAAAGTGGGAAAAAAATGTTAAACTAATAGAAATAGTTCAAATGAACTTATGGCAGTGAATGAGTTAATGGATCCGATTTCTGGAGGTTATGTATTTTATTCTCAAGTCCCTCTTCTTCCTTTCCAGACAGAGAAAATCAGTCAATTCTCATCACGTGAGTCAGATTTTAGTCCCTTTTTTGGCAATGTTTTAGTAGCAGAATGATGCCCAAATGTAACCTAGTGTGGTGCATGTTAATGCCATCGTTACTAATATTATCATTTAATCAGCTGGAAGACATAATTCATGCCAACACTTTCAAGTAAAAGTCAGTGTCATTACACATTTATCTTCCTATATTTAGCACACGAATGTCACTCAGTGAAAAATGTTGCTGCTTTTAAAGTTTCTGCATCCAAGCAAATCAATTTGTTTCCTTAGTGGAGAATCTGGTGCTGGGAAAACTGTCAACACCAAGAGAGTCATCCAGTATTTTGCCAGCATTGCAGCTGGCAGTGGAAAGAAAGACACAGGCTCTGAGAAAAAGGTGTTGAGCCTGATTTTGATAAATGATACATTACAAGGTTTCCCCCCCTGTTGTTAAGTGCTGAGTTTGGTAAAATTGTTGTGCCTTAAAGGGTACCTTGGAGGATCAAATCATTCAGGCTAACCCAGCTTTAGAGGCCTTTGGAAATGCCAAGACCATTAGAAATGACAATTCTTCCAGATTTGTAAGTTCCACACTGTTTATTTTATTTGAATATTATTTGCCATGTACATATTGTAGTTAAAAACATATTTTTTTTTAAACCAGGGCAAATTCATCCGAATTCACTTTGCTGCCAGTGGAAAGCTTGCATCGGCTGATATTGAGACATGTCGGTACCATTTCATACATCTAATTGATTACGGCAGCAGCCAGGCTTCAAAATTATTCATGTTCCCACCATTGTTTTTAAAATATGTCAATAGATCTGTTGGAGAAGTCCCGTGTCACCTTTCAGCTTAAGGCTGAAAGAGACTACCACATCTTCTACCAGATTCTCTCGCAGAAAAAACCCGAGCTGTTAGGTAAATAAAAACAGCTGACATTCAGATCTTTAAAGCTTGTTTCGTTGTGTATGATACAAAAAGTCACTTTTTTGTTCTACTCTTTTAGAGATGCTGCTCATCACCAACAACCCCTATGATTATGCGTTCATCTCCCAAGGAGAAACAACTGTTGCCTCCATCAATGATGCTGAGGAGCTTATGGCCACTGATGTAAGGATATTGAATATTCTGCTTGTTTCAAATGAGATATGCTGCAAAAGTCACACTAACAATTCATGGTAGTCGGGTCAATTGTGTAGTCATTTTGAAATCATTTTTAATGCTATTACAACAGTGTTACACTTTTTCTTTGTAGTGTACAAAAAATACTTTTATCATCAAAAATGTCGTCTGCACATTGATCTCAGGATGCATTTGATGTGCTGGGCTTCAACCAAGAGGAGAAGAATGGCATTTACAAACTGACGGGTGCCATCATGCACTATGGTAACATGAAGTTCAAGAACAAGCAGCGTGAGGAGCAGGCAGAGGCTGATGGCACTGAAGGTAAAATGGACTCTCTGGATGTCCAAAACACATCTATTAAGATAATAAATAAATACATATCTTTTTTTGTCATACTCCTATTTTCTCAGATGCTGACAAAGTTGCTTACTTGATGGGCATGAACTCTGCTGACCTCATCAAAGGTCTATGTCATCCAAGAGTTAAAGTGGGAAATGAGTGGGTCACTAAAGGACAAAATGTTCAGCAGGTAAATGCCAAAATAGGGGTATGAAATATGAATGTTTTTTATTTTGCAACACATGATAATCCTTGTCGCACACGTACCATGTACCAGTGTGTCTATTTTATAGTCCAGTGAAATAAAATCAAGATGGAGGTAGCATTAGGAGAGCACTACAGTTTTCCCATTGCATTATTTGATGCAAAGCAGTACTATTGGTATAGTACAGTGTATATAGCCCACTCACTAACATCACACATCATAAGTGGGTGAATTTCTTGTTTCTTTTCTAGGTCTATTATGCGGTCGGTGCATTGGCTAAGTCAGTGTACGAGAAGATGTTCCTGTGGATGGTGGTCCGTATAAACCATTCTCTGGACACCAGGCAACCTCGCCAGTACTTCATTGGTGTTCTAGATATTGCTGGATTTGAGATCTTTGGTGTAAGATTTGTCAAGTATTACTTTATATGAGGATTATATTCATTTAGTTGTGTTTTATGCACATAACGATTTGGGTGAGAAAATAAATGTTTATCCACTTTCCATTCCAGTTCAACACCTTTGAGCAGCTGTGTATCAACTTCACCAATGAAAAACTGCAACAGTTTTTCAACCATCACATGTTTGTGCTGGAGCAAGAAGAATACAAGAAGGAAGGCATTGAATGGACCTTCATAGATTTTGGTATGGACTTGCAGGCCTGTATTGACCTGATTGAAAAGGTGATTATAACAACATTTTGTAAAAAGCTTGCCCAAAGAAAGTTTTCATTACTTTTCATTTTTCTTCCTTCCTAGCCCATGGGTATCATGTCTATTCTTGAAGAGGAGTGCATGTTCCCCAAAGCCAGCGATGCAACCTTTAAAGCTAAGCTCTACGACAACCATCTAGGAAAATCCAGCAACTTTCAGAAGCCCAGAATCGTCAAAGGGAAAGAAGAAGCCCATTTTGCCCTGATGCACTATGCCGGTACTGTTGATTACAATATCAACAACTGGCTGGTGAAAAACAAGGATCCTCTAAATGAGACTGTTGTTGGACTTTATCAGAAGTCTAATCTTAAACTATTGTCAATACTCTTTGCAAATTATGCTGGAACAGACGCAACTGCAGGTAAGAATGAACTAAATGCACAGTGTGTATATCTATTTTTCACTCCTTGTGTTGCTATAAATTAAGTATACTTAAATTTGACATTTGTTAACTAACAGATGGTGGAAAGGGAAAAGGAAGCAAGAAGAAAGGTTCATCCTTCCAGACTGTGTCAGCCTTGCATAGGGTCAGTACAGGCACGAGATCATGTCATGTGGAAGCTTGACACTTAAAACAACAACAACACAGTTATCACCTAGATTTATTATACACTTAGTATCACTACCTTCACAGGAGAATCTCAACAAGCTGATGACCAACCTGAGGTCTACTCACCCCCACTTTGTACGCTGCATCATCCCCAATGAGAGCAAGACTCCTGGGGCCATGGAGAACCCTCTGGTGATGCACCAGCTGCGCTGCAATGGTGTGCTGGAAGGCATCCGAATCTGCAGGAAGGGCTTCCCCAATAGGATTCTCTATGGGGATTTCAAACAGAGGTAGCATATCTAAGTAACCTTTTTTCCCCCACAACAACAACAACAACAAAGCAATTGTAAATTCATTGTTTTATTTTGTTTCTTAAAATATTTGATCCATCCGTTTTCAGATATCGCATCCTGAATCCTGCTGCTATCCCCGAGGGTCAGTTCATCGACAGTAAGAAGGGTGCCGAAAAACTTCTTGGGTCTTTGGATATTGACCACAATCAATACAAGTTTGGACACACAAAGGCAAGTTATAAAGGGACTTATCTAAACTAAAAGTGTTATATAGTTTTAGAATTATCAAATTATTTCCAAATAGGTGAAGTCCTTAACGTAATATTTATAACAACATAGAATGTGGTGATATGACCTTCATTTGATTATAACTTCATAAAAATTAACATTATTCAGATTATTACTTAACTTTAGTAATAATAAGGGTGAGTTAATAGAGCACTATAACACCAAGCATATATTTCTGAACAATAAAATGAATTCCTTGAGAAGCATCATTTGGGAACCCAAAAAGCTAGTAGATAAGATTGATGTACATTTTTCAAAAGGTGTTCTTCAAGGCTGGTCTCCTTGGGCAACTCGAGGAGATGAGGGATGATCGTTTGTCTCTCATCATTACCGGAATCCAGTCTAGATCGAGAGGTCTGCTGGCAAGAGTGGAATATCAGAAGATTGTTGAGAGGAGGTTAGAGAATAGGCTGTAATTGTGTTAATATTTGTGCATACTTTTGAACAAACAGTTAAAACAATTGATGATCTTTGACAGGGATGCATTATTGGTAATCCAGTGGAACATTCGTGCCTTTATGGGGGTTAAGAATTGGCCTTGGATGAAGCTGTTCTTCAAGATCAAACCTCTTTTGAGATCTGCTGAGGCAGAAAAAGAAATGGCCAACATGAAGGAAGAATTCCTGAAGTTGAAAGAAGCGTATGCAAAGTCCGAATCTCGCCGGAAGGAATTGGAGGAAAAAATGGTGTCTCTTCTCCAGGAAAAAAATGACCTGCAGCTCCAAGTTCAGGCTGTAAGTTTAATCACTATTCACTTTTTAAAAACTTACATTCATAAGCATGTATTAACATTGTGTTTACTATTTAGGAGCAAGATAATCTTGCTGATGCTGATGAAAGATGTGAGGGATTGATCAAACACAAAATCCAGATGGAAGCAAAAACCAAAGAGTTATCAGAAAGACTGGAGGATGAGGAGGAGATGAATGCTGAATTAACAGCAAAGAAGAGGAAGTTAGAGGATGAGTGTTCTGAGCTGAAGAAGGACATTGATGACTTGGAGTTAACCCTGGCTAAAGTGGAGAAAGAAAAGCATGCCACTGAGAACAAGGTAAGACAACTGCTTGACAAGAACGTTCACAAATTTCGCGATACCAAACTATGAATTGACTTTCAGGTAAAGAATCTGGTCGAAGAAATGGCAGCTTTGGATGAAATAATTGCCAAGTTGACCAAAGAGAAGAAAGCCTTACAAGAAGCTCATCAGCAAACGCTGGATGACCTTCAGAGTGAAGAAGACAAAGTCAACACTCTGACCAAAGCCAAGTCAAAACTAGAGCAGCAAGTGGATGATGTATGTGTTTTAGTATTATTTACTTGAAAAGTATGTTATGTTACTTCTCTAGGCACCTTGGAGCTAAAAGTTTTGAATGGATTTTTTTCAATAGCTTGAAGGGTCCCTTGAACAAGAGAAGAAGATTCGAATGGATCTTGAGAGAGCGAAGAGAAAGCTAGAGGGAGACTTAAAGTTGACCCAGGAGAGCCTAATGGATGTGGAGAATGATAAGCAACAACTGGAAGAGCAGCTGAAAAAGTAAATACCATAACAACTATTCTTTCAAGATAGACAATATAGCAAAGGAAATAAACAAGCAAAAGGTAAAGAAAATATTTCCTATAATGATAAATATTCCTATAACATTTCATTGCAGGAAGGACTTTGAAGTCAACCAGCTGACTAATAGAATAGAGGATGAGCAGGCAATTGCCATTCAGCTTCAAAAGAAATTGAAAGAGCTCCAGGTAATAAATGATTCATGTAACGGTGTGCACATTTTCTAAACAGTGATTAACCAGTAGTGTCTGATTAGGCCCGCATCGAGGAGCTGGAGGAAGAGCTTGAGGCAGAGCGAGCTGCTCGAGCAAAAGTGGAGAAGCAGAGAGCAGACCTGGCAAGGGAGCTGGAGGAGATCAGTGAAAGGCTGGAGGAAGCTGGTGGAGCAACATCTGTCCAGATTGAGATGAACAAGAAGAGGGAGGCCGAGTTCCAGAAACTACGCAGAGACCTGGAAGAGGCCACTCTGCAGCATGAAGCCACTGCAGCCACACTGAGAAAGAAACAAGCTGACAGCGTTGCTGACCTGGGAGAGCAGATTGACAATCTGCAGAGAGTCAAGCAGAAACTGGAGAAGGAGAAGAGCGAGCTCAGGCTGGAACTGGATGATGTCATCTCCAATATGGAACATATTGTCAAAACAAAAGTTAGCTGAGCATTTGTCTTTAGTTTGAAGTCGATTCACTTTAAACTGATACAGATGTATTTTGGTATTGATATCAATATTCCGATTGCAGACAACTCTTGAGAAGACATGCAGGACTGTAGAAGATCAGATGAACGAATACAAAACCAAGTTTGAAGAAGCCCAACGTAGCATCAATGACTTCAACATGCAGAAAGCAAAGCTTCAAACTGAAAATGGTATATAATGTGTTGCCTAAATGTGAGGTCGTTCACCAGCACTATGTTCCGGACATTAATAAAAATGTGGCCAAAATGCTAGGTGAGCTCTCAAGACAATTTGAGGAGAAGGAGTCTCTGGTGTCTCAACTCACCAGAGGAAAAATGTCCTACACTCAACAAATTGAAGACCTGAAACGACAACTGGAGGAGGAGACCAAAGTAAGATGACGTTTGCTGTGAGGCAGGTGCCTCAACATTTTCAGTTTAGTCGTAAAGTATTGGTTTTCATATTTAGTACGTATATAACATTTTCCTGACAGGCCAAGAATGCATTAGCCCATGCTGTGCAGTCCTCTCGCCATGACTGTGACCTGCTCAGAGAGCAGTATGAGGAGGAGCAGGAAGCCAAGGCTGAACTGCAGCGCGGCATGTCCAAGGCCAACTCTGAGGTGGCTCAGTGGAGAACTAAGTATGAAACTGATGCCATCCAGAGGACTGAAGAACTGGAAGAGGCTAAGTAAGGGTTTGATAGTCCTCCATGACTAAAATGTAACTCATTATTTCACCGTGACTTTACTGTCTGGCAGATCAGCTTTTTGTCTAGAGACGAACAAAAACTTTGTTGGATAAATGAGCAGCCATTCATTGAATAGTTTTGATTGTGGAAACACAACTATGGGAGTGTTAAAAGGTTAAAATTATGGTTTCTAAAGGAAGAAGCTGGCTCAGCGTCTTCAGGATGCTGAGGAGGCTGTGGAAGCAGTGAATGCAAAATGTTCCTCTTTAGAAAAGACTAAACACAGACTGCAGAATGAGATTGAAGACCTAATGGTGGATGTGGAGAGGTCAAATGCTGCTGCTGCTGCTCTGGACAAGAAACAAAGAAACTTTGACAAGGTGAAGTGTTCCTATGCATGCAACATTTGTGCTTGTAGGCCACAACATTTAACCAACCATTGTGTAGATGGTAGCTTGATGGATTAAGATAGAGATATAATTCTCCCCACATTGATTGTTATGATTTGATGAGGGACAAATGTGAGTTATTTAACCATAAAGTACTTTGACAGTCCATTAAAATGTGAAAATATAGTTGAGGTCTGGATAGTTTGACCTTTTCACAGTCTTAAAACCTTGGAAACAGTATTTTGAAAACCATCACTAATACACCATTTTAAAAATACTACAGTAGATTGGCTGTGAAACAAGAAACCAGAAAACTCAAGGGTCAGTCAAAATATACTGTATGCCAAGCATCGATACAAGTTACGGGTCGGATAGATATAGATACAGCTCTACTCATTGTGGCATTTTTTCCCCTGGTAGGTCTTGTCTGAGTGGAAACAGAAGTATGAGGAGTCTCAGTGTGAGCTGGAGGGCTCCCAGAAGGAAGCCAGAGCTTTGAGCACTGAGCTGTTTAAGTTGAAGAATTCTTATGAAGAGTGTCTGGATCAGCTGGAGACCATGAAAAGAGAAAACAAGAATTTACAGGGTATGCGCTACTGCTGATGTGTACATCACATTTTATTAAAACACTTAAAGTGATAGTGTACACAGTACATCTTTATCCCTAATGGTGCTTGATGTTCTACAGAGGAGATTTCTGATCTCACTGAGCAACTTGGTGAGAGTGGAAAGAATATTCATGAGCTGGAGAAATTAAGAAAGCAATTGGACCAGGAGAAGAGTGAGATCCAATCTGCTCTAGAGGAAGCAGAGGTTAGGAAATTTTAGCTTGAATAGCACACGACCGTATTAATCTCAATAGTAAATTATTTCAGTGAATCCTTGTGTCTGACAGGCTTCCTTGGAGCATGAGGAGGGAAAGATCCTAAGAGCGCAGCTTGAGTTCAACCAGATCAAAGCTGACATTGAACGGAAACTATCTGAGAAAGATGAGGAGATGGAGCAGTGCAAGAGGAACATGCAGAGGACTATCGAAACTCTGCAGAGTTCTCTAGAAGCTGAGTGTCGAAGCAGAAATGAGGCCCTCCGTTTGAAGAAGAAAATGGAGGGTGACCTCAATGAAATGGAAATTCAGCTAAGTCAAGCCAACAGGCAGGCATCTGAGGCTCAGAAGCAACTCAAATCTGTTCATGCACATCTGAAGGTAATCTAGGAGCAACGCATTTTCGCAAGATATTCGACTGATTACTAATGTCATGTTGATTGATGTCATCCCATTGAAGGATTGCCAAATTCAGCTGGATGAGTCTCTCCGTACTAATGATGATCTCAAAGAGAACATTGCCATTGTGGAGAGACGTAACAACCTCATTCAGGCTGAGCTGGAGGAACTGAGGGCTGCTCTCGAGCAAACTGAAAGGAATCGCAAACTTGCTGAGCAAGAGTTGCTGGATGTTAGCGAGAGGGTGCAGCTACTGCACTCACAGGTGAGCGTCATTATCATACATCATAATCACAAAGATGGCTCTCTACTGCAGTATTTACTTACTTTATGAAATCTAACTTCTCAAACAATATACAGAACACCGGTCTGATTAACCAGAAGAAGAAACTTGAAGCTGACGCATCCCAACTTCAGAATGAAGTAGAAGAAGCCGTTCAGGAATGCAGGAACGCTGAGGAGAAGGCCAAGAAGGCCATCACAGATGCTGCCATGATGGCAGAAGAGCTGAAGAAAGAGCAGGACACCAGTGCTCACCTGGAGCGGATGAAGAAGAACATGGAGCAAACCATCAAAGACCTGCAGCACCGTCTGGATGAAGCTGAACAAATTGCGATGAAGGGAGGGAAGAAGCAGATCCAGAAGCTTGAGTCAAGGGTAAATCTTACAAAAACTCATGCAACTAGAAATGCTGACTTAATGGTAGCATCCCTGATGATAATCCTGATTGTGGCCGCGATGGCGCAGGAGTTTGTCTCTCAACTGCAATGTTTCAGAATTTATTATGTTCTCCCCTTCAGCCTTCTAAATGTATAATTTAGCAAGATACCGATTCTTATCTATGAATCACAGTTTGAAGGAGACAATTTACTTTTATGAGAATAAACAATTACAATTGTAACCAACAGTCCTACCATAGTGTATCAAGAGCAAAACTGGCCTCTGGTTTCCATTTAACTATTATAGGCTTCTGGAGGTTGTTGGATATCTCCATCAGATGAAAGAAGTAACATATTTGATTTACATAATCCTATATGCCCATCGCAAAATAACCAAATCTACTATAAAAGCTTTGTTTCCTTGAGAAATGTGTTTGACACTATCATTAACAGCAACACTGAGTGAATATGTGTTGGATCAATGATACTTTGTGGTCTTATCTGATCACTAGAGTTCAGCACAAGCAGTCACAAAGAGCCCGTTTATCTAATTTACCAAGTTACCTGTTAAAGTCCTAAAAATATGTTTTCCTTTGTTTTGCTTTCAGGTGAAGGAGCTTGAAAATGAGGTGGAGTCTGAGCAAAAGAAGAGCAGCGAAGCAATAAAGGGAATCCGCAAGTATGAGAGACGCCTCAAGGAACTCACCTATCAGGTGGGATTTCTCTTTTAAGGTAGCAGAAATATTATCAATACAAATAGCAGTCATGCTTCTTTACACACTGTCCTTTTCTTAAATAATAAATACTAAAATATATTCCATCATTGAGGTATGCCCCACAGAGATTTCAATGTTTCTTATTATATGTAGATAACATTAATGAGTTGAGAGAGTATTTCCACTGAACTTGTGTGTCTTACCTAGTCCTTATAATTACAGACTGAGGAAGATCGCAAGAATGTTGTGCGTCTCCAGGATCTGGTTGACAAACTGCAACTGAAAGTCAAAGCATACAAGAGAGCTTCTGAGGAGGCTGTAAGTAGTTTTTAGAGTGTGGTTCAGTAAGCCTGCATTCATTCACACTTATGGCATACTTTCTATAGGCCTACTCTTCACTAACCATAACATTTAATATTTAGATCGACTAAAAAATAGCTATAGTAGAATAATGTAGCTAATACTATAAACAAAAATTCCAATTTAGATATTTTTCCAGCATATTGTTGTGGGTCCTGGTCACCAAAATAATAAATTACTTACATACTACATATGTTTCCTATGATTCTCATTACATTACACATTACTCACAAAAAGTTAGGGATATTGTGCTCCCGAATGAAATTTCAGCATTAACCTAAAATGCACTATAATCTTTATAGGTGAATTTATTTTGACCTTCTCTAGCAAGGAGCTGGATGGTAAAAACCACAAGGTGTTTGATCTATAAAAATTGGGAAAAAATAGTGCATAGAAAAATCTTATATGTTTCATGGATCCCATTTACTTGTTATTTATTTTGTGCCCTCCCCAGTCGCTAATGTGCCTTTGTGTAGGTATGCGTATGTACAGATAGCTGTAGCTGTAACAAGTTAGCGTCACAGGTGTAAACAAATACATCCTTACCTTCACTTCAATTTACCATAATGTGTATTTTGTTGTGTTGTATTCAACTACAAAACCACAAGTAAACTGTCTAAATTCACATATCATATATTGTATATAATTTTGTGTTTTTTTTTTTTTTGTATGGATTCCCGTAGGAGGAACAGGCCAATACTCATCTGAGCAAGTTCCGTAAATTGCAGCACGAGCTAGATGAAGCTGAAGAGAGAGCTGACATTGCTGAATCTCAGGTCAACAAGCTGCGCGCTAAAAGCCGCGATGTTGGCGCCAAGGTAAATAAATGATGCTTCCACATTGGTAAATACATTTGACAAGTAATGGACATTGTAATTGATTCACTCAGTGGTCTTTGATGTAATTGAAAATGAAGAGTGCAATTATTAATTTAAACATCTCAAATAAAACTAAAAGCATGTTTTTTTAATTTTATGGTAAATGGTATCATGCAAGTCCTAGAACGCAAAAAAAAGAGAGAAGTTAATCCCAAAAGAGAGTGCAAGGAATATTTGGCGTACTCTCAAGGATTTGGAACCACATTTCAATACCTCAAAATACTACTTTCTCAGTGGGCAGCATGGTGGCCAATGGTTAACATATCTGCCTCACAGTTCTTAGGTTTGGGTTTGTGATCTTGTCCTTGGCCTTCCTGTGTGGAGTTTGCATGTTTTCCGCTGCTTGATTGTACATTGGCTTTCTATCTGTATTCCAAAAACCTGAATGTTAGGTTAACTAAAGACTCTAAATTGTTTAGAGCTGTGAATCGTGTGTGTGAATGGTTGTTCATGCCCTGCGATTGATTGGCAAGCAGTCCGGGCCTCACACTTAAAGTCAGATGGGATAGACTCGAAAATGGAAGGACAACAGAACACATTTTACCTAAACTTTTCTTTTTCCAGGAGTTTTAAAACATACTTTATTATTTAGTGTTATTAGTTTAGTCATGTGTCACTAAATTATCTCACTTTGTGTATTCTTTATTACAGAAAGGACTAGATGAGGAATGAAACCCACAGACAGCCAAGCAAGAACTTTGGGCTCATCTGTAGTTTACTGTCTCCAAAGTATCTGTAGAATAAAGCAAATGTGCAATAAAATATATGCTCATTGTTGTTGTGTTTTTTCCCAAAGCAAATCCAATATATACCTGTACTTGTGGCGTAAAATATAAGTCAAATGTTCAGAAAGACGTTTTCATTCAATAGCATAAGGAAGCTAACACTGTGAACTTCATACTGACTTTGGACCGTTAATGAGACTGTTGACTGTATTATTTTTGTGGCTCTGTTATTTATCTGCAAGGGTAAATAGAAGATTGATATTCTAAATCAATGTATTATATTTATAGAGTTTTTAATACAATAATATTGCTACCTTTAAGAACTGCATCTTAAAAAGCATTGATGGATTTCACTACGGTATTTGCAGAAAAGAGCAGAGTGTCAAAGTAATTTCCATGGCTGGACCAGAAAAAGCAAGCATTACATACATCGACACTGCCGACACAAAAGCACATACAGTACGGTAGATTAAATATCATCATATTCATGTTGCGGCAACATGTTAAATTGTTTGTTCATGATGAAGCCAAGCTTTATTTTTACATGTGCCTTCCAGCAATAGGTTGTTGCTTTGATTTTTATAAAAAAACCACCAACAGGACTAGTCATCAGTCAATGTCAACCGCAGGGCACATATAAACAACCATTCCCACTCAAATTCACGCCCATGGGTAATTTAGAGTCTTCAGTCAACCTAGGAACCATGTTTTGGAGAAGAAAACCCATGCAAAAACTTTCTGCGGGGGTGGGGGTGTTTGCATATGGTGAAATCAGTACTATAAAGTACAACAATTAAGTATACATGATGAACACACTCGTAAATAAGATATTGCTGTACTGTTACTTTACCGTGAGGAATGGTGGAGTGGTTCCCTCCTTGGCAGAAATCAGAATAAAGCAGAAGATCAGATTTGTCCCACACTGCCTGTTATTCCAATCTGCATATAAAGTACAGAAGATGGAAATATTCTTTCTTAATTCTAAACAAAACATGGACACAACAAAATCATAGTGTTTCCCTTCCTGCTTAGATTTGGACTATTGTTACCTTTAAGCTTCTTCTACAAATGACTTTAGCATGGGGGAGTCTCGAAAATTCGAAAACTTGAAGGTGTGATATCACCGGCGAAGATGGACAAGACAGTTGAGAATGAGGCCAACAATGTGAAAACAAATTCAGTGTTTCGCTACATAATTGCACACTTCACAAATTTCGGTCATTCAACAAGTTATGTCTATCTAATAATCAGATTTTGACCTTAAATGAGCTAGTGCTTTTTACAAGCATATCGTTACTGCTATGTGAAAAACACTTATGTCCATTTTTGTCATTAAAAAAAAACATTTTTAGGTTTTTGGGATGAAACTGAATGCAGACATCCCATAGAATAGGTGTGACGAGAATAGAATGAATTTGTTGACATTGTATTCTGTTTAAAGAATATACAATAGCTAAAGATTCTGATCACAGAAAAAAAGACAGTTTCAATAAGATAAGACATAGTTTCAATAAGATAAGACATATTTTCTGAGTTCTTTGCACCTGTTAACCCTCATCCATCATGAGGGTGGACAGCTGTAGTATTTGTCAAACAGGGAGAAACAATCCAGACAAGAATTTCACACGGTTATCTTTATCGTCAAGGCCAAAGGAAAAAGAACAATGCTATGACGACACCAGGCGATAAAGCGTGTAGACCTTCCAGGGATTTGCAGTTGTGTGAGTGAAGTCAGTCCATGACCTTCGGGCTCACTCAACAGCAGTTGCAACAATTCAGTCTCACAAGGTGTGTCACAAATGTGTTGCTACCACCTTCACAACTGACCTTTAGTGAACTTTTTGATTAGGTGACCACAGCTGATTCAATAGATGACAAAATAATTTTCTTGTTTTGTTTTTTGAACTCCAAATTGGAAGACAACTGAGACAACATTTCAGTTCAATTAATTTATAGTATCTGTCTGTGGATATATCGGATTTAAGAGCTGTCTGTCTTTTGCATAAATCTTATTTGGCTGATTCAACTTTTGAGTGAGTTTGTAACAACATTTTATGATGGCATGTACTGTACACACTGTATGAATTATTAAAACCTGATTGTTTTTTTATGACACATCTACAGTACACAGTGTCATAATCTGGAGGGCACCAAGTACTATACATGGTGGTCATCTATGAATGCATTTCTGTTATGTTCCGTAAATGCGGGAAATTATGTCAAACTGGTCTGTGATTTGCCACCTCACCGCTCCCCAGCGGCCTTGCTGGTCACAAGATGAAAGCAACCAATAGCAGCAGAGCATCCCACCCAATTAAGAGAATGCTTTTTATATTGTGCAACCCTTATCCAAAATTGCATCCCATATTTGGCAGACAAACAACCTTTATTAATGGAGAGGGGACTGCTGTAAGGTACATGCCTCCTCACTTCACTTAGCCAACAGGTAAGCGAAGAATCATACGAAGTTAGTCATATTTTTCACATATTGCTGTGCTTATTATAACATTAGGTGATTGGCTTTTGTTTCTTTTCTTTTTTTTTAATCAGGTTGGACTACTGTAAACGGATTTCTGTCTCAAACCACACCATAAAAAGTAAGGGGGATTTATTTTTATGTTTAACATGTATATTTTAATGAAATACCATTATTGACACCAAAGGTTTAGCACACAAATCATTATATGTAAGTGGAAGTTTCAGGGACAGGTATTTATTTAATTTGCATCTCACTTATTAAGCTATAGTCTGTAATTTGTTTTAAACTGACATTCAGATCTTTGCTGTAATGAATAACATTATATTCATCATAAATTCAACAGCATCATGTCATAGTCAGTCTAATTCAGGGGTTCTTAAACTTTTTTCAGTATGGAGTGGCCTGGGGCCCATTCATAAAATGTGATTGTTATTTTTTCTTTATGTTTGTTTGTCAGGTTGCCCGATCTGGGCTCTCATCTCATGACCTCCGTTTACAAAGCCGTACTTTATTAAGTCTAAAATAAATCGCCTTACACCTTTTAACTTTTTTTTTTTCCTTTTGGTGTGGTTTGGCATCACCTCCGATTTCCATTTGTGCTTTAAAAAAAAAAAAAATCAAAATAACTTAGGTTTCTTCTAGTGCTTCTACTTCTACATACATGCAAACCAGTGACACTGACGCCTTACTGTCAGCTAGTGGCAGGAAGCTGAATTGTAATTGAGCATCTCTTTGGCAACATTTATACTTAATTGCTCAAATGCGCTGCCCTGCGGCCCACAGGTGCAACATTTAAATGATTTCCCCACTAGTAGGTGCCCCATGGTTAAGAATTACTGGTCTAATCAATTGAATACACTTGCATGATACATATTGTATTATCTATAAACGTACTCATCCTAAACAGGTTAAAATGGGCGATGCTGCCTTGAAAGAGTTTGGGTCCTTAATTGAGAAAGTCAGATAGGGAGTGCTTGGAGGCTCAGACCCGTCAATTTGACATGAAGAAGGAATGTTTTGTTCCTGACCCAGAGGTTGAGTTTGTAAAGGCATCTATAATGAGTCGAGATGGTGACAAGGTCACTGCTGAGACTGAGTTTGGAAAGGTACGCTCTTCCAAGCCGTTTCATTCAGACATCACATGAAATATTATTAAGAATTATTATCTGTCTGCAGACTGTGACAGTAAAGGATAGTGACATACATCCTCAGAACCCACCAAAGTTTGATAAAATTGAAGACATGGCCATGTTTACTTTCCTCCATTAACCCGCTGTGCTGTTTAATCTCAAAGAGCGTTAAGAGGCATGGATGATCTACGTAAGACAATCATTGTAATTTCCTGTCATTTTTGATGTCATAGAATTTAAAACGTGTTTGTTTCATTTTTTTTTATGACAGACCTACTCTCGTCTGTTCTGTGTGACTGTCAACCTTTACAAGTCGCTGCCAGTTTACAACCAAGAGGTGGTTGTTGCCTAGAGGGGAAAGAAGAGGAGTGAAGCTCCTCCTCACATCTTCTCCATCTCGGACAACGCCTACCAGTACATGCTGGCAGGTACACAATTTAAAAAACTCACTTCTAATGTAGACGTCATAGTTTAGATCAGGGAATGCGGATTGTGGGTCTGTGAAGCACTTCAGACTCTTTTGTGATTAAGGGACTTGACCTGACATGAATGAACGAATTGAAAACCAGTCCATTCTTATCACGTATGTCACAAAAAAATGCACTTCTTAAGTACTTAAAAGTTAGAGATCTTGTTCTAAACCAATGCTGTCTCTATTGGACTCAGCGGAGAATCGGGTGCTGGAAAGACTGTCAACACCAAGCGAGTAATACAATACTTTGCCAGCATTGCTGCAGTTCCAAGTTCTGGAAAGAAAGATGCAGCTGTTGAGAAGAAGGTTTGTGTTACATGTTTTCTTTTTTTGTATTTTATTTGATTAAAATGTGTTGTATAACTATTGTATAGTTATAATGAAACAACTGAAAACGGTGAGGAACATTTTGTCTGGCTTGATTTAATGGATATGAATATATGTATCTTAACAAATCAGGGTACCCTGGAGGATCAAATCATCCAGGCAAACCCGGCTCTGGAAATGCCAAGACCATTCGAAATGACAACTCTTCCAGATTTGTAAGTGGTTGTGCACTATGACTTCTCAACTGAAATGAAACAAGAAAACTTAGTGGTTCTTTTCGATGTAGGGTAAATTCATCCGAATACATTTTGACAACCGAGGAAAACTGGCCTCTGCTGATATTGAAACTTGTAAGTGGAACAATTTACAACAATTTTAAGATCCTGCTCAATCAATGCGTCAAAACAATAACATTCAAATTGTTACTAGACCTTTTGGAAAAGTCTCGTGTGACCTACCAACTCAAAGCTGAAAGAGACTACCATATTTTCTACCAGATCTTGTCTCAGGTGAAACCTGAACTTCTGGGGAAGAAACAAGATACAAGGAATTACAGTAAACTGTTTAACATTATTATAGGGGCATTTTCAGGCACTCTAATGAATAAAATTTTGGGGTTTTTGTTCAATATAACTTTAGAAATGTTGCTCATCAGCAACAACCCCTACGACTATGCATTCATCTCCCAAGGAGAGACAACTGTAGCCTCTATCACTGACTCTGAGGAGCTCATGGCCACTGATGTGAGCGAATTTTCTCATTCACAGTATCTTAACAATTGGTTGTATGTAGGAGAAAAGACTCACAACCATATTTTTTTTTCTTCTCTGTTGATCAGGATGCATTTGATGTGTTGGGCTTCACTCAAGAAGAGAAAAACATGTGCCATTATGCACTACGGTAACATGAAGTTTAAGCAGAAGCAGCGAGAAGAGCAGGCAGAGGCAGATGGCACGGAGGGTGATTATATTATTATAAAATAAATAAATAAATAAATGCAAATCCAACAAAGTGCTACAACAAAGAAACAAGCGCAATACTGTATTGTGAGGCACTGGCTGCGACGACCATCATTTTCTCTGACGCAGATGCTGACAAAGTAGCTTATCTAATGGGCCTGAAATCTGCTGACCTCATCAAAGGTCTCTGTCATCCAAGAGTTAAAGTAGGAAATGAATAGGTCACTAAGGGACAAAATGTTGCCCAGGTGAAGTGTGTTTTCTAATCTTACAGTACAGTACTTTCAAGATGAATTCTGAATATGCGTTCAGTTTGATTTTACTTTTAGGTGTACTATGCTGTTGGCGCACTGTCTAAGTCAGTGTACAAGAAGATGTTCCTGTGGATGGTGATGAGGATTAATCAATCTCTAGACACTAAGCAGCCTCGACAATACTTTATTGGAGTCCTGGATATTGCTGGATTTGAGATCTTTGATGTGAGTTAAGTCCGTTGCATGAGTGATGCTGCAGAAACTGACTGAACTGCTGCACAGTGTGTGTTTTCTGGATTTTTCATGCCCAGCGAAATTCTAGTGTTTGTGAAGTGTCTGCGCTGGTGTGGGAGGGATGTGATGGAGCGATGGTTCATTTCAGACATGTTAAGGTTGTGTCCTTTTGTTTGAATAGGCTTCAAACTAATTAAGGTAATCATAAGCATGGCCTTTGTTTTTGCAGTTCAACACCTTTGAACAGCTGTGTATCAACTTCACCAATGAAAAACTGCAACAGTTTTTCAACCATCACATGTTTGTGCTGAAGCAGGAAGAGTACAAAAAAGAGGGCATTGAATGAACTTTCATAGATTTTGGAATGGATTTACAAGCTTGTATTGATTTGATTGAGAAGGTGAGAGACTAGTTGTAACAGGTTAATCACATTTTCAAAAATCTTAATCAAAGTAGGTTTTACACATCATCTCGTCTGTTCTCCCTAGCCCATGGGTATCATGTCCATCCTTGAAGAGGAGTGCCTGTTCCCCAAAGCCAGTGATACAACCTTTAAAGCAAAGCTCTATGACAACCAACTGGGCAAATCCAACAATTTCCAAAAGCCCCGAATCGTCAAAGGGAAACCGGAGGCCCAATTTGCCCTGATGCACCATGCTGGGACTGTTGATTACTATATCAACAACTGGCTAGTGAAGAACAAGGATCCTCTGAATGAAACTGTTGTTGGGCTTTATCAGAAATCAACACTTAAGATGCTGGCTTTCCTCTTTGCAAATTATGCTGAAGCTGACTCAGGTTTGTATTTAACAATAACCACCAATTACAGTTGAGAAATGCATAATACAATCTTCTCATCTGTTGTTTGATTGTTCCCAATGACTGCTGTAGTTTTAATTCCCTGCGGGCGTCATGCCCTGTATGGGGAATAGCCACTGTTTTTCCTCTGTCCTGAATTCTCAGCAGGGTCCAAAGGACTCCCTTATATCAAGGTATTTTCTACAGTGGCTCTTAGGCCACTGTATCCCAGCTTCCTCTACAACGCTTTATTCCCTGTCACCTGCCCTGCTGCTTATTACCCTCCTATTCTCCAATTATCTCTCGTCGTGTTTAGGTTTCCCATTTGCATAAATGGTTGTTCCAACTATTATCAATAGCTGTCTGTTTCCATGTGTGGTCCCCAAAAACGAAACATGCAGTTTGACTTTTGATTAAAAAAAAAAAAAACTGGACTTGATTCTACAGCCCTTGCTAATTTCAGGCCCATCTCCAAACTGCCGTTTCTCTCAAAATCAGTGAGAATATAGTTTATTCTCATTTAATGTATTTCTTACATAAATACAGCATTCTAGAGATCTTCTAATCCGTTTTTAATACTCTGCAAAGCCCAGAGTCAACTCATTTAAAGGGTTTCAATTCAATCATTTTAGCGACACATTCCGGTGCCTGTGTTATCCTTGCACTTTCAGAATTAACTGCTGCATTTGACTACACAACCCATGACATCCTGAGCAGTGGGTCAGCATCAGGGCTAAAGCGTTCAAGCGATGCAGGTCGCACGTGACTGACAGGGCCTTCTGTGTCAATCGAGTCCCTTGCTGCACTCACGTGTATGGTCCCACAGGGTTCAGTTCTAGATACTCCTTTCCTTTCTCTCTATTTGCATCCATTTGTCTCCTTGATCAGTGCCAAAAATTGTCTAAAACCTATTTAATACTGCAGCCACACATTAATTTTAGACTCTGCCAGTGCACTCCAAGATTCATTGTAAAACAAAAATTTAAAATCATTAAATGGTCTTGCCCCACCCTACATCCCAGAGCTTCTTCACCCTTACAAGCCCACTCGCTGTCTCAGGTCAGTTGACTGTCCCTAAAACCAGACTGAAGCTCAGAGGGGAGCACTTTTGTGTGCTGTGCGTGCTTTAAAAGTGCTTAGCAAATATAGTTGGATTGGATTGGATAATTTCATCTCCCCTCAAATGATCAATGACTCTATTATATCTTATTCCCCTCAAGAATCTGCCGCTAAGGGTAAAGGTACCAAGAGGAAAGGTTCGTCTTTTCAGACAGTATCTGCCTTACATAGGGTAAGATAAGTTTATTTACAATGTATCTTGTACAATATTTTAAAGTCATAAAATTCTGATAACTGATCAAAGTCTGTTTTCTGTGCTGAACTTACAGGAGAATCTGAATAAGCTGATGACCAACCTGAGGTCTACTCACCCCCACTTTGTACGCTGCATCATCCCCAATGAGACCAAGAATCCTGGGGCCATGGAAAACCCTTTGGTTATGCACCAGCTACGTTGTAATGGTGTGCTGGAAGGTATCAGAATCTGCAGAAAGGGCTTCCCCAACAGGATCCTCTATGGTGATTTTAAACAGAGATATTGTTAAAAACAAAATAAAGAGTCTACACAATGGCTTTACTCATACTCATAAATTCTATAACCAATGCTCTATAATTTAAACTTTTATGCATTCTTTTCACTTGTGTTCCTTTTCTTTTCTTGTTTTACTTTTATCTCAAAAGGTATCACATTTTAAATCCTAGTTCTATCCCAGAGGGACAGTTCATTGATAACAAGAAAGCAGCTGAGAAACTGTTAGGCTCTTTGGACATCGATCATAACCAGTACAAACTGGGGCACACCAAAGTAACAATTTAAATTCACACATTGCATAATATAATAAATTAATATAACTATTTTTACAACTGTGTTAATGGGACAGACTTTCATTAACACGTCATTTGGACATCACTTACATATTGGCAGTTGACATCATATTGTTTTTACAATTTAGATTTTTTTTAATCAGGTGTTCTTCAAAGCAGGGCTCCTTGGTCTGCTTGAAGAGATGCAAGATGATCGTTTAGCTCTGATAATTACTCGAATCCAGGCAAGGTCACGTGGTGTTCTGGCGAGAATTGAATTCCAGAAAATTGTTGAATGCAGGTATGTGTATGTTGGGCATGTTTAAACAGATGACTCAAATGGCTCATTCAGGACTAAAACTCTTTGATTGCTCTTCATAAACGTTAGGATAGATAGTGTTTTGGGTTGGGTCGTGGGATTTGAATTGTTATGGTCTTGTGAATGATTATCACAGGGATGCACTACTTGTTATCCAATGGAACATCCGTGCCTTCATGGGAGACAAGAATTGGCCCTGGATGAAGATGTTCTCTAAGATCAAACCCCTTCTGATGTCCGCAGAGAATGAGAAGGAAATGGCTAATATGAAGGAAGAGTTTGCCAAATTAAAAGAAGCATTTGCAAAATTAGAAGCACGGAAAAAATAACTGGAAGAGAAAATGGTCACACTTCTACAAGAGAAAAATTACTTACAGATCCAAGTTCAGGCGGGATGTTCATAATCTACAGTTTGAGCAAAGCAGCAAATTTGGAATTTATGTGTAATGTTCAAACTAATCAATTCTGTGTTATTTGTAAAAGGAGCAAGATAACCTTTGTGATGCTGAAGAAAGATGTGAGGGTTTGATCAAGAGCAAGATTCAGCTGGAGGCCAAAATCAAAGAACTTTTAGAAAGACTGGAAGATGAGGAGGAAATGAATGCTGACTTAACATCCAAGAAGCGAAAATTGGAAGATGAGTCCTCTGAGCTAAAAAAGGACATTGATGACTTAGAATTAACTCTTGATAAAGTAGAGAAGGAGAAGCATGCCACCGAAAACAAGGTAGGCTACCGTACAACTATTGAAACAATCCAATCCCTAGAGAGATTAATGCATGAGCTGAAAATAAAAATAAATTTCCATGAATAGATGAAGAACCTAACTGAGGAAACGGCTGCTTTGGATGAAATAATCGCTAAGCTGACAAAGGAGAAGAAAGCCTTACAAGAAGCTCATCAGCAAACGCTGGATAACCTTCAGAGTGAAGAAGACAAAGTCAACACACTGACCAAGGCCAAGTCAAAACTAGAGCAGCAAGTGGATGATGCAAGATTCAAAATGAAAGGTAATTAGTGAATAACCAAAGCTAGCTAACAAACTAATTCTGAGTACCCCCAACAGCTGGAAGGATCCCTGGAGCAAGAGAAAAAAGTGTGAATGGATTCTTGAAAGGACAAAGCGAAAGCTTGAAGGGGACTTAAAGTTAGCTCAAGAGAGTCTTATGGATCTGAAAAATGACAAGCAACAACTTGAAGAGAGGCTGAAAAAGTAAGAGGTTACATGTAAAACAACAACAACAAACCCCCACACAAGTATGTTTTAATTGACTGAAATGTATTCACGTCCTTTCACAGGAAAGATTTTGAAATTAACCAACTCGTGGGCAAAATAGAGGATGAACAAGCCATGAGTATGCAACTCCAAAAAAAACTAAAGGAGTTGCAAGTAATATCATATTAGTCTATAAAAATGTAATTTCCTCAACTAATGAAAAGTGAAATACTGTTTATGCCCTATCAAAAATTTGGTTTCATACCCCAAAATGGGCCGTTTGATTAATATTTGTTGTATTGGTTAAAATTGGTTGTGTTGTTAACTATGCAATCCAACTATGGGTTTTGAGTTTGGAAAATCCTTGTAATCAGTAGTGATCAGTTTTTGTATTTGACTTTATATGGGTACAGGCCCGCATCAAGGAGCTGGAGGAAGAGCTTGAGGCAGAGCAAAAGTGGAGAAGCAGAGAGCAGACCTGGCAAGTGAGCTGGAGGAGATCAGTGAAAGGCTGGAAGAAGCTGGTGGAGCAACATCTGCCCAGATTGAGATGAACAAGAAGAGGGAGGCCAAGTTCCAGAAACTCCGCAGAGACCAGGAAGAGGCCACTCTGCAGCATGAAGCCACTGCAGCCACACTGAGAAAGAAACAAGCTGACAGCGTTGCTGACCTGGGAGAGCAGATTGACAATCTGCAGAGAGTCAAGCAGAAACTGGAGAAGTAGAAGAGCGAGCTCAGACTGGAACTGGATGATGTTTGATGATGATGCCCTATTTTCACTCATATTTGCATTCACTGAAAATATAATTGAAAGAAGTCATTTAGTTGATGTTGCAAAATTCAATCAGCAGAGGGCACTTGCTAACTTGATAAGTTCCTAGGTGTTAAAAAACTGTAAGGTGTTTGTGGTTGTTTTCCCTCACGTTTGTTGAATAAAACACGGAAGATATGATAAACTGGAAGTACTAACCTTTGAATCAGTGATGATTTTTTTTGTCTTTTTGGATCATCATCTTCTTAAGCGTCTTGAAAGGAAGAGACAAGGGTAAACCTTTGGCCAAAATAACACAAATATTCCACTTGATCATTACTGCAAAAACTTTTCATCATCTGAGGAACTGAATTACCTTAACTGTGTCGCCTTCTCCTTGTCTGCATTAACTGGACATATATCTTGAGTCAACACTGAGGTCCACACACTAAGCGGGTGAGGAGAAAAGACAAGACAAAAGAAGAATCAACTCTAGTGAGCCTCCACCTGAAATGAACACCCCCTTGAAAGTGACATTTCACAATTGTATAGAACAAATACTATTAATAGCTTTGTGGGCTCTTGTTTCATACTCAAGGTGCCTTACACCTTCCTTTATGTGCTCATTAAAAAACTCAGACTTAGAAGGACTGGTGGTGACAGCTGAGTATGAGACCTTTGGTGGAAGGCGGCGTGTGCTAAAGTCTGGATACAGGCTAAAATTGATAAGCAAGGGCAATTATTATTTTTTCATTACAAAGGTAATCAATTTCAGGGTTTTAAAGAAGCAAAGATGGCACTAAAAAGGAAATCAGCCAAGGTTGCAAAGCTTCAGTGTGAATTTCACTTCTTGGATGCAATGAGCTCTCATATTTAAGTATTACAGAATTCTTTCACACAGTATTGCGTGTGTATTACAAGGTATGTGATGTGATCTGTTTCATTAGATCATACACACTGCACATTGTTTGTTTGTAGCGCTGTCACCTGTCACTGCGAATCAATGGAGAAATGGAAATATGTCCTGTCAACTTGTGTCCCCGAGCTGTCCTCTAAATTAACAAACTCCCAGGGGTAGCGAAGAGGAATTTAACAAGTTATCTTTGTACTGAATTGTACATAGAGGACAACAATGCCTTGCCAACGGCTAAAGTATAGTATGCACTCTTTTGCATAGAAGCTAGTAGTATATGTCATAATTCTTTAAATTTTATTCAATGATCTTTTTTTTTTTTACATTGGTATTTATTTTATTTATTGTGACATTATATTAAATATATTGTATATTTTTATTATATAATTTGATTCAATGACCATTTATTTTTTTGCATTGGTATTTCGTTTATTTATTGTGACATTGTATTAAATATGTTGTATTAATAATTGTATATTGTAATTAAGATTGTAAAATAAAATACTTCCTATAGTGTAGGTAAATAAACAAAATAAAATCTTTATACAATTAATATTTAGCCCATAACTGATTACAAAGATTGAATGATCTACAATAGGTGGAGAGATGATATCACTACTGGTAATTGCTGGTTGCTACCAACAACGACACTCTCAATTTTGTCTTATACAAAAGATAGACAAGATATAGACAAAAAAAAGCTCACACTAATATTTACATGGAGAAGCATGCTTTTGAGATGAGAGGGGAAACCAGGAAAGAAAATGGGGAGAAGGCATATTTTCAACTGAGGTTTGAGAACACACATCTCCTGACTCTTAGGTAGACACAGTAACCATAATTTCATCGTTCACCATGGTTAAATAAAACATTTTTTGCTTACAACTTAAAATAGGGCTCAAGATTACTCAGGAAAACACATAAAAACAAATAAAACAGTTTTGGCAATTTATGACTGTTGATTATTATAAACCCCTTAAACACTCAATAATATTAATAATAATAATAATAATGACGTTATCAGATTTACATAGCGCTTTTTTGGACACTCAAAGACGCTTCACAACGGATACATTATTCACGTACTCGCACATTCACACTCTGGTGGCGGTAAATTAAGTACAGCTGTCCTGGGGGCAGGCTGACGGAAGCGTGGCTGCCAGTGTGAGCCTACGAACCCTCCGACCAAACATTCACACCTACCATACACCAGTGTGAGTGACACTTGTGTACAGTTGTACAGATAATCACAATAAAGTACTGTATTGGTAAAAGGCATTACAGGCAACTACCTAAATACATAAAGTGTGTCAAGATATAATAAATACGACGCAACTATAGAAAACAGAACGCATACATATGCAGAATTATTACAGTTTCTGAATTTCTTCTCCAATATTCCTTTTATGGGGGGCTTTTAGATTGATTTTCATGTGTAACTGCATCCACTGAGAGGGTACAATTGAACAATTTTAAGAGCTCTGGGACCGAGGGTATAGATCTACAGTAACTGTAAAGAGTGATGAGTGATCATAAAGCGATGCCACAGCTGTGACCTTGGCCCTGTCTTGTCTCATTGTAGACAGCAGCTGCAACTCTCACCCTCTTGAAATGTATTTCACACCATATCACTTGACGTTGTTGCCTATTGTTGATCTCGATGTGTTTGGGGTCTCATAAATCTGCTTGCTTGCAGGGCCGCAACACTTAATTTAGAATAGGAACAGGCCCAATGTGTGTATAACAAAATCAGACATGATTTATCATATATTGTCATAAAATCTGTGCAGTATATGCATTATTGTTCATGCGTTTTGTCCTTGAGATTTTGTGAGTCATGATGATAAGTAACACAAACAACAATTAGTAATACCGGTAATTGTAACATTGTAAACCAAATAGACTAACCCAATATTACAACAACAAAAAAAACAACATATACATAAGATGTTCCATTTTGCATCCTACAACAAAACTGCTACTATTAAAATTGCTGTTATAGTATAAATGTACTTGATAGAGAGCAGTCTGCTGCCCCCCACCTACCACCACCCCTTCCTCTGTCATGTCCAATCTTGCTTATTGTTCTGTTGTGGACAAGGTGATAGCAATAAATAGCAACACTGGACTCTTCCCAATTTTGGGGGTGTCTTTTTCTGATATGCAAATGAGATTCCATTTCCCTCACATCCATCACCTTATTTGGCTGAGTAACAACCTTTATTAATGGAGACGACACCTGACAACAGCTACCAGAACCATCATTTCGTTTGACAGAGGTTGAGAGCTTAAGGTAAGCGCAACACTACACTACAAATTCACTCATCACCACAAAGATCACTTGAGTTTACTGTTAAATGTAAAATTCAAGATTGTTTTTTTCTGAACGTTACTGTTTTTTTGTTTTTTTACCAATTTTATTAGAATTCTGTTCTTTCTGGTAGGTGCTTTTTATTTTATTTTATATCAGGTAAGCGCTTGAGGAAATTCATTGTTGTGGTACTGATCAAAATGGATGAGAACATTCAAATTTTATATATTACTAGTTTACTACTGTGTAAATATTTTCAAAAGACATAACTTATTTGGCATAGTTTCAAGAAACATGTGGCGTTCAAAGCAAGTTAAAGTACATTGTCTCCTCAGAAGAAGAAAAAAAAGAAGCAAAATGGGTGATGCAGTAATGGCAGAGTTCGGGCCAGCTGCTCCTTTCCTTCGAAAGTCAGACAAAGAGCGTTTGGAAGCCCAAACTCGACAATTTGACATGAAGAAGGAATGCTTCGTTCCAGACGCTGAAGTTGAGTACGTCAAGGCATCCATCACAAGTCGAGATGGTGACAAAGTCACTGCTCAAACTGAGTTTGGAAAGGTACTGCTCATGGTCATTTAGTTGAAACCCTAACAAACACCCAAAAGTTTTCATTTTGACGAATTGATTTTATTTTACAGACTGTGACAGTAAATGAGAGTGACGTAAATCCTCAGAACCCACCAAAGTTCGATAAAATTGAAGACATGGCCATGTTCACCTTCCTTCATGAGCCTGCTGTGCTGTTTAACCTCAAAGAGCGTTACGCGGCATGGATGATCTATGTAAGAAAATCATTGGAATTTTACTGCCATTCTTGATGTCACAGAATTTGAACATTTTCTTTCTTTTTTTTGTTATGCCAGACCTACTCGGGTCTGTTCTGTGTGACTGTCAATCCCTACAAGTCGCTGCCAGTTTACAACCAAGAGGTGGTTGTTGCCTACAGGGGAAAGAAGAGGAGTGAAGCTCCTCCTCACATCTTCTCCATCTCTGACAATGCCTACCAGTACATGCTGGCAGGTACACATTTTTTGTCAAAATACTTACGTCCAATACTCAATTCTTGTGTAAAACCTATGATTGATAAACACTTCTTTTTGTTTTGCAGATAGAGAAAACCAGTCCATTCTCATCACGTGAGAAATACCAAAAGCATGTTCTTGAGCACTTAATGTTATTCTTGACCTAAACATGAACTTGTTTTAACAATACAGAGGAGAATCTGGTGCTGGAAAGACTGTCAACACCAAGCGTGTCATTCAATACTTTGCCAGCATTGCTGCAGTTCCAAGTGGCAAAAAAGATCAAGTCGTTGAGAAGAAGGTGATGCATACTTCAGAATGAAGAACGGGCGAACATTGCACTCAGATTTACAATCAATAATTTTCCACAGAAAACAAGCTATGAGCACATGGGTGTAGAAAAAAGATAAACAGTTTAAAAGTAAACCATAAAAAAACAAATATGTTCTTTCATTTTCATTTATAACACATACATACAATGGAAAAAGGCAAATTTTCACCCCTTATTTTTTTTTAATTACAAAAGATATGCTTTTGTTTGACTTCTGAGGTTTTACCAATTTAAAAATCAAGTTTATTTCCCCTACACACTTTGTCCCAAAGATAGTAATTGAGATGTTTTGTCTTCAGGGTACCCTGGAGGATCAAATCATCCAGGCTAACCCTGCGCTGGAGGCCTTTGGTAACGCCAAGACTATCAGAAATGACAACTCCTCCAGATTTGTGAGTATATTTATTCACTGAAGCTTATTTTCTATAAACATTAGGGATATTTCTCCATTATCAACATACATGTTCAACACTTTTTTTTCCAGGGAAAATTCATCAGAATTCATTTCGATAATCGAGGGAAGTTGGCTTCTGCTGATATTGAGACCTGTAAGTGAAGTACTGTATTATTTCGCCACATAATCTTTCCAAGACACATCTTCTCAAGGCTTGTGTGGTACAATCTAAATACATGAGAGAAAATCTGAGACAGGCAAGTCATGTTAAGTGATCAGACATCAACTGACTTGGTCGGTATCAGAAGAGATCTGGGCCAAATAGTAACACAGACAACCATTCAACTGCTCAACTATGGACTAAGTTAGACAACTATTCAATTATCCTAATTTACTGTACATGGAAATTGCACATAGGAGTAAGTAGGACCAAAGACATAAGTAGAACATGCAAATTGCACTCAAAAAGATTTGTGTTTAGCTTCAAGCAACAATGTTCTTGTTTAAAAAAACACATATTTTATCGCTATTTTGGTATCTCTTAAATGTTTACAAACATAGTGACAGGAAACAGCAAAACAGTTTTTTACTACAACATAACATTCCATTCGTATACATTAAACAGATCTTTTGGAAAAGTCTCGCGTGACCTTCCAGCTGAAAGCTGAGAGGGATTATCACATTTTCTACCAAATCTTGTCTCAGAAGAAACCTGAACTTCTTGGTAAGTAGTTAACAGCAAATGTTTTACAAAATCAATATTTGCCCAAATAAATTAATCTTTTATTTATTCTGTGTAACATATTTTTTTATTGTATTTTTTTTAGAAATGCTGCTCATCACCAACAACCCATACGACTATGCCTTCATCTCCCAAGGAGAGACAACAGTTGCCTCCATCAATGACTCTGATGAGCTTATGGCTACGGATGTCAGCTAACACTTGATTAGAGTACAGTCTTAAATCCAAATGTTTTTGTTTTTTTTCATTATTTGTATTTTTCAGGAGGCTTTTGATGTGCTGGGCTTCACTCAAGAAGAGAAGAACAGCATTTATAAGTTGACCGGCACCATCATGCACTACGGTAACATGAAGTTTAAGCAGAAGCAGCGAGAAGAACAGGGAGAAGCAGATGGCACTGAAGGTAACAATTCATTCAGTGATCTGTTGGCATGGCACAACCTGTATTGAGAATATTTCCCCACTTTTCCTTGACAATTTTATCTGAAAAGAATGTGAGAGCGTGGTGTTATGGTCAAACCCAAGATTCTCTAAGAGGTTTATTACGTCTCGGTTCTGTTATACTACACTATAATTTATAATGGCAGTAAAGTATGAGTTCAGTTGCCTTTAACATACACTCTTGTAACCTCCTCTAGCAATTACCATGTATCAATTCATTACTAACAAAAAAAGCAAAAATTTAGACAAAAGATGTTCAACAAAAGACATGTTATATACAAATATTTTCCCTACAGATGCTGACAAAGTTGCGTACTTAATGGGCTTGAACTCAGCTGACCTTGTCAAAGGTCTCTGCCATCCAAGAGTTAAAGTGGGAAATGAGTGGGTCACCAAGGGGCAAAATGTTGCCCAGGTTCGTATTAGTGGACAATCTTTTGAGGGAAAAATGGAAGTCAGAAGTTGATCAATTCTTTTCTAGGTTTACTACGCTATTGGTGCACTAGCCAAGTCAGTGTATGAGAAGATGTTTTTGTGGATGGTGGTCCGTATCAACCAATCTCTGGACACCAAGCAGCCTCGGCAGTACTTCATTGGTGTTTTGGATATTGCTGGATTTGAGATATTTGATGTGAGCTGTGTTTATTATTCATGGAGTAAAAATTATATTTCCACTCTTATTTTGGTTTACTGTACGTGAGAGTTGAAAAACGAGAAAACTTTTTCCATTCTCCATTACAGCTTAACACCTTTGAGCAGCTGTGTATCAACTTCACCAATGAAAAACTGCAACAGTTTTTCAACCATCACATGTTTGTGCTTGAGCAAGAAGAGTACAAGAAGGAAGGCATTGAATGGACCTTCATAGATTTCGGTATGGACTTGCAAGCCTGTATCGACTTGATTGAAAAGGTAAGGCTAGTTGTAACGTGTTAATCATTTTTTCCCAGAATGTTTCAGCAACCCAGATTTTACAAGTTATCTTTTGTTCTCCCAGCCCATGGGCATCATGTCCATCCTTGAAGAGGAGTGCATGTTTCCCAAAGCGAGCGATACAACCTTTAAAGCTAAGCTCTACGACAATCATCTAGGAAAATCCAACAACTTCCAGAAACCCCGAATCGTCAAAGGAAAACCGGAGGCTCATTTTTCTCTTGTCCACTATGCTGGAACTGTTGATTACAATATCAGCAACTGGCTGGTGAAGAACAAGGACCCTCTAAATGAGACTGTTGTTGGCCTTTTCCAGAAGTCTAACCTCAAACTATTATCGATTCTTTTTGCTGGGTATGCAGGAACCGATTCTGGTATGTTGAGCTTTTAAATAAATAATATTTGTGAATAAATCAAGTGTTTCAGGAATACAAACCTTAAATGTGATTGCTTCCAATGCATTATGTTTTACAATTCATTACAATTTATGTTCATTTACCTCAAGAGTCTGGTGGCAAGGGAAAAGGTGCCAAGAAGAAAGGTTCTTCCTTCCAAACTGTGTCTGCTTTACACAGGGTAAGAATTATTATTATATTTTTAATGTATTTTTTTGAAGAGTTATCCAACTTTATAACTGTTACAGACTCACTGATTGTATAGGCATGTTAAAAACAGTAGCACCAGAAAGGCACTGATCATGCTCAATAACTCTTATTGACAAGTTATCACAGGCTACATTCTGCTTTTTTAAATTTTATTTAAAATGCTATGCGATTTTTGAGATAAAATAATAAATTGAATGTTTTACAGTCAAAATCAACATTAAAAGAAGGGAAGATATCATTACATCAAGCACTGGCATCTAACACATTTTTCAAAGAGTGGACGGAAAAACAATCTACACTGCAACCACCATAGGGTCCTGTTCATATGTGGGATTGTATAATCATAAAGTAATAGAATAATTAATTGATGCAATGTACATTATGAGTTTAACAATAGTTACAAATTACAATTGATCAAAGTCCGTTTTCTGTGCTGAACTCACAGGAGAATCTGAACAAACTGATGACCAACCTGAGGTCTACTCACCCCCATTTTGTACGCTGCATCATCCCCAATGAGACCAAGACTCCTGGGGCCATGGAGAACCCTCTGGTGATGCACCAGCTGCGCTGTAACGGCGTACTGGAAGGAATCAGAATCTGCAGAAAGGGCTTTCCCAACAGGATCGTCTATGGAGATTTTAAACAGAGGTTTGCATCTGAGTGAATAACCAATTCATAGTACATGTTACCTGACTCAATTGGATAATCTCACATGAAAAATGTTTCATTTCCATTAAAGATACCGTATTCTGAACCCCAATGCAATTCCTGAAGGACAGTTCATTGACAACAAGAAGGCTGCAGAGAAACTGTTAGGTTCTCTGGATATTGACCACAACCAGTACAAGCTTGGACACACCAAAGTCTGTATTTCATGCCTTGTGTAAGAGTATATTATTTTGATATGATTTATTTAAATACTGAATAATGCGATCCGACAGGTGTTTTTCAAAGCTGGACTGTTGGGTCAGCTTGAAGAGATGCGAGATGAGCGATTAGCACTGATCATCACTGGCATCCAAGCTCGGTCAAGAGGTCTTCTGGCAAGAATTGAATTTCAGAAGATTCTTGAACGAAGGTAAAATGTCAAAGCCAAACTCAGTAAAATATGAATATTTCATGATAAAACAATTGTAACTACACCAAACACTGCATGAAAGTCTAAAACATGCACGCGAGGCCAACTGAAGACTCTAAATTGGCCAACCTCATTTATATAGAATATTTATTTGCAATCGTTCCAAAAACCAGAGCAATAAATAGCAATTTAACCAACAAAGCAAGAATAATACAAATACCTCAACATAACTTAACTTACAAGTGGTCTAGTGTGTAGTCCGCCTTCATCTATACTCTGGGACAGGCTGAAGATAATAATTTCAAAATGAATGAAGGAATTTGGATGATAATAAAATAAATGGCAATCTGTTATCAACAGGGATGCATTACTTGTAATCCAGTGGAACATCCGTGCCTTCATGGGGGTCAAGAATTGGCCCTGGATGAAGATGTTCTTCAAGATCAAGCCTCTGCTCAAGTCAGCAGAGTCTGAAAAGGAAATGGCCAACATGAAGGAAGAGTTTACCAAACTAAAAGAGGCTTATGCCAAATCAGAAGCCCGGAAAAAGGAACTGGAAGAAAAAATGGTCACACTTCTCCAAGAGAAAAATGACTTACAGCTTCAAGTTCAGGCTGTATGGCTACCATCAGAAATACCAATCATGTTAAGACTAAAATAAGACTGCCAACTCATCATTATGCGTATTTGTTATTAACAGGAGCAGGATAATCTTTGTGATGCTGAAGAAAGATGTGAGGGACTGATTAAAAACAAAATCCAGATGGAAGCAAAATCCAAAGAGCTAGCTGAAAGATTGGATGATGAGGAGGAGATGAATGCTGAACTAACAGCTAAGAAACGTAAATTGGAGGATGAATGCTCCGAGCTGAAGAAAGACATTGATGACTTAGAATTAACCCTTGCTAAAGTGGAGAAGGAAAAACATGCCACTGAAAACAAGGTATAACCAAGTTACAGTCGTAAAGACGATCATAGGTGAGTTAAACATGTACACTTCTGTGATTAGGTGAAAAACCTGACTGAGGAAATGGCAGCTTTAGATGAAATCATCGCCAAGCTGACAAAGGAGAAGAAAGCCTTACAAGAAGCTCATCAGCAAACGCTGGATGACCTTCAGAGTGAAGAAGACAAAGTCAACACTCTGACCAAGGCCAAGTCAAAACTAGAGCAGCAAGTGGATGATGTAAGATTCAAGATGAATTGTAATCAGCCAATAATCAAGGCTAGCTAAACAAACTCATTGTGAATAACCTCCTACAGCTGGAAGGATCCCTGGAGCAAGAGAAAAAAGTGCGAATGGACCTTGAAAGGGCAAAGCGAAAGCTTGAAGGGGACTTAAAGTTAGCTCAAGAGAGTCTTATGGATCTGGAAAATGACAAGCAACAACTTGATGAGAGGCTGAAAAAGTAAGAGGTTACAGGTTAAAAAAAAATACACAAGTATGTTTTAACTTATTTTCTGGAATGACTGAAATATATTTATGTACATTAACAGGAAAGATTTTGAAATTAACCAACTTTTGGGGAAAATAGAAGATGAGCAATCCATGAGTACACAACTCCAGAAGAAATTGAAGGAATTGCAGGTAATATCAATATATTGTATGAAATAATGTTTCATACAGAAGCATTCTTGGTTTAACACATGGATATCAATGTAACAGTTCAGTGACTTGATTTTACATTGGACTTTATATTGATGTAGGCCCGCATCGAGGAGCTGGAGGAAGAGCTTGAGGCAGAGCGAGCTGCTCGAGCAAAAGTGGAGAAGCAGCGAGCAGACCTGGCAAGGGAGCTGGAGGAGATCAGTGAAAGGCTGGAGGAAGCTGGTGGAGCAACATCTGTCCAGATTGAGATGAACAAGAAGAGGGAGGCCGAGTTCCAGAAACTCCGCAGAGACCTGGAAGAGGCCACTCTGCAGCATGAAGCCACTGCAGCCACACTGAGAAAGAAACAAGCTGACAGCGTTGCTGACCTGGGAGAGCAGATTGACAATCTGCAGAGAGTCAAGCAGAAACTGGAGAAGGAGAAGAGCGAGCTGAGGCTGGAACTGGATGATGTTGTATCCAATATGGAACATATTGTAAAGTCCAAGGTAATCTATGCTAATCTTATTATCTTTCCAAAGTGTAAGAACAATACTTTATTTTTGTTTATCTGCAACATGTTTTTTTTTTTTTTTTCACAAATTGCCAGTACATTTAATATTCACTATTATATTAAGTAATTTGGGCTCACATAGCTTTCCACAAGTACAAAGTGAGTACATCAAACTGGTAGGGTTTGATTGATTTACTAAAGGTTTGGGTGTGTAAAAATGGATGCAAACTTGATTGAGCATGCAAACAGATGTGCAAGCTGATCTCCTAACCAGGTGCACCCAGGATTGCATCTGCCAAACATGTTGAAATGTCACAGAGCTTATTCTGTGCATTGTGGGAGAAGGATTGTGCAAATAGATGGATGTGAAATGTGAAATCACATTGCCTCACACAATATGATTTATTAAACCTAAGACAAATTGCAATGGCCGAGAGGCGGAGAACTTTTCTTATTTGAGATGCCAACCAAAATTATTGTGACGTGTTCTCTATTCAGCAATGAAACTTTGGGCTTCTGAATGCCAGTTACAAAGAGTCATGCCATGCTATGACAAAACTCCTTTCAACTCCACGCATATGGGGCTTTCAACTCTGTTACAATTGGTGCTGGCCTCTTCCAGAGCAGTTTTTCAGGTGTTGCATAACAATAATAATAGTGACTGAGACACATGCTGGAAAACTTTTCAAGTAAACATTTTTCTAGCCTATGAAGGAAATGGACCCCTCAGGTACGCATTCACACACACAAAACATGGCCACCAACAGTGCACACAAATTGCTAGAGCAAACAGTCTAACACACAATTTGGTTTAACATCAAAGACGCCAAACACATATTGTAACAGTAGATCACGCATCACTCAGCTGATTAGTTTTGGTGGGGACTGATCTAAATGTGATAGGCCAAAGTTCACAATTAACACAGAAATTATCAACACACAAATGATCAAAGTTGTTAATAAGGACTTTCCTTTTGCCCATCTGTCATATATATGACAGCACAACCGAGCAAAACAAAAAAAGTTATATCGTTGCACATGGTATATCAAGGAACTTGATAGGTAGATGTGTTACATCATGGGTGAGTTATTGTATTGATTACTCACACTGTTAAATAAATGTATTATAAATCAATGTTTTCTACTTTTCAGATTCATTTGGAGAAAATGTGCAGGTCCCTAGAAGACCAGATGAGTGAATATAAAACAAAGGCAGAAGAGGGACAGCGTACCATCAATGACTTGACAATGCACAAAGCCAAGCTTCAAACTGAAAATGGTATTTATGTTGGTTTCAATTTGAATTATATACTAATTATATATACATTTTATTTCCTTCTGCTCCATCCCACCTGCTCCTAATTTTAATGCACCACGCACACACACTTATACTACTACTACCATACGGCGAGCTGGCGAACTCAGTAACAAGGTTAGTTTTCACTAGGCACGCTGGCGTGACGACCGGAACCTTTTCCTGCCGGGTCTGGGGGCTGGGTTGTGGTGGGTGGCGGGTGTGGTTGGGGGGTTGTGGGGGGAGCGTGGGCTCCGCGCTCCTGGGTTTGGTCTCCGGCCGGTGGCCCCCGCGAAGCCCAGGGGTTGTGACCTGGCGCAGCCGCGGCCTGGGGGGCTGTGCTTGCCCTGTCGTGGCCGGGGTCGACGGCTCCCTTCTTTGGTGGAGGTTTTCATGCATGCCAGATCCACCACATGCTGAATCGGTGGAGGCTGATGTGTGTGGATCTCACTGCTTCATCTATTCTTCCTTTCTTCAGTCTTTCCTTTGAAGTGTCTTGAGGTCTCCCTAATTTGTTGGAATTTAGATGTTTCTGGGGTTGGTGAAATATTCTGGTTTGTAACCCTGTGGGTTGTAGGTGGTGTCCAGTCAGTGCTGGATTTCACTTTTCTTTATTTTCTTTAATCCTTCCTCGGGTCTAGCGGGATTCTGAAGTCTTCGGTTTAGGTAAAGGGTACGGAATTTTTAATAGGTTTCATGTACATTAGTGAGCACAACTGTTAATGTACAAAAGTTAAATGTGGCTTAATGACACACAATTGCTATGAATCATCTCGTGTAAACTTCAACTCTAAAACCTCTAAAAATATCCAAAGAAATGCCACAGTATTTTTGGATTGTATGGGAATTAAGCCTTTTTCTCACTATGCATACTGTGTGATCATAAGTTTACATACCCCTAGGGTAGGGGTGGACAAGTTCGGTCCTCGAGAGCCACTATCCAGCATGTTTTCCATGTCTCCCTCCTTCAGCGCAGCTGAATCTAATGATCAGCTCATCAACAAGCTTTGCAGAAGCCTGATAACGATCCTGATCATGAATTAGGTATATTAGTGGAGAGAAGCATGGAAAACAGGCTGGATAGTGGCTTTCGAGGACCAAACGTTCAAGCACAACTGTATTATAACTCTGTAAAATTTAGGTGAACTTGCAAGGCAATTTGAAGAGAAGGATTCCCTGGTGTCGCAACTCACTAGAGGAAAACAATCCTACACTCAACAAATTGAAGACCTTAAAAGGCAACTGGAAGAGGAAGTCAAGGTAACATGTCCTTGTGATGAAAATATTACACATACGTGTTAGTATTACAACATGGTGCACTGCTAAATATTTTTCATTTTAGGCCAAGAATGCTTTAGCCCATGCTGTGCAGTCTTCTCGCCATGACTGTGACCTGCTCAGAGAGCAGTATGAGGAGGAGCAGGAGGCCAAAGCTGAACTGCAGCGTGGCATGTCCAAGGCCAACTCTGAGGTGGCTCAGTGGAGAACTAAATATGAAACTGATGCCATCCAGAGGACTGAAGAACTGGAGGATGCTAAGTAAGTAAACTAATACTGCATAGCCAACAGTAATACTGACAGTGTCACAGTAAACTAAGGATCATTAATAAAAATGCAGGAAGAAACTCGCTCAGCGTCTGCAGGATGCAGAGGAAGCTGTGGAAGCAGTTAATGCTAAATGTTCCTCTCTGGAGAAAACCAAACACAGACTGCAGAATGAAATTGAAGATCTCATGGTGGATGTTGAACGGTCAAACGCTGCCTGTGCCGCTCTGGACAAGAAGCAAAGAAACTTTGACAAGGTTTAAATAATTTCATGTTGAGTGCCAGTAACTTCTTTTTTTTGCACGAACACAATTCAAAGTATTTAAAAACATGGACAATCTATCAGATCTTGGCAGAGTGGAAGCAGAAATATGAGGAGTCTCAGACAGAGTTGGAAAGCTCTCAAAAGGAGGCAAGGACTTTAAGCACAGAACTTTTTAAACTGAAAAACTCTTACGAAGAATCTCTCGAGCACCTCGAAACTCTGAAGAGAGAAAACAAGAACCTACAAGGTCAGTTAATGTTAACATAATCATTAATTTCGATATAATATGAACATCAATATAATTGGTGAATTTGTTTCATTTGAATGCATAGAGGAAATCTCTGACCTCACTGAACAAATCAGTGCGGGCGGAAAGAGCATCCATGAGCTTGAGAAAATACGAAAGCAGTTGGAACAGGAGAAGTCTGACATCCAAACTGCTTTGGAAGAGGCAGAGGTAAGTTGTGTTGTCTAAAAAAAGAACATTCAATTTAAACCAGTCTCTTTCATTAATAGATCAAGCAAGTGCAGTGATACATTATTTGATCTTTCTAGGCCACATTGGAGCATGAGGAAGGAAAGATTCTCCGAGCCCAGCTTGAGTTCAGTCAGGTGAAAGCTGAAATTGAGCGCAAGCTGTCTGAAAAAGATGAAGAGTTGGACCAAGCAAAGAGAAACCAACAGAGGATTGTGGAAAACCTTCAGAGCTCACTTGAGGCTGAGACCCGAAGTAGGAACGAGGCCCTCCGTTTAAAGAAGAAGATGGAGGGAGACCTCAATGAAATGGAGATTCAGCTAAGTCAAGCCAACAGGCAGGCAGCTGAGGCTCAGAAGCAACTCAAATCTGTTCATGCACATCTGAAGGTATGAATGGACTGAAAAAAAGCCCTCTAAGTTACCCTTAAAAAATATACGTTAACATTGGGGTTTTAATCTTGAAGGATTCCCAACTCCAACTTGATGAGTCTCTTCGTGCTAATGATGAGCTCAAAGAGAACATCGCCATAGTTGAGCGACGTAACACCCTCATTCAGGCTGAACTGGAAGAACTTCGGTCTGCTCTTGAGCAAACTGAGAGAGGACGCAAACTTGCTGAGCAAGAGTTGCTGGATGTTAGCGAGCGGGTGCAGCTGCTGCACTCACAGGTAAAAATTCAGTCATGGGAATTGTAAAATACTAGGTGTGCTAATGATCCCCCCCAATTCACACAGAACACCAGCCTGCTAAATCAGAAGAAGAAATTGGAAACTGACACAGCTCATCTTCAGAGTGAGGTTGAAGATGCAGTTCAGGAGTGCAGGAATGCTGAAGAGAAGGCCAAGAAGGCCATCACTGATGCTGCCATGATGGCAGAAGAGCTGAAGAAAGAGCAGGACACTAGTGCTCACCTGGAGAGGATGAAGAAAAACATGGAGCAAACCATCAAAGACCTGCAGCACCGTCTGGATGAAGCTGAACAAATAGCGATGAAAGGAGGGAAGAAGCAGATCCAGAAGCTTGAGACAAGGGTAAATCTTACAAAATATCATGCAACTAGAAATGCTGACCACATCAGAAAAAAGGCGGATATAAAAAGTCTACACACCCCTTACTCAAATGCAAGGTTTTTGCAATTTAAAAAGAACAAGAACAAAATTAATAATTTCAAAGAAATGTCTACAGTTAATGGCACCTATAGCCTGTACACAGGGTTGGGAGGGTTACTCTTAAAATGTAATCAGTTACAGTTACCTGCTAAAAAATGTAGTTAGTAACATAATCCAAGTACAATAATATTAAAGTAATGTAACTGGATTACTTTTGGATTACTCCAATATTGAGTATGCTCATGAAGACAAAATAAATATCACCACATTATATATTCTATACAATGTGCCCCTGCTATTTGCGGGTGATAGGGACCCGGGCAGCCTACAAATAGCAAAAATCCTTGTGTAATTAAAAAGCATGTACGCTATTGATTGATTGAAGGCCATATGCTGTTTTCGAACTGTCACTGAAAGCAACCACACCTCACAGTTAGATAGATAGATAGACAGATAGACAGATAGACAGATAGATAGATAGATAGATAGATAGATAGATAGATAGATAGATAGATAGATAGATAGATAGATAGATAGATAGATAGATAGAAAGATAGTCATCCAATGAGGATGACGATGTGTGACATCAACTGCAAAATGAACTTTTATCCCAGTCACAAGTATAGTCGTGTATATGTTGTGCATGATGTTTAAATAGTGAATTGGTGGGAGGAAGATTTGTTTGGAAGGTGTAACTCACAATATAATTGTAGGCTAGTGGGCTAGCTAGCAAAAAGCTATAGCGCGTAGCATGCCGCTGGACTCTCAGCTCAAACTTTCGCTCCGAGTAAATTCCAGTGAATACCGGTCGTCATTTCCTCCACCCGTCCGTGAAGCTTTTTCAAACTCCCCGCGTGTGGAGGACAGGACTAGTCAGTTCGTTCGTCCCCACCTCCCCGACATGTAGGAACGGTCCCACTCGCTCGGGCGTGCACGCGCTCTCTCTCTCGCTGTCTCACTCTCTCTTTCTCTCTCTCTCTGTCTCTCTGTTTGTCTCTCTCTCTCTCTCTCTTTCATCGTAGAAATTGTAATCCCTCAAAGTAATCCCCATTTTTAATAAATGTACCTGAAATCCGATTACATGTTTTTTCCTGTAACAGTAACAGAATACAGTTAAAAAAAAATTGTAATCTGATTACATAACGGCGGTACATGTATTTCGTTACTCCCCAAGCTGTACAGCTTAACTAAAAAAAAACAACAATAAATCTTTTGATAGTGGTGAAAATAAGCATTGTGGTTTAATAAGTGTGCACATAACTGGGGGTGTAGCTGAGTTCAGTTAACCAATCACGCTAATTAACCCGAAATAAAGTTCCGCTTTTATAGGATGCCTTTCCAGATATATTTGCTTTCTAGTTAACTCTTTGACTGCCAAGCATTTTCAGAAAAGAGGATATGTGGGTGCCAGCTGATTTAAGCATTTTGACTGATCTTTCAAGGTCCACAGAAAATTTTGTGTTTGGACTATGGAAACACAGATACTGCCAAATGAAAGATTGAACTCTCCTCTTTCATCAGAAAAAAAAGTTGGTTTCTACCTTATTCCGTTTTTCAGTAATCAACAATAGAAAATAGGTTAGTTTCAACCAAATGCTCTGTTTTGGACCAAAATACGGAGAAATCAAGCTTTTGTTTCACTGCGATTGCCCCTTTGCGTGCACTTTCTTGCCGGCCTTTTTTTCCGGGGAGTAGCAGGTATATATTGCAGTGTGTGTTTGGCCATGTTGTCATCAAGTCTACTCTCAGGATCATGATACGGTGACCTGGTGTTACGTCTGGCTTCCTCATGTCCTTCAGTTGCTATACCGGGTGGTAAGAGATGTTCTGATCCATCTTATCCACTCCATTCATGGTGGCATCGTAGTCCAGAACCAGTGTATTCGCCGTGATCAGACTGTACCCACTCCTCCGATGAATATGCATTGGACTCGGGGTACTCTTCATCGTCCGATTGAACGTCCGCCTGTGCAGAAGTGCTCGTTTTCCGGCGTTAGCATCGCTAGCCGGTGAGGCTTTACGACGCGATCGAAGCCGCCGCGTCAACGCTTCCAACTTCGGCGTCAACCTCGGAGTCACCATCATCATCAACAATGTGCTTTTTAGCATTGGTCGATGCTTTTCGTCTTTGAAAAAAATGCTCAAGCGTGAGCTGCTTGCAACCGGTCGCCATTTTCGCTTCCTCAGCCATTCTCCCCCCAACACTCTAGCTCCGCCTCACGTCTTCTACTGACTCCTACCTGATCTTGTCCAAGGAGAGTCATCGCTGCCATCTAGTGCCCAAAAATAGTCATTATACTAACTCGACCTGCTTGATACTTTCAGCACAGCTTGCCAAGGCTTTCCTCCACCCGTTTCCAAAAAACAAAAACAAAAAAAACAGTGAACGTCTTTGGCGGCACTCATTTGGATTATACTAAACGTTATTAAACGTTTTTGGCGGTCAAAGAGTTAAAGGCGAAAGGTTTTTGGCCAAAATGGACTCGTACTTGGATCGTGAGAGCTCTCGAGAGCACCGCGTGGGGGAGGGTAACTCTCCCGATCGCATTTTGTTTCTTTAGGAACGCTACAAGGCTTGCTTTCTTTATATCAGTTTTGCAATACTCAGCAGAGAGCCAGCTGCCATTCTACGTCACTACGCAGATTGCGTTTGGTACGTAAACAACAATGGCGGCTTATGTACAAATAAAGTTTCTACAAAATGTATTAAACTGTAAATTATTTTTGAAAACTGAATCTCATAGTTATGTTAGTAACAACCAAATAAATAATATGGAGCAAACTTGTCATTGCAGTCGGGGGTTCCTTTTAAAATATATTTTCCCCCAGTTGTTTTACAGGTTGGTGGTGACATTACAAGTGGAAAAAGGTTTGAAAATGGTTGTCAAATTTTTTTTGTATCACCAAAACTTGACAATTGAACAGGGGTGTATACTTTTTTTTTTTAATCTATTGTTAGCGCTCAAAATATAGTAACCCTGTATTAAATTGTAAACAGACATCTAGGATTCCATATAAAAAAAAAATTGTTTATCCTCCTAACAGATCAAAGAGCTGGAAAGTGAAGTAGAAATCGAACAAAGGAAGTCAAGCGATGCTGTCAAGGGAGTACGGAAGTATGAGAGACGCATTAAAGAGCTAACCTACCAAGTAAGATTTAATCAAATATAAAACATGTAACAACGCTTGAAGTTTTTTCTATTTAATATGAAAAAGATGGGTTGATGTATTTGTTCATATTTATTTCAGACTGAAGAGGATCGCAAGAATCTAGCCCGTCTGCAAGATCTGGTTGATAAACTCCAGTTAAAAGTCAAATCATACAAGAGGACTGCTGAGGAGGCTGTAAGCACTCATCATGTATCATAATACTACTATGAAATCTTACTAAAGTGCATTCCATCCAAAAAGCTATAGCTGTGTAAAAGCATAATACAAATAAGTTGTATCAAGTTTTGAATGTCAGACAATGCACAAGAATTTACATGGAAATTATTGCTGGAAGTAATGGAAGTGTCGTCCCACTTAAAACTAGAGCTGTCAAACGATTACATTTTTTAATCAGATTAATCACATCATAGAATTTTGATTAATCACGATTAATCACTTAATTAAAAAGGCTTTTTTAATCAAAATGTTTTGCCCGCCAAATTTGAAGCGCACCTGTTATGTGTTAATTCTTTTGTCATTTAATGTTACATTTTACGATCCACTGCACACTCTGATCCTCCTCTTTTTCTAATCAGTTAATTACTTGCATAATAAAAATAAATAAAAGATGACCTCAGTAGTTTGACATGAACAAATATTCTGAATGTCATACGCAAACATTTATTAAATGCTTTACTTCAGTGCATGTAGATATATTTATTGCTCAAATACAACCTGTGCTACCTTTAACGTAACCATCCGCTGTCAAGATAAAGGATAATCTGTGGTCAAAATTAATAGTGATTAATCTGCATTAATGCATGATTAACAAAATAAATTTTTGTGATTAATTAATTAGTTAACGCTTTAACTTTGACAGCACTACTTAAAAAGTGATAATGTTTTGTCTATAGGAGGAACAAGCCAACAACAACATGGTCAAGTTCCGGAAAATTCAGCACGAGTTTGATGAAGCAGAGGAGAGAGCTGACATTGCTGAATCTCAGGTCAACAAGCTGCGTGCCAAGAGTCGTGACATTGGCCCAAAGGTCAGTTTCGGAATTGGAATGGGGTTATACAATATATTATGAATTAAGCCTACTGGTAAACATTTATTAACAAGATACTAGTTGTTGCTACAGTCGACAGAACAACAAAAATCATGACCCAATGGCACATTAAATTTCTGCCAGATATAATGAAAATAAAGCAATAGCTAAGTGGGGATATTTCCATATTTCCCCTCATTAGGAGATTTCCTGTTGTTTTTTATTGTCATGGTAAAACGATTTTATAGATAATCCTTGACCAAATGAAATGTCTAAATCAGACAAGTTAGACAATATAAATTCAAAACAAAAACGAATTACAATTCTAAGAAAATTGTTAGATTCACATAGTCTTTTTTTCTGTTATTGAAGAAAGGACAGGTTGAAGAATGAAGCTCCTGGATCATCTACTTGCCTATGAGTCACCTGTGGCCTGACTGTTGGTGATTCCCTAAGCGTGTTAATCAGTAGAATAAAGTAATCTGCATCCCATACTGTGCTTTGCCTTTTTTATTCCAATTCCATAAAGATTCCTACTTTGACACTATCTCCACAAGTAACAGATTTTGAGAAATTATTTCAAACATGTATATATATATATATATAAATATATATATATATATATATATTTAGAAACAAATCTCCAAATTCACTGTAAAGGGTCTTAAAAGTTGTAACAAAGAGATTCAGTTTTTAGTTAGGGTTGATATCTCAAGTAGTGCTGTTTCAGTAGCAATCAGTCACACATAATAAAAGCCACATAAACTGAAGAGTATATACATCAGAATGTCAGAAATCTCAATTATAACCCAATAATGATTGAAATCAAATATAGTTACATGATTTTATAAGAATATTGGACTTTAGTATTGTACATTTAGTGTTTTCTTTCACACTGTAAATTAAGAAGTGATAAAGTGGATGAGTATTAAAATTAATCGAATCAGATTTGTGAGCTCAATGACTATTGTAGATGTGACAGAATAAATATGGAAATGTTAAACAATACTTTTTGTATTGTGAATTGTTTTTGTAGAACGCAATATATGTCTTACCTTTATCTTGTTTCTCCGTCATGCACAATACCCATTGCACTATTCCTCAGCAAGAGTCCTTCTGAGTGTTAAGATCCCATCGCATTGTCTGAATGGACGCTGGAATAAAGGACAAGACAAGAAAAGGACATATGGAGGCGAGGTCCAATACTCAACACCTCCTCAAGTGACCGGCTGTAAATAAGCATTCTAACAATAGCAGCTTCATCTGACAGACTTCAACCTTAAGACACATAGAGTTCCTCACGCCTTGCCTTTGTTCACATGCATGCGATTGCGTAAGTGAATAAAGAGAAGTGAATGAATGATACAAGGACTGGGGACAGCTGAGAATGGCACATTTAATGAGAAGCTTACAGTTCATCCTTATCCTTGAAGCCGGGAATAGATTAAAGATAAGTAATGGAGTTCAGAAACTAACAAACACATATAAATGATATGAGATCGTTTAAAGTCTAATACCAACCCTGGTGAAAGAATCACAAATCTGACTCTTATCTCAGTTTTTTAAAACAAACAAACACATCAATTTATTAATTCAGTAATGTACTTTGTACAACTTTTAGTTGAGGTATTTTTTCTGGAAATATTTTGTCAAGTTCCAAAGTGCCATTCAACTCATTTCAATGGCAAAAAACTTGATTCATAGTCATATGTATACCATACCCAGGGTTGGGAGGGTTACTTTTAAAATGTAATCCATTACAGTAACAAAAAATATGAAGTTAGTAACGTAATCCAAGTACCATAATATTAAAGTAATGTAACTGGATTACTTTTGGATTACTCCAATATTGAGTATGCTCATGAAGACAAAATAAAAATAAATATCACCACAATATATATTCTATACAATGTGCCCCTTTTATTTGCGGGTGATAGGTACCAGCCTACAAATAGCAAAAATCCTTGTGTAATTAAAAAGCATGGAGACTGGCTATTGATTGAAGACAGACAGACAGACAGACAGACAGATAGATAGATAGACAGATAGACAGATAGATAGACAGATAGATAATCTATCTATCTATCTGATAGATAGATAGATAGATAGATAGATAGATAGATAGATAGATAGATAGATAGATAGATAGATAGATAGATAGATAGATAGATAGATAGATAGAAAGATAGTCATCCAATGAGGATGACGATGTGTGACATCAACTGCAAAATGAACTTTTATCCCAGTCACAAGTATAGTCGTGTATATGTTGTGCATGATGTTTAAATAGTGAATTGGTGGGAGGAAGATTTGTTTGGAAGGTGCAACTCACATTATGGTTGTAGGCTAGCGGGCTAGCTAGCAAGAAGCTACAACGCGTAGCATGGCGCTGGACTCTCAGCTCAAACTTTGGCTCCGAGTAAGTTCCAGTAAATACTAGTCATCATTTCCTCCTCCTGTCCGTGAAGCTTTTTCAAACTGCCCGCGTGTGGAGAACACGACTAGTCAATTTGTTCGTTCCCACCTCCCGACATGTAGCAACGGCCCTCGCTCGTGCGGGCGTGCACGCGCTCTCTCACTCTGTCCTTCTCTCTCTCTCTCTCTTGCCCTCTTTCGCACTCTCTCTCATCGTAATTGTAATCCCTCGAAGTAATCCCCATTTTTAATAAATGTACCTGTAACCTGATTACATGTTTTTTCCTATAACTGTAATGGAATATAGTAACATTTTTTTTGCAATCTAATTACGTAACGGCGGTACATGTATTCTGTTACTCCCCAAGCCTGACCATATCTCACTATGGCTCAGTTTAGCTAGCATGATTAAAGCTTCACTCAGTTAGCTTTTTGTTTGAGCCTTTTTGTAGCTTTTTTGCTCCGCTTATGTGAAAATTAACAGCGTGTTGAACTATCCATCCATTCATAATCTGCATCACCTACCTTCACTAGGATTGCGGGCAAGAAGCCGGGTACACCGTGAAATGGTCGCTCGCCAATCCTTAGGCACAGACAAACACCCATTCACACTCATATTTAACACAACATTTTTAACTGGAATCACAATCAATAACAGGCGATCATTCCTGTCTGTGTGTGACCCACGAGGCTTTCTGTCTGTACACAAGCGCATGTGCACATACGTCAGTTAGCTTGGCAATAGGAGCACTATAAGTTTTAAAGCTGCTCTATGTAGGAAATTGAATTTTTGCACGCACTAATAGGAGCAAAACCTTATTACGGAAGACTAAGCACAGAGGCTTTTACAGAGGCAAGAAAAGTTAGATAGGGCCGTGAATGTTCTTGGCATAGTAGTGTTTCATTCTGCGAGCATGCTGTAGATACAATAGGCTATCATCACTGAGGAAAATAAAGATGGCATTTAGCCTCAATGGAACGCCACGGAATGGAACGTCTTCTCTTCATAACATCATACTTTTCAATTGTGTCCATTCTTGGCATTACTTTCATGCTAAATCCGCACACAGAGCATGGGAAATTCAAACCCAAATCCAGTCTGAAAACTATTAGCCAGAGACTTGCAGGAGTACCCATTGTGAACAGAATATATTGTCACGGTGTAAATCTGCTAATTAGAACATGTTTGAGTCATAAATAGTCAAACAAAGAGGCTATTGTAAAGATATTTTTGGACAAAATCCTACATAGCTCACCTTAAATTTTAACACACAATTTTGTTTCTCTTATTCCAATCAAAAAGGGGCATGGTAGGTCTACTGTTTTTTTTCCCCTTTAAACATTTTTTCCCCGAAGAAAACTACTCTTATTTCTTTACTTTACTCTTAAATGTTTTTAAAGTTTTATGTTTATGTGTTTTATCGTTGTCATTGTATGTTCTTTTAAGTTACTTTTGTTGTCTCTGCTTTGTTTCTGAATGTCCTTAATCCTCCTATTATCCTCAAATATTCCTAACACATTTTACCCTTGGGGTCAATTTGACCCCAGGGATATTTGCCTCCAGAAAAGGATGTACATAGAATTGTTGACCCAGTTTTTGTGTCAGGCACTTTGTTTTATTTGTTGAATACATAAATACCACCTTGATAATGGAACTCTGTCCTTTAGCACCACCATCAGGCCAAACTTTTAAATTAGAATGAATGTATCTGACAGTTTTTCTCTATAGGTTTGGCACATTTCTTGAAACTGAGATGACATTTTCCAAATACCATGGCCAAATCCCAAAACTATGTTACAATTGGTCTCAACTGAATGGCATTTCTTATTGCTTTCATCAAATTGCCAATGTCTTAGTACATGTCTCAATTGCCTCAGTGGATCGGACTTTGAACACTTCGCAGGAAGGAATTGTGTTCAAACTCCGAGGTACGGTACCACTGTATGTATGTATGTGTGTGTGTGTGTGTGTGTGTGTGTGTGTGTGTGTGTGTGTGTGTGTGTGTATATATATATATATATATATATATATATATATATATATATATATATATATATATATAAATTTTACAGCTGTAAATTCAATACCGTGTCACCGCGATATTTTTGCTCTGGGTTATCATACCGTCAAAATCTGATATCGGCCCATGACATTCACACCGTTTTTTTCCCCTCGCTGCATTGCAAGGGAAAATATCGGCTGCGACGTGGATGAAAACCTTTGGCCAAACAAAGAGCAGCGTATGGATGGCCAAGAGGGGGAAGGTGATGATAGTGACTACACAGTAAATTCTGTAGAGTAAATTTGACTCTATTTTGAGTGGGACCAAATAGACTCAGTTTAGAGTAATATTTACACTTGGAAGAGAGTAAAATAAAGAATTGACCAAAAAAAAAAAAATCACTGAAGGGTTGAGGTCACAGTACCACCTGAGCTACGTCATTTCTACTGTTTGCTTAGCTCCAAGATGTTTTTGGTCTCGGAGTTATGAAGATTCCAGCTGGCACAGCGATAAACTTATTACAGTAACACACAGCGGGAGCTCTGTTGCTCAGGGCGTTGATTGGCTTTCTCCCAAGCTGAAGGTCATGAGTTTGTTCCTCAACCCTTGAGTGACTTGCACTTATTTATTTTTCACTTCTTTATTTTACACTCTTCCAAGTGTAACTCTTACTCTAAAACTGAGTCTATTTGGTCCCACTCTAAATAAGGCATAGGCAAATTAGGTGGTCGCCTATAGCGCCATCTAGTGGAGGGGCGCCAAATTGCAGGGCAAAAAAAAAAGATAAAAAATATTTTCCCCCCTCAGGTTTTCTAAAATAAAATATGTAAATGACACTGCTATTATTTTTGTTTTTGCATTTTTGTGTTGCAGAATTGCGTTTTATTGTGCTATTATAATATAGTACTTATAGTATAGATACTTTTATTTTGAAGGATACAGGAAAAGGTCTCATAAACCGGTAGGAACTGACGTAAGTAACCGACGTATTTAGTAGCGCCGTCTTCCAAGTGCAGAGAAGACGTGTGCGCGCCACAGGAAACCAGACAAAACTGAAGTTTACAACTAATTCAGTGAACAATTCTTTAGCACCTGGTTGAGAAGAGAACGAGGTTCGTATTGGAGCAATGTTTCATTGTTTAACTAATGTTGCTATATTTCATGTTCATTGTGTAATTTACTGCATAGTAAAACGTTACCATTTTTGTCCACTGGAGTGTGCTAACGCTCCTTGGTAAATATTTAGCAATGCTGTTGCTCAAGATTCTGTTTTATTGACTAAGAATCTGTATTTCTCTATGGTTTATTTTTGTCTTAATGTATTTATAAAGGCAACAGGCAAGGTTAAAATGTTTATTTACAGTATAAATTGTACTCAAGAGATTGTCAAGGCTATAAAAGGTAATCATTTAAGGCAATTTGTTTATAGTATATGGTAAGGTGACCAAATGAGTCCTTTTTTGGGATGACAGACCATTTTCTTACATCCTGTTGGGGCTTCCGCGTTTTTTATAAATTCATGAAAATGCCCGGTTGGCATTGCGTGACTAATAGAAGGTGAAGTACACTGTGTAACTGCGACTGATACCACAAGACCCCCGGTGTCCTCTTTGTTTTGGAAATGGGAATATGGTCACCCTAGTATATGGCTTAAATACGGCAAAAGGATACACAAAACATACCATTTGAGTTATTAATGGCAATTTTTGTTTATTTGTATTGTAGCTCTTACAGTGTGTTCACACAACGGAAGGATAAATAAAAGTTGTGAACCAACAGTTGGTTTATTTCAACCGAGGATGCTACAAAATGTTATTAATGTTAATATTTTATTTATTTTGCAATATTACATTGCATTTTTATTTATTTTACATTATTACATTACATTATTTATATATGTTGTATTATACTGCATATATATTTTATATAATAATTATTTTTTTAATGACTTCTAGTCTAAATAAATATTAGATTATGACCTGGCACCCTGAATTTGACCTGCTGCTGCTGTTTACAGGGAAAAGTAGGGGGAGGGGTCGTGCATCATCTCAGAGTGTTAGCGCTATTGACAGATGGATGGCTCGCTTATGTTGTTGTCTATACATCAAAAACTTTTACAATGAAAAGATCCAAACCCTCAGGTACTGTATTAAGAAAGCGGTGAAAGGAGGAGGAGGAAAAACGGGCCCAGGGTAGAGGCATGTATGTCAGTCAATCAGAATTGTCTATAAAAAATAAACATCAAACGAGCATTAATTATCAGCAATTTTTCGAAGTTTCCCGTCAATTGTGAACAAAATGGTCGTCCGTCATTGACCTCATTATTTTTATTTTTTTATATGTATTTTACACAATTATATTGTACATAGTTTGAAAACATTTTGTAGTTAATAATGTCAGCACAAATTACACTTGTATTGCACTGTACTATTTATTTGTATTACTTGTAGTTGTAGTTGGGGGGGGGGGGGGGGGGGCTACAATCTAGACTTTCGCCTCGGGCACCAAATCACCTAGGGTGACCCTGCTGCAGGTGTTGTGTCTTGTATAAAGCACATTAAGTTACCTTGATTATGAAATGTGATATATAAAGCTGCCTTGCCAACTGTTGTCGACGTTTCCTAGCTTGAAAACATACTTCAGCTAACCCTTGTAGCCTACCTAGCAACTTGATTGAACAGTAAATGCCCCAAACCAGTAGCCTAGAAATGGTAATAATGTGTTGGTATTGCGGAGAAGGTAAGAAATGTGAGACATATCCAGATTAAAGCAAGGTACACTCACTTATTTTCACTCAATACGACGGGAGGTAAGGTAACAGGTAGGGTAAGGTGTCCGCCTCCAAGCACACAGAATCGCAGATTTTTTTGTTTTTTTTGTTTCGCTGACCACCGACGCTCAACTACAAAGCACTATTGGGAGGGGTGAGGTGGATCAAACCATTTTGAAGAAAAAGGAGGTGGGGAGGGTGAATTTTTGTAGTTAAAATATTACGTTTCAACTTTGTACAATACTGTATGCCCCACCCCCCAGTGATTTAGCTTGTTCAACACAAACACAGTAAAAAAAAAAAAAAAAAAAAAAAGTAATACAATTATATACAGTATAGTTTATATGGGCTGGATATAGGCAATGATAAACTGTATGTGTTTGAATATTAAAATGTATTACGCTGCTCTTGTGTACATTGGTTTAATTAAAAAAGAAAAGAAAAAGGGTATAGAAATTTTGTCCTTACTTAAAAAGGCCTTTTAGGTATGCATTTGGTCATTATGTGTAAACAAAATCAAACATGGTTGTACAGTTCAGTTGTGGTGAAAAAAGTGCACAAATAAAAAGATTAGTTGCAATATTGCCTTATGCAATGCATCATATTGGGTGGCAAAGAAATGACAACCATGTTGACGTCTGCTCTTTTCTTCATCTTTTTATTTCATGATGAATATTCACATCACTGGTTGACAATCACAAAGAACATCTCTTTCATACCAAATATTCAGAATTGGAGGGGAAGATGAGCTAGCTAGCTAAAAAGATGGATGTCTCTAACAATCAGCAGTTGTCTTCCGCGTGCTCTTTCTCTGGTGTTGTGCCCGCCACAATAACTGCACACACTACAGTGGGCCCGCTAAGCAGCACTGAAAAGCAGTTGCTTGTGTTCTAAATGTGAATGTTGCACACACGTGCACTGAACGTAAGTTCATGATTGCACAAGAAAACTGTATACTTGTACTGTCCAAAAAGGTATACAGTAAATTGAAGTTTAGATTGTTCCCACAATGTATTTGTAAGTGGGACAATGTAATGTAATTTTATGCAATGGGGATTCAAGGTCTGCTTTTCAGTGCTGAAATGCTGACAAGGCTTTGTAAGTGCTGCATATCCACCGACACTCTTTATTTTATTTATTAATTCTCAGATAGTTTCAAAATGTACTCCAGGCAAAAATACATTTTTGATGGAACAAATCATTTATGGTCCAAAATTTTCATCATTATTTTTGAAAATCCTAGCCATCATTAGTCAAATTGTATTTGTGGGTATGTCAGCATTTTCATTAGGAGGCCGTGTAATCAAGAGCAATACTTTAAAAGACATGCCAAAAGACTGTGGTTGCTTGTACTCAGTCCATGTTGGGGAATGGGAGGAACTGGAAGAAAGGGCTGGCGAGTGTGTGTCTTCATTGTTCAGTATCAAATACTGCTAGAAGTAGACATCTTATTTCAGCTGATATATCATAACATCTTTAAGTTAAGTTTGATTCCACTTTCGAATTATTTCATGGCTGTTTCTAAGCGTATACACAACACTTGCTGTCCTTTCCACGGGTTATTTAATTCAATTTTGATCCATCGTCCACAGCATAACAGGAACAGACCTCATTCATGAATTCTAAAGCTTACATCTTTAAAATGTTTTAAAACATTCTTGTAATATCAGAGTCCCCGAATTGGGACTAATTTAATAATAATACCATTAGAAGTTGCAACAGGTTTATGAACATAATTGTTCATCTGTCAACATCCACAACACCCTGTAGACGGGTATGATTTTGTTGTTGTTTTATAATTACATCCGGAGTGATAAAAAGTTGGTGCTATCTATATACAGGGGGTAGTGAAATCCTAGTGGGAAAAGTAGAATTCCAGTGATATAATTGGACACAAACACTCATGAGTGGACATGATCTAATTATTGTTACCTATGGTGCAAGTTGCAGAGCTGTGCATAACTACATCATCCACACACTGATTACTTTTGATTCCAAAAGTACAATCCAATGTTAAATCAATATTATACTCTTTGTAATATCACTCCTTCAAATTTAAGCCATAACTTTTCTACTGTTCATCTTTGCTACTGATTAAGCATATAGCATGTCAAATATGCGTGTGTTTGGCAGTCTCCGGGGCGAGCCAACAACTTGTACTCTTCAACTGCAGATCAGTAAGGCTCCCACTTTTCAGGTCTTTTCCACCAGTCCAGTAGTTAGCCTTTTTCACCCTAAAAAGGTTGTGTGTATCTTAACGCATCACTTCAGGCTGCCTAGAAATGACTGCGGCCTTCTTCTCAGAAACGTCTATGGCCATGACCGGGATTAGGACAGTCGACACTGTCAAAGTGCCATATGTGGCTCGTTTTTGTTTTTTAAAATACAATTTTCATAACCACTTCTGCTACTGCTGCTACTACTAACGTCTGCAAGTATCCAACATTTCACCACTGGATGCTTATGATGACAATTAGGAGTGTCACCAAAGATTTGGGAGCCACGTGAAAAATATCACATTAGTACCATTTCAGAGAATCATCATCAGATTAAAATGATTGCGCATACATTACGCCCAAACTGTAGAAACTAAAATATGTTTTTTAGAGGTTAGGTGAGGGCACACTTTTGCGCTGCTTTTTAAAAGTGGCACAACACCAATGACCAACGTTTCACCAGAATCCACCAAACTGACGAGAATGAAGGTGCATCCAGCATACAACTCAAAGCCATGGTCACATACTCTACTCAAATCCAAGACATTAAAACTATTACAAGCTCAAATTGCCAGACACGTGAACAACTTACTATTCCTATCAAAGTGCTGTTATCCCTTTAGTCATTTTGTGAATTATAGTAGAATGCACAATTTAATTTCACGCATGATCCACATACAATATGTTACCTAGAGGCTTCTCATGGATATGATTTGGAGGGAGCAGTACAATATCAAATAGGATTATATGATGCTTTTATTGTCTAGTTATTCTTGTTACTTGGATTATCATAAATTGAACTACCGAGACGAGTTGGTTCCAAAAAAGCACAGATGTACAGTACACAGCAGACATTACCCATATGTAGTACTGTTAAACAAAGTTTCTATCACTTTAGAGCCTCCAGAAATGAACAAGACTGTATTCAAAGTGCACAAGACTTTTGGTGTTTCGAAGGGAGCTGTACATTATGAATAAGATTTGAATAGCATTTATCTGCCAGACACACACATATAAATAGCACGAGACACAGCTCAGCTTTCTGAGACAGCCTTAAGGTTTCAGAGCCAGACTATCAGTGTTCCAGAGGCTAAGCAGCGCTCTACAAGATGGATGATGCGGCAACACTTCACACATCTGACATCTACGGCCACAAATACCTCACAAAACCTTCACTGTTTAATGCAGGCCACTAGAGCGGAAATTCATGAACTAAAGGCCCTTCGCCAAGTCGATGGTGGGCTGAACCTGTATCATACCGGACAGAATGTCTGTAAATTGCTACCTCACAGTGTAAAAAGCTAAAATGTTGTTAATGGAGCCATCTCTTAAAGTTAAGCAAAAATAATGCTCCATCACAATTTGGGTTCATTCGATGAATGTCCGTCAATAAACCAAAAAACAGGTTAATTTATATTTCTATAAAAGTAAAAACAAGGTATCCTCTAATATTACTGAATGGGTCCCATCTACAGTACATGCAGATCATTGCTTAAGTACAGCTGCATTGATGGCCTTCATGATTTGCAATCCAGTGTAGTCAAATGGTTCTCAGTTGTTGTTGTTTTTAAATATATGTATATTTTTAGGAGTAATAAAAACAACAATATTAAATTATTACAATGATGTTAATTGCTGTATTTTGGTGTGCTACACAAACAACACCAAAGATGCAAAAACTATAACAAGCGGAGCAAAATTTTTAAAAAAGCATCTAAAAATACAAACAAACCTACCAGCTTCCTTGTATTTACACTACAAATCCAAGCTAAAGCAAAACAAGAAAATGAGATTTGACCTGTACTGTTAATGTGCATTTAATTTCTTTGTATCAGTATCTTTCAGAGTGGTTTATCCAGAAGACGACACTTTTGATGAATCATGTCTCTCATCCTGCTAAAGGCTGCCTTTTCCACCCATGTGTCGGCATGGGTATGTAATTGGAAGTGTCACCAGTTAGGACCACCGTATTGCTCTAATGAAAGACGAGAAGTGGAACTAGATGAATCGATGGCTGAGTGAGGTAAGCTCACAATGAACATGATAGGAATAGCAAATCAAGTCGTTATGGCTGTGCATTGTGGGCATTTCCTTGCATGTACGTGTACTTGGGATACTTTATGTGTGCGTAAATCAAATGAACTGGTTCAACAAAACACGTTATCCAAAGCAGCAAGAAGTGTGATGTCCCTGTTACTCATTGACCACGCTAAGAATGATGCAGGTTTCATCACTCAAGGCCCAACGCATACTGAGCAATGCGGCCAAACACGACTGAAGTGGACCGCCGCAAAAAAAAATTACAGTTGGCGTACATCTACTGAAGCGCTGCACGTAGAAAAATGTCAACCCTGTATCTGGTCTTGGTTCTTAATTGAACTACGAAAACGTGGCGTGATTGTCAAAGAAAGGGAATAGCCACTAAGAGGAAACAAGTGCGAACAAACAAGAGTGGATATTTTGAGAGGTTGTTGGCAAGGATCAGTTGCCTGATTTAGTGACTGCACTGGTGCTTTTCAAAACAGAAACTCTGTACGCTTTGCTTTCCAGCCACAGGTACATATGAAATTATTAATATAGTTGAGTATTATTGCAAAATACAATAAATTTACTGTTTGGATTGTATAGGTGCGGGTGGTGGTTAAATTCTGGAAACATGTTTGCGAAAGCGTGCGCGTTTATTGCTTGGCTGTTACATCTACGGCGGCAATCAATTTTTGAATGGCGGCAAAACTAATAGCTGATGGTTGGCCACTCATGAAAACTAGTTGCACAACCCAGTCGGTTTTGGCTACAGTGCTCAGTGAGGCTGGCCAAAGAGATTGAGAATGGAAACATCATCTATGCAGATCTAAAGAATTAAGCCATGACAATCAGCTTTTCCCTTAATAGATTTATCTAGTCCACCGGATTTAGATGAGCAGCCCCATCCCCAAAATGTATGAACCTCAACTAAACATTCCTGCCATGCCGCACTGGTCTTGTGCTAAAACCATGTGATCAGACACCTTAGTCAGTAGAATGTCAGAATATACTGTACACAATCCAACAGTTTAGAAGGGCTGACACAAAGCAGCCTACAGTAAGGCTGGTCTATCAATAGACAATGATCACATACTGCACAGCCTACTGAATATTAATGTTCTCATGTCACAATTTATATGCAATTTTAAATGGTGCAGCAGCAAGCAGTTTACAAATCAAATGCAGATAAATTAGGGCGACACAGCAATTAAATACAGACGCTCAAAGCTGAACCTTTAATTAAGTACACGTCACGCATACCTGGTCTGATAACCGTGTTATACCAAAAGCATTATGAGCAAAGGCGATTGAATAATGACCCTCATATTGCTTTATCACCTTTACCTCTAGGACAACTTCTGACTGATTTCACCCCCCCCCCCCCCCCAAACCTGTTCAATCATCATCCTCATCATCAACTGTCTTTTCACTATCTCTTACTACATGATACCAATGTGTTACTGCAGATATAAGGGATTCAATAGAGACAATGCCAAGCAAGCTCTAGTTACCTACAATGACACATAGTGCAGCGCTGTAGTTACCATAGATTTACAAATCATTTATTGTTGGCTAAAAGGATAGGTGTGTCCATTTAAAGCAGACGGGAATTATTTGCTATTGAGCTGAATTCTTAAATATGCTTGAGCTGTTTAGGAAGGCGTGGAGCTGGATTATGAATAGAGGTGAAGATAAAGTCGTTTGCTACTCATTGGAGGATTAGTGGATTGGTGAGTAAATTACTAAAGTAGGTGAAGTTACTTTATGGAAAAAGTGTCCAACTAAAAATTTTTCTATGAAGCGTTGGAGTGTACAGTGATGGGATTTTAGATTTGCGTTTACGTCCTCTATGCCAGTGCTCATGAGGAGTACTATGACACAAGTTTCACAGACATTTAAGTGCTCTTCTCTATGGTGGGGAGAGCCTAAGGTCAACCCACTGGCATCAAAGGTCAGGGTTGGTGCACTGGCAGGTAGTGGAGCCCAGAGAAACACTAAGAGGCGGACGTTCAGTTTGGTGCCGCAGGAGGCGAGATGGAGGGCAGGGCCAAAGGGGAGTGACCGAGGAATAATTGGTTGGTCAGCCGGCGAGCGAGCGCTTGGCGTACCCCACCAAATCTCTTGTGCTGAGATTCAATCTGGGAAAGGGAGGAAGGAAGTCACGTTAAAAGCTGTATTGCTCAGTCCACACCTTTTTACAAATACCCTTCTTAAGGTGAAAGTCAACCTTAAGCATTTCTTGACAATAATATGTTATATGTGACCACACTAGTTTAAACATGACATTCCGAATAATATTACATTTGTGGAATATGAGTTATGCAGCTCCACCTGGATCCAACTCTCAGTAGAGTGGTTCGCAGCCAAGTGTGAAGCGGTTGGGATGAAAATCAGCACCTCCAAATCTGGGACCATGGTCCTCAGTCAGAAAAGGGTGGAGTGCCGTCTCCGGGTCGAGGATGAGATCCTGTTTTAAGTGGAGGAGTTAAAGTATCTTGGGGTCTTGTTCACGAGTGAGGGCAGGAAGGAGCGGGAGATCGACAGGCGGATCGGTGCAGCGTCTGCAGTGATGCAGACTCTGTATCGGTCTGTTGTGGTGAAGAAGGAGCTGAGTCGAAAGGCAAAGCTCTCGATTTACCGGTCGATCTACGTTCCTACCCTCACCTACAGTCACGAGCTGTGGTTCGTGACCTGAAGAACAAGATTCCGAATACAAGCGGCCGAAATGAGTTTCCTCCGCAGGGTGTCTGGGCTCTGCCTTAGAGATAGGGTGAGAAGCTCGGTCATCCGGGAGGGACTCGGGGTCGACTCCGCGTTAAGAGGAACCAGTTGAGGTGGCTCGGGCATCTGGTTCGGATGCCTCCCTGGAGAGGCGTTCCGGCCATGTCCCACTGGCGGAAGGCCCCGGGAACGACCCAGGACACGCTGGAGAGACTATGTCTCTCGACTGGCCTGGGAACGCCTTGGGATCCCGTCGGAGGAGCTGGTTGAAGTGGCTGAGGAGAGGGAAGTTATGCAGCAAAATCCAGCCGTTTTCATCCATCTCAGGGGGCGGCCATTTTGCCACTTGCTGTCGACTGAAGATGACATCAATGTTGCTCAGGGTTCAGGCAACGACAAATCACAGCTCACCTGTTTTTTGAAGATGCACAACTCATATTCTAATAATGCAATATTGCTTAGAATACCATATTTAGAGTAGTGGGGCTGCATAGAACATATTATTTAAAACATTGGATTGACTTCCCCTTTAACTTTATTTATTGTTTCATGCAATTTTATCGTCATATAGTCAGCTCTTCTTACTACAGCTAATCAGTGGAAATTTGCTTATCTGGAGGGTAAGCTGTGGAGGAAAAAAAGCATAAAAACTCAACAGAATTTGTTTCAAATTGTTCCCCAATGTGTAATCAAAGTTGGACAGAGCAGTAGCCAGGAAAAATGACATCTTGTAGACCCTTTATGGCCACCACTTAGGCAATCAGCATGAGGTGTACAAAGTAATGACTTATAATATTTTTCTGCAAATAACACTATCAATGTGTGTTTACACCTACTTTTCTCAGCAATGCGCCTGTCAATACTAAGGGGGTCCCTCAGTCCGTCTCCTCCAAAAGGAGTAGGCGTGTTCTCCTTAACCCCATTTTCCTTCGCACCGCCTCCCGGTGCTGTCGTTGCCTTGGCAACACCTGCCGGTCCTGCGCTTGGAGTGCTGTTTGGGGGTGACGGTGTCTTTTCCTCTGCTCCATCCTCCTGTTGCAAGTTATAGACACACATGCATGGTAGGCAAGGACACAGATGCACACATACAATTTATAATTTATGACTTGCATGAGCACAATGAGTCAGCAGAAGCATCCATCCATTTTTAAATCTATATTAGAAACTGGAGCCTATCCTTTGATTTTGTGAAAACAACCATTCACATCATTTGCAATGTGTGTGTGTAATTCAAATTCCACACACGAGCCAAGAATGAACACTATCAACATAAATTGTGAATAAATGATCAAATTCCACCTTGTGCCCATTCGTCTGTCCCACGTTGTCCAGTGAGCCAATCTTGGACTTTGCCTTAATGTTCATCTTATGAGATTCAATCTTGACGTCACCACCACCTGCAGTAAATGTGTTAATATGAGATCAGCTAAAAGAAAAGCCCGGTTCGATTGGTTGAAGAACTCGCGCGCAAGAGAGACAACCTGGCTTGTGCTTGATGTTGTCCTTGGAGCCACATTTGGATGTGACCTTGCTCACATCGACCTTCTTGTTGAGGATCTGCACCTAAGGAGCAGAGATTTCAAAAAATGAAAATTCCATTACTGCAAATATCCACACTGATCAATCCGCCATCCATGATGCTGCACATCTGGCCCATTTATAGAGAAGATTAAAAAAATACCTTTTCCTGAGTGTGGGAAATGACACTCACCCTCAGTGCTGTCAACTGCATTCAGAAAGAATGGTAAGCTAATTATTTCAAATCATGATTAGTGTTGAAAATGATGTTTGAAATTTAGTATTGATATATAAGATGCTCTATACGGCATGAATGCATATGCAAATAGAATATTTGAGTGCTGTATGACTACTAACCAAAGAAGTATAAAGGAGTTAACTCAAACCTATCTTCAAACTAATTATAATGTGTGCGTTATATGGAAAATGAATTACAATCTTTCATTTTTGAAGCTTTTTGGGGAAGCACACTTAGAAGTAAATACCGCAATAAAAACAAAAAAGGAAAATGACATAATGCATTCATAAAAAGGATAAAAGTGCTGTCAGGACTGTCAAGTATAATAAAACTCATACAAACCTTCCTTCAGAATTACTTTATCCCCAAAAAGTTTTCGTAAGACAAAAAAAAAAAATTTGAGGTAGGAAAATGAAGCACCCTAGACAAACCCCTGGATCGATGTAAAGTTGTTAATAGTACTTTCTTTTCTTATTTGCTATTAGAAATGCATTTTCTAAATGTGGGGTTGTATTCCCGTCTTCAAGTTTTGTCTGAAAGTCTCGGAAAACTGCTCAATGACAAAAGTATTAAAGAAGTTTATTGCCACTATGACCTTGTTGTTTTGTTGGGAGTCGGGACAAATACAAAATATGCATATAACTATTTCAATTAATAAAGAATGACTTCTTTTAAGATCCCATTCAGACGAGTTCAGCCTAAAATTATTTTTCAACAAGATCAAGATTGGTTGTAAAACTACCTGTGATGGCACAAATCATGCATTTGGATACATGCAGTAGAGTTAAGGCACATATTAACTCTATAACGATGATGAATGCTAAACTTTCACATTCATCACCAGGCACAGTAAAGCAACGACACAAAACATACCTTTAAGAGTGGCGGGGGGGATTTAAAACAGCAGTGTGAAGCTTACTAACGTCTACATGATAAAATATGCACACAGCCATGTAGCATTACATACCCAAACTGCTGTTTTGTTTTGTTTTTTCAGAAAGCAATGTAGGCTTTTCGTGGCTGCTACAGGATAAAAAGAGCTTCTTAAATACACCACCAATTTGGAATTTGCTTAAATAATGATGTCAAAGTCTCATGCCAAACCAGTCTACTCTCATCAGCAGCAGCTTTACTTACATTGCCACCTCCAGGGACATGTTTGATATTGTCCTTGGAGCCACAGCGAGACGTGACATGGCTGAAGTCCAGCTTTTTGTGCACTATCTGAACCTAAAGACAGTCAGGGAGACACATAGGCAAGCAAGAAAATGATAGGTATCAGAAAGAGGTGTTAGGAAAGGAAGAATACAGACAGAAATAGAAAGCGAAAGAGAGATGAGAGCAGCAGATCAGCTGGCAGCTTTAAGTTCACAGGAAACTTGCACTGTTATGGAAGTGTTTCTGTCATCCAAATCAAAAGCTTCCTCTTAAATTAGCTCAGTGTTGAAACATCAGGTAAATGGAGCTGATGCATTAGACTGCGCTTTTTGCAACCACCGCTAGGCAGTCTTAAATAGAATGGAAGAAGCTAATTCAATTCCAGTTCCAAAAATGAATGTTGAATATGAAAAAGATGACTGACTGACTTAATAACAAAGCGCTTCCATTGACAGCATAAGATAAAGCTAGCAAAGGACAGGTGAGACAGAGCACATGCAACACAATACGCTACTACACAAAACATTCAGGGCGAGTTGTTTGTGGCAACGCATGCCATTCTACACAGAAAACTAAATGTTGTTGAAGTCACCAGGTTTGAGCAAAGACTACCAGAATGTTTGACTAAGGATGGTACGCACACACACACACACACACACAAAAGAACATCGATTTCCTCTGCAGTGTCAGGTCAAGGTCAAGCCATCATCATGTTTGACGCAATTTGAGACTACAGCAAAAACTTGCGAGGCTTTGGTCTAACTCAGCCAATCACTATTGCGTGTTTTCCTTTTCACTAGCTTTATTTTTTGTTATGGTTATTCCAAATGAAGCACCAGCTTCCACTGAGCATACTTAGATACAAACATGAAGAAAAGAACAAGAATACATAGCAGACTTCATATTCCCATTTAAAATCAGTGCCTCACAACTTCGTGTGTAAGCCTTATGTAGTATAGCAGAAAACAAAATAAAGTGAGAAGTCCAGGAAGTGTAGCTAACTGCTACATTTAGCACTAGCCGCTAGCAACCTGTCCACTACCAGACATTTGAGTGTTGTGACATTGCATACTAGGTTAAAGCTGCTCAATGTAGAAAATTGCCCAAAAATATTTTTACAATAGCCTTTTTATTTGGCCATTTACAACTCAAACATCTTCTAATTAATAGATTAACAACGATCCTTGGCTGTTCACGATTGGGTACTCCTGCAAAATGTGGCCAATAGTTTTCACAGTGGATTCGGGTTTGAATTGCCCGCCCTCTGTCTGCGTATGTGGCGTCATGCACAAATTGTGTCGGTGACGAAGGGAGTGTGCAGTTTCATTTTCCGGCCACATGTGGCAGTAGTGATTTGAAATAAAATTTCCTGATCATCAGTGAGGTACATCTGTGACTTATTATTTATTACCTCTTCAAGTGTCATTACAGCATGTTTAAGAGTGTGCATGTTTTAATGTATTAATATTAGTGACAAAATTAGTTTTATTCTTGTTTTACTGTTAGCAATGTTACAATACTCGCGAGGAGTAGACAGTTTGCTGAAACTGATGTGGTAAGAGAGACCATTAAGGTTTCATTGCTTTTCAACACGTCATGTCTCCTTACATTTCACTTTAATCAATTGTTTCTCATGCGACACGCAAAGAGAAATTAATATATGAATAAAGCTCCATATGCACAACAACAAAAAGTGAAGTACACTGGATAATAATTTGTAGTAAATGTTCCACAGCTCATTTGGTGTTTATGAAGTAACATTAGAATTAAACACGAGGTAAAACTACAGAAAACAGCCCCTGTCTTTGTGTATGCGTGCAATCATCCCCTTCCGAATTTTACTTGGTATCGTTTCAGCCAACACGTTGATAGTAAATAACATGGTTTGGGAACAATAAAAGTCACGGCTGAAGCAAGACAAATGCATCAAAATTTATGTCTGTCAGACGTAATATTTCATCCTTTCATTCATTTAGTCCTTATCAAATGCACTTAAAGGCATTAAGAGGCTGTAAAAACACAGAAGTACTAAAAGATAACATAATTCAAAATACTTTAAGCGGGCATGTGTGCTACCTTGCGCTATCTTGAGAAATATAGGTTTTCTTCCAGTTACTGTTTTGCTGCAATCTGCCTCACCATATTTGTTTCACAAGTGCTTAAATTATTATTATTTTTTTTCATGTAGTCAAATTTTGCATGCAGTGGCACTTGCGTGTTGACATCCTAATGGCCCCCCTACTTGCACAACCTCATTCTTTATTCAACTGTGTTGTTATCTTTCAAATTTGTCTGTAAATATCTCCAGTTTGACTGATGATTTGTTGCTTTGTTAATCTTATGGCAAAATCCTAGCACTTACTGAAAGTCCGTCGTAAAGCGAAAGGACCACATCACCACGTAAGCTGAGTAAATTTGTTGAAAATCTGACAACAATCATTTTAAATACAGTATTTAATTATATAAGATGATTGACCTTTTTCTACAAAGAAATAATACTATAGTATTATTACTATAATATTACTATAATAATATTATAGAGGGAAAATGTAGTCAGGCTAGCAGTGTCATGAATTCAAATAAAAATACAATTAAAATCTTTAAAAGAGACAGACTGGGTGAAAGAAAAATGAAGCAGCGGGGAGCCACCGATGACAAAAATGGCCAAATACATGACTGCCAAGCCAGCACAGAAGCTACTAGAATCCTCTTCCCAGAACAACTCAATTGCACTCAACAATATAAAAAATCATGCACACAACATCAAAGGAAAAGTGTCATGTACGTAAGACAGTATTTGGCAGATAAGACACACAGTCATCCTGTACAAGTGAGCAACAAAACAGAGTGAAATGAGCTGGACAATTAATTTTGCAGCCAATCAAGCAGCACTAAATGTAATCAGTTATTCCACTTATAGCACTTGATCTCATAAGGGTCGCAGGTGAGCTGGAGCCTATCCCTGGGTGCAAGATAGGGAATGCCCAGGATTGGTCACTAACCAATCACAGGCCACATAGACCTTCATACTCATGTTCACAACTTCACACCGATGCACAATTTAGAGTCTTCAATACAAATGACGTATTTTTTTGCCCGAGTTCCAACATTGCCACAGAAAGGCAAAACCATACATTTAAAGACAACACCTCAGACAGTAAGAGTACAGTAGTTTTCCTGGAATATACTGTAGTGTAGACTGTGCTACAAAGTCACAGAGAACCATCCTTTTTTTTCTTTTTTTTTTTACTTTTGTCTTTTATCAAAACCTCTCATGCATAGTGTGACTTGCTGCAATCCCTCCATTCACTATAGATATACTTACTTATCTCTACAGCCCCACAGCAGGTAGGCATGAAATGCCGTCTCCCATTCTCTGTCTTCATCTCTTTCTCCAGGATGAAAATGGAATGCTGACGCAAGTGGCGTGGCAACAGCATAGAATGACTCACTGAGAAGCATGCACACACTCACACGTGTTCACACACACAGAGACAAAGTCTCACCTTTCTCTCGAAAATATAGGCTCTAAAATTCTCTCTAAATTATAATACCGGTACCTTATAGCTAATGCAATATAGTTGGAGTAAATTTTTTTTTTAAAAATTCCAAAACAACCAAAAAGCCTCATGCTCAACAGTTAATAGCTATCACTGACGTCTAATAACATGTGATCATCTGCAAACCTGAACCGAGTTCACAAGCGTGGATAGTTTTCAGTGTTGGTCTACAATTTACCATTAACCTAGCTCCATGTACATGCGTTAGATTAGCGGCATGGGGCTGTTTCCCTCACACATTTACTTTGCTACTGGCTCAATTCCCACAATTAAATGAACATCTCTCTCAGCTACTCCAACATCCCTAAGTGATATTTGAGAGAGCAGGAGTAGAACTGAGTAATTCAGTCATAAATTTCCAGGGCCACCTTCCGCCATGTCCATTTCATCTGCTTATAATGTATTTCCAGGCAGGTTCTCTTTGTAACACATGCCCTTCTTCAGTTATAAGGGCCACTCAGAAACAATTGAATGCTTTGACCAGCCATACTTAAAAATTACAGGGTGACAAGATCGGCCCAATTTACTGCCCAAAAAGAGCACTCATGAGTGAGTGGGGAAGACTTTGTAAAAAAAACAAAAACAAGTAAGACACACGTTGTTTTTTTGAAAGCAGGATAATTGATGAATGGAAGGATTACATAAAGGCCTCAATGCACGGGGCGAGGCCTCATACTATTGCTTGTAAAATCACATAATAATGTGATCTACAGTATGTGCGATTCTATTGGCTCTCAAATCTGCCCAATGGACTGCCAGGCACATTACTGTACATTGTAAAATCTTGATTAATGTGCACCAAATAAATAAATACATATATAAATATATATTGTTTTTGTCTATTATAGTGCCCATATTTAATGATGTTGCATACAGTATTCTTTAGTGCGATTGTGAAAGATGATGGTTCTTCATCCTCATGGTGATCTATACAGTATATACACTTACAGTTTACTGTAGTTACCAGTAAAACTTTAGGGCCTGTCCGGCACCTTTACCCTCTAGAATTCCAGTTGTTCCCAATTAAACGGACAGTGTGTAGAACATTTTAAAAATGAAAAAATATACATGTTCTATCACATCAATGTACTTTTTTTTTCAATAGGTCTCGTAATTGCTAATAATTTTACATAGTGTGTGCTGCACCTTACAGGAGGCTGACATGTTTCACTGCCTTCTTTCTCCTACGGATACCCAAAGATGAAGAACTTTGCGAACTTAATAATTGGTGGTAGGCTTGCGAAGTGTGATCTCTCTGAGTCACCATAGTGCATGTGCTTCAAAACGCACGCGCGTCGAATTGAGGTCATTGCATTCTATTGATTCACCGCTACATGGAAAACATTTCTACACATTGTCTCTTAAAGCAACAATCAAAATACTGTATACTGTATTCTAGTTTGTGACATGGGTAAAAGTTTTTAGAAGAACTAGGCTTGTTTAAAAAAAAGTGTAATCTGCACACAGTGGAGTCAATTATGGAAAAAGATCGCTCGAAGATATTTAAAGAAAAAAACTGTAGCGTGATTAGATATACTGAACACTTTTAAGTATGAGTGTAATGGAAATGGAGAGGAACCTAAATGAAAGTGTGGATTTTAATACTGATTAATCCATGAATTGTTATGTTAAGTACGCTATATACACGGGAGCTGCAGCAGGAGGGAGATGATCTTTGAGCTAATTCCAGAAGTAGTCCTAACACATTGAGAGGGAAATGACTCTTTGCAAGGAAATGTTCCATTTCAGCCTGATGAAAATGCTAATTGCAAGGAGTTTGAATGTGCAGTTTAGGAATTACAGTTTTTTTTTTTCTGGGTGCCAAAAGATTCAGAAATTTTAAACAAAACGTTTGCAATAGCATTGTAAACTGTGTTACATAGTTCGCCTCATATCTTTCCATGTATTTGTGACTGATGCTCTCATACCACTATTTGTTTTCAGTTATTGTCATATAATATTATCCTTAAAAAAAATCGGACCCTTAGGGTGTATTTGGGATGGTTATAATAACTGATTGGTTGATTGTTGTGAATTCTGTGGAATTTTGAAATTATTTTTCATCAATTGCTTCTTGGCCTCAACGAGCAGTTGATTTGGCATCGACTGGTTTGTGGTCTGAAGAGCAACAACATGATGTCATGAGTTAGGCTAATCCATTTCACAAAGCAGGTTTAGTGAGAATCCTGAATCAATACACCCGGAAATGTGGGTAACTGAAACCAGAGGAAGAGGTAACTCTAGCCTGTATCATAACAAGAGGTGATTTAAGCTCTTGGTCAGTTGCCGTAGTAACAGAGTAGATGAACCTAACCTGGTCGGTAGCAGGTTTAACACAATTAACCTCGAGTGTTTCCCTGTACCCGCTTCCTTTTAGCCACACACGACATTTCATTTCCTCATTCATAAAGTCTACTGCGGCGAGTTTTTGCTTAAATACGCCTATAGCCTAGAGCGTAAAGTCCACTTTTGTCACAAACATGTCATGTCCTTTTGACAATGGCCCTATTGGTGAAGGTGCCGCATTAATGCGCAGGGAATTAAATATTTGTCGTGAACATTTTTATCAGACCGTGCATAGGTATGCTGGCCTTTATTTTTTGTTTAATTATCTTTTTGAACGATACATTACCAGCCGTAGTCATGTGCTCACATCACAGCATATATTGTGTGTTGTGCTCCGTTTTTTTCTTATACCCGTTTGAATAATCTTTTTTTTTTTTTCATCTTAAGTTTTTTATATGTCATCTTAAGTCAAGTGTGCTTGGCCCTCGCCGGACTACACCTTAATGAAATAAATGAATGAGCTACCATTCCCCTGTAATATTATTATGATTGCAAAAGACTACATTTAAATGTACGCATTGACCCGAGCAGCAATGTTCTCCCACGCCGCCTCCCTCTATGGGGCGCTGCTGCGGTGTTGCACTTTTTTTCTAAAGACATGTTCAAATTCGCCATATGATCAGATTTAGATTTCCAACTGGGAGGGGTAAAAAAACACGGAAGCAGAGGGCGGCGCCACCCTCTGCTTCCCCGTTGCCATGGTGACTCATCGAATCAGGTAACGCCAGGTGAAACTACTCTGCGTTGATATAACTACCTCAAATCAGCTGTCCTGGAACCGAAAACACAGAGTTTCCTATCTCAGTGTATGTCAACTCACTGTTCAAGGGTCAGTCTCAGTGTTTGTTGAACCTGCTTTGTGAGATGGACCCCTGATGTCCATCTAATCCTTGCAGACCTCCTCTATATTGTACAAAAGCTGCGTCATTGAGGTAATGGAAACAGGAGCTCAGAACATTCAGAATATATATATTTTTAGCCTTCCTGGACCTTACTGCATCTTTCATTGGCCATAGGACACAATGATTTACAATATGTGGTCAATGCAAAGAGGAGAAGGAAGTTAATGGTGTGTAGAAGTGAATATGTGGCTGGCGGACACTTACTCTGGCCTTGGAAGGATTGGATGGGTCTGTTGTCTTGTTGTTCTGTATGGAAGAAACCTGGGGAGACACCCACCCCCTGGTCAATAAAACTTGAACTAGAAAATCTTGCTCTTTGTACTTATACTGTATATGGGATCATTAGCTTCATTATGAAACATGCTAAGATGGTGTACTTAAGATGCCTGTTTGATTAAAGTTGAAACGTCTTCAACAACCAAGAAGAAGCCAGTTTACATGATTCAAAGTTTTGCAGCTTACCATGACCTGGATGACAGAGAATCACCACACTTTCCTCTCTTTATTGGCTTTGAAGTAACAAGGACTTGTACTACAGCTGGCCAATTTACTTCTTATGAGTCAACTGTCCAAAAAGTTTGAATGACTTTTTTGAATGACTGACCTTTACTTAAAATGTCATTTCTGAACCGAAATGTCCTATTTTTGTTTTGTCTTGTTTTTTAATTCTACACTTAACTTATTAACTGCCATTGACGCCTATAGACGTCAAAAAAATAATTTTAACGATTTCTATTAGTTTAACATTTTTCTCCACTTTTGTTAACAAAGATATGAAAACCTAGAATGTTTTTTATTGCACATTTAGAACAGATATAAAATGTGTTATTAATCGCGAGTTAACTAGTGAAGTCATGCAATTAATTACAATTTTAAAAAAATCACCTGACGCCCCTAATTTTTAATAATCTTTTCTTTTTTTAATCGTAAGTTAACTAGTAAAGTCATGCGATTAATTACAATTAAAAAAAAAAATCACCCGACGCCCCTAATTTTTAAATAATATTTTCTTTAAAAAAATAATAAAAAAATAAGAACAAAAAAAAATTTGCGGCGTCAGGCGATTAAAATTTGTCAGCGTAATTAAGCGCATGACTACACTAGTTAACTCACGATTTTATATCTGTTCTGAATGTACAATAAAAAAAATTCTAGGTTTTCATACTCTGTTAACAAAAGTGGAAAACATGTTAAACTAATAGAAATATTCCAAATTAATTTTTGACATCTATAGCTGTCAATGGCAGTGAATTATCACATTTTGATTGCTTTGTTTCAAATGGTGTTTTGGTGAAACACTACTGTGAAATTTGAGATTTAATAAGCAATATGAAAAAAACAAGACATATAAGCCAAATATCAAACATCAAAACACAAATTGAGTCAGATTGCTTGTTAGTTAAGATGAAAAAGGTTACTAAACCAGTGAGCCTATGTTGGAAGCAAAACAATGCATGAGGGTACATAATAGACAAACAAATAGCATCACTAAAGACCAAATGAGCAAGTGCAAATAATTATGATGCAGGAGGTGATGTGCTGGACCGTGTATGTCATTTAGCTTCACTAAGGTTGGTCAAAAGAAGAGAACCGAGAAGGAGAGGGGATTGAATTTATTACAGAGCACTAACAAGAGCAAGAAAAAAAACACTTGAAGAAGACACACATATAGGTTCTTTTTTTGTAGATAGTGCATCAAGCCAAGCGCAAATGCCAACGCATCCTGAGGCGCGTATGCTAATTTGTCTCACCGGTTGTCTCAATTTGGTAGCAGAAATTCAGTCTAAACTTACAACTACTCAGACCATGTCTTGGCACAGGGTAGACAGGCAGACAGATACCGAGCTCCATGGACATATTTAAATCACAATCGGTTATTACCAAGGAATTCTATATTTAGTACGTGTACTAGGTCACACATTGTCTGTTGCCGCATCATGGCCAGAGCGGCAATGCTCCGCTCATGCATGGATTGCTCCGATTACGCATCGTCCTCTGAATGATATCATGTTGCCATGTGAGACTGCAAGTGAGCCACTTTCATCGGAGGTGAGTGAAATAAAGACTCCACAGTAGCACAATCCACCCATAGTCAGAGCTGAAGGACTGCGCTATGATATGAAATGATCAACACCGGCCTAACCTGCCTCCGGTGCCGCCCCGCAGCACAAGATTTACACATTCACGAAAACAGAGCCGAACATCTTCTACAAGCTCTCCTCCGAACAGGTTTTGATGTGTTCCTTATATACCTTCATTAACATTTATCAACATACAAGGCAGAGCAACACATTAATAATCTGATATAATGATTAAAATGTGACATTTGAATAGGAGGAAAATGCACAAGGTTATCACACCATCCCACCTTTACAGGTACTTCGCCTTAATTGCCCTATCGATGGGCCAGCAGCATCTCCCTCTCCTCTCATGGCACCAAATAGAGAACTTGGCCCCGTTAGCCCCAGAAATAGCCACAACCTAATTTTGCAAGTTTGTTTTCCACTTTGCCACCCAATGAAATGTTTTAGAATTTATAATACTAGTTTTAAAGTTGAAGGAGTTTGTTTTGTTAAAAATATGCTGCCCTAATATAAGGACATTTTCTAACTACTTACTGATAATAAAAGATGACAATTTTTATACTTGACAGGTTAGACTGATTCCCAAACTACCAATAAGAAATTTAAAGTGAAAAAAGATGAGGTCTCAGGCGTTATAATATTGAACAACAATTATACCTGCAGTAATCAATTTTGGGCCAATAATATTTGTGATGATCATAATAATAAAGACAAAGACATTTCCCCCAAGAAACATACGTGTGCACAAGGCATGACAAAGAAAAAGGGTGCACCTTTGTCACTGTAAATATAGCATGCATGCATGTACAGAAACAACGTTGAAGTGTCAGTGAAGGTGTGATACCGACCGTGAGGTGCAACTTGCAGGATGGGGGTTGGAACAGTACAAATGGGCGCAAATACAAGGCTCAAGAATGAGGACTCGACAGAGAACCATCATTACAATGAAGATGGCACATGTAAAGATTTTTTCTTTGCTTTAGATTTTGTATCTTGTAACTCAATATTGGCATACATAATGTGTGCTAATTAAGACAGCAATGGTGCGAGAATGGGATCTTATTATATTTTTACCCAATTGTGGGTTTAGTTGTGGAGTCAATAAATTAAAATGAGCTTTGCTGATTTTTAAATTTTTTAGAGATGTCACATTTTTTAAATATTAGTATGGTACAAGTTCGCAATAAATATAATCAAAGACATACAAAAATATTTCAGCAACTTTGGATCCAGTGAGGAGGGAGCAATTTGTGAACCAATCATTGCATCATGATTTACAAATGTATCTCATTTGGTTGTCCTACCTTTCCTCCGCCGGGCTGGTACTTAATGTTGTCAGTGGAGCCGATCTTGGAACGGACGTTCTTCAGGTCTGGTGTGGGCGCATTGATGGGCCTGAGGGTTCGAGGAGCACGGGGCACTGCTGGCTTCTTTTCCAGAGCGCTTTGCTTGGGGACAGGAGGCTTGGTGATGACCCGGCGACGTTGGGTGGGAGCGGCTTCACCGTTGGCTGTGTTAGCTGGAGTCGTTGGAGAAGTGGTGGAGGCTGGACGTGGACGAGCTACACACAAAACATTAAACATTAAATCTCATAAATGATGAATTGATAGTCCCATTTGTTGTGTCAATGTGACAGCCATTCCTTCAATAATGTACTAAATACAGTGGTCACATGCTACTTTGCGGGTCACTTATTGCGGATTCACCCTATTGCAGATTTTTATCCCCCCCATTTTCAATAGTGAATACCCCATAAAAAATCTTTATTTATTGTTGTCCTTTTTTGTAATATCTGAGTAAATATAAACAGCTCTTTCTTTCACTCAACACAATCTATTACACTTTTAACCAAAATATAGCATGTATGGTAAATTAAGAAGCATGTATATAGTGATAAGTTAAAAAAGAAAGTTGACATTTTACTTCCTTTAAAGGGATTAGTTCACGAAATTTTAGGCCCTTCTGCACTATAGGCATATAATGATTAAATCTTACCTTTGAAACCATGCCGATGTAATTTTTTTAATGAAATATTAGGTATTTTGCTGGCTATTTTTCTAAGGCGGAAGTAAAACGATCGGTTCAGTTACACCCCGCCTCTCCCCGGGTGGTTGCCACGCCCCTCTCGCCAAGGAGCGCTGTGTGGCTATGCAAGACCGGCCAACCGTTGTAATACAATCGCGTCTTCTTTACATGTGGAAATTTGATGGATGTTCAATTCTTCAATAAACATTTGCTCCTTGCCGCAAGAAATCGTAATGGAAGAGGAGGGGAGAAGAGGGAAGAAAGAATGAAAAGAAGAAAAAAAAAAACATCGAGGGCAGGACACGAACTGGCAACCTGCTGCATACAGGGCAAGCACATTAACCACTACACCATTTATTGAGTTAGCTATAACAGCGCAAAAGTTTTACTTGTAGTTTACACAAGTGTCAGCCAGATGGATTTTAAGACGGCTAATTGTCATTGCACTTTGGCATTTCAAATGTGAAGGATAATTGTTTGCTTTGAATTCATTTGGACAGAATGTTTACTGATAAAGGCTACTTTTAACACTATCCTGCAAGCATGGAGGTCTGAAGAGATAGTGGCCGTGTGTTTAGTCCGCATAGGTGTTGCGGTGGTGGGTCCGCACCTAATGACGTCATAAAGTGAGCACCGCTTGTTTTCACAGGTTGGGAGGGGCTTGTGCTTGGAGAGCAGAATGACCTAGAATTTTGAATAGAGCAGTGAATGGAGGAAAACACCACATGGGGGGCATGGAACGTATCACCTACAAAAAGTGAGGGAACACTGTAATGTCATTTTTTAAGGCCTAATGGACATAAGGTTATTGTGTGCCAACTTTGTGTCAAAGCAAAATGCTGTAACATTTGAAACCAGTAACACATCCATATCAGTTAAGTTTTTCACCTGTAGGTTTGGTTTTCTTGGCTTCTCCCGACTTGTTCTCAGTCTTGTCATTCTTGCTTGCTGTAAATAGGAAACAGCAAACAAATGTCACAGCACGCTTTGACAAATAAGAACCATTGGGAATATCGCGCGCTATACCGCTTATCCTCATTAGTGTCGTGGGTGAGCTGGAACATATCCCAGCTAGTGATGTGACGTTCACCAACGACTCGAGTCATTTGAACGGCTCTTCAATGGAATTCAATACAATACAGGATAGATGTGACAGCTAGACAGTCAAAACATCGCTGGTGCAGGATACACACGTGCTGGCCAATGTATGTAAAGTGTTGTACATATTTATATTGTCTTATGTTCTAAGAGAATAAAACAATATTGAATGTTATTTTTTTTAAAGACTATTCCACATGTCAAAATGAAGCAATGTTTGGCACAATTCCCAACATGCCAAATGTACCACCACCTACTATGACATGAATTCCACCCACGTCATTAAAACTTAAAACTATTTTAGAAGACCATGGTTAATGTCTTAACTAACGCCTACACACTTAAAGTATACTGTAGAGTATACACTAACTATGACATGAATTGCGATGTATCACTAGCCTCAGTATTGATTTTATGAGTAAAACATTGATGATTCAAAATAATGCTAAAAAGCATAAAAGAGCCAGTCTTTTGAACGGCTCTTTTAAGTGAACGGTTCCTGGTTGAACGGCTCCCGTCAAAGAGCCATAAGTCCCATCACTAATCCCAGCTGACTACACATTCAGTGTCGACTGTAGAAAAACAACCACACACACTCACACAGGAAGTCCGGAGCTCAGATTCAAACCCCTAGCCTCACAACTGTGAGGAAGATGTGGTAACCATGCCATCAAGACATAGCACATAAGACAATTTGTTCCAAAACAAAAACTGCTGTACGCTTGAATGCTAAACCAAGTTTTTTTCTTGTTCCATTAATTGATCATTAGTTGTAAGCATTTTAGGTGAAGTCCCAACATGGGGACTGAAGTGTGTGTGTGTGTGTGTGTATATATATATATATATATATATATATATATATATATATATATATATATATATATATATATATATATATATATATATATATATATATATATATATATATATATATATATATATATATATATATATATATATTATAGGCGGCACGGTGGCTGACTGGTTAGCACGTCCGCTGGTTGTCCATAGGTGTCATTGTGAGTGTGGATGGTTGTTTGTCTCTGTGTGCCCTGCGATTGGCTGGCCACCAGTTCAGGATGTACCCTGCCTACTGCTCGAAGCCAGCTGGGATAGGCTCCAGCGCCCCCCGCGACCCTTGTGAGGACAAGCGGTTAAGAAAATGGATGGATGGATATATATATATACTGTGTATATGTGTATGTGTATATGTATATATATATATGTATTTGTGTTATGTAAACGTGTGTGCTTTGATTTACCAGCAGTTTTGGTCCCAGTAGAAGCAGTGGAGTTGTTCTTATTGGCAACTGATCGAGGAGTGGGAGTGGCCTTTTGCACAGCTGGACGTTTCTCAGCTGCTCCACTTTCTGGAGTCTGAGAATCAAATCAAAATAGATGTAAATGATATGGGTGTTTGTGTGAGTGTGTGTGTGCCTGTGTCTGTCTAAAAGGATTATTAAAGTAGCTGTGTGCATACAAGTTCCTTTGCCGCCACTTAATTTTTTTAAAGGTCAGCAATGTGCAGAGAAGGACAGCACGGAGACAAAGTTAGCTGACCCGAGTCATTAAAAGGACGTGAAGCGGCAAGATTAATGTGTTTCCAAATAATCTTCGCTGACATAAAGCAAAGAAAAGCATGTTCAGCCACAAAAACATTGGAGAAGAGTGTTTTAAAATCAGCTTTACAAACAAACAATAGGCCGTGAAAAACAGTGCATCACAGTGTTTCACTTTTCCCCTTAAAATTGTACATACAAAACCCTATAATGATAATGTGCTTTTTTTTGTGGGGGTGTTCCAAATAATGGAAAAAAAGAAAAAGAAACTAAGATATCATTTGCACTCTAATGATCCCAGCCTTTGCCTTTGCAGCTCAAAGTTGAGCTCAAGGTGCATCCTTTTTTTTACTCATCATCCTTGAGATGTGCTGTGTGAGCTTAATTGGCGTCCAATTTACTTGGTTTAGACATGATTTGGAATGTTGTCTATATAAAGTCCCAAGGTTGCCAGTGAATGTCAGAGCACAAACCAACCATAAAGCCAAATTAGTTGTCTTTAGGTCTCCAAAGCCGGATGGTCTTGAAACACAGAAATGTGAAAGGATATGTAAAAAAATTCAAAATCAGCAGGACTCTTTCCAGAGCTGGCTGCACGTCAAGAAGAGGAAAGGGCCCTATCAAATTCAAGTAGTGCTCTGTGGAAAGCGAACCTTCCAGACGGACAACCATCTCAGCAGCAATCCACCAATTAGGCCAGTATAGTAGAGTGAAAAGCATCTATAGGAGCCTAAGACTATGAGAGAGCAAATCGTGTGGTCTGATGAGACAAAAATTAACTTTTTGTTTTTTAAACATCATGTTTATAAGAGGCACCTGGCACCACTCAAGACTTGACCAATACCATCCCTATAGTGAACCATGCCGATAGCAGCATTATGCTGTGGGGATATTTTTTTACTGGCAGGAACATCATTTAGCAGGACAATGAATACAATTGAACATCTCTGGGGAGATCTGAAAAGCGCTGTGCAGTGTGCCCCGATGCTCCCTGATGGAGCTTGGCAGCAAAGAGGAATGGCATGATCATCAAGACTTGCGGCTGTAATTAATACCAAAGGTTCATCAAAGTATTGAGCAAAGGGCGGTGTATACTGTACATGTGATGGGTTTTATTTTTAATCAATTAGCAGTAATTCCTACAAACATTTTGAATATTGTCATAATGGGTTGTTGTATGTAGAATGAAAGTTAAAAATGCATTTTGGAATAACATGACAAAATGTGTAAAAAGTTGAGCATTGTGAATACTGTCCAAATGCACTGTCAATAGTACAATACTCTTACGATCATGGCTTTCTTACTTTTGCAGATCCAGTTGCCACTGGAGGCCTCTTAGCAGCAGTGGGCGTTGCCACCTTGGGCAGAGGGCTTTTTTTATTAGCTGGGGTCGTGGTTGGGGAGGGACGTTTGGCTGAGGTGGCCTCGCCATTGGTAGAGAGTGTGGACGGGCGAGATTTGGATGCGTTTGTTTTGGTCGAAACCACCTCAGTCTAAAGGTTCAATTAAAATAAAATGATCCAAAAGGACACAGTAAGAAATCAGAGAGAAAAAAAGGATACAGAGAAGAAAAAAATGAATGTTTGGATCAAATAAAACAGGGAGAGAAATAGAAAAAGAACAAGCAGAAATGTCATAGCAAAGCTCGCACATTACAATTGCAACAGTTCATCCATTTTCTCTACTGCTTATGCTCATTGGGGTTGCGAGTGGATTGGAGCCTGTCCCAGCTTACTTTGCATGAGAGGCGGGCGGGGCCAGCCAACAGCGGGGCACCAACTCTGGTCTTTGAGTCCACCAATCCAGCATGTTTTGGATTTTTCCGGCCACACACCTGATTAATATGATCAGCATCATCTCATCAGCAAGCTCTGCAGAAGCCACGATAACGATACTGATTCTTTGAATCAGGTGTGCTGGAAGAGGAAAACATCCAAAACATGCTGGATATGGGACCTCGAGGACCGGAAGTGGTGACCCCTGATATTGACAAACATGCATTCACAATCATATTCACACCTATGGGGCAATTTCACAGTAACATGCATGTGTTTGGAATGCGGGAGAAAGCCGAAGTAAGGCCATACGAGCACAGGGAGAACATGCAAACTCCACGCAATCTTGAGCCAACATTCAAACTGTAACCACTCTACCAATCCAAACAGAGCAGTCGCAAGGTTAAAAATAATAACATATTCATCAACATATTAGCAAATTATCATCATGCTCCAGTTCCAATGAGCCGTAAATTATAAAAGCAAGTGCCAAATATGCAGCAGTCCAAATGCACATAAAAAAATAAAATCAGGTCTTAGATACTTGACATGCACAAGCACTGAATATGAAATGTACTGTAGTTGTATGTATGAAATGTTTTTTATTGGTGTATTACTGTCATATCTCTACCTACAATGTTGGACTGTTGTTAAAAAAATAATGCCAAAAAGCAGCCAGAGTACCGGTAGTTTAAAGTGGAAGTCAACCTTAAACATTTCTTGGCAATAATATGTTACATGTGACCTCACTAGTCTAACTTCTGATTAACATAACATTTGTGGAATATGAGTTATGAAGTAAAATCCAGCTATTTTTATCCACTTGCTGTGGACTGAAAATGACATCAATGTTGCTCAGGGCTCAGGCAACAACCAATCACAGCTCAGCTTCAGGCACCGACTAATCACAGCTCACCTGTTTTCTGAAGCTGAGCTGTGATTGGTTGTTACCTGAGACCTGAGCAACATTGATGGCAATATGGCTGAGATGGATAAAAATGGTTGGATTTTGCTGCTTAACTCATATTCCACTAGCGCAATATTAACCAATATTTATTTAGACTAGTGGGGCTGCATAGAACATTTTATTGTAAAAAAATAAAATAAATGGGGGGTTGACTTCCCCTTTAGCAACTTGAGAGCACTCAAAGTAATGAAAGGACATTTTTGTTTTTAACAACCTGATAACAGCTGTACTAGTAGTTTTAACCCTTATCATAATGACTATATCAGTAGAATACACTTCCATTTAATGACTACTACTAAAGAGTAATCAGTACTGTTATGTGGGGTGAATTTTCATTGCGTAAATGGATATTAAACGGAGATATTTAGTTTTTTCAATCTTCCTGGTAGGTGTACACATTGGGGAGCTGCAGAATTAGAAGTACATTGACTTTGACATAAGTCCAACCTCATATTGAGCGTGTTAGTGTGTAAAGCCAAGTGTTTGTCTCTTGCTATTCCTAGACGTGACATCCTGAGCGTGTGAGGAAATACTGAATGTGTTAAATTTGCGTGCGTGTGTATGATCCACCTTGCTCTTGCTGTCTGGGCTTGGCAGGGTCTTGCTGCCGTTGCCTGTTGGAGACTTGGCCATCCCTTTTCCTCCTTTCTCATCCTTCTTTTCAGTCAGCTTCTTTTCTTCTTCTTTGTTGGTCTTCTCTGGCTTGTCCGTCTTCTCTGCCTTCTCATTGACCTTGTTGTTTTTCTCAGCATTCACCTTGTCCACCTTTTCTTCATCTTTGAGGATCTTCTCAGGCTTCAGGTTCTTGTCTGGGCAGTTGTCTTTGTTCTGCTTCTCCGCCATCTCCTTCTTGTCAAAGGCATCCAACTTTTCGGTCTTGCTGGGCAAGCTGTCTGTCTTTTCCTTGTCAAATTTCACTGAGGATGTAAAGAATGACAAAATTTGTGTCAGCCTATTTTACCCAAGACTGAATTACGAAAAACATAGAAAAAACTATTTCCAATAATGCATTAGGAAATAAATAAATAAATAAAGATTCTTGCAGGCAACTTTATACTGGCCTGGAAGAGAATTTGAATATCAATAATCTACAGTCGCCGTCAGAAGTTTACATAGAGTCACCATTGTAGGGATTTGAACCGTTTTGTTTCCTCTGTGAATGATTACATACATCATCCATGAGTTTTCTTAAAAAATTATTGGGTGAACAAGCTTTTAATGCTTGCTTTTTTGAGTTGTTGAAAGTGAAAAAATATTCATAAATGACTGAGTTATCACACTTTAAAGGAAAAGCCATACTTTGGACAAAATCACAAGAATTGTGTGCTATTCAGAAAACTGCCATTGTGTAAAAACTGCGCATGCATAAAAAATTATATTGTTATGACTTACGGACTTATTCAAGCCTCTAACTATGTCATATGAAATATTCAAATTAGACTTTTATTTTATATATATATACAGCATAGTTAATTTTGCTGTTAGCATAATACTGCTATTATTGTCCACAGGCGGCATTAAAAAAACTAATTAAAAAAAACTATATATGTATAGATAGGTCTGATGCCACTGAACATTTTGAGTGGTTGAAAGTGAAAACATATTTAGAAATTACTTAGCTATCACACGTCAAAGGAAAAAAACATATTTTGGACAAAATTACAAGAATTTAATCAAAACAAAATAACGCTCACGGGCAAAGATTAGTGTAAATACAAACACTGCTATTAGCCATCAAATAAAGTGTTAGAAGCTAAAATACCCAAACAAACTCATGTTTCTGATCAACATTAACCGACACAATGTGATGAAATGAATACAAAAAGGAGTGAAAATTTTGGTGCGCTGCAACATTTGGACATAATTGCATGCAACTCTGGACTCTAACATAAGACAGACATTATTGTGACAATAATTAGACACATTTCATTTTTCATTTACAATTGGACTGGTATGCTAATAATTATGCATGCTTAGATGGGCCACAAGATCCAGCCTCCCAGCTTCTGCTTCGAGATCATATCTTGCATAAGAGTGATACCGGACATCTGCTTACACTCCTCATTGCCACCATTTTCCCCAGTGCTCATCTTTGCTTAGTGAACACTGTGCGACCCACTTGCCAAATTATTTCTGTTGTGTTTTTACAATAATGAGGGAGATCATTTGACAGCTTCCACAAAACGGGGGGCTACCTCCATACAAAAGCAACAAAAGCTAATTACTTTAAAGTGTGTCTTTCAATTAGGTCAGCACGGAGCCAAAATCAGACACAGGCTTTGCTGATGAACATCGATCACTGTTACATGTGTGCTCAGGCGGTAAATGATCACCTAATTAAATAGCATTTTTGGAGTACAATTCCTTTTGCAGAATAGATGCCACCAGGCTAGTTTCATTTTTCCTCTGACAAAATTTGCCAATTACGACACAACTTTTCAGTTATGTTGTTATACTACCCACATTAGCAGAGTATACTGAATGAAGCTATTTTTCTTTATTTACAACATGAACCCCGACACTACCAATGCCCTTGTAATATAAAAAATAAGTCAATAATGAAAGGGGTGTGGTTGGGAGCAACATTATTGTGCAATTTACACCTAAAAGAATATAAAAAAAAAAACTCTAACTCAAAATGTGGCAAGAGTAAGAGAAAGAGTAGAGTGAGAAAGTAGGATTAAATTGATATATCTGTTAATTACTTACACTGTAATTCTGCACTAAAGTTTCACAGTGAAGTCTGATCAGCATCTGTTTAACAACCTGATTATATTTGGTAGAGACTGCGGTGACGAGCTTGTTAGTTCAACCACTGATCTAAAAGACGCAGATACAGATCCTGCTGTCTGTGCAGCTGTGTCTTTAAAATCTTGAAGATCACGTCATTAGAAACTCTTCATGTAGACACACAGGCGTGTGCGTGTGTGTGAGAGTGAGTGTGCATGCACAGACACTGCTCAAAATAGCTGCTCTATATTTGAATGAGTGCAGTCAATGTCTAATCAATGTCCCAGCTTTTTCCTGATAATTGCTGTCTCTAAACAGCTCTCGATGCTACATAATATATCCATTAATTTTCTGTACCGCTTATCCTCACGAGGGTATTCTGTATACTATTTAAAAAATAAGTAATGGAATAGACTACAACAGAAGAAATTAAAATGCATACGTCGTTTATCTTTAATTAGCTTGATATTTTGTTCCTACATTTACATCATGGGAAAATTTAGCATGAGAAAGAACGCTTTGAATTTTTTGGGAGCAGTTTTATATGAAATATGCAGTGCAACCAATACAGAGATTCGCTGATATCAGTGAAAGTAAAAAATTACCAGGTATACAACAATTGAACTACCACATACAGTTGAACCTCAGATTACGAACTCTTACCATTCTGTGACTTTGTGAGCTGACGTTTCCGATTACAATGAAGGGAAATGCAATTAGTTTCCTCATCAGAAACGTTATACATACCCTTTATTTTATTTTTTTAATCAGTATATGGTTACAAAAAATACCATGTCATATGAAATAGAAATATATAAAAGTCATTGAAAATGACTTGAAGAAATAGCACGATCATGCTTTGCTAGCAAATTACTGTGCAGCATCTTAGGCTTTCACATACACACAGTTCTGTGTGCTCTGGTAACCGGGTTGCATTATTGGGTGTGGTGGCCATTTTGAACATGGTGAATGTAATCAAGGGTGAGATCTTGCTAACGCTATCACCAGCGAAACTTTCATAATATGGTCGAAAGTGAAACCCGAGCAGACTTTCACCTTTCGAGGTGCAGTTAAAACAGTTTTTTTTTGTGTGTGTATTTGTCTTCTTTTTTCTTTTTTTACTAGTTGGTTGAGCTCATTTATTTGGTAAAATTGTGAATATTGCTGCTATGACAATCTAATTTATCTATATCTATAGATAGATAGATAATATCTATCTGCCATATCTATCTACCTATCTACCTATCCATCCATCCATCCATCCATCCCAAATGTTTAGGTTTTAAATCTGACAGTATTTTTTCAACAGCAATTCTAAACTGTAATCCATGCCTTCATCACATCACAGCTGGATTACTATATTGCACTTGACTTTGGAGTCAGCCAGTCCTAATTTTGGTCTCAAATTGGTTCAAAATGTTGCCGCTTGCCTCTTAACTGGAACATATAAGAGGGAGCACATAACTCCTATTCTAGCCTCCTGCCACTGGCTGCGTATGCACTTCAGAGTTTACCATTTCATTTGTTCTTAAATAAATTCTCTGAGTTTTGAGTGATTATGTTTTTACATTTTTATTTAAAAAAATAATAAAATAAAAAGTTCTACAACTACTGCATTTAAATGAATGTAGCTGAGTTCATTATAGTATTATGTTGTTTTGAATTGGCTTGTGACTGCCAGTGGACATTCTGTATTTTTTGTGTCGTGGACATACATACCTGCCGGGGTTGGCACAGTAATCAAAACATTGGTCTCACAGCTCCCATGATGTCTCCTAGGTGGTGGAGATGATGGCAAAACAGGTGATATCATTAATGGAGATGACAACATTGAGGCCATTGCAGCTGAGGCTTCCGTGGCGTCTGTCACCGTGAGCGAACGCCGGACCGCCATGTGCGGGTAAGGCACCCTGAGCGGACACGCTGTTCCCATCACGGCAAAGTTGGTCAAGTTAGACGTTATTGCTGATGTGCCTTGTGTATTGTTGAGACACATTTCAGCATTCAATGTAGGAACAGACAGGTGAGAACAGTCAGACATTGCTCGTCTGACCACACTACGCTGGGGCAGCACGTTGGTGTGATTATTTTTTGCCTCATTGTCTACTGTAACATCTTTCCAGTCTTCATTATGATTTGAGTCTTGGGACTTAGCATCCTTATTTTCTTTGCTACCTGTGAGAAGTGGAGTGCACGACTTTTCAGTATGGCTCACTCTGCCCTCCCCGATGATGTTAGCTTGGTTAGATGACGTCATGTTACTTCCTGTTGGGTTGGCTATAGATTGAGCAGCAGGTTGTTCATCAGGATTTTGCCCCCCTCTAGATGACTTAAGTCCTGTGCCTTCAATTAAGCAACCCGTTGTTTTTTCTTCCGAAATATGTTGATTAGTCTTATCTCCTGAACATGGACTGCCACTTGCTTTCTCAAACACAGATCCCTGTTTTGGAGGAATAGACGTGCCCTTTCCTTGTCTAATTTCTTGGGATTGCTGAATGTAAAATCCCTCTCTGCTTGGGAGAGAACCGTTCAAGTTTTGCTGTAAAAGGTTTGGTCCAAAGTTAACAACGTGTGATCCAGGCTTAAGTTCTTGTGTGGAGTTGAATAATTTCCCAGGTGAAACTGAAGGAGAAGTTAATGAAGAGGAAGGGGAGGAATATGGAGAAAGGGGGCTGCTGGGAGTTTGTCCTGAACTCCCTAGTGAAACGTCGTTTTGTTTCCGATCCTTCAGTCTCCCACCTGTTGGTTTGTTATCCTCCACCATCAGCACAGGCATATTTAGACCCAGGGTCCCTGGTGTAACTCCAGAGGATGTTCTGCCACACCCTAACTTCAATTCCTCTTCAGTGAAAGTCACGTTGAATCCCCCCTCCGGGCTGGTCGCAACCTTCCCCTCAGGTGCCATCTGGCCTGGGTCATGCAAATCACTATGATGGGCAGAGGCCATGCTGGAGGGTGACAGTGGAGAGGAGGCCAAGACCGCAGGGATGTTGGCAGCTGCGAGGCTAACTGCAGGTTTCGGTTGCTGCTGTTGATGCCCTCTGGAAGGTTGTCTGCACCCGTTGTTACCAGCAATAATGCCAGGCTCTTGCCACTGTGAGCCAGACAAAAAGGACATTTTCCTGTTGCTGTGTCCGTCCTTTGTTACTTAACCCTTTTTAATCCGTCTTGGTCTTTTTTTGCTGTTTGAGTCCTTCTTCTTCTCTGTTTTCTTTTTAGTATCCAGTTAGGGTCATTGAGGTCTTGTCCAGTAGGGAGAAACACTCTAAATATTAGAGTTTAAAAAAACGGGAAAAAACATCCTTTTAAAGTGATGCCTTGAAGTGGTTTGTGTGCCCGATTGTGCCGAAGTGCATGCATGTAAAGTGTATGTGCATGTCTTAACATGTGAAGCAGGAGGAGTCAGATAAGAGCGAATGTGCATCTGGTTGTCTTGCTTCCTCTCTGAGCAGTGCACATATCAGCTGTGGGGATAAATTACACCTTGCTCTCTCTCTTTCGCTCTCTCTCTCTCTCGCTCTCTCTATTCCTGACATCACATGGTCACATGACAACCAGGAATATTCCCTCATTCGCTGGCGCTAAATTTCATCTACTCCCTAGCGACAAACATGCACAAGCATACGTGAGATCACACAGTTACATGCACTTTAAACGGCCATGTTCAAATGCAAATCAATGGCTGTCACGGTTGTTCAGCTGGCAAATGACAACTGCTTTTCTTATGTTGACTGGAGGCACATGGAGAGATTCACAAGAGAACACTGAGGACCGCAATTATCCTGACAAATCTGATGAGGTTGTTCCTTCTTGTGATTGGCAACGGAGGCAAAAAAAAGTATATACAGAGATATAATTAAATTAGGATGGCTTGAGTACTGTCTTAAAATGTATTTTATTGCCATTTTATGTTTATATAATTGACCGTATCACTTATTTTTTTAAATCCTACTTTATTGCAGGCAAATGCAGCTCAACTTATGGAGGCTGCTGTTACTTCCTTTGCCCCTATAATAAAGTAGCTTAACTCTTTGTCATGTTTCGGTTCTATGGGGTTCGTTTTTTGTTTGATTTTGGGTGTTCATGTTCTTTTTTGTCTGTGTTCAGTGTCTTGTCTCGTTATGTGTAACCACGTCAGCCGCAAGTGTCTTCCCCAGATGTGTCTTGTCAAGTAATTAGCAGAGGTGTATTTAGTTTGTGGAGTTTGTTCAGTCAGTGTGGGTGCATTGTCGATGTTATGTTTGGAAGTTCTTGTGTCTCGTCTCGTCACAGCCAAGCCCTAGTCTCAGCCAAACCCTAGTCTCAGTCAAGCCTTCACATCACGCTCGTTCCAGTCTAGTCACGTCCTGTCCAATCACGGCGACCAGTCTAGTCACATCCTATCCAGTCACGATGACCAGTCTAGTCACGTCCTGTCCAGTCACGGCGACCAGTCCAGTCCAGTCCTGTCACATTCTGTCCAATCATGACAACCGACCGTCAATCTAGAGCTCTCCAACACACACGCTGCTATTCTTTGCCTTCTTTCTCCCCACCCTTCAACTACCTCATCCAGTCACAAATCCTACTTGCGTTATCTTCATGACCTTCAGGAAAATCTGAAATTACAGAACTCAGGAACATTTTTGCTTAACACAACTGCAGGCTTGCAACAATATTCAATGATTATTTTGCGCACCACTCTTTGCAAATTATCGCTCTAGCACAGCCGCGACCCGAGACGATGGATGAAACACACACACACACAAGTAAAAACCCAGACACAGATTGGCTTTAGCAACTCAACTGGCAGGTAAACGAGCTTGTCTCTACCTGTTGAGGAGAGGCAAGAAGAAGTGTGCCTTGTATTTAAATGTCTATTAACTGAACTGAATTAAGTCTAGTCCTCTTTCAACCGAAATGTCACACACATGGCCTTGTGGAACACATATCTTGTGATGATGTGAAGAGCCATCTGTGGAGAGTCATTAGGTTTGATTGCTGTGCCTCCTTGGATAATAACCATTTCATAAATGGCCATTTGGTAATAATAGTCCAATAAACCACTGATAATTGAATTCAAACAAAGGCAAAACACTCACTGATATTGATATTCAGCTATTTTTTTACTTGGGATTTCTACTCTTTCAACCCCAATTAGTATGTTAATTCTCCATTTTTAATATACGTGTACTGTACATGTCAGAACAGTTCTGGTTATCACATCTGTGTTTATCAATGCAGACTATGGGCCACGGCACACTGAGAAATGTGGCGGAACTCCACTGAACACTCATGAAGTATGCGGGGTTCTGCCACAAGTGGCCAAGTCTTTACCGATATATCAATTATAGCCAATCAAATTGCACAGAAGCTTTCACACAGGCGAAAAATCAATTTCCAGGTTGTTAGTAAAGTGAGCAAAGCAAGCGATATAAATACAGTATATACACTACACATATTGTTTTTTTACAACAATACTTAACCATATTTAGAATTTTGCATTCTGTGGATGTGGACAAAAGATGTATGCGAGCCGGTGTACGTACCACACCAACATTCAAATGAATGGGAGCAATACGTCCCCATTTTGTTCGTCTTTATTTTTGCCCATGTCTTCTTTCTGTAGCACCCTGCGATATCCTTTATTGACACGCTATCTTTTAACAATTTTTTTGAAGAAAGTGATACGGAACTACATATTTCATGGAGGAGCCTCGGAACACAATACAGGCTAGCACAGGAGTATTTACTGTATGCTAATTGCTAAATCACGCGATGTGTGTTTGTGAGTGGCCAGCTGTTTTGTGATGGTCATGTCCTAGTCGGATTCAGAAGCATCACACAGTGTGCGACAGCCCAAACAATATTAAAAGGCGTAACCCTGCGACATGATGGTATATTTTCCTCATGTCAGAATTGATGAATGGCATTTCAGTAGTTCAATAAGCAAATTCCAGAACAACAAAAAGAAGCACTACATTGATTTTTTTTTAAATCCACCTGTTGAAAACTGAGTAGTAATAGTAGTAGTAAGTAGTAATATGAGTAGTGAAACCCCAGTTTCTCCCAAACTTTATGGTAACCAATGTGAATCTAATAGTTTGCGTTGATCAAGACCGTCATCTTTTGTTTTATGGATTGGACTAAACCTGTTAATTAGAGTAATCACTGTCACACACATTGCTTCTTTTCCCACATGGCCCATTGGTGTCAGAACCCACATAACTCCACTTTAATCCACACAATAAAACAGCAGAAGCGCTACTCACTACAGTACTATAAATAAAAAATTAAAAAATACTAGGGCAGGGAAACCTTTGAAATAATGCATAGTGACCCTGTTACTGACCGTATTACTGTATGGGAATTCTTGCAAGAGCTCTACAATCTCCATCTGTCAGCGAGGCAGTGAAAGTGTCCAAGTGTGATTTGCGAATGACTGGAAGAAGGAAAAAGATCCGAATGCCTACAAGATGATGGCTTTAACAAATCACTGACTGGATGTTTTTATTGCTGTGGTTACGGCTGACATTAATCATTCATTTTCACTGTTTTAAATGTTGTTGAAGACTGCTCGGCCTCATTTCATCATCTAAGCAGACACTACACGAGATACTTTTTCTGTTACAGGATGGTGTTTGGTGAGTTTAATAAAGGTTGCACGTCAGCTGTACGTTGCGGCACTGAACACCTACATTCTTGCTCCCCAACCCCCTTTTAACTTGGAGCTCTTTTGCTCTTAAGACTCAGTTTGTCTTGATCTGTGTTTTGTTGATCACGTGGATTTAGTTGATTTTAGTTTTCATGTTTTATTTGCGTACTCTTTTGTCAATGTCTGTCTGGTCAAGTTGTATTGTGTCCACTTGTGCTTGTCAACCCAGTCCCTTGTGTCATCCAATGAGCTCTCTCAGCCACGTGTGTCTTGTCCAGGTGTGTCCAGGTGTGTCTCATCATCTCATTCTATTTAGTTCCCTGCTTTCTTTTGGTCCTTGTCGGTTCATCGTTCTTGCCATGTCTTGTTTCCTGTTAGTGTTTGTTTAGCTTTCGTCAAGTCTATTTTTCCTAGTGTTTGTTTAGTTACTTTGTACTAGGTTATTTTTGGTTCAGTATTTTTGACATTTGATGTTTTGTTGTTTTGTTAGTTTGACATTGACTTTTTTTTTTTGCAAAAACCTGCCTTCCCCGCATTTCCTTAAACCCATGACACAATTAAGCATTGTTTTAAGAGGGTACAATTACAAACCCCAATTTAAATTATGTTGGGGAGCTGTGTAAAATATAAATAAAAAAAATATACAATGATTTGCAATTCAATTGAATACACTACAAAAAACAAGATGCTTAATGTTTAAACTGATGAACATTATCGAACACGTTGCAAAAAAGCTGGGACGGGGCAACAAAAGACTGAAAAAGTTGAGAAATACTTTAAAAAAACAACAACAACCAGAAAACAAAAACAAAAGAACACTTTGGACTTTGGAACACTCCACAGGTAAAGAGATTAATTGTAATTGGGGAGTGTCATGATTGGGTATAAAAGGCAGCCCAGAAAGGCCTAATTGTTCACAAGCAAGGATGGAGCAGGTTTCCATCACTTTGTGGTGAGCAAATAGTCTAAGTTTGGAACAGCGTTTCTCAAAGTTTTCATTGAACTTGTACGGTCCATAATATCACCAAAACATTCGGCGAATCTGGAGAAATCTCTGCACGTAATCAGCAAGGCTGAAAAGCAACATTGAATGCCTTTGACCTTCCATCCCTCAGGTGGCACTGCATTAAAACCGGCATGAAGGATATTGCCACATGGGCTCAGAAACAACTGACAGTTAACACGACTTGACCCGGAAACAGCCTCAGCTACTTTGGGTCCGAGCGCATCTGAGATGGACTGACTACAAGTGGAAAAGTGCGCTGTGGTCTGACGAGTTCACATTGAAATTGCTTATGGAAATCATGTATGTCATGTATTCTGACCCAAGGGCCTTCCAAACTGCTATCAGCACAAAAAGTTCAGTATCCGTGATGGTATGGGTGTGTGTTCGTGCCCATGGCAAACATGCACATCTGTGAATGCACCATTAATGCTGAAAGGTACATACAGGTTTTGGAGGAATATATGCTGCGCCATGTAGGGCTGCTCGATTATGGAAAAAAAATATTATTATTATATCATGATTATTTTGGTAATAATTGAAATCACGATTATTCAAAACAAATTTTTTTTTTTAACATTTGTTTAAACATTTAAAAATATTAAGACATCCATCCATTCATCCATTTTCTTAACAAATACGATTATTTGAAATACTATATTTATGTAAGTTATTTTTGGACCAAACAGAATTTATAATAATATATATTATTTATGTTAGCAAAAATTTGAAGTTGGGGTGCAGCATGTGCATTATGGCTTGTGGGGTGCAAACTAGTTTTGGCACGGTATTCAGATGTCCTACTGAAAGTTATAGCAAATAATAAATAAATAAAAATATACCTGTATATTCTTTCTTGGTTAAAGAACAATTATAAATACAGAACACAAAAAACACAGGGCTGTAGTATTTAGTATTATTCTGACGGCCAGAGCATTTTACCGCTGCTAGCTAGCGCGGCTAGCTTGCTGCTTGGTGCTGGTAGCTCGCTGTTAGATAGCAGTCGCCGCTAAACGCTGGCAACAGAACAGTACAATACAATGTCAGCATAAGTATGTCTTAGCGCTCTTAAATGGAGCTTGAACGTGACTTCAGGACTTTGTCTTACTGACGTCTGTTGCGACAGTTTGGGGCATTTCTATTGCCGTTGTTCACAAAACTCTGAATTGACGATCTGGCACGTCGTCAGCCCTTATACCGCATCGACACGTTTCCGGAAACAACTTCAAAATAAAAGCGCTACAATGCATTGATCTACATATACTACTTGGTAAGGTAAGGTTTATCTTGAAATTCGGTTTACTGTCATGCATAATGCCGTTAGCTTGACTACAACTATCTCAACAGGTATCCGAGGCAGAAATAATGAGGACTCGTTGCAGGCCTAGTATTAATAATCGTTTTTGTAATCGTGGAGGGTAATAATCAAAATCGTAATTGAATTTCGATTAATTGCACAGCCCTACTGCCATCCAGTAAAAGAGTACGAGGCTGGCCTGCCAACAGTCCACAGCTGTCTCCCATTGGATATATTCTGTATGTGGACATTGGAGACCCCGAACTGTTGAGCAACTGAAGTTGCACAACAAGATAGGATAGGAAATAATTCAACGTGCAATGCTTCAACAATTATTATCATCAATCCCAAATGTTTATTGAATGTTGTCAGATGTAACACAGTGGTATACATGGCCTATCCTAGCTTTTTTTGGAACGTCTTTCAGGCATCAAATTTAAAATGAGTGAATACGTGCAAATGAACAATAAAGTTTAGCAGTTGGAAGTTATCTTGTCTAGTTTCGGTAAATAAATGAAATTAATGACATTTGTCTAACAATAATAAGTGGATTTAGTGAGTTTTGCAAAAGAGAGGACAAAAACCAGCAAAATAACACCAAGCAACATGATGCTTTTGCTACAACGGTTTCACCAGTTGACCTTCATAAACAGGCCAAAAGTACAAAACTCAAACATGGATAATGATTGATAATGTAATTCCTTAACAAACATTAATAAAGCATAGGGTACCGATCCAAATGAGATGAGACTGAAGAAGTATGTTTTCTACACAGAAAGACATTTAGAGGTCATTGTAAATTGGTCTTTCTGAAGGTCAGATATTTCTGAGCAGCTGGGGACATGTGAGCCAAGAGGAAACAGAGGATGCTACAGCTGCCTGCCTGTGGCGCTGGGGAAAGAGACGGAAAGGGTGGGGGCTGTAGGAGGGACAGAGGGTTGGGGATCTTGTCACAGCGTTTCTATTTTTACTCTTCAGCCTCACTGACTGTCACACCCAGTCCACTCCTTCTCTTTTCCTCCATCCCTCACTTGCAGAGTGGTTTAGTTGCTGTGGCAACCGCCTCCCACGTCTCCCCGACAACGCCTTCCCCTCTCCAGCAACACCCTCAATTGCCCACCCCACCCCTGCAGTGCAGATGCAGTGATTATTTCGGTGTGGCGGAGACTCGGAGAATGTGGGTCGCCCAATGGATGACAGAATGGGAAAAACATGGATAAAGGAGAAAAACATATGGCAAATGTAGACATAAAGAGAGCTAACTTTACGTTACAAAGAAGGGAAAGGGTCAAATATAGGAAGACCAGCCAAGAGAGAAAAAAAAGGCACAAAATTAGACTGCTACTGATCCAGTAGATTAAATGTGGCCCTAATCTCAAGCACTTTCAGATCAATTTGAAAAATAATAAAATAAAGTCATGAAGAAAAATATGCAGCAATTAAAATGAATTTGCAAAAAGAATATGTTTTACGGTTTTGAGTTTGAGTTTATTTGAACATGAAAAAGAATCAAAACAAAACAAAAACAATAACAATATACATACAACAACAACAACAAAAAAACAAAACAAAAAACAACAACTACAAAACAAGCTAAATTCAACAAAGCGCACCTAACAAAGGGGGTGGGAAGAAGTCGCAAGACTTATTAAATCCCCTCCCTTCTCCATATTTTCTTAGTTTATATGAATGGTAATTAAAATGTATATATGGGTGTTAGAAAAAATTTATTCTGCAATATATCGCGATATTTCAGCGCGCAATTCTCGAATCGATTCGAAATGCGACCGAATAGATTTTTAAACATCATTTTTTTATGGGAATATTAAAAAAAACGTCTTACTTAGGGTTAGGATTCACACATTAAGCATGTAAGAATGTTATATTAATGGAACATTAAGCCTTAATATTTGATTTCAGTGCTGTTCAAACATGAAACAGACTGCAACCTGTTTGTTAAATGCAGTGGCTCAGTTATAGGCCTGAATTTTTAGATAAATAAATGTTCATATAAATTTTACAGTGTACATGTACAAGTTTACTGATTAGTATTTTCTAAAGTTGAGTTTAAAAAAAAATCGCAATAATATATTTTTAGATTTGTATCGGGATTAACCGGTATTGAATCGAATCGTGACCTATGAATCGTGATACGAATCGAATCACCAGGTACTAGGCAATTCACACCCCTAATATATATATACACTGATTGAATTTATGTAATTATCACCCCAATTCTCAACGCAGTAACTAAAATATGGCAGAATTATGGAACAGTACAAGATGGGGAGCTAATTGTAATCAAGTACCCATTTGACTTCATTCAATACTGCAATGCTTTCTGATATGTATGTGTTTAATGTGTGGCTTCCAACTAATTTTCTCATCTATTATGACACCAAAAAATCAATTTTCTTGAACCTTGTCAATTTGTTTTGACCCGGAAGATGTTTTTCTTCTATTACTATTCTCTTAGGTCGCTGCTGCTGTAGCAGCATAGAAAAAGAAAAAGTAACAGCAGAAGAAGAATGTCTTTCTGTCAAGTCAATGCAAGCTCGAGGGAAACAAATTACAATCATACTTTCCCCCTGATTTGTGTTAAATAAACACATAATAGAAGATTAGATAAAGAGTTGTTTTACATTTTTCAATTTCCAACTTTTAAATGAAAAACGGGAGATGACTCCTTCCTGTTCAAAGGAGACAGCAACACTGCCTCCTAGTGGACGGAGGAGGGACGTGCTACACATGAATGTTTGGAACTTGCGTGAATATCCTAACGCTGCGTGACTCTTGTCTCAAAAATTTTTTGCGTTTGCCCGCTGATCAATTGAACCTCAACAATTCACAAGCAGAATTGGAAATTTACAAATGATAAGTCATGATAAATGCTCACACAACATTAACACGTGTTAATTGCGCATATATTTGTGGATCTCAAAAACACATGAAAATCTTGAAGATATTTGTGCGAATAATTCTGAAACAAATGATTAGGGCTACTTTGCTCCCTCGGGACCTGGATGACTTGCTGTGATTGATGGAACCATAAATTCTGATCTTTACAAAAAAAAATCACCTTTAGCTGAAGCGCATTTGGGTTTTGTAGCAGGTCAACGATTCCCCCAAAAAGCAAAAAAAAATGTCTGAGCATGAGCGTCTGTGTGCATTATTGCAATGTAGGGGTGTCGATTCTCATAAGAATCGCGATTCTCATTTAGTATGATTCAGAATCGATTTTAAATGTCCCAAAATCGATTTGATTTCAATTATTTTATACTGTCTTGTCCTTGTTTGTGTGTGCCTGTATTGGGAGCACCGTTCATGTTGTACACGATTTGGCCACTTAGGGGCAGTGTGGTTCCGCTTGTTCTGATACTGTTAAGTTGTAGCCACATTAGAGAGTAGAAGCAAAAAGTCATGATCAAGTTATTCCAATTAAAGTTGTTTTTTTTGCAGTGTAGGATGTTAAGATGCTTCTTTGTATACATTCTTGAAGCGTTTTGTATGAATAGTCGTTCTTTTGAGAGATAAAAGTGCCACGGAGTAGCGCTAATTAGCATTAGCGAGTCAGACTGGAATAGATCATGACAATTCTTTGCATATCAATAAATTGAAGCAGAAATCATTGTCAATCAAATATTTTTTTTATATCTAAAACCGTTCGGAATCGATAATCGATTCCGAATCGAATCACAGGCCCAAAAATCGGAATCGAATCGTGAGACCAGCCCTATTGCAGTATCACTTTGCTAAGAAAATAATTAAATGATCTTGTGGTTGATTTATTTTTGAAGCATTCCGTTCCGTCTTCAATTCCGCTTATCCGGGGTCGGGTCGCGGGGGCAGCAGCTTTAGCAGGGAAGCCCAGACTTCCCTCTCCCCAGCCACTTCAGCCAGCTCCTCCGACAGGATCCCAAGGCGTTCCCAAGCCAGCCGTGAGACGTAGTCTCTCCAGCGTGTCCTGGATCGTCCCCGGGGCCTCCCGCCGGTAGGACATGCCCGGAACACCTCCCCAGGGAGGCGCCCAGGAGGCATCCGAACCAGATGACCGAGCCACCTCAACTGGTTCCTCTCAACGTGGAGGAGTAGCGGCTTGACGCTGAGTCCCTCCCGGATGACCGAGCTTTTCACCCTATCTCTAAGGGAAAGCCCGGTTACCCTGCGGAGGAAACTCATTTCGGCCGCTCGTATCCGGGATCTTGTTCTTTTTGTCACGACCCACAGCTCGTGACCATAGGTGAGGGCAGGAACGTAGATCGACCGGTAAATCGAGAGCTTTGCCTTTCGGCTCAGCTCCTTCGTCACCACAACGGACGATACAGCGTCCGCATCACTGCAAACGCTGCACCGATCCGTCTGTTGATCTCCCGCTCTAACCTACCCTCACTCGTGAACAAGACCCCAAGATACTTGAACTCCTCCACTTGGGGCAGGATCTCATCCCCGACCCGGAGAAGGCACTCCACCCTTTTCCGACTGAGGACCATGGTCTCGGATTTGGAGGTGCTGATCCTCATCCCAACCGCTTCACACTCGGCTGCAAACCGCTCCAGCGAGAGCTGGAAATCACGGCTTGAAGAAGCCAGCAGCACCACATCATCTGCAAAAAGCAGAGATGCAATGTTGAGGCCACCAAACCGGACCCCCTCGACACTCCGGCTGCGCCTAGAAATTCTGTCCATAAAAGTTATGAACAGAATCGGTGACAAAGGGCAACCTTGGCAGAGTCCAACCCTCACAGGAAACAAATTCGACTTACTGCCGGCAATGCGGACCAAACTCTGACATCGGTCGTACAGGGACCGAATAGCCCGTATCAGGGGGCCCGGTACCCCATACTCCCGAAGCACCCCCCACAGGACTCCCCGAGGGACACGGTCAAACGCCTTCTCCAAGTCCACAAAACACATGTGGACTGGTTGGGCGAACTCCCACGCACCCCCAAGGATCCTGCTGAGGGTGTAGAGCTGGTCCACTGTTCCACGGCCGGGACGAAAACCACACTGCTCCTCCTGAATCCGAGATTCAACTTCCCGATGGACCCTCCTCTCCAGCACCCCCGAATAGACCTTACCTGGGAGGCTGAGGAGTGTGATCCCTCTAAAGTTGGAACACACCCTCCGGTCCCCCTTCTTAAAAAGTATTGAAGCATTCATACTTGATTTTAGTGAGACTCGTATGCTCCGAGTACGCTGTCTCTGAATCCAAGTCACCATACACAACCAACCTTTTTCCGCATGATCAATTTTAACTAACGATGACCACAAGCTCAAGCAACTTCCGTCAACTTTGCAGAAATTGCCAGTAGCTGATGATTGACAGAAGTGCAGTGTTTAAACCAATTTTAATAGCAGTTGACAAATGCACTCGAAACCAGTCACAGATAAATGGAGACACAAAAACATCCTGGCAGGCTAGCTCTCTAAGCATAAATTTCACTGGCGTAGAGTGTAAAAAAAAACTAACAAAAGTGTCTATTCAGCACAGCTTGCATCAAAAACTTGTTGCAACAACACTAGAATCAAAAAGATCACAGAGGCAGCCGCCGAAACAACAAAACGAGCACCAACCAACGTGAGTGCAGCAACACAATGTAATCCGGTGCTAAATATGGTTTATACACACTGGCTCTAATTGAAAACAAATGAGCCAAGACTGAGCCACACAACACTATTAGCAGCCAATGCAATTAAAAGGCGTCAATATCTCATGCACTGTCTGCGACTGCTCAGCCTCCTGCACGTCCTCAGCAGGAACAGGTTCGTCAAGATCAAGAGGATACAGTACAAGCAGACATGAGCGAGACCACTTTGAACACTATTTAACGAGAGAGGTGCAGAAAGCAGAGACTAAAAGTATACAGGAAATGGAAAGATTGCGTACAAGCCACTGAATGATACACCCTGCAAAACAGCTACCGACCTTTGATCTGATAAATACATACAGCAGATAAATCTATCTAACAAGACAGATGCTGTAAACAGCCTGCCTGCATGCAGACGATCACAAGCTTAATACAAGGCACGCCTCTCTCTTTCAGGGAAATGTAAATACCAATAAAGAAAAACATGAAACGGTGACAGCTGTATGCGCTATGCAGTAGTCGTGTAAGCAGAATGAAGACAATACAAACCATCAAATGACTGAATGTTGTTTGGCAGACTTAAAGGAAGAATAGTTTGTAACTAAAAAACACTTGCTCTTGATATATTAGTCAAACGATCTGTGGCATAAAACATCCTCTCTCGCTCCACCTTGAACCTCTAATGTGATTATTAAGGAATCACTGCGCCTGAGGAAACACAACCAATTTGAGGCAGTGGGCATGGGGCCTGACGTGTCAATCAATCAATAACGTTACCGTACTCAATATAAAAATGCAAAACTAAAAAAATACTGAATATAGATATATCTCAATTATTTATGAGGGGAACATTACTTACCAAAACAACAACAAAAAGACAGCTACAATGGATTGTTTGTGACTTCTGAGGTCACTGTATTATTGTTATTCTTTTAAAATATTGATATTATTCTGCGCAAACAGTCGCATTTTTTAGACCCTAAACATGAACGAAAACTCACCAAACTTTGCACACACACATGGAGCCTGGTGAAAAATGGCATATTTTAAAGTTTTCATACACGATTACCAAAAAAAAAAAAGTGTCTGTAGCGCCCCCTACAGAGGTTTAAAGGAGCCTGTCCCGTTACGTTTAAACTATGGCTATGAGAATTGGGTGGCAAAGTGAAAAGGAATAGAGCTATGAGGATTTATATTTTGGGTTTTAAAATTCCCCGTAGTACGTTTCACCACAAACATTTCAAGGCATATACAGCAGCCCTCGACGTACAAAAAAAGACTTTTGGAGCCAAATGCTAAACCAGACAGGAAGTGCCCCTAATTCTTGTTTCTGTAGGAATTCTTATTCGGGGCCGAGCAGTGAGTACCCCAACGTGGCCAGGGTTGTTTTATTATTCATTTATATTTATTCGAAAATGAAAGCGTGATACTAATATGACTAATTGAAATATGACTTACCTGGTGCTACTTCGTTGACAGCGTTGTGAGAGCAAGAGAGATGGAGAGAATGAGGAGGAAAGAAAAATACAATTTTAAGAATGGTCATGTTTGACACACACAATTATTACCAACTAAATTAAACATTTCACTACTCATTAACTGTTCAACAATAATCAGAATTATCACAAAAATGTAAATTCAAGGAAGTGCAAAAACATGTCCAGTAAGAAATTGCAGTTGACTGTTCTCAGATTGGTCCCAATTACACTAGAGGGCCCATGTGCGGTTTTGGGAAAAACACTACACTCAAAACATATTTTCTCACCTACAGTAGCATTAGATCAGTAAAATATGAATTGAGAATATTCACCATGTCTAATTTGAAGTAAGTTGAAGCACACTGCCACTTACTGGTCAAGTTGTAGTGACGAAAATTAATGCAGCACAATATATCATGGAAACAAAGCTTCATTCAACAGAAAACAGATCAAGCATTAAGTCAGAAGCATTATATAAGTGAATACAATTCACCCCAGATTACAGGACAAAAGGCATATTAGAAAACGGTTACACTCAAGATGGTTGGTGATGATGATGATGATGATGATGATGCTCATCTAAAGTATTTCATTTTTGCACTTTTTGTTGTACCGCTTGAGTGGAAGCCGACTGACAAAGGGGTAATTAGTGTATTAATATATACAGTAGCTTGTAAATGACAACATATAGGTCATCTTTTATAAACTAGAAAGTAACATTATGCTTAAGGTCACAATAAAACTTTTTAGAATATGGGAAATCCGATTTTGGCGTCTAACAAATACGGTGGATATACTTGAAAAAGTCTACACACCCCTGTTTGAATGACGGCTTTTTGTGAGGCTTCTACAAGGAAGCAAAAGAGAATGCCTACTAAAACAACTGAAGTTTATAAGGTGATAGTCAGAGGAACCTTAAATGGTGGCAGGTGTGTGCTGACTCATTTAACATGAGTTTGAATGTAACTGGTTCATTTTCAGCGCAGCCACATCAAGTAATGAGGGTGTGCACACTTGCGCAAATACATAACCACAGTTGTTTTTTTGCTCTTCTAAAACCTTTTTTTTGGGGGGGGGGGGCATTTCACAAGGTTATAGGTATCAATAATGGTCGAAAAGTTTTGAAATCATTTATTTTGGTCTTATGTTTCAATTTCACAAAAGCACTGGAATTTGACAACAGACTTTTCATAGCCACTGCAGGTGAACGCATCTTTTGCATAAGGCCTAATTTTTTAAATTACCATCATGCCTACTTTTAACAACATTACAAAATTTTACTGTGCAGTTGGAAAACTATAAATTTGTGACATTTTACTGCCATCTTGCTACACGCTGCAAGGACACGATCAGGTAAGGTTAGAGGGCACTGTGGCAAGTTATATCATTTCAGTAATCAGATTTCGCAGGTTAAGTAATAAAAAGGTTATGGATGAGGTTATAGCAAAGCAGAGTGGAACCATCAACCTCAGATGAAACTTGAAGGTTTGCTAATTTGGAGTCTGTCCAAAACTATAAAGACAATTGTTGTATAAGCCTTCGAGTCAAGTTATAAAGTTATGTGCTTTTGTATGCTCACCAGCCGGGCCCTTATAATTAAAAATATGGACCAAGGACCCAGCAAGCATGGCACTCAATCCACAAACAAAAAGGCATGCAGAGCACAAGACAAATATAAGCAACTTCCTGCTATAAAAGCATGAACGAGTTTAGATTAAAAGCCCCGTGTTAGTCCCACTCTTCCCTGTAGTTCACCAACCTTCCAGTGGGGGGAGCAGTGGTGATGTGGACTCCTGGTGCTTGGAGTGTGTAAGGACAGAGGGAGGGACTGCAGGTGTGGTGAACAGAGCGGGGCTGGCTGCAGCTTTGGTGGGAGTGTCTGATGATGTTGGCTTTACAGCTTGACTGATAGTGGAAGGAGGACAAGCCAGTTGTGTGACTGCAGCGCCTCCGGTGGAGGCGGCCGCATTAACAACAGCATTTGGACTGGGAGCAGTTGCGGGGGTTACGCGTGAGGCTGAGGGGATGAAAGGCTTAGCATCAACGTTGAGGACAGATTCAAGGGCAGTTTTAGGATATTGTGTGACAGGTGAGGAGCTGGGCTTTGACGACGCGACAAAGGATGGAGGGACATCTGGATTGAAACCAGAGGAGGTTTGTGAAGAAGGGACAACGACATCTGCTGATGTGGACGAGGCAAGTACGGGTGTGTTGGTGATAGCGGTGGTGCTCTGTGAGTCGGGGGTAGAACCTGGCGGCGTCTGGAGGACTGAATCCAGAAAAGAGAATGTCTGGGAGACCGGGCTCAGATTGTCTCCTGTCATCAATGCTAAATTCCCACTAACGACTCCAACTGCACTACTCTTATTGGTAGCGTTGCCAGGTGAGCTAATCGGTTGAGGTTTGCTTGTCACATTTTCACCATCGACATACATGGGCTCAAAAGAGCTGAGAGACGAATCTGCTGCAAATCTATCGTGGGAGCGATTGGTCAAACTTGTCGGCATTTGCATAGACGTGGAGTAAGCTTGACTGGGGTCCGATTTGACAGACTTGGAGTCCAAAGGGCCAAAGTCTGTTGCTGTAGCCCAGGTCGGAGCAACTGCAGCTGGTATGGGAGACACTGGCTGCTGGGGTGCTCCCCACTCCTCTGGTAGTCTTGCCCGACTTTTCAACTTCTTGCCTTTCACTCGACCTCCTGCTCCACTCTCTCGGATTTCCCACTCCCAGTTGTCTTCCTCCTCCTCATCCTCCTCCTCCGCATCCTGTCCAGCCTTCTCCTGCAAGCCATGTTTGTCGGAATGGCCGTTCTTCTCCTGCCTATCCAAGAAGCTGTACACCTCATCACGGCCCTTCCTCTTCTTCTTCTTCCGCCTCTGCTGTTGCTTGCCAGCCTCGCACCCCGATCGCTCAGGACTGAGGGGTTCGGAAGTGGAGGAAGTGGGGCTGCTGTCATCCACTGAGCCGCTGGGAGAAAGGGTGGGAGCTGCTGAGGGGGGAAGGTTTTATAAGAGCAGGAACCAGTCACATACTGTGTCAGAAATCAAAATCAACCACCAAAAAGAAATTTGTCATGACTGAAGGTCTTTTTGCTTGACTGGGTTTTGATCTTTAAAACGTCATATGCATCATGTATTATCTTAGTATGTAAGAATGATTATCACATTTCAGTCAGAATATTCATTTTAACTTTTTTTTGGGGGGGGGGGGGGGCAAACCTGTTAAGACAGACAATGCTTGGATTTTGTAGTGCATTTGTATAGACAACATATAGTTTTGTGGTGTGGACAAACTGGACAAATACTACCAAATGTTTATTTGCTTGTTCCAATAAAGATGTAGAGACACGTCTGTATATTATTTTAATTGTATTGGATGGATGGATTATTTGTATGTGCTGTGTGTATATATGGCTGCAATATAATCATTTGTTTCACTAATAAGTTCATGGACCTTTGTCTGGCTGTTTTAAATGAAAGGTGAAAATGTATGCTACTACTTGAAATACGTCTCAGCAGTTGAGCCTTACAATTGTAACGTAGGTCAACAAAAATTTGCAGGAAAAATGCCTCAAAAGGCACAAAGAATCTTGCATTGCTTTTTATGAAATATCTCTTTAAGGCTTCGGTTGTGAAGGATCAACTCTTACACTTAATAAGGTGACAATCATAAACTATAAAAGGGAACTGACAGATTAATTTTGGAATAGTTTTAATCAATGTCCAAAATATTTTATGAACAAAATCAAATTATTAACCAACATCTATTAATAATTTTTAGAGGTACTATAAAATAAAATCATTCATAACATTCACTAATAATATCATTTGTAAATTTGTTTCGAGAGTCATAGCACTGTTAGCACACTTCAGTAACCAGTCAGATTGGGTATGAAGGAGACATAAGTTTGATTCACATTTAAATGACATCATCATTAGCAGCATGACCCAGGGTACAAAAGGCCTTGTATATGAAGCAGGTACACACAACATAGCAAAATAGACATACCGAATATAACAATAAATGTAGTGCAATGTGAATACAGCACAGTATTACATGCATGATTCCAAACCAATTCATGCGTGCTGAAAGCATCACGGGATACAATGAGCCATTGCTACACATGCATTGACATAAAAAAAAAAATCATATAAATACAACATCTGGAAATACATAACACAAACAAGGGAATGACAAACAATGCATGCAAATTTGTACAAAAATAAACAAATAATATTTTGCATATAAACTTTCTTGAAATGATTCCCCTGATCTCTCTCATTATCTGATTATATTACAGTAGATATACACTTCTGGTATTCATATTTTTTTTAAATATTACAAAATATCCATTTACCAGGTAAAACAGAATGAGAGGCAGAAAATAGAGAATGCTAAAAAACAAAGTGATCTTTTCAATCTGCTTATCACCTCATATTTTTGTCTAAAATATCTCAGCTTCTGTCGTTTCCAGCAAGCCTTTAGGTCTTACATCATGAAATAAAATAAATCAAAACCTAGGAAAAGGTGCATTCCACCCTAAATAAGACTTTTCACTTCATCGATTGGTTGCTATTTGCCGTGTGATTCTCCTCTAGTTGTAGTATTAAGGATGTACTGAGTCAGGCACACTACCAAAATATGCATTATTGTTCCAGTGCTGCTTGCCTCGCAAATATTTGTTATTATTTAGTAATCATACAAATATATGATGATTTGGCGAGCCATTAACGAATGCTTCTAATTCTCCTTTCAATTTCTCATTTGAATAGGCTGATATGATATCTTGTTTTTTCTTCATGCTACAGAAACTATTGAGCTGCGTGGCTCCAATTAATAAATGAAAGAGCAGCGAAACTAAAGATAGGAGTAAACGTGACAACAACACAGCACTGTTCTGTAACTGCTCAGTCACACGAAAAGGTTGCCCTCTGCTGCTCAAAGTATTTCCTTTGTGATCACATGACACTGCTTCTGACTGCGCCTACTGGGCCATCACCAGGGACAAAAGTGATTTTTATTTTTATTTGCACTTTTCATTTCACAATTTCAGGCTAGGCATACAATACATGCGGCTTAACTACGTCATATCATCACTTCTTCACTCATTTCAAACATCCTTTCTGCCCCAGCATCACACATGCATCCAAATCATTTCTGTTACCTGGACTGCGATCCAACGAATGGATTCCAGGAGCACCAGATGAAAATGGATCACTCGGTTTGAAGGGATTGTTGCCACTGGTAACATTGACCTTTTGGGGCTCTGAACCAAAGAGACCGGAGGTCTTCTGCGAGTCTGTCGCTTTTCCCATCCCCATCTGGCCGAGAGTGGAGTTCACATTTGTCTGGAATGGTGGCATGCTGGAACCCACATTCCCACTCATTCCAGACTGAGAGAACCCTGGAGGAGAGAAAACAGAGATGTTCAACAGGCAGCTGCTCAGCCCCACTTCCTTGATCTCATTTTATTGAATTCATTTATTTTGTACCTAGTCCACCACTATATTGTTTTACATTTATTTCATAGCAACTGAGGTTTAGGAATCACTTTCATGTAATTCTTGTACAAAACAAATATTTAAGTTCAGATTATATTTGTTACGTTTTATTTGTTTTAATTCCCTTGAGGAGAAATTTGAAATGAAAAATAAGATAACCTAAAAATGAGTCAGGCATGCTGCTGTCCTTCGTCTTGTTCTGGCCCCACTGGTCAGTCATTCCACCCATCATAGGACCTTGGAAAGCAAAAGTGAGGTAGACAGAATCATCAGAAAATTTGTTATTCACAGAAAAGGGAACCCTCTCCAATTTGCAGTAGTGCTGTGTGTGTGTGGGGGGGGGGGGTGCGTGCGGTCTTGTTTTTGTTACATAGTGGGGCCAACATTCTGGGATTTCAGATTTTTTTAGTTGTGGGGTCCACCCATCCATGTGGGGCCATTTTGCTGGGCCCCACAAGTTTAGACCTCTTTTTGAGGGTCAAGACTTGGTTTTAGAGTTTAGGTTTGAATTGGGTTATGGTTGAGGTTAGGGTAAGGAATATGAGTAGGCAATAATTTTTCATGGTTGGAGTTAGGGGAAGGAGCTCAGAAATGCATTGTCAATTAGACGGCCCCACAAAGATATGAAACAAACGTGTGCGTGTGGGTGTGGGGGGGGGGGGGTGTAAAACGTATCCCCAGTTAGTCCCTGAAAAATTCACCTAATCATATTTTTTGCATTTTGTCTTGACTGCGAGACTAACATCTGTGTATGTTGGGGAGGAGCTAAGTTTAGCCTGGGTTGTTAGTGGAAGTTACAGCCCATTTATTTTCATTACTTGTGGCAGGGTTCAATCCCAATCAATCCCAATCATACATGGATTGCCTTACCTTACTTTATACTATTTTAACAGATAGCGCTTTAGATGAATGTAGTGCCTAACTAAAATACTGGCCTGAGATAATTATTTGAATGAGAACATTTCAAATGGTTTTAGACTGGTCACTCACTAGTCAATCATAGGGCAGGTAAAAAAAGAAAAAGGTTTTGGCATGTGGGAAGAAAAAAAAAGTGCCTAAGAAAATTTATGCAAAAATGAGAAGCTTGCTTGTGTGTAACTCCACACAGAAAAGTCTAAACTAAGATTCAAACCCAGAACTTTTTATTATGATGCAGACATGCAAATCATGTCATGCACAACCGTGGTACAGAGTTTGAACATAATTCGTTCCTGCGAAGTGTTCAAAGTCCGAATTGTTCAACCTCCAAAACATTTTCTCTCATAGGAAATAATGTAAATGCAATTAATCCGTTGCCAAGCTCCAAAACAGAAATGTCCTATTTTAATTTCTATTTATGTTTTTTAAATTTACACCCACAATAAAGAATACCTTACCTTTTTTGTTGTGGTGTGATGGCATCAGTGGATGATAAATGCTATGTTAGTCCTAGCTTTAGTTCAGTGCTGAGTTTGTGTATTTCACATTGGGCTTGACAATGGTAATAGTTTAGCCTTGTACAAATTATTTCCTCCATTCCCCACATCAAAGATTTTACCTACTTGGTGTCATTTGAAAAATAAATACTGTATAATATTTTTATTTTTCATAATTAATTCATGTATTTAGTTTCCTGTGTTCACTTGCTCTCTGGTCATTCTGTTGTCACTGAACATTATAAGTCTCTTCCCTGTTTTCCTGGTGGTCCTTGTGTCTTGTTTTGTTTTTTGGAATACTCATTACCATGTTTGATCTTGGCTCTTTAGCAATCTTCCTTCTCTTCTTTTGTAAATACAAATGTTTTCTCCTGCACCACTGCCTTGCTTTGTCTGCTCCCCTGCAACTGAGTCCACCTGTTTTTGCTTCCACTCCACCACACAGAACTCTTAGCACAATTGTTTGATAAATAACTTACATGAATTATGACTTTAAAAAAAAGTGCTGCACTTTATGTATGCCACTATATTACAGTTTGTCTCAGTCATTTTGTTACATTTCTTGAAACTTTCTCGAAATTTGCAAAATAGTGCATTTCCCCCCCCCCAAAAAACCTCATGGATTACCTGCAAAAAAGTGTCTTGCTCAGAATCCATAGTTCATCCCTCAAAAGTAAAAATGTGAACATGTCATGGCCATCAGAATGACAGGTCCTTTTTTTAATTTAATTTTATATTAAAAAATATATTAAAAATAAATAAATAATAATAATTTTAAAAAAAAATGACAGGTCCTGTTATCATTGTGTACAGATGTGACAGTCAAATTGCTTAGTCATGTTGTCAATGTAATAGCGTACTCTGCATGGATGGATGGTCTGAGGTGAACAGCAGTTAAAGTTTTGATGGCCATTATTCTAAATTGCACAAGTTACTTGGTCTTCTTATTTATTTATTTATTTATTTCTGTGTTTTACAGGCAAGCATACATCCTGATTAGACCTATTCGTAAAATGCCGTACAGTTATCAAGAGGTTTACTCACCCAAACTATATATTTTTTTTAAACTGCCAAGTCATAGGTTTTTTTTTTGTACATTTGAGTTAAAGCAAACATTAGGTATCAAATAATAGATTTTTCATCAGAAAACTCTTACCAGACAGGTAGTCGGAAGTGAATGCTGGCTGTCCAGGTGGGTCTTGGCGTCCACCTGGTAACATCACTGACGAAGTCACCCCAAGACCTGCCCGGGGAAAAACACAAATCATTATGAAAAATGATCAAGTATATATACACCAGTAAATCTCTCCCAAGCTAGTGGATTCACAGACTATGGAGGCCATCAGGGGCACCAGTTGGCTCCAGGAATTTAACCAAAGGGATCATTGCACATTTTATCCCTATCCATCACCTGAGAAGATCCCAAAATGATTGTCTGTCACTTGCCGCTTGCACACCAAACATTTTCCAAAATCGTCTGCAGCAGTCAGTAAGTGTCCCTCTCCCGATGCGTGCGCATATTTGTGCATCTTTGACAATGACGCATGCAGACAAAACATGTCGCTGAAGGGTCTATCGTCATGGTTACACCAGAAGAGGACGACAGCATCTGTGGCTCCTTCGGCCACACTTGCTCTTGGCAACAGTGTCTGAGAATCATCACGTTTGCGTGTGTCACTGAAGGACATACTACTCGTGACACTCACACTTACTCGCACACCCAATGGTAAAATATGCAACTATTAGCATATGGCTGCACAAAACACAAACGACTCATATATCTGCAGGATTGAGGCATTGGGGGAAATATACAGTTTATTAATATTCAATATTGTTAACACATAATGTAGTAATATAGGCTAAACACAAAGGTATTATGTATCATCAAAAACATTCAGAAATAAATTATTTTCAGGTTCAATTCAATTCATGTTTTATTTCACGCTTTAAAAATGAACGAAATGAAAAGGGGACAGAAAGAAGTAAAACGATGTCAAGAGAAGCGCTTTTTTTTTTTTTAGACCGGTGGTTTCGAGCTTGAGCCATGCATATGAGAGAATGGTTGAAGAAGTGCAACAATGCTTACTACACTTAATTCAGATCAAAGTAAAATAAATAAAATACATTTAGTCAGCAGGACATAAATAATTTCCTGATTGGACAGAAGGCAGCGCAGTAAAACATCCATACACAAAAAGTACTTCCCACTTCTCAAATTCTTATTATTATTTGCAGTTTCCCTTTATTTTGTTTTTATTTGTTTCTCTCCTTTTGCAAATACAGCTTTCAATCACTTTGGTTTCTCATTTGTTCTTGAATTTCTTTGGACTGTGGCATGAAGTGTTTCGGTTGAGCTCTTGTAGCCTACTTGACTTTTAGAAAGACGAAGAACCATGATTTCACAATTCAACAAATCTGGCGGTAATCAGTGTAATTCAACTCAGCTTTTCAAAATGTGCGATTAATCACATCATAATCGACTCATGAGCAATTAATTTTTTTACATAAGAGGCCAGAAAAGTTTGAATATGTTTTTCTTTAATAAGTGAAATTATCATTTAGAAGCTGTGTTTTGTATTCATTTGGAGTGCCTTGACGATCAGAAACAAACATTTAAGTGTGATGATTACGCCAAAAAATCTGAAAATAAGTTTCTACACCTCTGTACATGAAGTTAAGTAATAGTTATTGCTTTTCAATGTGCCGCTAAGTGTCGGCATCGTGCCTTCAAATTTTTGCAGACTGACAAAACAAGAAGCGAAAAGGTATTTCTGTCATCTGACTAGGAATGCTAGTGCTACGATCAGCGCTAAAAACAAAGCAGTCTGTCATCTGTCTCAAAAACTGAAAGAAACTGGAAGTCCTGTCAAATGTTCACTGGAACAGACCAAGTCAATGCATCTTGTGCAACGGCAGGCAATAGACACGCGCGCACACAATGAATGTGAGGGCAGCACAGCTGGAATCCAGTCAGGCCTCTGAGGACTGCAGTCATTCTCCAGGCTCAAGGTCAAACATGGATCCATCTTTTAAAGCCAAACTGCATTTCTGCATCACTAAACTGAAAGCTCTCCTTACATTTCTCATCCAAGTAAAAGCTTCCAAAGTGGGGTACCACCCCAAAAATAGATACCCATTGCGTGGGTGGGTGGGAGTGAGTGGTTTTAAATCAACATCATGTACTGCGGTTGTTCACAAGATGCAAAGCTGACCTTTTTCTGTTTAGTTTATTGTGCAGGTACACATTTACAGGGAAAGGCTCTTGAAAGGCAACTCAGTTATTGTGACACAGAGCATAAACATAAAGAGCTACGTCATAGTGCAGATATGATTATGTTATGTGCTACTGTAAACACTGCTGGGGTGTAACGCTTCTTGCGATGTGCAGTGATTAACATCATGAAATAAAATGGCATTATGACCAACTGGTAGTGTTGTAATAATGTATAATTAGCATCCGTTCCGTCATCAACCGAAAGGTTGGATCATTTTGTGGAATTTTTGTTTCGCTGTTTGGTTTAATTCATTGACTGTTTTATTTTTTACTGCATTTCAGATGTCCTGTTTTGTTGGTGGTATTTGAATGCACCTCCAAGCATGGTCAAAAGTGAAATTGAAAGCACATTTTTACTTCTCTCCTGCAGCAGATACAAATTTTCACTCAAATGTATTATTGTGTGTAAACGCCATAGGACAATTTAATGACTTAAAACCATTTGCGGAAAGTGTTGCTCACAAATTATTTGGCTATGAGTGAGTTATTTAACCTTATATGCTAATTTCGTTGATATCCCTTTGATCCAGATTTTTTTTTTTTTAATATATAAAAATTTTACAATATAATTTCTACCAAAACGCTACATTACTTCATATGGTCCAAATCTTGACTTTTATTTTTCAGATTTTGTATTTTTCCAATCCAAGCAGTTACCTTACATGAAAAACATAAAACAACATTTTTTTTGTGCATTAAAAAAAAAAGGCTATGTTGGGTTTCTCAGAACCTGGATGAGTGTTCATGGCTGATGGTGTCCGTCGCGGTAGAAAATCTACGCTCTGAGGATGTGGATGATGCTTGCACACGGAGGTACCTCGTTGCCAAGTTTGATAGCACTGGCAGAGTGTACTTCACATTTCACCACCAGGTGACCGGATTCACTAAGGTTCGAGTTGATGGCTGGCCTGTATCTGATTTTGTACTGCTGTATCTCGTTCTGAACCTGCTGTGTCCGTGGGATGCGGAGAGTGTTCCTGTCTTATTTCAACTGCCATGTCCTTATCAGCAAATAGTTCTTCAAGGGCAGAGCTTTGGCTTTTTTCTGGAAACAAGAAGAAAAACACTCAATCAGGGTAGATGGCAGCAAGTTAATTTGGGTAAATTAAGGGGTGTCTTTAAATATTTTTATTTCACCAGTGTTGCTACTGCACAGTCTTTACTAGCTAACGATACGCTTTATCTGTACTACTGATTGTCACACCCACCTAAGTGGGGCGAAATTCTTTCTCCGCATTACCCGTAGATTCTTATTTAGATAGCTATTGTACATAGCCATAAAACAAAGCTACACATTAATATCTTAAGTTAGTGACACAAGATCCCAGTGCAACTCACGTAATGAGTTGCAGTAATGCTGGGTTTCGTTAAACGTAAACTTACCTGTTGAAATTGCAGACAGTGCATGGCTGTGGTACGTCATCTTCTTACAGTTGAACAGTCAGGTACTTTAATAAATTAGTCGTCTTAGCTCCTCCCAACATACAAATTTCAATCAAAATGGATGCCTTCAACATGTGAGTATAGAAACAAAAAGTAAGGAATCTCAACCACCGCAGTGGGTCAGACCGGCGAACAAACAAATGGATTTAGCTAGCGAGCAAGGCGTGCTCTAAACACACAAACCACCGCTGGAATCGGTCCACCACCTGAAATGTTCTGAACTACTTCAAATTCAACCTATATCTGTCGCCTTCTACACCTTATTCAAAAGCACCCCTGTAGTAGTCTGGATACAGTACTGGCATTTCCTTAACAACCAGTTGAGACTATCGTATCACACTACACGGGGTATGACCAAGACTGTTAAATGCTTGATTGTTTTTTTTTTTTTATCTTTATGTATGGGGTCTGTAACAGATGAAAAACCTGTATGTGTGTACCAGTCCTAAGCAGACGCTCAGTGGGGTTGCAACTTTTTCTATTGCTAGTCCTAAACTATGGATTGGGACCATTTAGGGGTCTCTACACATGGACAAGTCTGTCCATGTTTACTCTCTACACAGAATGAGACTCCCGATTTATTGTTTTTGTTTTCTTAAATTGTTCAACTTTTATCTATGTACAGCGCTTTGTTTCAATTTTTTTAAATTGCTCTAAAGATAAAATTTAGTTGAGTATTTATGTAAAATAAGACCTAAGACTCATTAGTCGCGGATGTCAACTACTTTTTGTGATGAAAAGCTTCACTTACATTACATCATAGTCACCTTAACATATCTGCTGGACTCAGCACACTTACACAGCCATCTTAGTTATGGGCTCTGACAGCTTAGGACAAGATGCGTGTATGGCGTGAGTGCCGAGTTGTGTGTGAGTGGGTGCGTAAGAGAACCAAACGCAGACAGCTTGAATGTGAGGGTGCTGAGGTTGAAGCACCACTAAACTGCAGTCGCATGTGATAGTAGTTTAGAATGCACAGAAGTTAAAACTGTAGACACAGATATATACGTAAGCACACGAACAAACATTGCTACTTCGTAGCTTGATCAAAACATGTAACATATGGACTCCAGATGTTGTGTGACCCTGCAGAATGACAAATAGTGATACACAAGAACATTTGTGCAACCTTAAATAAGTGGTGGGAAATATTTTGTAATATACACAAAGTACACAGAGTACTGACGGTGTGGCTCAGTGGTGGAGTGGTCGGCTCCCCTAACCCAGAGGTTGTGGGTTTGAATCCTATGCCATTGGCTTACATTCTACGAGCCAGAGATACGTGGAGATTAGCAAAAGAAAACCAAGCACGTCATTCACGTTCGGCACACAGTTGGATATTTCAAACATATAAAAAAACTCATTCAATGTATCAAACAGAAATAAATACTACGTGAGCACATTGCAGGGGGTACTTAGAATTTTTTTCCCAGCTCAAAAATCTCTGTCATAGACGCACCAAAATCAGAACAGCCGCATGGCAACCTAAATTTCTAATAAACCTCAGATTTTTTTCCCACACTCTATCGATTACTTTTCAAAGGGCAATATAAATAGGGCTTCGTGCTACACGATTAAGAATTGTGATCACACTAATTATTTCCAATTTTTATGTGCTCCATTTTAAAAACATGAAACAATAAACATCTCTTGTTGTCGTTTTATTGTTGTTGTTGTTTTTCCTCAATTTAACACTGCGTGTGTTAATTTGTTTTGGGGGAAGTGTATCATCATGATGTTGGACCTTGTTGTTGATATTGGAAGGTGGACTGAAAATTATTATTATTATTTTTTTTAACTCTCACAGTAGAGAACAACAAAACCACTAAACAGAAAATCATAATGACAGTTTCCTCAAAATTCCAGACGACATCTCACAAGACACTGAGAGACATTTGGTGAAGCCTCACGATCACGTTTATCCTCTGGCTGTTTGCGACATGTTACGGAAAACCTGAGCTATGCTTTTCAGCCAACATCCAGTAAACAAACATCTGTCTTGGAATATACCAGCACACCAACAGCCTAAAGTTTTGCGACAAAAGTATACAATTTCTTTAATCCAAAAATGAACTTCCTTAATAAAAACACAATTTCCTCTTTGGAGTCTTTGAGTGAAATGTTTGTCGTGACTCACCACTCTTGGTGTCCTTTCCATCCAGTAAAGGTCGGTAGTCACTCTTGGTCATTGTCTCTCCCACCTTGTCGTCATAACTCTCTTTCTCCAGCGCACTCATAAAGTCTCTCTTCATCAGAGCCTCGGCAGGGGCCCCACCTGGGACGCCACGTCCACCCCCACCCAGAGCATCTCGCAGGCTCAGGTCCATAGTCTTCTAACTGCAGAGATCAAATAGAGAGACACAAACCATATTACTCACAATGGAGCTATTTTACTCTTCCTCTTCAAAGCGTCACTTTAAAACGTGTCTGTCTGACAGTCACAAGTCGTAATGGGCGTGTACACAGTACATTTGACTCCATTTAGAGTGGGACCAAATAGACGCAGTTGTAGAGTAAGCTAATATTTACACTTCGAAGAGAGTAAAATAAAGAATTGAAATTTAAAAAAAATAAAATAAATACAAGTCAATCAAGGTTTGAGGAACGAACTCATGACCTTCAGCTTGGGAGACTGCCACATTACCACCTGAGCTACGCCCCTCCTACTGTTTGCTTATCTCCAAGAGAAGACCAAAAACATTGTTGTGCTGCGTGGCTCGGAGTAGATCAGCTGTCTCCCAAACTGAAGTATGGATCAGCACCTCCGTGTTAGCCTGGGAGAGAAACGGGCGGTATTTGGCAATATTCTTAGAATTGTTAGATTAGACTTCTTAATGATTAGATAGGTGACTTGAGCTAGGCCGTTGTGTCGCTGTGACCTGTCCTGGCTTGGCGTCTTCTTATCTATATCTGCACTCTGGCGCACTTATCCAGTTGAAACCAGTTAAGACCATCTGGTCAAACATTTTCATATGGGCTAGGCAGATCCATCGAGTAAATAGTTCAACTGAGAATACGCAGTCTCCTGGTTGTTATTATTAGTAAAGCGAGCATTCATGTCAAGATAAAAGAAATGGTGAGAAATTCCCATCTGAACTTAACAACAAAAACTGAAATGTGTGACTACAGTCATCACCTATGGAACCCTCTAATTCATTCGCCCATAGTCTCTGAAACTGAATAAAATGAAACTGTAGCTTCTCCCATCTGACTTTGAGCGAGATGCAGACTACACCCTCAGTTGATTCAATTGAAAGAGAATTGAGACCACACCAGCTGTGTAGCCATTAGACTACTAATGGTTGCAGAAGTCATGGAAGAAGTTAAGTGCTGTGCTTTTTTTTTGTTTTTGTTTGGTTGCTTTTCTTCTCTGATACAGGGATTCACATAAGCGTTGTGCAGGTGCTCTTACACACAAAAAATATTCAATTGAGTACCAGATGCAAATCTGTCACTGCGCATTTGCGCACTAAGTATTTAACTTTTTTTCTTTCTTTTTTTCAGAGCACAGGAGTGGGCAGAGTTGTAGGTGTTGCCTGGGCGGAAACAAGAAATAATGCACTTTTTAAATATATACAGTCGATACCGTTCCACATACAAACACAAAACTGTTCCCTCGTCACCCCGCCCTTGTGAGCTGCGCCGCAGGTAAAAAAGCAAGGTGGTTTAAATTACCCAATGACAAGACATTATTTCTCAATGGTAGTCTGGCGCTGTTTGTGTGTGCATTTTGCTTGACGTTATAACAAACAGTAGGTAGCCAAGTTGATGAAATGAGCCAGAGATGGTTGCAAACCGTACAGGGTTCCTTAATTCATGCTCATGTGACACATTGGGTTTTCATTAACTATTTAGGCTCAACAAAATTGCATCACTTACACCGGTTAGCGGTACCTCCTGTGAAAAACATATACGTTAAACTCATGATAGTTTAACGTATATAGTTACGTATATAGCATTGTTTTTAAAATGGCCTAACAACTCCCCAGATCCTTTGAACACACAAGAAAGTACAGTATAAAGCCCTTCTATCTTCCTTTGTGCATTTGGTGAGGCATCCTTTTCCATTCTCATAAACTGTTGATTCACTAACAACTATTCACAGTTTAATGAAGGCCAAATAAATTCACCCATTCATCCATTTTGTAAACTCATTTGAGTGTCATAAACAAGTGAATTTTTAAAGGAGGAATTATTGTATGATCCACTTGATACATGTCAGAAACCAGAAATCTTTTTCTGATCATGTGTATTTTGTTAGCTCTATTTAATTCAGTAACAACTGTATTACCTTATTCAATGAGTATATAGCTAAAGAACATTTGTCAAGCTATTGATATAGCCACAGCTGTTAATAATGCACTAATTATTTACTAATTAATAATAAATCCTGCCAGTGAGGTCTGTGGGTCAAGAAAAAATAAGCACCAAGTAACAAGCTCTGTGCACCCCTGACTACATAAAACTGTGAAAGACAGGGACGCATAGCACATGCCAAATAATCACTGATTAGTAATTATTTGAATTTTAAATAGGAACCTAAATTAAAAATGTATTATATAGGCTTTTTTTCTTGAGTTTTTTTTTGTTTTCTCCACAATCTGTCTCCTCTCTGTTGTAGACTGAGGTCAAATAAAGATTGTATACAAGTTCTTCCAGAACAAAACTCATTCGAGCATGTTTTGATTACCCTTGCTTTGTGCACTGGGGCACAATCATACTGGAACAGAAACACACCAATCCCAAAATGTTCATGCAAAGTAAAAGCACACAAATGTACAAAAGTTATTGGCGGAAATTATGGGTTTAGTCAAAATCCTAATTACCACATTTTTTTTACTAGACTAACTAACTATAATCACGACTATAATTTTTTCCAGAGTATAATTTGAATTGATTTTCACATTATTTTCTGTCTCTACGTAAAAAATGCCACAGTTGCGTACGGTTGAACCAATGAGTCATGATTTCATTGCTAAAAAAAATTCTTATAAGGTATATCTCCGAGTGCCACTCAAAGATTCATCTGCATCATGTTTTCAGAGCCTTCAACAATCAAATGAAAGCAATGCCCATCAGGAAAAAAATTGCTGCAGAATGTACTATTTCTGCTTCTTCCTCCATTTCTTCTTTTACTTTTTTTGGCGGTTGGCAAATACATTTGGTGTACTACCACATTTGCCATTCGCCAAAAGAAAGTTAACAAGACTAGAGAACAGTGATTTTGGGTGCCAATCCATCTTAGTCAAATCTGAGTATGTGCTGAGCTGATAAATAGAATTGTAGTGCTCAAAATGAAATATCAATTTGTGGATTTATCAAATCCGAGAAATGGAAAGAACTGTCCACAAAATAAATTAGAATTAAAATTAAAAAAAACGTTCATTCATTGTCATGATGTTAAATGATACAAATATTAGGTAGAAATGGTGTCCTGACACTTTGACACCCTGACCTCGGAACAAACCCCTCATTCTTTAGGATCACTTTTTTTACATCCCCATGTCCAGCCTCCCAGCACAACAAGTTGTCATTGTCTCAACTTCCAACACACACTGGCCAGCATCCAATTTGAGGGCATGCAGTAGTGTAAGCAGGGAACTGTAAGCCATTGTTTCAGGGAAATGGCGCAGTACAGTGGAGACCAATTTTCATTGTTTTTCCCACTCTAGTCTTCTTCAGCTAAGAATGAATTAATTGCTCACTAAACCATTTCATTATTCTAACATCTAAAGGATGTAGTCATGAATCTGCAGTTTCTAACCTTCACAACACTCTCAGTGTATTAGTCTCTAATAATTCAGCGGGCCGTTGGAACGGTTTCATAATCTAAAATATTCAGTGGCCTGAATTTAGAGCTCTTTGTTGTCTCTCGTCCATTCTGCACAGGTTTTTCCGGTGCAATGAACAGATATTTTTACACAACTACTCTATATTTGTGTGCTATCACCTAGATAAATATAAGACCTTGGACCAAAATGCGAGATGCAAGAAAGGTTAGGATTAGCATGCATGGTTGGTTTACATTTTTGATTTGACCTTTGACCAATCTTACATCAGTCATCATGTGTCAGATTATTACAAAAATGGAGATCAACAATGTGAAATTAAGTATCCAGCTAATTGGGCAATCCTATATTGTCTATCTTCAAAAACAATTAAGGACTGTTATTCTGGCAAATAATTATACAGTACTTTCACTGATTAATTAATAACTGCTCCGTTTTCACGTTAAGCTTCAAGCAGCAGAGCAATATTGATTCGCTCACAACGACAATAGTTGCCTGAAGAATGACATCATTGGACTTCCCGCTCGCTCCCGGACAACTGTTTATGACTGCAACAGGTTTGTGGCATGACTGCCCGAATCCTGAAGGATGCCTCCCACGCTCTCTTCCAGGCAATCGAGAGGCTGCAATCCAGTTACAGGCTACACTTTCCGGCCTGTAGGACCTGGAGGAGCAGAGCCACACTGCCTACTGAACTCCCAGAACTTTGACCTTTAGGACCCCAATTTGATGCCCTTATTTAGTTATTTGCTCGCATATTTATGTTGTTGTTAGAAACTTGTGTAAACGAATGTCACTCTGTGCTTTAATTTAACAAAAAAATCTGAATGATGGGCTTTCTATAAAAGTTGGGAAACACTTAGCTATACAGTGGCTATCAACGCAAATCTCCTCCAAATGTTAATAGAGCTAAATGCAACCCTACTGACTGTGACAAGTGAACAGAGTTATGTTAGCATGGCTCGACATCTTAGCACATCAGGGGTCCATTTCACAAAGCAGGTTCAACAAACACTGAGACTAACCCTGAACAGCGAGTTGACATACACTGAGAGAGGAAACGCTGATTTGAGCTAGTTTTGTTAACGCAGAGTAGTTTCACCTGGAGTTACCACCACACTAAAAAGACCGCATCAATGGAGCCCCGTTTCGACGAGCCACCATGGCAACGAGAAAGCAGAGGGTGGCTTTTTACCCCTCTCAACTGGAAATCTGAATGAGATCATACGGTGAATTTGAACATGTCTTTAGAAAGTTCGACACCACAGCAGCGCCCTATAGAGGGAGGCAGCGTGGGAGAACGTTGCTGCTCGAGTCAATGCGTAAATTTAAATGTAGTCCTTTGCTATCACAATAATATTACAGGGGAAACCTGTTGAATAGTAGCTTATACATTTAGGTGCAGTCCTGCGGGGGAGAAGCACACTTGACTTAAAATGCAATATAAAAAACTAACGATGAAATATATTAAAAACATTATTCAAACGGGTATAAGAAGAAAACGGAGCGCAACATACAATATATGCTGTGATGTGAGCGCATGACAACGTACGGCTGGTAATGTTGCAAATGTAAGGACGGATGAAGTTGTGTATGTGGATGATGGACTGTGATGTGAAACGGTATCGTTCAAAAAGATAACTGTCCGGAAAGGCCATCATATCTATGCGCGGTCTGATAACAATCTTGCGACGAATATTTAATTCCCTGTGCAAAAATGCGGCACCTTCATCAATAGGGCCATTGTCAAAAGGACATGACATGTTTGTAACAAAAGTGGACTCTACGCTCTAGACTATAGGCGCATTTAAGCAAAAACTCGCCGCAGAGGACTGAATGAGGAAATGAAATGTCGTGTGTGGCTGAAAGGAGGCGGGGACAGAGAAAAACTCGAGGTTCATTGTGAAAAACCTGCTACTGACCAGGTTTGATTCATGTTACTATGGTAACTGAACGAGAGCTTGAATGGCCTCTTTGCAATGAAACAGGCTAGAGTTACCTCTTCCTCTGGTTTCAGTTACCTCCCTTTCTAAAACGGAAAACGCAGAGTTACCCACATTTCAGGGTTTCTTGACTCAGGGTTATCACTAAACCTGCTTTGTGAAATGGACCCTTGTATAGCTTCATTTATTTTGCTGTGTTTACATGATCTGGACTTGCTATCGCTACAGTACACACAAAATTAGAATTTTAAGACAACCTGAGCTCTATACATGTTAGATTTGTGATGATGATTATGATTGTATCAAGGGGCAGACCAGGCCGATAATCAGTGCCAATATTTGGGATTTTGACGCATATCGGCATCTGTCTTTTTTTTCTTTTTTTTTATCTGAAGGCCGATAAAGCTTTCTCACCGAGCGGTGAATGTTTGCAAACTTTGTGAATTTTGGATATTGTCAGGGTTTGTAAAATCTTGCAAAGATGTTCACAAACTGTTTTTACTTGTCACAAAGACATTTTGAACATGTTCAGACATTTTTTCTCACTGTTTGATAGCATCTTTTGAAAAACTTTTACGAACCCTGATGAAAATTCGAAATTTGTTTTGCTCGCAAGCATCCGTCAGTCAGTGAGATACCAGCTTAAGTTATCAATTTAAAAGTGGGTTAACTTTTTATGTATTTATTTAAATTTTCACTTAACTTTATTAGAGATGCTGCTGCCACTGGGAACTCCCTGAACTTTTTGTTTGTTTGGAAATTAAAACTAAAATAAGTTTAACATTTCAATTTTTTTTAAATTGTATTTACTGTAAAAAACCTTTTGGGATCTGTTTACTTTTTTGATACAATTTTAAAATAAAGCTGCCTATTTTCTGCCTGCTTAATTATTTTTTTTTTTTAAACTTAACATGTTGAAAATTTGAAAAGTTGTTTTTAACAAATATGTTTAAAGGCATTTAAAAAAAGCACAACGGTCTATCACTAATTGTAATAATTGTTATGATTTTTAGGGATTTTCTATATAAAAAAAAATTCTCAGACTGATACCAACACGAGTACTCAATTCTTAGTAGTCACCTATACCAATACCAAGTATTGATACCACTACAATTTTTTTTATACATCACCCCGATCCCCCGCCACCCCCTGACAAAAATGACATAATATTAAAGACAGCCCTATATATACCAAAATAAAATTTTCCAAAAAATTGCATGAAATTAATGTCAATTTTTAATTCTTCTGATTTCTCATTTCTACTTCCTGATCGTAAAATGGCCACAAGAGGGCTGTCGATAGTGGTATCAGCCACGAGTACCGATACCAGGTATCAGTACTTGTCCATCCCTAGTTATTATAATTATTAGAACTAGTCAACTGCAATGGAGTGTATGTGAAGATAATGTACGTACATCATAAAATACTAAATGCTTGTGGTACACATTAAATACATGAGATGAGGTTACTATGCTATAAATATTTGGCTATATTAAGCCTCTTTCAATAGAAGTTCTCTGTAGAGGGTGGCATTATGATGTAACTGGTGGCAAGCAAAAAGCTCTGCATGTCTAATGTGTATGTGTGCATGGTGATGAGAGCGAGCGAGAGAGAGAGAAAAAAAGAGAAAGAGAATGAGAGAGAGAGAAAGAGAGAGAGATGGAAAGAGAGAGATGACGAGGAGGAGGTGGAGTTGTGAGACAGCTGTTGAGCTCTGAGATTAAAACCTATCTCGGTACTCACAATCCCTGGCTCCCAGCATCCGCCGGCCACCTCTCCCTCTCGGAACCCACCCCGCCTGCTACATAATCATCTCAGCCTCCAAAACACAGCGAGCTCTCACGCCAACTACGCACATGCACTCATAAACAGACACATGCATGCAAACAGGAGAACATTTTCTGCTGTGTTCAATACATGGGAGGGGACACATTTTCTCAAATGCATGCATTCGATTAATTCAAGGGCAGCTGATTGACATTCAATCAAACGTTTAGACCTTGTACGACTTGCTTCTGTTACGAGTCAAGTGACACGGTTCCTTGTTGCAATTGTCCTCACAATCTCATCATACGCTCATACAGTCAATGTATTTTGATATAAAGCACATTTGGTTGCATGTTTTATTCACGGTGCACCTAAGTATCCTCAGAGGTCAAAGTGGAATGCATCAGGATTGGCACCGCCTCTATGAAAGCAGTTACAGGCTAGCCACAGGTTAGTGGGGCTAAGTGATGAGTCATTGTACAACATCTGTGGTCTTAGCTAGTGACGTAACAGCAATGAATGGAGAGGTTAGTGGCCTCGAGGAGAAACTCTTTCCTGCTTTCATAGGATTATATTCGTTGGAAAAGCAATAAAGAGTCACGTCACTAATACTAATGACGGGCCATGTTAATTTGTGTTTAGTTTATGTTGAATAAATCGCTGCTTGAGTCAAGATGCATTTCAGTGTTCCAGGAGTTTAGGAAGTGGAGTGATCCAAAGACAGGGAGTAAATATATCGGATGGAGTGTTGTAAATAAACAAACAAATAAATAAATCAAACGATTTACAAAATGTAATCCATTCATGCTATGGAAGAAGCAAGTTGCAAAAACAAGATGGCTGCCTATGACAACAGTATCTCAGCTTTTAAATAACTCTCAAATATGAAAGAACAGTTTTCAGTCGCGTTACAAAGGCTCAAGTTACCAGTCAAGTCACCATTGGCAATGGTCACTCTGGAAATGTAAGTTGTGGACGGTCCCTAACCTGGACGGCTGACACCCCCCACCGTCCCACCCTCACACAGAAGGAGATGAAACCTCAATCAGAATTGCAATATTTGGTGATAGATGACGACATTTTTCTTGCCCATTATGTCAGCAAACACCCATTCAAATGAACGCACCGAATACGTCATCACGATCACGTGACCTGGATAGATAGCGTTGCCCACGGTATGTTCTGATTTTCATGCTTAATCGTTTGTTTTTAATCTGTGAAAAAGATGCAGAGATAGTTGCACTTGTATTCTTTATACACAATGCCTAATTGAATACTGGAAAATGAGTTATAAGTGGTGTTTTCTTTTTTAAAGTGGGGACTCTCTGCAAAAATAAATAAATAAGAACTTGAGATTAAAGCAAACCCTTTTCCACTGCACTTTATTCAATTTGTTGATTAGGTAGTAGTGTTTTGCTTGAGCCACTTAATTCACTGTTAGCAGGTAAAAACAGTAAAAGCCCCCCAAAAAGGATCAATCTGTTTATGAAAAGGCCTACGATTTTTTAAGCACTTTGCTGATCAAAGTTTGACTACAATTTTTTTTTAGCTGTGACAGACAAAAAAAGAAAGAAAAATAGAGCCAAAGTTATTTCGTTACTTCAATAGTGTTAAAGTTGTTCCTGCCTGTGCAACTCTGCGATCAGGAAAACATGGCTGCACCTAAATTAGGTGAGTGTAATTTTAATATTTGTAAATCATTTAATTATGAGCATGTTTAAGTAACCTTTTACTCACAATAAAACAACTATTAATTATTTTTAGCGGGAAATGAAGAAAAATTATATATATATATATATATATATATATATATAGAGAGAGAGATATATATATATATATCTCTATATATATATATATATATATATATATATATATATATATATATATATATATATATAGATATAGAGATATAGAGATATAGAGATATAGAGAGAGAGAGATATAGAGATATAGAGAGAGAGAGAATTGTGCGCTGTAATATCGCGATATACTGCCGAATTGATTTTTTCTAACACCCCTAATATATATATATATATATATATATATATATATATATATATATATATATATATATATATATATATATATATATATATATATATATCACTGAGGATAATAAAAGTAACTAATAATTAATCACTCCATAATAATAATATAAATAAACCATGTTATATATTTAAAAGCAGACTTCGAAGCTAATGGCCCTACACTGCAAATGATGGCTTCTTCTTGCCTTTCTGTCTCCTTGCGTTGTTTGCTGTTGATTCCTATAATTAGTCCTTTGACTCTGACATTGAAAGCAACAAATGGAAATACAAGGACAAAAGGCACACCACAACTTTTCCCCTTTCTAACTGAGTGCATTAAATGTGTTCATCAAGACCGTGCATGGCTGTCCAGCAGTCAGTTACCAGGGTGACTCAGCATCTCGTCAATGTGTCCTTCTTGACAGGCACAAGCTCTGGCACGCGCGAAAGCTTGTGACTCGAAAGAGCAGAAATCTTGATTACAGCAGACAACACACTGTCACCTTAAGTGCACACACAACACACACAAAGACACACAGATTGTACACGCATCGCATCGTCAGGGAATGAGAATGATGCAGATATTTCATTCAACCTGCCTGACGATTGAATGTTTTTGTTTTTTTTAAAGTTATGTGAGCAGTATGTGTATGCATTTTACAATTACAATGTGTTTGCACAGTGAGCTTTTTCAAACTCCTTAACTGCCATCCCTTCCAGTTACAACAATTTGGCATCCTTGAGTCGTCAATGGCAGTGAATGAGTGAATGGGCTAACACAATTTATTTTTTCTTCTTTTTAAACATAGGAATGTAGCCAAGTTCCACAGTCAACTACTACTGACAAGTCCGAACATCCGAGTATTTCAGATACAAACCCAATTCCCCAAAAAGTTGGTGCACTATACAAATTGTGAATAAAAACTGAATGCAATTATGTGGAAGTGAGAGAATGTATTATTTTAAGGGAAAACTATGTTGATTTTAAATTCCATGGTGTCAACAAAATGTGTTCCATTTTCACCACTGTGAGGCATCCATCCCCTCTTCTTCTTACAACAGTCTGCAAACGACTCGAGATCGAGGAGACCAGTTTCTCAAGTTTAGAAATAGCAATGCTGTCCCATTCTTGTCTAACAGGCGTCTCTCTAACTGTTCAACTGTCTTGGGCTTTCTTTGTTGCACCTTCCCCTTTATGATGCGCCAAATGTGCTCTAAAAGTGAAAGAAGTGGTCTGCAGGCTGGCCATTTCAATACCCGCATCCTTTTCCTACGCAGCCATGATGTTGTAATTGGTGCTGCATGTGGTCTGGCATTATCGTGTTGGGAAATGCAAGATCTTCTCTGAAAGTGATGATGCCTGGATGGGAGCAGATGTTGTTCTCCAATCTGAATTTACCTTTCTGCATTGACGATGCCTTTCCAGATGTGGAAGCTGCCCATGCCACACGCACTCATGCAACCCTATACCATCACAGATGCAGGCTTATAAACGGAGTGCTGATAACAACTTGGGTTGTCCTTGTCCTCTTTAGTCAGTATGATATAGCGCCCCAGTTTTCCACACAGAACTTCCAATCGTGATTCGTCTGACCACAATACAGGTTTCCACTTTGCCATATTCCATTTTAAATAACCCCTGGTCCAGAGAAACACCTGTGCTTCTTGGTCTGCTTTAAAAAATGGCTTCTTCTTTGTACTGTGGAGTTTCATTTGGCAACGGCGGCTGGCACGGTGGATTGTGTTCACCCACAATGTTTTCTTGAAGTATTGCTGAGCCCTTTCTGTGATTTCCCTTACAGTAAGCATTCGTGTTTGCGGTGCAGTGCCGTTTAAGGGCCCGAAGATCATGGTATGATTTTTCGGCCTTCACCCTTACACACAGAGATTGTTCCAGATTCTCTCAATCTTTGGATGATGTTATGCACTGTAGATGATGATTACTTCAACCTTTTTTGCAATTTTTCGCTGGTAAACACCTTTCTGATATTTCTCCACTATCTTTCTGCGCAACATCGGAGGAATTGGTGATTCTCTACCCATCTTCGCTTCTGAGAGACACTGCCACTCCGAGAAGCTCTTTTTATACTCCAATCAAGTTGCCAATGGACCTCATTAGTGGTAACTGCTCTTCCAGCTGTTTTGTTTTTTTACAAGTGCAATTGACTTAGCCTCTTATTGCTACCTGTCCCAACTTTTTTTGAGATTTGTTGGCACCATGAAATTTACAATCAACATATTTTTCCCATAAAATGATAAATGTTCTCAGTTTAAACTTTTGACCTGTCATCTATGTTCTATTCTGAACAAAATATTGAAATTTGGCACTTCCACATAATTGCATTCAGTTGTTATTCACAATTTGTATGTGTCCCAACTTTTTGGAATTGGGTTTGTATTTCCATACGTTGGTTGACAATCTCGAATGTGAAATGCTATCTTGGTTCTACAGCTCTAAACAAAGCAATGTCACTCATCATTATCCAAGCTTTTATGCTCTGTGCCGACCCGACAGCTATTGGAGGCTGGCTGCCATTCACCTTGCCTCGGTCACACATTGTAACAATGGTGCGATACCGCTAGAAAGCTTAGTTTGTGTAGTCCGGCGAGTGGCGACCGCAGTGGATTGTAGGACTACATTCACCATGATTCTTAGAAGCGAAAGCAGGAAGTAGCTTGCTACCGATTAGAGGTGGATGCGAATGAGAACACAAACGTGAATTTGGAAGTAAATACGAAGGAATTTAAAAGTTAAATACACTTCTAATGGGTTTATCACATGGGGAAAAAACGGGACGCCGGGACGAGACCTACGTAATATCAGGACAAAGCAATGAGGTCGGCAAAATCCGCCATGACGCGGCACCCAAGGCTCAAACAGAACTGTCGAGGCCAAACCAGGACGTCTGGTCACCCTAATTTAGCAGAAAAAGTGGATTACCAGGTTACCAGTACACCTGTGGTTAAAAATAATACACATTTTAATATCAACATTTTCTAAAAAGAAGAAGCACTTTTCTCTTGTCGGGGGTCACCACAGCAAGTCGCTCGCTATTTTTGGCATAAATCTTACAGCGGACGCACTTAGTTTCTGATACAACCCTCCCCAGTCCAATCTTCAACCCAATATGGGTCAAAAATAATGAGTAACCTTGACTAAAAGTAACCCATTTTGCTAAAAATTTCCAGGAAACAGTCCAGCGTGTTTTAGTGTGTATTTTATATATTCACAATCATAAACTAATCAGCCTTTATTTTTGTAGCTTGGTGATTTATTTTTCCAGACAGCAGTCCTTCACATTGCCTGTCCCTGAAACCAGCTATAAAGAATATCTTAGACAGCCTATTATTCTGGTACTAGCTACCTACCCTGTCTCAAGGCTTTGAGGGGCAAGGATTGTGTCTGTAAATCTTGCTGGTTTAACTCTATGTCTCATGGAAAAATGGAATTGATTGGGCAAACTTGAGGAAGTTTAAGTATGGATACATTGAAAATTGAATATGGCGGGACAATCAAGACCCAAATAGCAACACTCTGTCACAGTCCTCCATCTATCTCATACCGCGGTGAGTTGCAATGGGCTATCAGTTCATTATAGCACTACAGTCATACTAATAATAATGTACTAAAACTTTTGACTTTTGGTATTGTTACACTGTAAAAATAATTTTCTATTTAGAGTTGATATTATATGTAGGGGTGGGAACTTCTGGGTACCTCATGATATGATACGATGTGCGATACAAGGCTCACGATAACGATTATCTCACGATATGACGATACCGCGATTATCGATATATTGGTCAGGTAATAAATCCACGATAATCTACGATAAAACTACTCAAGACATAAATTTATATTTCTTTTTGTACCATCACTGGAACAAAATAATCAAACTGGGGTCTTCTTTACAGTGAGTACTTTAGTGTATTTTTTTTTAAACAAATACAAATTCTTAACAGAGACCACTTTCTGTGAACAAATTTGTGTCTTTCTTAAACGCCATTGTCATGCAACATGTCAGTCAGTTACATGGTGAATGGTTTCATTTTATAAACTGTGACGATTTTTTGTGTAACATTGCAAAAGTAAATAAATAAAATTACTTAATTAAATCCAATTAAATCAATATTAACTTATTCACTGCCGGCTATAGATGTCAAAAATTCACTTTATTTCTATAAATAAAATAAAAAAATCCTGTTTTGTTAACAAAAGTATGAAAATCTAGAAGAAATGTTTTATTGTACATTTAGAACAGATATATAATTTGTGATTAATCGTGAGTAAATTAGAGAAGTCATCCGTGATGACGTCATGATTAAAAAAATAATTAAAGATTAAAAAATTAAAAATATTTTTTTAAATAGAAAAGATTATTGAAAATTCAAAAAATATTTTAAAATGTTTTAAAGAAAAGATTATTGAAAATTTGAAAAAAATTATTAATATTTTTTTAAATAAAAAGATCATTAAAAAATATTTAAAAAAAAAAATTTAAATAGGAAAGATTCTTACAAAATTAGGGGCGTCAGGCGATTCAAATTTGTAATCGTAAATAATTAGATAATTTCACTAGTTAACTCACGATTAATCACAAATTTTATATCTGTTCTAAATTTTCATATTGTTAACAAAAGTGGGGAAAAAATTTAAACTAATGGAAATAGTTAAAATGATTTTTGACGTCTATAATAAGTGAATGAGTTATTATTGCTCAGAAATTGTGTGCTTCAAAAAGTCGAATCATAAAATATGTTTTAAAATGTTACGCATGCAAAACTGAGTCAGTTGCTGGACAGATAATAAATGTCTTACACAAGTAAAAGTAAGCTCATGAGTCTTCTTCGCCTGAAGACTTCCATAGATTTCCTCGCCACTTTTATGAGGTGCTCCCCCTAGCGGCCTGCCAAGTAATTGCTCAATAAGTAATGAACAATGGAGCCATTATAGTGGCTGTATATTAACTACAAATATTGCGATACTTGCGTAGGCGTATCAATAATCTATCAGGAGACAAAAAAGGAGTGTGACGATTGTATGTGTACATTATTATTCATACTGTATGTATTCCTTCACTATTCAAACCCAAAATTATTACATTAAATTGCAAACAGATTGAATAACAGCAAGTCACTTGCAATCACTGATCATAAAATAAATTCAATATGTACATTACAGTATAGATAGCTACTCTGCTGTTTTGGTTATTTATAATACTCTAGCTGTATGTTTTGTTTGTTAAAAAATATAATAATAAACAATCAGGAATGACTGAATTGTGTTTAATTGTGATCTTCACACTCCTCTTTCCTGGAGGAGGGGGCCGCCTAATTCTAAGGAAAATGGTGAATAAGAATCATCAGGTTTTTTCATACTATCACTGTCTGGAACGACACACTAAGCGATAATAACTGCACGTTCCGACGATGAGGATGTGCAATCTTGTGTTTTTACCAACTAAAAATTGTCTTTTGAGGACAATACGGCTTTTTGATGTCATCCTTGTTGTACTGCCTGTCCCTGCCTGATACACGGCTGTACTGAATAAGAGGGCGCCTTTCCCATAGAAGCAACCTACTAAAATAGACAAAGCTGCTTTTGTCTTGAAAGACTAAGAGATAGACCCACTAGTGCCTTTTTATTCGCTTACCAAATACATGACTCAGACTCTATGGATGATGGGAAAAAAAAAATGTGCGCTGTACCAGCTGTACTCCATAACCCCAAGCCTAACTGCCTGCCCGCTTGACTGGTAATCTGAGAGGGATTGAATATAATCTCATCAATCCCCGAAGTACATATTATATATCATCATGTCAAAAGACATATATTTGAATATCTCTGATTAAAGTCATTATTAGAGCATGTCTTGTAGCCTATACCCCCCCCCCCCCAAATTAATGAAAAACTGAATCGCACTTACAGTACATAGCTGTCTTTTTTATCTGTATTTGTCCACTTTCATCAAAGATTGTAGTCAACAAATAAAGAAGAGAAGAGAATTTCCTGGCATTTCTCAGAACTGTTAGCTCAACATTAGCTGTAAAATGATAGTAAATGGATCTCCCCTAGCTGGAAACGTTCTCAAATTGTGTTTTCCTGACTTAAAATGTACTTCCAGAATCATATAAAGCAAAAAAACAAAAAAACATTTAACTGTAACAAAAATTACTTACAATGCATTACAGTATATTAAATTGTGTAATGATTTCATATCAACAAAACAAACTGCATGTTTAACCTAAATTATGGATGATTGTAAAAGAAAATGATGAGATTATGCAAATGCAGTTATAATGCCACCATTTCAAAGTTTTGTTTCTAAACTCTAATGAAGTTTAGGAGTCAGAAGATTCAAGTCTGATAGTTACATCAACGAAATGGTTCGTTTGGATTGGATCTTGTTTGGTGCAGTGGCAAAGTGAAAGTGTGACCTTTGTTCTCCCTTTGCTTGGGTTTTCGGCAACACTCCATTGTACATGTAACATAGCGGCATTTAATCCTGAAAAATAACGGTTTCAGAAGTTGACTTTTAGGCCCTGGTTACCAAACTACTAAGAGATGAAGAACAGAAGCAAAGAAAAGTAGTAAGAAGAAGCACGTATGGACGACATGTTTGCATTTGCACTGTGCATTGCAAACAAAGTGAATGGAAAAATGAAATACACAACTGCTTGTCGAGAATAGCACACCGACCAAAACCAACTGTCCGGATTAGGTAACCCAGCGAGCGAAGGCCGGCCCAACCCAAACAAACTGCAATAACTCTTAGCATGTGGATTTCTCAGCTAGCTAGCATCGAGATCTAATGGGAATCGCAGGACATGTTGATAATTATCGACACTTCGAACACACCGTTAACAACCAATCACTGCTCAGCTTCAGAAAACAGGTGAGCTGTGATTGGTCATTGCCTGAGCAACATTGATGTCATCTTCATTCGACAGCAAATGCAGTTGATCTCGTCGGCTTTTCCTGACTTTTTTTTTTCTATCAGAAGACTGAAGGTTTTGTGCTAACACTGATTACTATTTCAAACTGTTTGGAATTCCCTCTACCCTGACTAAGGCCCCAGTTTCAGTTGAAGAAAAACCAACACCATTAAAGGTATTGTGCCGTTCGGCGATTCAGTGGGATTGTGTTTGCGCCAAACATACCTTCTGTATTGATATCCCAAAAATTCAACCTTGATTACACTAGACTGTACCCCATTTTTCCACATGTGAATGGGAACTTCAAGTCTGTTTTTTTGCAAGCCAGGCTTTTCTTTGTAGGATAAGGCCTCTTCTGCCTTGTCACCCTATCCTGTAGCCGAGACTTTTGTAGAAGATGGGAGATTGTTGTCACATATGCTAAACAGCCAGTACTTGCCATAAATTCCTGCAGCTCCTTAAATATTGCTGTTTGCCTCTTAGCAGCATTCCGAACTAGTTTTCTTCTCACCTTTTTTATTATATGTTGATGGGACATCAGTTTTTGGGGGATGTCACTGTCTTAACTGCATACATAGTTATATATAGTATAGTTAATGCCTTAAAAATGCATCCTTTTCTTGATTGAGGCTGTTGAACATTACGAATCCTCTGATGCTGAGGAAATTGCATATCATGGTTTGTCTAATAGAGCAAATTGCAACATCTGAATTTTATATGGGGTAATAAGAGGGACTTTTAATCAATGTGACAAGTGGCTCCCATCATTGTAGAATTTTCTACAACAACAAAAACCCGAATAAGCATTTCAAATTTCTCCAAAATCCTCCATAATAAACGGATACAATAGTTTTTTTTATGATTCTTACCTATTCTCCTTTCCTTGCTGCTCTTCTTATAATTTCTTTATTCAGCTGTGCCATTTGTGTTCTTAGGGTAAATGGTGCCATTCGAAACGTCTCGTCTCTGTGAGAAATCTTGACACGTTGTTATTTTAAATGGTGGTATAACTCTGTTTAACATGAGTTTGAATGTAGTTGGCTATTTCTGAACACAAGCCACATCACCAGTTTTGAGAGGGTGTGTACACTTGTGCAACCACATGTCTCAGTTGTTGTATTTCTACTTCCCCACTTGAAACTTGAAAAAATTAAGAAGGACATTTGGCATTGCTTTTGTAAATTTCTCCAGCATCCATCCTGGAAATAATGCTCGCACCACAAGATGCACTTCCAGTCTTTAGACCAGATTATTTCATCGATGGCAATGTCTGCAATTAGATCACTCGTACCATGTCAACACGAAAACGGGGCCCAATTTTGATATCAGCTAACGTCAGTCTAGAAAGAGAGACAACTCGACAGACACGGGCACAGACAGAATAATGTGTAGGCCTATAATCCTCACAGAGAGGATACAGGATGTGAGTGCATGCCTTTGTGTGTATTGAGGGGCATCATTGTATAACAACAAGCTGTAGTCCTATGGAACATTGTACACGTTTTACCTGCTGCATAGGATAAGAAAGGGGTGTTTTATATAAGCAGGTTTTCAGCCTGCCTTTATTAGAGAGAGACCTACAGGAAATTAGATAGAAATGTAGTTAAGGATATCTTATTTCGAGATTTAATAGTTAACACATACACATCACATGTGTGTCATTTTATATTGTTTTCTTATAGCTGGTATCAACAGACATCAGAAAATCAGAAGCCTCGCGGCCTCGTCATTTTCAGCATGTGCGCGGATCATCGCGATTGCGGCATCACTGTAACAAAGAGGAACGGATTCACGGATCCCTGCAGGAGACAGACAACACCCCCACTACACGCCCACCATGCTCTGCCATTGTGGATGGGGAAGCATCGTATATACTACAATTACATATAGCTACTCCGCCATCCAATGAGCTATAAATAGGCCACATCCATACTGGTATAGCACCAGACCTGCACACTGTGTTGCCATCAATAACACCCGCATTTCATCACTCATTTCAAATGATGGTGCAGACTCCGAAGCGCTGCAGTAAAACAAGGTTTTGCCGCGATCACTTACAGTAACAGCACGATGTAAAGTGAAGATAAAATCACTCACGGTGCAGGTGTGTCTCGTTTTCTCGTAAAGTGTGTGGCTGTCAGTCAGAGGGGGGTTAAAATATCTCTCCACCTTTTTCTGCTTACAAAAAAAAAAGTGCCAGGACTCAGAAGTCAGTTCCGCCCACAATAGCCATTTTAACAAATCAGAAGCAGAGAAGAGAAAAGCCATTCGGCCCAATCTGCAGGCTCATCAGGGCGCTGTTGCCTTCAAGTACGTTCGTACAAACGACAATTTCCCAAAAGTATAGCATCCAGGAGCACAGATAATAATAATAATAATAATAATAATAATAATAATAATAAGAAGAAGAAGAAGAAGAAGAAGAAGAAGAAGAAGAAGAAGAAGAAGAAGAAGAAGAAGAAGAAGAATTCATTACATTTGGAAGCGCTTTTCAAGACCCTCAAGGACACTGAACAACAGTTAAAATAATAAAAAAAAAATTAAAAACAACAACCTACCTTCCTCTGCTTTTAATTGGCTATCCCCTGCTTACTCTTAATTTGCTTTTGGCATCGATTAATCAAATGCTCCCCCGAGCCACAATAGCGACCTAGAAATTTAGCTCAGGTGAATTAATTTGCCGTCGTACACGGAATACTTGATTGTGACGGGGGTTCGATTCCCAGGGTGGACACTGCCGGTTACACACTAACTGCATGCTATAGGTACGTTTTATAGTAGTTATAGGCTGCTACTTGATTTTAAGTACCAGTAAATTGAAACACAAGAATGGGGACAAATAGTTTAAAATTCAGCACGAGACAATTCTGAAGTCTAACCAGACAATTTTTCACAATTTCTGTTCATTGTTCACTGAATATTGTAATTTGTTTTATAATATATACTTTATGCTTGCCTCTTGATAAATACATTTTACATTATTTCAGACTGCTTGTGTTACCAAACTGTTCTTAACAAGTCATGATAATTTTATTGTGAGCAAGTACAAATGACAGATTTTTAATTATAATTAATAAAACGTTTTTCTGGACTCCTTTGAAAAAAAGGTGAACATTTATTGTATCCCCACTTCTCCATGGATCCCTACACCGCTGCCCTGCTACCCATAGTACTGAGGTGGACAGGTGGAACAGTCAGATGGATTGATGAGTAAGATCTGAGGGCGCAAACTGGAGTGGTGATGTGGAGGAGGTTAGCACACCCTGTATCTTTTTAAGTATGTTTAGCTGGCCATCAGTTATAACTCACAGAATCCAACCACAATTCATGTCCTCATACAATGTTGCCTCACCTTTTTTTGGGGGGGGGGGGGTAATCCCAAAAGACAGAAAGGACACATAGAAACATCCTATGGTGCCACACAACTATTGTTTACTCCAAAATAGAAGAAGATTAAGCCAGATGTGGTTGTACCAGTCTGCAGAATAAAAGGTTACTATACCTCTCACCGTGTGTGACATGCCCACAGATCTGTTTGTAAAATGGTATTACTATAGTCACCACTCCCTACACACAGATCAGAGATCATGCACTAGACGCGGCAGGCTCCATTTTATGTGGGGGGCCCTTGAACCTCGGTGGGGGGCCCAATTTTGTGCGAGGTGATGTGCTGTGGTGTGATATTTGACATGACCATGTCATTCAAATCATTAATCCGCACATTAACATTAAATACAAAACATCAACAGAACACAAGATATTCTGTGTGAATGTGTCTAGACAAAACATTGCAAACTATTTTATTCTAACTAAAATTTGCCCTAACCGTGGTCTAACTGATAACAACAAGTAATATATTTTAACTGAGTAACCAAGTCCTTGGTGATCTTTTTTAGGGGTGAATTTTTCTATAGGATTATCTAGGATTACGGAGGTGACATTATAATCTCTCACGACACATTCTCTCTACAGGAGGCAACACATTTTCAGGGCAAATGGACACAATATTATTATCAGTATGGTATTCATAAAACATCTGCTATCATTCTGCTCCTTATCTCTCTGTTTTCAGTACCTCAATTTTCTAAGTCATTCAAATTCCAGCATGATATTCATCTACCGTAGTATTGCACGTTTCAGTAAACATATTTGACGAATGTGACAGGATGATTCAAACAAAATGTTATTCCGTGTAATTAATTACAAATAATCAAATTAATTAATTGTTTTATGTTTATTTAGATTCTTCACTAATATGTCAAGTAGGCTATGTCTACTCAGTTCTGCAACAATTATTGTTGATGGCATGCTCTAAAAATTGATTGGTTAAAAAAATCTACCAATCTAGTAGGTTAAATTTATATTGGCTTGATTACCCAATAGATTGGTCAGACATTGACTTTTCGGGGTGGTTACGGGCATACCAATTGTATTGGTTAGCCAAACAACCAATGAAATTTGTTTCAATAAAAAGTAAATCTACATAGATCACTTGGAAATATATTTATTGTATCAATGTATTGAATTCTATATGTGTTTATCAATTACTATGTGATTACAATATATTATACTGTTTAAAAATGGAAATGTGTGTCTAGATAGATCATTCAGCGTGACCATCTCAGTGACCTAGTGGTAGAGTGTCTACCTTGAGACTGGGAGGTTGTCGGTTCCCTGGCTGGGTCATACCAAAAACTATAAAAAATGGGACACATTTGCCTCCCTGCTTGATACTTAGCATTATGAGTTAGAATTGGGGGGTTAGATCACTAAATGATTCCCGAGCGAGGCCCCTGCTGCTGCTCACCGCTCCTCCAGGGGATTGGTCAAATGCAGAGAATGAATTTCGCCCCACTTTGGTGGGTGTGACAATCAGTGGTACATTTTTTTCGGTAATCCCAAATCCTGCAGATTCCCGAAAAAATGTCGGCCTCTAACACAGATTAACCAACCTCTTAGTCAGAATGACCAATTTCTATTGGTTGGCCCAATCACCAATATATATTGGTTGAAAACATCTACCCTTCGAGAGTGGTTGTTTTTACCAAAGGCTCTGATGGACACATAACTACCATGGCCCGGTTGTTCAAAACACGGTTATATCTTTAACCACTGGTGAAGTCGCTTGAACCGACTGCTAACTTTAACGGCACTATTATCTTGTTGTTCAAAACGCTGTTAACTTTAACTGGCTGTTAACTTGCTGTTAAAGTTAACACATCTAAGGACCGCCGCTTACTTTTTAACAGTGTGGTTAACTCTGCGGTCAATAATCACAACAACAACACTGTGAATAGCGGCTAATTATTTACATTACATTTATCTAAATTTAATATAATAATTATTATTTTAATTAATTTAAATTTAAAACAGTAATTACAAATAATAATAATTACAGATATTAGATGAAAAATACACACATATTAGAAGTACGTAAAATTGTAAAGACAAAAACAAGACAAATAATTAAAAACAATTCTATCAAAATATTACACAAAAATTACAATACGTTGGACCAAAAAACTGACTGGTTAGCACATCCGCCTCCCAGTGCAGAGGACGTGAGATCGAGTCCGGGCTTCGGCCTTCCTGGGTGGAGTTTGCATATTCTCCACGTGCTTGCGTGGGTTTTCTCCGGGTGCTCCGGTTTCCTCCCACATTCTAAAGACATGCATGGCAGGTTAATTGAACACTCCAAATTGTCCATAGGTGTGATTGTGAGTGTGGATGGTTGTTCGTCTCTGTGTGCCCTGCGATTGGCTGGCAACCAGTTCAGGGTGTATCCTGCTTACTGCCCGAAGCCAGCTGGGATAGGCTCCAGCGCCCCCCGCGACCCTTGTGAGGACAAGCGGTTAAGAAGATGGATGGACCAAAAAAACGTACAAAAATATGAGAAATAAAATCAAACAAAAACATGCAATATTCTATGCTACAAAAACATTGGCAAAAATACAAAAATATAATATAATATAAAATATTCCCTGAAAATAAACACACTAGAAAAAATAATAATTATATAATAATAATAATTAAAATTAAAATATTTCACAAAAACTGAAATTGCTTCAACCATTGATTGAATAACGTTTGTTTGGTTTGTCGTTTGGATAGTATCCATTTCTTTCGCCGACCCGGAAGTAATATCTGTGCTAACCAGTGCCGTAAACGGCACGGTTAACTTTGACGGTGCCGTTAACTAACAGTGTGACTAACCATGTTTTCAACAATGCATACTTAACGGTCGGTTAGTTAACGGCGTGTTAAGAATTTAACCGGCGGTTAGGGGTTAAACAGTGGCTAAAATAAACAAGAATTTAACAACAAGATTGGTCAAATTTAACCTTTTTTTTGTGTGTGTGTACATTTGACCAATCCGTTTTTAGGGTGCAGAGCACACACTCCCTCTTTTATCAATTTATCCTGTTGGTGAAAGTGTTTGCAGCACATACTCCTCCATTTTCAAGCCAATAACTTCTCTGTATAAAAGGGCAATTAAGATTTTTTGTTAGGAAACCAATGAGCTGGCATCATTGGGAAATCATTGATAAAACACAAGCTTTTTACCTTTGAACATTTTGTGAATTTTACTATTTTGAAACAGTCTTTTAAATGTTTGTACATCTGTGTGCCACCACTGTTATCTTGTCCATGGAGATTCCTGTCTAATCCTCATCCATTCCTGTCATCCTGTCCATTACCATAGCAAACAAGAAGGGGCTCAGAGCTGATCCCTGATGTAGTCCCACCTCCAATTTGAACTCCTCCGTCACACCTACAGCACACTTCACCACTGTCTTACAGTCCTCATACATGTCCTGCACCACTTGAACATACTTCTCTGCTACTCCAGACTTCCTCATACAAAACCACAGTTCCTCTCTGGGCACCCTGTCATAAGCTTTCTCCAGATCTACAAAGACACAATGCAGCTCCTTCGGACCTTCCCTGTACTTCTCTATCAACATCCTCAAAGCAAATACTGCATCTGTGGTGCTCCTTTTTTTTGGGGGGGGGGGGGGGGGGGCATGAAACCATACTGCTGCTCACAAATGTTCACTTCTGCCCTCAGTCTAGCTTCAACTACTCTTTCCCAAAGCTTCATTGTGTGGCTCATTATCTTTATTCCTCTGTAGTTGCCACAACTTTGCACGTCTCCCTTGTTCTTAAAAATGGGCCCCAGCACACTTCTCCTCCATTCCTCAGGCATCTTCTCACTATCTAAGATCCTGTTGAACAACTTAGTCAGAAATTCTACTGCTACCTCTCCTAGACACTTCCATACCTCCACAGGTATATCATCAGGACCGAGTGCCTTTCTATACTTCATCCTCTTCAATGGCCATCTCACTTCATCCTTACTAATCTTTGCTACTTCCTGGTCCACCACAATCCTCATTCATCTACTCTTCAAAGTACTCTTTCTATCTTCCCATCACACTACTGGCATCTGTCAAGACACTTCTATTCTTATCCTTTATTACCCTAACCTGTTGCACGCCATTCCCATCTTTGTCTCTTTGCCTTGCCAACCTGTATAGGTCAGTCTCTCCCTCCTTACTGTCCCCTTGCTTGGCCTTTGCCACTTTTACTTTCACCTTATGCTGCATTTCCCTGTACTCCTGTCTACTTTCTTCAGTCCTCTCAGTGTCCCACTTCTTCTTAGCTAACCTCTCCTTATTCCACCACCAAGTCTCCTTATCTCCTTCCCTTCCAGATGACACACCAAGGACTTTCCTACCTGTCTCCCTGATCACATTTGCTGTAGTTGTCCAGTCATATGGGCACATTTACATTGTAAAATGTTGATTAATGTGCATTGTCTTTTTCAAATAAATACATTCCAAATTCAAATATCTTTCTGCTGTGTTTTCCATACATTGTAAGTGCAACACCCACTACGGTGATGTCTGTATCAACTTTATTAGTTGTGAACTTGCTGGCAGTGGATGCTTTGCTTTGCTTTGCCTGCAGCATTTGATGTTCAATGATACTGAATTTCCACTTTTTAACAGCCAGTAAGAGCTGGCTTGGCTTCACTCTGATAGCGCTAAGAGTTGTACTGATGGAACAAGAAGCAATTTTTTTTAGTCAAAAAGCCAAAGAGGGCAAGCTCTTTTTGAAAGTGGGCTGTCTTTATGTGCAGCTAAGGGCACGAGGTTTTTCTTGATGAGGGCTTGAAGATTGATGGAAGGTGTCTGCGGTCACAATGTGGTGTCATGGAGAACTGATTCGAGGGTTTATGATGTTGTAGCTTGAACTGCAGGTTGCACAGGTAACTCTCTCAGAATCATTGCAAACAGGATCCGCGTACGCTTATGCCTTTCCCAACCAGACGGCTCACGACTTCCGCTTGCTTGGTTGTTCTAGCTCATCAGGTACTGATTTCACAAATTATGCCCTTTTGAATGCTGAATGCTGCCAAGATTCTGCATTAGCAGAAGGAAATTCCCCTCCACTGACATAAAATACATTGTTTTTTGTTGTCCCCAATGTTTCCCATCACAGACCATTTTTCCATTTTGCCTTTCAGTATTGACAGTATAGGGTGATTTCCTTCTGCCTCCCCCACACTGTTTACCAGGAGTGTATTGCAAGGATGGAGCCTGAACATTCTGCCATTCCTGTCATAAAAAAAAGACTAAACAAGTGTTTTAAAAGAATGCAGTTGAGGCTTTCGTAGATTGTGAGTTCACCAAATTATTTTGAAAATATTTTATTGCCCTTGGTGACAAGTCAGGATTCACGCCCTGATTGACAATATCAGGCAGCCAGGCCTCACCTACCCTGCCACAGAATTTTCTATTAGACAGATATGAGATCACTGACACCAGTACGCTGTTTCAGATGGCTGATAAGAACATTGTGATTGACTATTCAAAGTTTAGCTGAGGGCAAGGAGAATTCAAGGATTACTGCCCAGAATCAACAGAAAGGAGAGGGTCTTCAAAGACCCCAAACACTATCTGTGCTGTTGTCTTAATTACAATTCTGGACAATTTGATTGCTATTTAATTAAGAAATGAGTTCAATAGGGTCAATGCTAGAGGGTAAATAGTTATATAGTGCTTTATAACATACAATGCTCAAAGCGCTTAACAAATCCTCACATTCATTCATTCATTCATTAATCCATCCATTGGGCAGATGCAAATTAGGGTTCAGTGCCTTACCCAAGGTTATTCTACTGCGGACAGACAGAGCTGGGATTTGAACCATGCAAAACAAACTTTCAGTCATTGTCAGACAACCCGCATTATCAACTCAGATTCAAGGTAACATGGAAATGGTTCTAAGAGTGCATAAAACAGGGTTCTGCATCAGGCAGGGTCCATGTGGTCCAAAGTGGCCCCCAAACCCAACATTTCCGTCATATAAAAACAAGATGCCACCCAGGTTGAAACTCCGAGTAGCATCTTGCTTTGTGGTCTGCCTGCGCTTATCAAACTTTACAGTGAGTTGTAAAGCATGCGTAATGACTTTATTGTTCAGCGCAGTCTGGCCGTGACTTTGCATTTGGCAGTGAACAGTGAGCAGTTTACATAACATTGCTTTGGCCACAGTTGGCAGCAACTATCAATTATCCAGGGAGACAAATACCGTATCTTTCAAATCCAGATTAAAATACAGTGCGGTTCTTAAAACCTGTCAACAAATGCTGACTTTCTTTGTTAGCTCATCTTTGACACTGTTACGAGGAGAGTGTTTTTGGGCTATAATGTGGTTCATAATTTCTGACACTCTTGACAGCTTTTAAAAGCATCACTCGCAATAAAATTAAGTCATAATTATGTGCAAAACTAATTGCATGTGTGTATTTACATTAATTTTAAGTACTATGCGTGGTTGCATGGCACACCATACAGTATATTATAAAATAGGCCACATAGGCCAGATGTTAGAGATCTGCGGACCAATCCAGAGGAATTTCCAGTAGACCTCATCCATGTGATGATGACCTAAATAAGGAATGAACCCCTGCAGTGCCGGAGCTTAGTTTAGAGATTGACAAAGTAATATGTAGCATGTATCATTTTTAAAAATGTCCTAAAACTCAAAGCATGCATTAAAGCTATATAGGGAATTGTATTGGAATGCTAATTTCCAAACAGATCATAGAGACAAGATAATTGTCATGACATTTCCAAGAAACAAAATAATATCTACATTAATGAAGAGAGTTATCTATGGGGAGATTGGGAGATTTTCTGCCAGTCAGTCATGTTGGCTGTTGGGCCAACCCAGGGGGTGCGGCTGAATGAAAGATTTGGAGGGGAGAGTGGGTACATTTGTAAGGGGATTTGGAGTGAGGCTGTGCAGGGGGTGTCTGGGTTAGATTGGCAGATGAGACCAGAATGGGGAATTGGGAATGCCAGAAGAGATTATTTGATCTTAAAAAAAAATAGACTGAGGTCTACAAAAGGTTGTTTGGGAGGTTGGTCAAGGTTACAGGGTAATATTTCTGAACACTCGTACGTTCCGTCTCTGCTAATGAATTCTCAGTTTCTTCTGCTTTGAAAGACGGCTATGTCGCATACAGTATGCTATGTAGGTCCACACATGTTGACATGTACAATTTGCTTGGTGCGACCTCCATGAAGGAAGATGTAATAAATGCTGTTGTGTCGTGTCGTAGGGAGGATTTGCAGTTTTCTGTCTGCAGTAGCGTTTTAACATGACATGTTCTACATTCATACGTTCTACCTAACTCTGCCCCTTGTCATCATGAGAATGAAATCCATACTCACGCCCAGCAGTGTGTGGCAGGATCTTTAAAAAGAAAAAGAAAAAAAGAAAAAAGATCATATCAATATTGTATTAAAGAAATAGGGGGCATAAGAAATTACAAAAGAAAGTTATTTCAGAATTCACTGATAACAAATTGGATTTTATTTTATTTTTTACGTGAAGACGTATAATTTAACGGTTTGTGGTCCACTAAAACTACAGTAGCCTACCTCAAAACAATGCAATAACAATAACATGGATACACACTACCCTCTTCTGGACAAAAGTAGTTTGTGCACCTTTGATTCATGAAAGAAATTCATGGATTTTAATGACCATTTGTACCTTAATAATACATTTTATTTGTAAAGCACTTTACATTCTTACGTTGGAAAAAAGGAGTAATTTGCCAAATTTACAAAACTGATTATTGCTCTTCAATAAATTATTGCAAGACTTTGATGATGATGATGATGATGATGATGATGATGATGATGATGATGATGATGATGATGATGATGATGATGATGATGATGATGATGGACATATTTGATATATTTTCAGTAGTAGAAAATGCATTCCAGCGAACATATATGAATTAACGAGAAACCAAAACAAGAACATATCAATCTTTTCCACTGCTGTCATTTTGATAGAGTAAAACCATGCAATGAAAATCAAATGGACTGTGCAAAAAATCGTTAAATGCAGTTGAATCATGGGCAAAGGAAGACATCATTAAAATTTGGTGAGGCCCAAGTTAACTCTAATGGTGGTCTAGGAGTTTTGTATAGTACTGTAAATAATAAATCCAGCCACATGAAAAAAATACAATTGCAAGTGTTACATAACCAAAAAAAGCATTTACAAAAATAAAAATATAAACATTAAACAACTTATTTTTAAAAACATTTATCCTCAGTCACTTATGGACTTGAACACAGGTTAGAGGAAATTGTAGATTCCTTCCACAATAGCCTCCTACGCCACATCTGTCATCACTCCATTCATTCTGGTGTCCTGTCGTAAAGCATGTTTGTATGACTAAGCCCATGAGTGATACGTTGCTTTCAACTCTTTAGATTAACTGAGGGAAGTAGTGAGCCAAAGGAGACATAACCCACCACAGACAAGGCACATGCCTTAACACGTAGAGCGACAGGACAAATGTAAAACTTCCTGCTAAATGGGCCAGGCCATGCGTAAGTGGGTCTGCGCCTATCTGAGTGGCATCACTACATTTAACACAAAGGAAGCATTACCAACTGCTTCAAAGAAGTACACAGTAACCGGACAAGGCAACAGTTTTAGTTGTACTCTTGAATGATGCATGTACTGCACTGCACAGGACACTAATATGAATTGGTTAGGTTAGGGTTTGTTTTGTTGTCGTTGTTTGGGGTGTTTTATTTTGAAGCATCCAGTGTATTTAATTCTTCTATACTGTGCACGTACATGTTGCCATAATTCACAGCATTTTATCAGTCACAATGCCATTTAATGTATTCTATTGCATGTGTTTTACAGGTGGAATTACACATATTCTACACAGTGTGCAGCACTGCAGCTTCTGTGCAACCCTTGATTCTTTGATTGATAATAGGATGGAATTTGACCTGCAGCAAAAGGTCTTGGAGTGTATGTATGCTGGACTCGATTTATATTGACACTCAAGGTGTATGTTTTATTGAGTAATTGAGGTCCAAGGGAATCACCTTCCACTCTGCCAGTCAAATGGGGCTTCACACACTTTCTCTGTGTGTCTATTTGAGCATATGTACCACTTGGCCTAACACCCTCAGACAGAGACAGGATATTAGCAACACATTCATTTTCAATCCATCTTGAATAATAATAAAATAAAATTAAAAGGCAAACCAGCAAAGCGTCAGTATTTGGATATATAATCCTGGTCCAGCTTCTTATGTTTTAGTTAAGAAATTATCTTAAATTCATTCTAATACATATGCGCTAATGGTCAAACACAGTCCTTCAATTATTTCCGTCTAAACAACAGTTTTGAAAGAAACTCTATCGTATAACCACAGGTGAGCTGGATCATATCGAACCTGATTTAGGCAAGCGGTAGAACACACCCTGGGATGAGGCTGAAGGCTGTTCCACTCGTCCCGGACAAGTTGGTCATCAGATGCATTGCCCCCCCCCCCCCCCAAATAAATAAATAAATAAAAACAAAAGATGATGCCGGAGGGAGTTATTATTATTTATTATTATGTATTTATTTTAATGGGGGGGGGGGGGGCAATGCATCTGATGACCAACTTATCCGGGACGAGTGAAAAAATAAATAAACAGAAAGACGATGCCGGAGGGAGTTAATAATAATAATAATAATAATAATAATAATAATAATAATAATTATAAGTTGAAAACTTACCAAGCTTAAATGCAACATTTTTAACATGAATATCATGCAAATCAACTTGCGATTGTGATTGGTTAGCTAGGATCCAATCATGTACCAGAAATGTTGACATCATCTAAATGATGCGTTTTTATTGGCTTAGACACGAATATATGTAATGTCCACTGCAATCATCTATGGCAGTGATTCTCATGGGTCCGAAGGGGTTTTTAAAAGTATGAGTACAGTATGAGTGTTAACTGTGCTCCTGTCATGCCAGAACCTACTGGCCCATTGTTTTCATAACACCCATCCAGCGGAACGGACATTTACCTCCATTACCCCCTCCCTCTATGTTTATCTCCACACTTTTCCCAGAATAACCTGTCACTCTGCAGCCACTGTTCACCCGTTTCCTCCAATAGCGTGACTCTACTATATCAGGGGGCGGGAACTCAATTAAAACAGGATAGAAGGAGGAAAACAAGATGTGACTGTGAAGTGGGTTTCACAAAGGACAGGAAACTTAGAGACATGTCAGGGAGAAGTGGTAGAGAGATGGAGAAGCGATAGAAGCAGGAGGGCCGAGGGGGCAAAAAGAATTGAAGTGAGGTAAGTAAATGTGTTTGAAGAGAGAAGAGAACAAAACCTGCAAGAAGAACTATAAAGAGGAAGGAAAGTCCAGACATAAAGGGAGGAAAAAAGAACATGAAAACATCCCAAAATATTTCTCCTCTACCTTTGAAACTCATTTATAGACGTGCTTATCATATCATTGGGCAAACAATTGTCTTGGGGTATGCGTGCACAGATTAAGTGGTGAAAGCTTCGTAATAACAATAAAGCTCGAAGCTTTTGGCCTCTGGTGTTACTTGAGTGCACTGACGAACTTTGATCTGTGACATTGAATCAAGCCCTCATACTACATGGCATGCTGGATCTACCAGAGAGACTGTTAAAGAGGCCGATGCTATGTTTGCCATGGACTCATTTTTTTGTGTTTGCTTTTTTTGTAATACAAAATTGGTATTTAACTGAACGTGAACACTTGACTTGAGGTTTTGAGAGTCGTCAACAATCTGCACAGATTTATACACCGTTACATGACATGTTATGATGTTGATGTTGTCAGTTGCTATGCAGTTGCTATGTGCCCCTTGTGATATTTGTAGTCAGTGGTGTAGTGGCATCTGGAGAAGTGGGTATACTCACAATTTTCACCTTTTTTTTAAGTTAACCCCCCACCCCCCCAAATGCCACTTTTAGAAATGGTGACATGTAAGAATTAAAAATCTGTCATTTGTATTTGCTTACAGTAATAAAATTATCATGACTTGTTAAGCAGCCTGAAATAATGTAAAATGTATTTATCATGAGGCAAACAGAGTATATGTCATAAAACAAATCACAATATTTAGTGAACAATGAACAAAAATAGTGAATGGCTGAACGGTGTGTATCTGGGCAAATTTAGAAGTGTTAGTTAGTTTGTCATATACGCCTTTATTCTGTCATATACAATTGTACATTGCTCTTGCATGAGTTACTGAATGACACTTTTGTCAGTACGTCGAGGTTCCTCTCGACATGTTGCGGTTCCTGCCATGCAAGCTGTCTTCCACGTGTTCTGCATCCATCCCGCTCAAGGTTCTTCGTCAAGGTTTCTCCATCAAGAGTTTTCTTCAAGGCCATCTGAGTCCGGCCTTGCTCTCTTTCGTTACTTTGTTTTTGTCCTATTTTCACACTTCACGTGGCAATAAAGGGGTTAATAGTTAGTGTGACAAAACTACTGTTACACACACTCACAATATGACATGACCAAGCCACAAAACAACTGCTGCTCTAAAGCAAAACAACTCCCATGTTTGTGAGATGTTAGGTTGTTTTTGGTTAAAGAGGGGAAGCCAAACCCATTGGCTGACAAACAGTCATCTCTCACAAGCCTCAACATCATGAGTGAAACATGTGAACTGTTGCATTCATAAGGAATGAAACTGGCCTTTGATTTGTTATATAGTATTCTTCACACCAGCTGTTCCACATCTCTTTACCTTAAATGATATGTCCCACATTAAAATTTGATTGAAAATAATTCGCCCATCCATCTTCCTTGTTAGGGTCGCATGTGTACGGAAGCCAACTGTACAGTACAGTATATTCACTGAAGATGAGAGGTGGGTCTCACCCTGGACAGGTCCCCAGTCACTCACGGGACACAAGCATGCAGCCACATTCACCACTACGAACAAGTTATTTTGCATGTTTTAGGAATGGGAAGATAGAAAACCCAGGAGGGGCTGAGTCGATATTTGATTCCAGGACTTCTGGACTGCAGAGAGACATGCTAACAACTATGTCACCATGCTTCACACATTAAAACATTACTTATAGATTGATTTATATAGTATGTAATGTCATATTCACTCCCTAAGATGGGTAAAAATGGGTGGCTATTGCTGCTTAATTCATATTCTACAAACATATTATTAAGGAAATTGAACTAACTTTTTTTGTTTTTACTACTAAGTCCATGTATTTGATTTGAATATTGAGATTATGTATGCCTATTTCATCCAACACTTATTTACTAGGAAATGTGACTGTGCCTCTGACCTTGAGTAAATAAAAATATAATCACAAAATAAGGTAGGCCTGTAAATAAAAACAAAGAAGCTGCATGGGCAGGCTAAATGCTTACCTGCAGAACACTTCAGAACACCTCATGCACTCGGAAATCTATTGGCTATTTTATGTGACATACATATACAATAAACAAAACAGTACTCAGAAGAGAACTGTTTTGTGCATTTGCATCCATATATCTTGTATACTGTACATGTCCGTGAAATAATGACAGATGTCAGATCAGAGTTCAGACGTATTGTGTGAAGTGTGAGGTTCATTATGTTGTAGCGGGCGGGCCTAATATCTGAGTGGGAGGTGCAGTAGTTTTTTTTGTTTTTTTTTATGAAGTTCAACTGACAGAACAAATTAAAACAAACATTGCCGAAAGAACTGGGAAGAAGAAATACGAAATAAGAACGTGGCGAACTGGAAGCTGAAATTGTCTGACGCTCATGGGGGAAATGTTCAACTCTGTCTCCAACAGCGTGGTAAGTTCCCAAATAAAGGCATAAAAAACTAGAAAGTGATTTTATTTAATAATAATAATAATAATAATAATAATAATAATAATAATAATAATAATAATAATTAAGTGCAGAATAAAATAAAATAAAATCGATGCATGCGTTTTAATTTAGGATTTAATTTCATTATTGAGCTAAACATTTAGTTAGTTCTTTTTAGGGCAGTGCCTTGAGTTATATCCATTTATATATTGTATACAGTAGACTTTTGTCAATGTAAATTTGCAAACAGCACGTCAAAATATGAGTACTTTCTGGTATTCTCCCGTGTTTTTTGGTGTTTAATTTACATGGTCAATCCATCCCATTCTGTGCCTAATACAAACGCAACTCATTTTAATACCAATTTGTGCAAAGCGTATTTATTTATATTTATTATTATAATTATTGTTGTTATTTTTAATTATTGCACCCAAAGTTTAACTTCGTTTTATGAAACGAAGCCATTGGGGATAATGCGCACGCATCCGCCGCTTTATCAATCAAGTGCACCTGTGAGGCCAATTACTCACAAACTGCGTCCAGCTGTGCACACGTCAGCAGGACAGTGTTTAGGATGAGACTCCGGCACTACTAATACAATTGTGAAGTGTTTCATCTGTAATTCGGCCCCTGTATTGTGGTAATGTTACGAATGCAATGTCCCCCCCAAAAATACGAGAATAATTTTGAAGATTAAAGTTTTGTTTCAATATTGGTTGTAATGGAATGAAATACGGTTGTCAGGGGAATATGAACCTCGCTTCCTGATTTGGTCACAGCATCTGACAGTTGGTCAGTAGTTGGGGCAGAGACATGTCGGAGACACAAGTCGGACCTCCGGACACCTTTGTCCAACTAGGAAATTGTTTAGTCGACATAGTAAGTTTTTCCTTCTTAATTAAAAGAACAATATTAGGGTTCCGTTACCTAAACATTCGGCGTTTATGTGATAAAACTGTGTAAAACGGCCCCGAGTGGCTGAGCGCGCACATCAAAGTGCCGCCGCCCATCAAATACATGTCAACAGTTACTGTGCTAGCAAAGCCGATAGTGTATTGTTTTTGAGCTTTTTCTGTCACATTTTATACACTTCAAGTGACTTAAACGCAAAACGTAAACTGTCAATGTGTTTTTTAAGGGTATAGTATGATTTGTGTAAACAGTTATTTAAGTTACATATCCGACTGCGTCTTCTGACATGACAGGGTTCCTCGAGCTCTGAAGACCTTTTTGAGGACTGCTTTTCTCCTTGCTCCTTGTCCTGCTCCTCTTCCAACCCCACTGTGGCTTCTCAGCAGGGAAAAATCGTCTGCTCCTCTTGCTGCCAGGAGATAGTGGACAGATATCTCCTCAAGGTAAAGCCAATGGGGACTAACTTAATGGGAGCACAGATGACAAAAATCCCCCAGAGTATTACAGTGTTAAGGTTCAAATATAAGTGACATACAGCTTGTATGGTAATTTACAGAAATCATGTATTGCTATTTGAACATGTAAACAAAGAGCCAACGGTAATGTCATGATGGGTCTAAGCTCATTGTCACACAGACATGTTACAGCTCTCCAACGATGACAATATTCTGTGTTAAGGTTGTATGGAAACATGAAATGTTTTCAAAGTTGTTCTTCCTTCAGGTGAATAATTTGTGCTGGCATATCCGCTGCCTGTCATGCTCTGTGTGCAAGACATCGCTTGGGAGACATGTGAGCTGCTACATCAAAGAGAGACAAATTTTCTGTAAACTGGACTACTTCAGGTAAGTCACGAGCAGTATTGCGAGGTTTTATATCACAAAATGGGTTGTGTTGGGATTTACTTTAGAAATATATGTATTCATTACAAAATCATTTTTATATAGGCTACTATAAGTTTACACGTGAATTGTTTAACCTAATTCTAACTCTTTTTAGTGGTTTAACTAAAATTAACACATTGTTACTGAAAATCAGAGTACCGGTAATGCATTTTATTTAATTTATTTTTTCAAAGGGACATTCAATCTACAGTAGCTCTTTTGAATGTTGTTGTTTTGTTTTTTGTTGGCATTGAGCTCAATAGAATAGGCAATATGTTGTGTTTTGCACAGACGAGTACCCACAACTTTGGAGAATTATTTTTTTTTTTTTAAGTATACCTATATGGCATCTAAATAATGCACCATTCAAATGTATTATTAGGGTCTTCTATGCCTGATCAAGGGCATTTGATACAGTCCTTATTCCATTTATTTTTTATTTTTTTTTATTCTTTATCAGGAAGTATGGGACCCGCTGCACACGTTGTGGCCGTAACATCCATACCAGCGACTGGGTGCGGCAGGCAAAAGGCAACACCTTCCACATGGCTTGTTTTTCCTGCACCACCTGTAAGCGCCAGCTGACCACCGGGGAGGAATGTGGACTATTGGAGAACAGAGTCTTCTGCCGACCCCACTATGATGTTATGATGGAGAATATGAATCGTTCGAAAGAAAATGGTGAGCGTATGAAAGGAAAACATAATGATCAAATAATCGTGTATCTTTAAGGGTCGTTACTGAAGAAATAAAAAATTGTAACACTAAAGAAGTAAAATGTCATTTGGACAAGAAAACGACACAAATAAGGTGGTTACAATGAAAAACTGTCTAAGAAATTCTGTGTGTGTTATTTCTGAAGACCAGTCCAAAATAGATGGAGAGCAGGTAGCAGAGACAGATGGCTCCAGCACCATGACCAGACCTGCTAAGAGGGCCAGGACCAGTTTTACTGGGGATCAGTTACAGGTACTTTATACTATATTAAGATGTCGAGCCTTCCACCAAACTGTACATTTCACTTAAGAGTCATATTTTGCTTGTATACACATTCACTGAAGATGTGGGTGTGAGGGGCCCACGATTGTTCAGCACACTGGTTATGTGAGCCTCATGCCTTCGACTCTATCTATTTAGGTAATGCAAACTCAGTTTGCTCAGGACAACAACCCAGATGCTCAGACTCTCCAGAAACTGTCAGAGAGGACTGGTTTAAGCCGCCGGGTTATTCAGGTGGGTCAAAACAAGTTGACCTGCCACTAACAATTATTTTAATAGAGAATAATCTGTCAATTATTATTTTTTTGGTAGTGCACAAAGGTTGATGCATGAAAATAGCAGAACTCTTGAAGTAATAAATTATGTTTTTGTTGTTGTTGTATTTTTCTTTTTTGAAGACGTTTTGAGCAGCAAAGAATATTATGAGAACCATTGCTGCATGTGTATTTATATTTATATAAATATATATTTATATTTCGCCTGCAAAGAAAGCCACTCTAATAACATTCAACAACAAGACACGGACTCGGTGATGTTATCAATGCCCATTCTAAGGGATGCCGTCTTCCGCCATATTTTCTATGCATGATTTACAGACAAGGAGAACATTATATGGGTGTAAACATTTTCTTTAACAAGGGCAAAGAAGTTCTTGTAAGTAGTAAGTTTGTTTTGTTTAAACTAGAGGTTAAGCATATCAATAATTTTAATTATGGGTGGATAGTTTAGACATGGACTGCAAAAGTGTCATATTTGTATGTACTGCTTATAAGTAAAAAAAGAAAAAGAAAAAAAAAAGTATGTTCTTTAGAAGTTTCTTGGGAACATTCTGGCACATTTTGATCTCCACCATGGTGGTCACGAAACTTAAAAACACAAGGTATTTTCCCCCCCACGGCCCACAGTTGAATTCTCACTCTTTACCTCTCATGAATTGTATTTTAATCTTAAATATAAGACATTAAATTGATAAAAACAACATACTAAGTAAAAACATTTCATTTCAAAACTTGCCTCTTAACTCATCATGATTCTTTTTTCAGATAACTTTCCATTTATACCAAACAAGACATTATACACTCTAAAAACATTTTGTCTAAAATATATAATAAAAATAATATGAATCCTGTATAAATGCATTTTAACATTGTACTTTAGCTATGAAAAGCATACTTAATCGGTTTATTTTTATACTGACAAACAATGAGGGCCGTTACACTGCATTACCCTTTGATGTCCACTGGGTGGCAGAGGTCATTTGAAAATAATTATTTCAGTGGCTCCAGGATTTTTTTTTCTCTCCCAAGGCTAAAGAATGCGGGGGGGGGGGCTTGACTGATGCAAGCCTTCCTTACCTTACACGGTGAAAACAAACAGTGTATTGTATTGCAATCTGCTGTGACTAGCATACAAACCAGGCAAGTTGTAATGGCATTCAAACATTTCTTCACATTTTCAAATCAAAATCCTCACAAATCAAATTACAGCGATCTAAAGTCCAATGCCTTTCCATTAGCGGAAAGCTTTCTTTCCCTGAGTTGACCGCCTTTTCCCTAGCACAAATGTAGCACCGTACCTTAAGTAAATAACGGAATATTGTCACCTATTATACAATTTAAAATGATACTGAGAACAAGTTTGTTTGGCTAGAATGAGCATAAATATTTTTCTCAAACTTGCCTTTGGATACAGTGTAGCCATAACTGTAGCTTTTCAGCATATGTGTCAACATAGACACGCTGCTCACATGGAAAGTATCAGGACTTGATTGTGATTGGTTAATCAAGATCTAACCATTAACCACCGGTGTTTGCATCATCCAAATTCAGCATATTTATTGGTTTTAAGTCGCATATATTTAATAAGAGCAATCTCTGGGTCCCATAGAGCTTGCTGCTTTGCACTAAATAACAATTTGTTGCCAATACTTTCAATTATCCATCTGTTGTTTTCAACTGAGTTTTTTTCTACTCATACTAATTTCAACACAGATTGCATGCTGATGATAACTAATGACATTGTATTTTAGGTTTCTGCCTTAATTTCCTGGTAATTTCCCTCAATTGCAGGTCTGGTTTCAGAACTGCAGAGCCCGTCAAAAAAAAAACAACACCCCAAATTCTGCCTCCAAACCAATGACATCACTTCCTACTGGTCAACTGACACCATCACTAATGGATGACTTGCAATACACGCCCTATATTACCCCAGATGTTCCTCTTCTCACCACATTGACCTATGTGGATGGTAAGGTTCACTTCACACACGTCCCAACCAGAACAGAAAAATGTTGAACCCTTACTATAGCTTGCACTAAATGAAGCTTATCACTATCAGTGACTTCAGTATTGTGAAGTTATTTCATACATTTTATATATACATATACAGTAAGTTATTAGCAAATTATGAAGAAATTAGAGCTGTCAAACTATTATTATTTTTTATCAGATTGATCACATCTTAGAATTTTGATTAATCATGATTAATTGCTTAATTAAAAAGGCTTTTTTTTTTTTATCAACACGTTTTGCCCGCCAAATTTAAAGAGCACCAGTTATGTGTTAATTTTTTCGACATTTAATGTTATGAGGATGTCCTCAAAAATTTTTAGCCACTGCACATGCTCATCTTCCTCTTTTGCTAATCAGTTAATTACTTGCATAATTAAAAATGGGGGGGGGGGGGAATGACCCCAATAGAACAAATATTCAGAATGTCAAACTTGAATGCATGTAGTTTATGATTATTGCTCAAACAAAACCTGTGCTACTTTTAACATAACCATCCGCTTTCAGATAAAGGATCATCTGCGATCAAAATTAATAGTGTGATTAATCTGCGTTAATGCATGATTAGTGTGATAATTCTTTTGTGATTAACTAATTAGTTAACGCTTTGACTTTAGGAGCACTAGAAGAAATGGTTGCAAGTTGCAAGTTGCATTGGTTTTCATTGTGACTTAGACTGTATTATAATTTCAATTTCCAGTTCAAACTCCAGACCCGCTTCTACTTCAGCCACTGACACAGCTGCCCGTCAGCCACACTTAAGATGCGGACGACTCCTGGAGAGGCCAAGTTCACCCGTCACCCTGGACTGGTCGCCAGCCAGTCGCAAGGTCATCACATATTGCAAATGTTACTGTAAAATTCACACTTCCGAATGTGGTCTCATGCACTTAAAAAATCCTTTAGGCACACAGGGAAGTTAGAGAAGGTGTTGATATTTGTTAAAATGAATTTAATGTTTAAAAAAAGAAGAAGTATGCTATACATTTAATTTATTTGCCAAGTATGATGAAATAAGGCACCACGAAGTAGAATATTTGATTTAAGATGATATTTCAGTTTCTACTTTTATATTTATAGAATGTAAAATGTCTTGTTTAATACTACTACATAATTCACAGCCACAAGTGCAATTTACCGGTAATACTGGAACATTTTTTACTTTGCCTCACTTTTCTTGACTGGAGAGACTCATGTGCAATGATTGTTTAGCAAACTAAGCTTGACTCATTTCTATGTTCAATTCTTCATGTACTGTACTCAATTCTCATGTATTTTCACTTGGATGCCTCACCACAATGTAAAACAGAGCAAAAATACATGGTCTCATTTGTCTGTGAATGCTGGAATACATGTATTAATTGCACTCTGAGTCTTGTAAAACAACATATAATTATAAAATGGAATCTTATACGAGAGATTAAAGTTGGTAGCAATGTGTCTTTGACTCTATCAAAGCTAATTATCTCACCTAACGTTTCTCGACAGGATATGGTTAGGTCAATGTACATACATTTAGGCTGCTTACCAAAGTGTACTCTTGTGAATCTTTTGTCTTGATATTTTAGTCAACTACACAACTATATACAAAATCTGCAAAACAATTAACATAATTTAAGAAACAGTATTTTGGGTGGTCCACTGACAGAAGCTAAAAGACAATTTATATATATGGTGCTTGTACAGTATTTATTCCTACTTTGCCATCAGCTTAGACTGACCGCTCTTAGCTTGTGTACCCACACAACTTTGTCATATGAGTACGCCTTACTCATTTGTGCTGATTCTTCAAAAGTACAGTGTAAAAGGTATTTTTTCCATTCAAAACAAATATGTTGCCTGTAAAATAAGTGAGATAAAAAAATAGGAATCGAAAGTAAAAAGAAAAAAAACTTTCCTTTGTTTTACAGTATGTAACTCATTGTCTCCTTTAAACAGGCAGTCAAACTTTAAGTAGATTATGAGAGACAAAACACTCCAAAATACTATTCAGACCCACGACAGCAGTTTTGCTTTTTTTTTGTGTGTGTCATTTGAGCAGTATAAGACACTTGAGCTGATGCGCGGCTGTTGTGATTTTGGTGCAGATGTGCCACAGGTTTTTGATCTCGGAAATGCATGTTTTCATGTTGATTTTTCTATCAGGGTTCATTGAAGGTTAAACAAATAAATAAACGTTTGTCAGATGTTCTCCAAAAGTTTTAGTGTTTGCAAACAGTTTTTCTTGTCGCCAACTAAATACTTAAAATGTTCTAAACATAATTTTTTTGTCCCTAATGTTTAAAATGTAAATGCTGCTAACCCCCGTTTGCTCAGATAAGTATGCAACTCAAAGAAGAGTCTGGTGGCTTGGAACTTCTATTTGGATTTTGGAGACCTCATTGGAACTTCCAAAGGAGCAAAAAAAAAAAATCTGTAGCCTATCCCAGAGTTGTGCTTGGTTTGTGCTCTGGCATGCACTGCCACCTGTGGGACCTTATGGAGTGTAGACAAATCATGTCCAATCAACTGAATTTACCACAGGTGGTCTGCAGGAATCTCTCAAGGTTGATTAGTGGAAACATGATGCACTTGAGCTCAATTTTGAGCTTCGTGAAAGGCAATAAGTACATGCGATGTCTCAGTCCTTTTTTTTATTTTTTAATGTATGTAAACATTTCAACTTTGTCATTATGGGATGTTTTATTAATGTTATATGTAGAATTTCTGAAATTACTTTTTTATTTTTTATTTTAAAGTCAACTTTTTTTTTTGCTTCATATTTAAATCAACCTAAGTACACGACCAAAATAACGAACTAGTCTGGCGCCTTTAACTCGATGACGTCATCTTGTCCCTTATTTTGAAAGCGCCTTGCCCGGAAGTGAAACTTGCCACTGATGCCAGACATGCGCACACCAGCGAGGAAGAAAGGCTGCGTAGACCATTAAACTTGTAAACATTAGCGTCCTGAGATGCCTATGTTTTGCTTCGTCTGATTTGGGCATGTAAATATAAGGTAACGGTCCTCTTAAACAAATACACTTTCTTTCAGCTATACAGTCAGCGTTTTTTTTGTTTGTTTTTTTAAATAAGAGCTCTGGTGATTTCGTGTTGGCTGTTCATGTTAGCATGGCATTCTCCATTCTGATGATAGCAGTTTCAGCTAATGCTACGAGTTCTCACATATCCTCTCCGTGAAAAATGGTATTCTTGTTAATACGTTTTATTATTCTTATATCGAATCACCTTTGTTTTTTTCTTTATTGCTTACAATAGTCGTAATGGGAAATCGTCTGTGGCTCCTGTCACTTGGCTACTGATAGCATGCAAGTTAACAGTAGTTGGGATTGTTTAGGAATTTGACTGGTCCATAATATCGATCTGAAACAAAATGCCCTGCTCAGAGACATAATCTGTCATTTGCCGAAGCTACAAACAGTTAACGGGAGACAAAACGACTCGCCTTTTCTGACTGTTTGATTTATGGACAGTTTCAGTTATTTTTAAAACGTACTACCTGCAAAATATTAGCGAACAATATACTGCATTCTGTGACAAATGACTAACGCTAGTACGTTCACTAACCAATGAAAAGTAATTCAGTAAGCCGACCTGGGGTCTTAAATTAGCCGTACCGCAGTAAGGTAAATTATGGGGGAATCTAAGTACTGCAGTAACTAAAGCTGCCACAAAAAACTCGATCAACATTCGGCATTTATTATCTTTACCAATTAAAAAAATAAAGATCTGTTTATTTTTTAAGTTGGCTAAGTATATAAGCCATATAATATGCATACATCTTCAAAGGTGTTGCCAACGTTTTGTTTTGTAGCTGCTATTGTCTTCTCAAGGCTGATGATTTGTTATACACACAGTGAGTGTGATCAGTGTCAATATATAATATATATTTGATTTAAGAAATTAAACCCTCTTGAGATTAAAGTTTATTTTCCCTGATACAATGGAGTAGTCAGGATATGGGGTGCAGAGACGGTCGCTCAGTAACCAGAAAGTTGACTGTTCGATTCCCGCTCTTCCAGAGTCATGTGTCGTTGTGTCTTTTGGGCAAGGCACTTCACACACATTGCCTCCAGTGCTACTCACACTGGTGTATGGAAGATGCGAATGTTTTGTGGTGGTCGGAGTGGCCGTAGGCGCACGCTGGCAGCCACGCTTCCGTCAGCCTGCCCCAGGGCAGTTGTGGCTACTTAAGTAGCTTACCACCACCACATTGTGAATGTGTGAATGCATGAATAATGTATCCATTCCATTGTAAAGCGCTATTTAAATCTGATTAAATTATTATATATTTTGAAACTTTGGGTGAAACAAATATAACCCATGATGTTTGTTACTATTGCAGGGTTCACAAATTCTGGTCCTCCAGGTCCGGAATCCTGCAGGTTTTAGATGTTTCCGCCTACCAAGTTACCAACACATCTGATACTAAAGGTCAGGATCGTTATCAGGCATGCTGATTATATGAATCAGGTGTGCTCGTGGGCGGAAACTTCTAAAACAAGCACAGCCTTCCTGCGAAAAAAATAGCACCTTTTGGCATGACATTTGTCATAGTTTGGCTCTTTGTATGTAGCATTGTTTTACGACAGATTACCGGAATTTGTTAAGAGGCAGGGAAGCACACCATCCTATATTCTGATATAGTTTCATTGTGTTTGCAGGTTTTTAAGGTGTGGTACCAAACACTGTTCTACCTTGCATGGACCCAAAGCTGATGCGCAGGTATTTTTGTAAATAATATATATTTGGGATGCAGGGCTGTGTCAATTATTTTAATAATCAATTATTCTGTTGTTTGTTTTTTCCAATTAATTGATTAATTGGATAAAAATAATTTTTTTTGATCAATTGATGATCATTGATTTCCAAAGTATAATTAGATGTTTGCAAATGTCTTATTTTGATTGAACAAAGATAATCAGTCTGCTTTCACGGAGCGTTAGAGAAATCTGAAAATATTACCCTTCAAGAGGCTGAAATTCCCCGGATTTGGACCATTTTCAACTATTTAGCAACATTTAAATGAGAGATTTCAGATCATGTGACACTAACAAGAGGAAACATAGTCAGTTGACTGACCACGTGGTTCATCTCTAGGGCCACCGGCGCACGTCAAGACACCACTGGAATGGACATCACCAGCCGCTGTACTCTGGGGGACCCTAACAAGCTTCCCGAAGGCGTCCCTCAGCCTGCGCGCATGCCGTACGTCTCGGATAAACACCCGCGGCAGACCCTGGAAGTGATAAACCTGTTGAGGAAGCATCGTGAGCTCTGTGATGTGGTACTTGTGGTGGGGGCCAAGAAAATTTATGCCCATCGCGTCATCCTTTCTGCTTGCAGCCCCTACTTCAGGTAAAAGGGCCATTTGGTTAACAGAGAAATTAGTTGATCGCCGTTCTGGTGCGCATTATGATGGTCAATGAATTTGATGCCAAGTAAAATGTTATTTGCCCTTCTTTTCAGGGCTATGTTTACTGGGGAGCTTGCTGAAAGTAGGCAGACAGAAGTGGTTATTCGAGACATTGATGAGAGAGCAATGGAACTATTGATCGACTTTGCCTACACTTCGCAGGTAACGTTTATATGACCGGTGTTCTGGTATTATTGGCTGTAAACTACTTTTAACTTATATATGTAAATCTGTGGCCCAAAAAAAATCCACCAGTTAAATGAGATGTGCTCCGTCCACTTGTAGGTGACTGTAGAGGAGGGGAATGTTCAGACTCTGCTTCCCGCGGCCTGTCTGCTCCAGCTTGCTGAGATCCAGGAGGCCTGCTGCGAGTTCCTCAAGAGGCAGCTGGATCCCTCCAACTGTCTGGGTATCAGGGCATTTGCAGACACTCACTCCTGCCGCGAGCTGCTTCGCATTGCAGACAAGTTCACTCAACACAATTTCCAAGAGGTGAGAATCAAATCATGTTGAACATTTTTCAATTCAATACATTTCCACGCACTCGGTAAGAACAAGGGCATTCAGAGAATGCAGACGTCACTCAGTGATCCAGCAGTTGTCATCTGCATCCCTTATTAATAAGCAACCGAATGTGACGATATTTATAATATATATAATAATAATAATAATAATAATAAATCATATGGGCATTTTTGATAGGGCCCGACTGATTAATTAATAGGCTGTTCAAATCGGCTGGTTATGGCTTGTCAAACATCAACCAAAATTTGGCCAATGTGTGATGATTTTTTTTTTTTAACATTCATTTACGCTAACCATTTACAACAGTTGTACACAAGTAACACTGGTCTCATTATTTATTACAGAGAAATCTATCATAACCTTGTGTCTACAAATGACATTTGTTGATATTGATAAGGTGGACCTGTCATTCAAAACAAAGTCAATCTTAAGTATTTTAATTAGTATATTTATCTTATTATTTTAATTAATACAAATGAAACAAATGTTCAAAATGTTTAGCTGTCAGCTGTTATTTCAATGTGTTACTGATGCTTACATTTTTTGTCTGGGTGCCGTTTCAGGAAACGGTATTGAGGTATTTTATGCAGGTATGAAAGTCAAAATTTTGGTTTATCGTGACAACACTAATATATGTATATACATGGCACCTGATAAAGTTTGTATTATCCACTGATCTATTGTTAGATATTGAAATATTTAAACAAGGTTTATTTTTGTTTGGCATGTTTCCTTAACACTGGATGTCATGCTAGAGAATTGTGGGTAGTGTGTGCCAAGGCGCTTGGAATTCCATGTATTTGGAATTTATGGCAATGACAAATCACTTAATCAGTAGGTTTATCGTGTGTCTGTTTCAAGCATTTTTTCCCTTTCTAATAGTTGGGATAAGCACACGTTAAAAAAAAAAAAAAAATCTTAAGATATTCGTTGAACTCTTTTTCTCTCGTTAGTGTTGGAATGGACTATTATTGACATACACATGTTGAACAATACTACTGCAAAAGTATCATTAAAATAAATGCAATACTAGTTGTAAATGTGGACCCACCTGCACTAGGCATTGGAATGACTTCATGCTACATAAAAAAGAAAAGACAAAAAATCATGTTTGTGCACTTTTTCGTTGTCTTGTCAGGTTATGGAAAGTGAGGAGTTCATGCTGCTACCTGCCAACCAGTTGATTGATATAATTTCCAGCGATGAACTTAATGTGCTAAGTGAGGAGCAAGTTTTTAATGCTGTGATGGCCTGGGTGAAGTATAGCATTCAGGACCGCAGACTGCAACTACCCCAGGTTCGTTTCTGGTTAGAAAAGCATGTCAACTGACGGCAGTTCTACCGGTGTAGTGGGATAAATTGACACAGATTGATTTTGCTTTCGTTTTAGGTTCTGCAACATGTCAGACTACCGCTCCTTAGCCCCAAGTTCCTGGTGGGCACTGTGGGGTCAGACCCTCTGATCAAGAGTGATGAAGAGTGCAGGTAATCCTTAGAATGGGTCGAACATGTAAAATTTGCATTTGGGCCCTTCTCATTCATCACATATTATTTCGCAACATCTCTCACAATATCAATTATATTTTTAATAGGTTTGTATTGTGTGTGTGCTATTAACTCTGTTCTGTGGCTGTTAGAGACCTGGTCGATGAGGCGAAGAACTACCTGCTGCTGCCACAAGAAAGGCCACTAATGCAGGGCCCAAGAACTCGGCCAAGGAAACCCATACGCTGTGGTGAAGTCCTATTTGCAGGTAAGTTTTTTTTTTTTTTTTTAAAGTGTTACAATGGAAACACCATTTTTAGATATCAATATTGACCGTTTTTACAGGTTGAACACAAACAAACAAACTTAAATCAGAAATACAGTCAAAGGAATAGTTAGTGTACAGTAATTTCTGGACTATAAGTCGCTACTTTTTTCACTTGCATTCAACCCTGCGGCTTATCCATTAGATCACGAAGGGGTGCACTATAAAGGAAGCGCAAGAGCGTCAGGCAGAGCAAAACAAGCCAAATGAGCACAAATACAGTAGGAGAGACAGAACGAGAGCGAGACAATTTGCGCCCTCGTTATGGAAAAGAAAGTAGCGGTAACATTAAAACACCTGCGGCTTATAGTCTGGTGCGGCTTATATGTGTAACAAACTCGCGTATTCCCCAAATTTAGCTAGCGTGGCTTATAGTCAGGTGTGCCTTGTCGTCCAGAAATTACTGTATATTTGTTTTAGCAATCTTCAAACTGCCTTGACATTCTGAGCTCTCAGGCTGTTCAGATCCTAAAATTGCCCCTGTTCTTGAAGATAGATATTGATTAGTCTTCTATTTTCCCATAGTTGGCGGTTGGTGCAGTGGGGATGCCATATCCAGCGTGGAACGTTACGATCCTCAGACCAATGAGTGGCGGATGGTTGCATCGATGAGTAAACGGCGTTGTGGAGTGGGTGTCAGTGTCCTGGATGATTTGCTCTATGCTGTAGGAGGGCATGACGGCTCCTCCTACCTCAACTCAGTAGAAAGGTGTGCAAAAATATGGCTTTTAATTGTTTCCATAGAGAGAGCAATGTTCCCAATGACATCACAAGTCTCAATTTTTATTTTGGTTGATATTTTCCTATGAAATATGTTTCATTGTATTACATTTTTCATATGTATTTGATAAGCAGTTCAGAAAAAATGGATTTTATTTTTTATAATTTTCTAAAATTCAGTGATTACCATACTTAGACAATCACTGAATGAACCCCTTATTTCATTAGGAAACTGGATAAAAAAAGTAATAGCTAAATTTGGAGTAACCCATTTTTTAGGGAAAAATGACTGCAGCAAATATGACTGTGCTTGCAATGTAATCTAAGCATTCAGTGGGGCAGATTAAAGAATGGAGCAAAACCATGTGGCCCACTGGCCATCCAGTACGTTGCTCACCCTTGCTTTCGAGAGAAAAATAGAAGAAAGGTGGTCCAATATTGCCAATGGATTATTATTATTTTTTCGTCTGCCCATGCTTGTTTTCAACTGTTTTCTGTGTGACTTTTCTTTGTCTGTTTTGGTTGTTCCAGATATGATCCAAAGACCAACCAATGGAGCAGCGATGTGGCACCCACTAGCACCTGTCGGACGAGTGTAGGCGTAGCTGTTCTTGGTGGTTATTTGTATGCCGTGGGAGGACAGGATGGTGTTTCCTGTCTCAACATTGTTGAAAGGTACCAATTGGAACCTGATGTTATTGTTCATTGGAATGCTTATTCAAATAATGGAGTCATTCACAACCCGCTTGCTGTGCAGGTATGACCCAAAGGAGAACAAATGGACTCGTGTGGCCTCCATGAGCACCAGGCGACTGGGTGTCGCCGTGGCTGTGCTAGGGGGGTTTCTGTATGCTGTGGGAGGGTCTGACGGGACATCTCCATTAAATACAGGTATTAAATGAACAATACGATGAGAACCTTTCCATTTCATTTCAGAAAATGCACCCACAGTAATGATAATGTCCAGACTGTTAGACCACGGATAAAAGTAATGTTACTTAAAAACAACCTGATTTAGTTATTAAGCAAATGTGACTTTTGTAAGTGTACTGTATTTATAGAACTATTAAGGAAGCATAATGTATGACATGTTGTTGTTATGCTGTATGAGTTGGGAACGTTTTTGTTTCTGCCTAGTTTAGGAATTAAAAACATTTTTTTTTACCTGTCTTCCTCCTCAGTGGAGCGTTACAATCCTCAGGAGAACCGATGGCACACAGTATCTCCAATGGGTACCCGGCGAAAGCACCTTGGCTGCGCAGTCTACCAAGACATGATTTATTCAGTTGGAGGCCGTGACGACACAACAGAGCTGAGCAGTGCGGAGCGTTACAATCCCAGGACCAACCAGTGGTCTCCTGTAGTCGCTATGACGTCCAGGCGGAGTGGGGTAGGCATCGCAGCCACGGTTATTACGGCGGACCCCGGCTATTCGCGGTAGATAGGGTGGTCGTCGAAAATCTGCATATAATTGACAGACACCCACTGAAATGCATTTGAAAGAATACAAAGTTAATCAAAATACTTCTTCAAAAACATTGATGAACATTCAATCTGCGTTCACCATGGAAAACGGGGGGGGGGGGGGGGGGGGGGAGAGAACAGCCCCAAAAATATTGAGGACACTTTTCATGATTTCTTCTTCCTCTTTAGGTGGGCCTAGCTGTGGTCAATGGTCAATTGATGGCAGTAGGAGGATTTGATGGGACGACGTACTTGAAAACTATAGAAGTTTATGACCCTGATGCCAACACATGGAGGTAGGCACCTCCTTGCTGCCCTGCGAATATTGACGTAACGGTCATTCAGACTTACAGACTGCCAAATTAGTTAAAATTTCATTCACAATACTTCCCCAAGTTGGAATTTTAAGATGGCCGCCTTCTGTGTAGTACGACGGTTTGCGGCAACTCATGCCAGGCAGCATTGAAGTCTGCTAACCCAAATCAAAGCAAAATTTCGTATCCTGTCTGACTCCTTTCATGACAAATCATATGTCATGTACGACATTACGTACTGTATGATACCTCCCTCCGAGTGATATAAATGACAACTTTTGCCAGTTCTAAGGGTTAACATTGATTTTGAAAATCAATTGGCCAAAGGCTGAACAATTTTTGAAAATTAATCTAATTGTGATTTTTAACCCCCTTCCGGTTTTGTATACATGAATGTTTTGGTTTTATAGGTTAGTCTTACATTCCAAAATGTGTGATGTCAATTTGAATTGCTCAGCCCTAATTGCGCCTCAAGTTCTGCTGTTCAATCGATGCTTTTTCGTTTCACTGTAGCCATCATATATCATGCATCCCCACTGAGTGTTTCTGTTCATTCATCTGATACAATTCAACACTGTAAAAAGGACTGATCATTTAAAATTGATACATGCTGCAGCCACCTTGCTCTCATTCGTTAACGTTTAACTTTATTTGACCTCTCCCACAGGTTGTATGGCGGAATGAATTACCGACGACTAGGTGGTGGAGTGGGCGTCATTAAAATGACTCACTGTGAATCCCACATATGGTAACGCTCCCCTCCCTCATCGACACACGTACACTTTGAAGTGGATGCCACCAACACTCACGCCTCCATAAAAGACTGTTACTTATGTGAGGACGAGAGAAATGTTTTTAGGCGAAGGACACTGAAAGCAGAACGCATTTCCTACTCTCCATCCCTCCTTCAAGGTCATTAATTTTTAAAACTCTTGTCTTTGGTGATTAAATGTTATCACCTCGTTGTGCATTGTGCACGGAGAGCCGCGCGTCTTGCGAGCATCACTGAACTTCCAGATTGGAGATTGAAGCAGTTGTAAAGTCCCTCCCTTGTGAAGTGACCTCATCGAGCTTTTTACCCTCTACACTTTTAGCTCCGAAACATGTGAGGTGCGCTTTAACTGAGGGGTGTGGAGGTTAAAAGCTCACCAGAAGGAAAATAAAACACCATACAACATAGCGCAAACAAGCAATCATTTTGTACACCTTCTTTGAGGTAGATGACGACGAATGCGAACCAGATACAGTCGACTTGCGTTTCTGCATAGCTTTTGGCTGTATGTATTTTAAACAAAGTCATCAAACTCAAATGGATACTTGGTGGAAAAAGGCAGTTTATCATCCCATTGCTTGCTCCTGTTAAATAGGCTGCATGCAATGCACGGGTCTAACATTGCGTTTTATTACCTACAGTGTTTGAAACGCTTCGTTTAGGCCTCTTCATCACGACTGCAATAAATACATGTTTAGACTCCAAAATCAACTGTTTCTAACGCTTGCTCGATACTCTGCTCTTGTTCTGAAACAACTCGTTTGCTTTAAGATGTTTTAATTTTTTTTTAATTTTTATAATAAACAATAATGTGCTCTATGCAGCCCCACTTGTCTCAACATGGTTTTGGGATTAATATTAAATGGGTGGTCCTGCTTGATTCATGTTTCACAAATGCAATATTAATCAGAACATTGCGTTTTGACTAGTGGGGGGCACATAGAACACATTATTATAAAGAAAATGTTTCCCCTTTTAGTCTGACTTACTCAATTTCTGTAAAGTAGACATGAACCACTGTTACATCCAGTTTGACTCCAATTTCCTTTTAACATTTTAACGGTTAAACATGGTTGCAGACCACATGAGTTCTTTCATCAACAAGAGGCGAGAAACTTTTCTCTTTGTGGTAATTACTAGCATCACTTGATGAGTAGTAAATAATGACTGCCATTGATTAAATTTAATAGAGCCTTAAGGGATTTTACAGTACTGGCTGAAATATACTCAATGTAGGATATTTGCGCACAAAGAGTATATATATAAAAAGGAGATTTTTGTTTTTAAGGGACCACACGGTCCTAAATGTAGAGTTAATTAATATATTGGTTATGCATCATTTTCAGAAGCAGAATAATATTAAGTTCATCTAAAGAGTATTGCAGGCTACACATTGAATGTTTTAATCAAAATCAACCACAAAGTCAGATGGTGGCAATAAAAGCAGAACCCGTTTAATGGATGCAACATCGTTTGGTTAAGAAATTGTGTTACCGGGTCACTGGATATTTTTTAGAATAACCTCCCAAATGAACAATATTCAGCTATATGTATTTTCATGAAAAATTTAAATAACATACCAATTACTTTTTAATTGGCTTGCTGACAGTTGAACCTAAACTAATCTGAATATCAGCTTTCAGCCCTTTGCTTGAGCAAGTTGTTGTGCTTTAGGTCACATTACTTCCGTTCAGAAGGGGATTTGTGTGCAGCAATGTGGTGCAGTAGTGCCACCTGCTGGAATCCGTGGAATAGTGCATTTGTTCCTAATAGTTGACCTCGTGTGAAAACAGTTTTGTTTTTTGTTTTTTACAGAAGCTTGGATACTCTGAATGTGTTGCAGTACAACTGGAAGTGTGTTTTAGATTTTAACTTTTATTTTCTTATAACTATATTATGTTGAACTTTCCAAAACTGCATTTAAAAAATAAAATAAAATCCAAAGTAACCACCAGTTGTTTTAGAAGCAGACATTTAGACTGTTTAATGCAATGGTGCTCTACAAAAGTGGGCTTGTTTTCTAGGTGCAACACTTTGTGTGTGTGTGCGCGTGTGCGTGAGAAACCAATCGCAGAGCTCATAACGGTAAGTAAATGTTAAAGGCAGCTGAGCTCTGATTTCATAATTTCATGAAGGAACAGCACTCTAGGAAACATGTTTTCCCCCGATCTGTCAAGTTCTACAAAGTAGATATGCAAGTCTTAATGTCTAAGAGGCAAATACATCGTTCACAAAATTCAACCATTTCATGGTTGTTGTTTAGTTTTTGTTTTTAAACCTGCACAATCAAGGCCAGTTTTAGGAAACAAAAGTGAAATCGTCTCGCTGAGGAAAATGTTTCTCTCAACTGTCCGATTATGTTATGCATTCAAGAATGTTACTTTCACTGCCATGATGTAATGTAACAGCCCTTTTTTGTGACAGTGCATTTATCTTTTTTATGTTAAACAACAAAACTGATATTAACACTTGAGTAGAGATGCTCATAAGGGAAAACTATGAATAATTTGAGTACATCTTCTCTATTTTAATGTTGTTAAGGGGGGCGGGGCAAAGTACATGCACTTTCCCCTTCCTTAAAAAGCATCCATTTGAACAATTTCTTCACCAGTTTTACACCGTTTTTAAACATCTCTGACAGAGACTGTGCTGTCTGTAACTCGAGAGGAGTTTCCCAGGAATTCTTGTGTTCTTTGGAGTGACCTATGTAAAGTATGATCTATTCTACATGGATCCAAACACAATCCTGACACAGATTAATTTTTAAGCTATTGTCTGAACATCAAAAATGTTCTCATGAAAGGAATAAAATGTGTTTTAGTGAAAATAGTACTTTGTTTTGTGTTTTTATTTATTTAAATATCCTATTAAATTATGCAGTCTGTGTCTCCTATTCTGTTTGGCTTTTAAAGTTTACTGTTCACTAAGGATGTAAAACACCACAATACGATACGATAAATATCTCAAATAACCCTTAATAGTGAGGCACTTACTTGCTATTGCAAGCACACATTGAGTTCTTCCACATATTAATTCTGTTCACAAGCAAATTACGTTCCCCTTCATCTGACCATTAGTGTGGATTTTAAACCTAGAAGGGCCAAAACATGCCCTGTGAAAATTTAACTGCACAAAAAAACTAGCCACCAGAGGGTGCTAGAACTGCACAAATGGAAATCAACCTGACTCTTTTTAACAGATGTGCTGCTTTTAATATCGTGACATGACGATATTTTGGCAAATTTAATATCACTATATTGCCGTAACTTACTGTTCAAATGGCTTCTGTATTGTTGTAATGAGTGGAATTATTTTTCTGAACTCTAAAAAACCTTGGTATGCTGAGAAGGGTCAATGTGATTGCTGTGAAAAGGTATTTTACCCTCTTCCCACTCATTTTTTTTGGCATAATTTTCCCACTGTTTAAGATCATCAAACCAAGGTTTCAGACAAAGATAACCCAAATAAACATAAAATGCAATATACATTCTGATTTTTTTCAAAAGGGGAAACTATTTAAAAGGCTACCTGCTAGCTTTTACTCAAGCATGAATGAATGAATTCCCCTTTCTCCTATTAAATTGTTTAATTTTAGTTGACTTTTGACTTTTAACTCCAAATCAATTGTAATAATTTGTTTGCATAAAATTATATTGAAGATTAATTTTCACTTTATTTTTGGCCACTGAGTGTGCCCTTAGCAACTGCCTAAATTTTGTTAAAGCGCTGAACCCAACCGTTCTCCCCGCAAGGTGAGCACATCAAGCACATTTTTACTAATTTCCCCATGTTTCTCTGTTCATACTGTCACAGGAACATGGCAAATGTAATGTTCCACTGCATATCCACCTCCTGGATATTTCATCTGAGGTTTGCTTGAATGGCACTCATTTTTTCCTTATTGATGCCGGAGTTAAAATGGCCCACAATTTTGAGAGGCCTGGTGCGCATCATTTGTTTCCAAGTCTCGGATTTGAGCAATGGACTTCTTCACCACCAGATTTAGCCTGTGTGCAAAGTATGTGTGGAGTCCAGCATGTTTTAGATGTTTTCCTCCAACACAGCTGATTCAAATGATCCGCTCATCAGCAATCCCTGCAGAAGCCTGAGAATGATCCTGATCATTTGAATCAGCTGTGTTGGAGGAGTTGACCACCACTTGGTAAATGCTGAACTGAAAAACATACAGAAAGGTTAGCAACAGACCAAGGGGTAGTCAGCGGTGGCCAATGTTTTTGGTCTTACATCCCATAGAGGGACGATATGGAGGGACACGCAAGTCCCCTCGTGTATTTACAAATCGCTGGCAGCATTTGTCAATATCATCATGAGTGTAGCTAAAGTCACGTGTAAGGGCAGATCACATGTTTACAGATCAATGTACACAAATTAATTTCACAGATTTGTGAATCCATTTACATTAGGGCTTATGAAAATTAATGCAATTAACGTTAGTTATCCCACAGCCAAGCCATTTGGCTTTTCTACATACCCAAAGGGCATCCTCGTGTCTGGATTAGTCTCACTATTTATTTGCAAATTAGGCAACAACTGTCTCCAAGTGTCTTAGTTTTGGATTAACATCCAAACAGGTGTGATCAGCTCAAACTCAATAATTGATCCTTGCCTTATGGATGCTAATGACGCCTGTGGGTTAATTTAGTCAGGTTCCATGAATGTCAAGTGAAATCTGCGCAAGCATGTGAAATTTGGCCCATTGAGTGACCCGTAGGCTGCAGTGACTTCCTACCTGCGCCACATGGACGCCAGTGCAACACAGGAGCAAGGCAAGCTTACTTGGACCTTTGAACGGCAAGTTTATTCGTAATAAGAACAAAGACAGGCCTATTAACAAGAATACAGTCATTTGTACCTTGTCGTGTAAAAAATCTTTTTTTGTAATGTCCTAAAATTCTAATTCTTTATTTGGGGACCTTTAACAGATATGAGATAAAAATCGATGAATTCGATTAATTAAATACAAATGTAATTAATTAAATAAATTGGTTGTTTTTTTTAAATTGCCTGACAGCCCTAGTTTACTTATATTTGTGACTCTGGTTGCATGTTTGTGACTCTGGTTATGCATTTGCCAATAGTTTTGCTACAATACAGGCCCCAAATTGGACATCCTTACAAGAGATAAGATAGTCGGGAACGGGCAAACTAAGCCAATTTTTGGGGTCCAAGATTTGGCTCGTCACCTAAACAGTTTCTATGGAGGACCAAAACTGCCCAAATTAAAAATAGATAAATGACTAAATAAATAAATATTTAAAAACATTTATTTTTATATTTATTTTTATTTTTTTAATCTTTTTAATTTTAATTTTTTTTTATTTTTACTTTTATCTATTTATTTATTTAGGGATATATATATTATATTTTAATTTTCATTTATATGTATTTTTTTGTATTTATTTTTTTTTATTAGATTTTTTAATATTCATTTTTATGTTCACTTTTATTTATTTAGTTATTTATTTTTTAATTTTGGCAGTTTTGGTCCTCCATAGGTCTCTGGTTGGCGGCCATCATCAACACCATCAATGATTTTGTTTATTTCCCCACGTTGTATGACAGTCAGCATTTATTTTGAACGCCTCAATCTGTTTGATAAATCTAATCGCTTCTCGTCGTTTTATGGATGCTCTGTTACTGGTTGGCCCTGCTGTACTCTACATGATCGATAGGTTCAGTATATAGGCAAGCTACAAATAATCATTTAAAGGCAGCCACAGACCGCATATGAACAATTCGGTTGCCTGATGCAGTTCGTGTGCTTCTGCAACTTGTTTTCATTAAGTCACAGCAAGTGCTGGAGTCGGGTATAAAAATATGAAACCAAAATAAAATTAGCCTATATTTCAATGTTGACCTTAAATATGTTTTTCCCTCTAATGACTACCCCCTATTACATGGGTGTTTAAACATTTTCATTTTGTTTTTACTATACAGTAGAGGATGCAAAGATTTGCTTTTGCTTTGCATTTTTCATCTGAACTTTTACTCCTCTGCTATTGTCTAATCATCCTTTTATATTTGTTTAGCCACTCTTAATATCTATATAATTTGCTATATGCATAGGTCTCTCTATGAAATTTTAAATATAACGTGTAATCTACTGTAATTGTGATTGATCGGCCGTCATATCACAGCGTAGAGACTACGGCCACGTGAATCGACATGGATGAATGACGTTGACGCCTCATTCATCAGAAAGACTTCACAATGGTCCCACAGAGCTGCAAGTTGAATCGAGTGCTTTGTAAACTCCATCAGACAAAAAATAAGTTAGCGGCATCTCCGGGAGCGAAAGTAACTTCAGTATAGCAGAGAACAAGTTGAAAAATAACTCAGTGGGAATAACAGGGGATAAAAGTGAGACTTGCAAGTCAGGTTTTCAGCAGGAGTGTGTCAGATGCTTTAGAGCGCACGCAGCTGCACACAGCTGCACACAGCTGCATCTGTCAAAGTTCAGAGAATGTTTAGAGACCGTCGCGCTCCTGAGAAACATTGATGTTAACTTGGAAGGCCTCCGCAGCAGGAGTCCCTGAAGGTGAACAATAGAAAGCGCCGTGGACATATATAAGCAGGAAGAAATGCTGGTGAAGGCAGAAAAATCTCACCAAGAAGTGAAACATTTTATATTTAGTACGACTGCTTTAAAATAATATTTCAGCAGGCTGTCTGGGCCTAATGGCCGAGGCTTTTACCTTCTAACTGTCAAGCTGGCTTTGTCATGATCAACTTGGGCCTTTTATTTCTTGATGAAAGCTCCCAGTGAATTAACAAGTGCAAGGCAAGACAAGTGCCCATTGATGAAGGTACATTTGAAGACTCAAATGGGCAATTGGACCTCTGCCACAATGCTGTAATCTTTGAGGTTACACTTACGGAAAATTCATTTGGATGGAACAATGGCTTGTAATGAGCTGAATTCTGTCCTTGTCATGGTGAAAATGGATCACCGCCATGCACCATTACAGATGCCCATTACACCACAGCCACTGGAAATCATTTTTTGATATCAGCCATTACCTGGGGTGGTATAAAAGTACTAATAATAATAGATAAGGCATTAAAAAAATGACCGGAAAGCTTGATGCACCTTTTTGTAAATGAATAAACAAGACAGTAACCTCCAACGACCAACCCAAAAGGACTGTTTTTCTGTAGCTTTTAGCAACATGTTATGAATACCTAACTGAAGTTACTTGGTCAAATTGTTCTAGTACTAGTGTACAGCATATTTTAGGGATATCGATACTGGTATCAGCCCCCGCTCTTGTGGTCATTTTTCGTTTTTAATTAGTGAAATCGGACAGTAACTTGAGCAAGCATTAACCAAAAGTGCTTAAAAATATAGCCGGATAACCATCCGGGCCAGGTGCTCTTCCATTAGGCATACTATCTAGAGCACTGTACAGCTCGTTTATAGTAAGTGGCACATCTAACATATCTTTATATTCAGTAGTTAACTGAGGTATATTTAAGATACTGAGAAATGCCTCAATATGTTCAGGGTGTGGCCATTTTTCGGTCAGGAACTGTCAGAAAGACTGGGAGGAACGAACGTTTTGTTCCATCTCGTTCGTTTCCTGTGTGTCTCCTTATGAGGTAACACTTGTTCATTTCATTATTTCCGGTAGCGCCATTTCGGTGTGCGTTACTGAGAATAAGTAAGTACTCTTGTTGTGGGTAATATCACCTACATCTGTGGTTCATATATGCAGGGTTGGGAGAGTTACTTTTAAAATGTAATCTGTTACAGTTACAAGTTACTTGCAAAAAAAATTTAGTTAGTAACGTAATCCAAGTACCATAATATTATAATAATAATAATATAATAATAAGTAATGTAAGTGGATTACTTTTGGATTACTCCAATATTGAGTATGCTCATGAAGACAAAATAAATTTCACCACAATATATATTCTATACAATACAAAAATCATTGTGTAATTAAAAAGCATGTAGGTGATTGATTGATTGATTGATTGATTGATTGATAGATACATAGATAGATAGATAAATAGATAGATAGATAAATAGATCAATCGATCGATCCAATGAAGATGACGATGTGTGACATCAACTGCAAAATGAACTTTTATCCCAGTCACAAGTTTAGCCGTGTATATGTTGTGTATGATGTTTAAATGGTGAATTGGTGGGAGGAAGATTTGTTTGGAAGGTGTAACTCACATTATCGTTGTAGGCTAGCGGGCTAGTTAGCAAGAAGCTACAGCGCGTAGCATGCCGCTGGACTCTCCAGTGAATACCGGTCGTCATTTCCTCCTCCCGTCCGTGAAGCTTTTTCAAACTGCCCGCATGTGGAGGACACGACTAGTCAGTTCGTTCGGGCGTGCACGCGCTCTCTCTCGCTCTGTCCCTCTCTCTCTCTCTCGCCCTCGACCTCTTTCACTCCTCTCTGAAATTTGAATCCCTCGAAGTAATCCCCATTTTTAATAAATGTACATGTAATCTGATTGCATGTTTTTTTCCTGTAACTGTAATGCAATAGTTACATTTTTTTTGTAATTACTTAGTAGTTAGCATATATGTAGCTCATGTAACTTCGCCATGTTTATTTGCCTCGCTTACATTTGCCGGGTGCCAAATTGCCTCATTAACGTAGTCGAGCTGTGGTGCTAAAAATAGAACGGTGCTGTTTACAGCGGCTTCAGTCATCTTAATTCTTCTAAATTTATGTGTACAACATGGGAAACGAAAGGCTGAAATGGTTATTTTCCATTTATTGACCGCCACGGGGGCTCCTGTAAGAGACCACCACATAAGTCTTCAGTTGTACTCAACAATTAAATTAGCTTTGAAGTGCAGACATATGTTTGTATTAGTATATAGCCATTGACTACTGCTCTGCTATGAGATGAATGATGAACAAGAATGTGAAACAGAAAACAGAAATATCGAGCAGCCTTTCAAATTAAAAGCATGGATTTTAAAACAAGACATAATTAAACATCACACACTAATCAGCGTGAGGAATTCTCAACTAAATTACTTGAAGCCCTAGTAAATTGAATTCTTTGCACTTCACTATATTCCTTAAAAATAAGTTGTACAACCACATATTTTGATAGAGATTTTTCCCCCCTGGTTACTGGGTTATTTGTTTCATCTTATTTATGAATTTATAAAATTCATTTTATTGTGTGCTCTATCCAGAATGACTTTTATGAGCAAATTGAAGAAATATAAATGACATTAACCCTTTAATGGCCGGACTAAGAAATCCTCATTGGAATTTTTTTCCTTGCTTTTCCTGGTTAATAGGGATACAAATACCATGTGGAATCTTTTTTTTTTTTAAATAATACATTTTCATATCAAGCATGCGCAATTGGCCACAAACAATAAATAGGCAAAGAAAGTTGTCCTAAAATATATACACAATGACCACTGTGTCAGGATTCAAACACCATCTGGTGTCCTTTTTGCGGGAAGCTGCAAAGCATGGATTGCTTGCCTTGAGAAAGATCTTGCATTTCTCACACTTCCACCTGCTCTGACCCTTTGTACTGTACAGACATCGACTTCTGACATCACTGTGGACTGGCAAATGTCCCGTGATGTCTTACAGTGGACAAGTGACTGCGTTCAGAAATCATCTCCCCACTCCCACTCGTGCATTAGATTGGATAGTGGGACAAACATGTTAGTGACCCGATACTCCATCCATCCATCATCTACCGCTTATCCGGGGTCAAGCCGCGGGGGCAGCAGCTTTCGCATGGAAACCCAGACTTCCCTCTCCCCCAGCCACTTCAACCAGCTCCTCCAGCGGGATCCCAAGGCGTTCCCAGGCCAGCCGAGAAACATAGTCTCTCCAGCGTGTCCTGGGTCGTCCCCGGGGCCTATTGTTACGTCCCAACCTCTCAAACGGCCATAGTATCCGTTTGGCACAGCTTGTTTTAGAAAAATTATTGCATCCCTTTATTTTTATATTTTTCTTCAAAAAGTTACTTGGTTATGTTCAATAGACATTCATAAACTACAATATGACCACAACAAAAACATTCCAACCTTTGAAAAACTAACCAGAAATGTGTTGTAAGCGAGGGGGTAGTTTAAAAAAAATGTGCATCTTGCTGGGAGGCCTACTTAAAGGGCAAAATCCTCCCCCCCCAAAAAAGTGTTCGACTGTTCTTTTTGTGCATTTTCATGGTCTGTGTTTTGGTTTTGTTTATGGGTCATGTTTTCCTTGCGCGTCTCCCTTTGTCAAAGTCTCGTCAAGTTTTATCATGTCCACCTGTGCTTGTTATCCCGGTCCCTGGTGTTTCCCAATCAGTTCCCCAAGCCATGTGTGTCTTGTCCAGGTGTCTCTTGTTGTCTCGTTACTACGTGTATTTAGTTCCCTGCTTTCTTTCAGTCCTTGTCGAGTCATTGTTATTGTCACACCCATGCCATGTCCCGTCGTCATCATTTCCTTGCCTGGCCGTGGTCCTGTTCGGTTGTTTTTAGACATTGTTGATTTTGTTATTTTAGCCAAGTACCTTGTTTGCCTTTTAAAAAAAAAGAAAAATCTGTTATTGTTTTTGGGGAATTTTTTTGTATCATAAGTACTGATGGTATCAGCACTTTGTATCAGTATTGGTGAGTACTGAAGGTTTGAATATCTGTTTTGGTCTAAAAAAATTAATAAAAGTGGTATTGAATATTCCTAATTTTTATATAGAAGCAGGAAAGCTGACATTGGTCCTGTTGCCATTTGGATCCACTTAAACTAACAACATAGACTGATTACATTTTGGAGGGTGACATCTGTGTTGTCTAACGCATACAGTATATTCTTTTGTGTATGGAAATGTTATTACATTCATATACATGTACATTAACCCTGGTAAAGAAATGATACGGATCCATCAGTAAGATGCTCACATTCACAACACACAGAATATTAAACAACTTTGATCCTCTGTCAGCCATGGATGCTGCTCTCTGAATTATAATGACATTGACTTTCAGACATCCATTGTTCATATTGCTGAGCCTGAATGCGGATTTGGGGTGAGAGGCAGGGCAAACGCTGAGCAAATCACCAGTCAATCGCAAGGTACGTAGAGACAGACATGCAGACTCACATTCCCAACTATGGGGAAATTAGGCTTCACTGCAGGTCTTAACTCTTTGACTGCCAGACGTTTTCATAAAAGGGATGCTGGGGTGCCAGCCGATTTAAGCATTTTGACTGATCTTTCAAGGTCCACAGAAAATTTTCTGTTTGGACTATGGAAACACACATACTACCAACTCTCATCTTCCATCAGAAAAAAAGAAGAAGTTTGTTTCTACCTTATTCCATTCTTCAGTAATCAACAATAGAAAATGGTTAGTTTCACCCAAATGCTCTGTTTTGGACCAAAATACGGAGAAATCAAGCTTTTAGTGAAACGATATTATTTCATGCACTCTAGTGAATTTTACACTTCTTTTTGTCCATGAATGATGCCACAAACACCTAAATAGTGCTTTACTTCTATAAAACACTACCACCAAGAATGAAAAAGTGTTTTTTGATAGCAAAATATGTTTATTTACATTCAACAGTGTAACAATTTGACAACAATTTGGCAAACTATTTACAAATGTGTGCAACTGTGGTACTATTTACAATTATGTGGATATTTCAACGACAGTTTTTCTTTTTGTGTAACACTCCCCTGCGTGCAAGGAGACGCAACAGGATTTGCACAACAGATTAGTTTCACTGCGATTGCCCCTTCGCGTGCACTTTCTTGCCGGCCGTTATTTCCGGGGAATAGCAAGTATATACTGCAATGTGTGTTGCCATCAAGTCTACTATCAGGATCATGTTACGGTTACGTTACGGTGGTGTTACGTGTGGCTTCCTCATGTTCTGATCCATCTTATCCACTCCATTCATGGTGGCATCGTAGTCCAGAACCAGTGTCTTCTCCGTGATCAGACTGTACCCGCTCCACCGATGAATATGCATTGGACTCGGGGTACTCTTCATCGTCCGATTGAACGTCCGCCTGTGCTCCGCGTTTTCCAGCGTTAGCATCGCTAGCCGGTGAGGCTTTATGACGTGATTATAGTCGCGCGTCAACGCTTCCAACTTCGGCGTCAACCTCGGGAGTCACCATCATCATCATCATCATCAATGTGCATTGGTCGATGCTTTTCGACTACTCTTCATCGTCCGATTGAACGTCCGCCTGTGCAGAAGTGCTCGATTGTGCTCCGTGTTTTCCGGCGTTAGCATCGCTAGCCGGTGAGGCTTTATGACTTGATCATAGCTGCGCGTCAACGCTTCCAACTTCGGCGTCAAGCTCGGAGTCACCATCATCATCATCGTCGACATCAATGCGCTTTTTAGTATTGATCGATGCTTTCCGTCTTTGAAAAAAATGCTCAAGCGTGAGCTGCTTGCAACCGGTCGCCATTGTTGCTTCATCAGCCATTGTCCCCTCAACACTCTAGCTCCGCCTCACGTCTTCTACTGACGCCCACCCAATCTTGTCCAAAGAGAGTCATCGCTGCCATCTAGGGGTCAAAACGAGTCATTATACTAACTAGATCTGCTTGATACTTTCAGCACAGCTGGCCAAGGCTTTCCTCCATCCGTTTCCAAAAAACGAACAAAAAAAACATAGTGAACGTCTTTTAACGTCTTTGGCGCCCCTCCGTAGGTTTTTACTAAACGTTATTTAACGTTTTTGGCAGTAAAATAGTTAATGCTCAATTCCGATTTTTGGGTGAAATCAGTTTTGTTTTAGTAAGCGTTCACATTACCTATTAATATACAATTAAGATTAAGATAAAACGTCACTCACAACGCTGTGTTTGCGGAAGTAAATATGTATGGTCCAGCATGTCAGGGCCACGGACTTTTATAAATCCGTCGTCGGGGCTCATATTTTTACCATCTCATATCTACAGAGGAGTGATGCAGGATGAGGAAGAAATAATATTTTGTGAAAATAAGGCGAGCGCCTCATCTCACGGAGATCTCCTTTTTTTCCTCCCAAACGATGACGTCACGTCATTGCCGCGCGTAATAAATGAGCCGTCTGCGTAGCTAAATTACTCATATCACCACCACAAATGCCATCTTTATACTTCAGGTTTCAAGTGGGATTAAATTAAAGTCAAATATAAAGTCACAACTTTGCCGATTCACGTACGTGACGTCTCTCGAGCCGTGCGGACCTCGCAGATGTGTCAAGCATAAATCAAGCATATTGGACTTTTGATGACGTCGAGGTCGGATATATGCGACCTGACCGTTTAGACTGCACTCGCATTGCAAAAATTCGGATACGTATCCGATCTAGGACCAGATATGAAAGTGACTCAGGTCGGATTCGAAAAAATCGGAATTGAGCGGTTCAGACTGATATAAAAAAGACAGATACAGGTCGCATTTGGGCAAAAAAATCCGAACTGGGTCGCATTTGCCTGCAGTGTGAACGTAGCCTTAAAGTCTTCAATTAAGGTAGACTGTTTGATTATCGGCTGGGCCGATTATTGGTGCCAATATCTGGCAGTTTAACAAATATTGGCATCGGCTTTTTTACAAATCTGAAGGCCGATAAATCTGGTATCTCACTAAGAAGTGAACGCTTGTCAAATTGAGGGGTTTCATCAGGATTTGTAAGATGTTCACAGACAGTTTTTACTTGTCACAAAGACATTTCAAACATATTCAGACCATTTTTCACCATCTGCGAAGATCTTTTGAAACCTTTTACAAACCCTGTTGAAAACCCTAAGTTAGCTACATTCGCATACATTTGTCGCTCAGTGAGATGCGGGGAACTTTTCAATTATGGATTTATTTACATTTCCACTTTATAAAAATTATGACACTGGGAACTCCCTACACTTAAAAATACTTTGCGAAATTATTTACTTTCTTGGTTTTTAATTTATGCTGATGACCCTGAAAGCTCCCTGCAATTCATTATTAAACAAATCTGTCAATTCTTTCTATGTTTAAAATAAAAATAAAAAGGTTTTCTTTTGTTTTTATATGTTGACGCTAATATTTTCTTTTGTTTTTATATGTTGACGCTAATATTTTCTCTTTTACTGCAAATGAATATCAGCTTGAAAGAATGGATATCGTTCTCGACTACTAATAATCGGTATTGGTATCGGCCTTGAAAAAACGATATCGGTCTATTACTACTAGAATGCGCGTTGTTGGAAAGTGGAAGTACTATTTGGCTAGCAACAAATGCCTTAGCTGACCAGTGCAGGCCTATCTTAAAAAGGGAAAGTCAACCCAAAATGTTTCTTTATAATGTATGTTGTAGGTGCTCCTACTAGTCTAAACACGGCATTCTGATTAATATTGCATTTGTGGAATAGGAATTAAGCAGCAACATCTACCCGTCGGCCATTTGTTTGTTCGTATGCAACAGAGTATTTTTATCACTTTTTGCTGCCCTTGCATTGTTATTATTTCCATTTAGCACCTTAATAGTTCTTTTTGGCACCGAGCTCCGCCATTCTTCACCTATCCCCCTTAGTTGATTTAGTTTTCACGTCTATGTTTTGTTGTCGTAGTTTTTTTGTTCTTGTAACTGTTGTTGACCCCTTGTTTGAATAAAGTTGTTTGCACAAGTTTGTGTTGGCTCTGCTTTGGGGTTAAATATTTTGGTACATGCATGTAATGCAACCTTCTGCCCCCAACTATCACAGTCTCCCTCTTTCTAACCTTCAATTCGTCCCCATGGCTTTCCCATTCATTCATAAGTCTTTAATTAAAGAACACAATCCCGCGGGGCTGCTACAGTAATGTTTTTCATGTTCAAATCCATCCTGTGGGTCAGGTTTGGCTCGTAGGCTATATTTTTTGACACCACTCCATTATATAGTCTGTCATGTCTACAAAATAAATGGATATATTGTGACATCGTCATGAAATGAAAATGGGCTCAGAAAAAAAACAGGGAAGCCTTCAGAAAACCCTTTCACACAAATTATAAGATGCTCCTAAGAATTTATGAGACCCTTGATAAATGCCTAAAATGTTAGCAGGTATACTCAAATTGCTGAGGTGCCACTTGATAAATTATTTAAATGCTTGGCTCAATGCAACAAGGCAAATAAAATGATGTATGGTAAACCACAATAGCAGGCTGGAATATTTATGATGTTACTTTAGAGTTGACAAAGAGGCTGGTGCACTGTGCTTTTGAATCTAAAACACTCATGGTGTCTGGTGGTAATGTTGCAGAAATATAATGGTAGGAACTTGGGCTGAAAATTACGGAAGCGTATTGCATTCACTTGAAAAAAAAACAACTCCTGTTTTTCTGACTATTTTTTTGGGGGAGCTTTGTTTTTTTGAGTATTTTTTTTATTGTCTTTTTTTCTGAATATTTTTTTCTGTCCAAAAACATATTTTGAAAAACAGACTGACATTTTTTTTTTTAACAGGGAAAAAAAAGAAAAACAGCCGGTGTTCTGTTTTTCAGAGTAATTTTTTTTGGGACCTCTGAACTCCAAGGGACTTGTTGCAGACTCGCCAATAGCGGAAGCAGACACTTTCCCGCATACCTCCATATGCAATAAGATGGTCATGTTTACTTGCTGGCTCTCAATAAAGGAATGAATGTGTATACTGTATTGTGGTTTGTTCTCTAATCTTTGAGGGAAAAATTCAGAAAAACGGGAAAAAAATCACAAAAACAGAAAAATTATTATGTTATAAAACAGGGGAAAATACTCAGAAAAACAGGGGAATAAAATATTCAAAAAAACCAGAGGAAAATATTTTTTTAAACAGAAAAAAATTACAAAAGAAACGTGAAAAAAATCAATAAAGCAGAAAAAAATACTCAAAAAAACAAAGCTTACCCAAAAAATTTGGCAGAAAAACAGGACTTTTTTTCCCCAAGTGAATGCAATATGCTTCCGTAGAAAAATAATTAAAACATTAGAATAACAATTTCTCTCTCTCTCTCTCTCTCTCTCTCTCTCTCTCTCTCTCTCTCTCTCTCTCTCTCTCTCTCTCTCTCTCTCTCTCTCTCTCTCTCTCTCTCTCTTATATTTGTAATAGTAAAGCAAAGACAGCCTGATGAAGTGGAAATGGAATGCTAATGTTAGCTTTGTTGCATGTTTCCCTTATCAGCTATGCCTCGATGTGAAAACTCAATGAAACACAACGCACACCAATGCCAGGTTTTGAACAAGGAAGTGGTCGAGCCAAGCGTTTTCTTTACTGTATACACAGAGAGGAATCAGGAGGTCCCTTACTGCAACAACACAATAGCTCACAATGCTATCTCCTTGTATGACTAATATAGCATAAATAGCTAATGTACAAAACCAGCATGGTTCTCTGATTATATGCGATTAGGGAACACCAAGAACAGGCTATTCATAACACAAGCCATTTAAACACATTACTTTTAAACCAGCACGAGGCAACATCGCCCACATATTTCCTAACACGCACGCTGCAGTATTAACAAAATTGTCTCAAGTCTAAGGATATTAATTTCCTAGGGATTGGAACAAAACTGAGGCTGACAGCAGGATTTTTCCCACCCACGGTGTGAGACATTTTCTTCTGCGCTCTCAAAATAGACAAAATGGTGTAATCCCAAGGTGCAAAATCCTCCCAAAAGACAACACTTAACAACATGAAAACACATTACATCAAGAAAACTCTTACTACGCCTTCAAATAAACGAAAGCAAAGCGTTTGTTCCAGCTTAAAACAGTGCTATGAAATAAACACAAACCCTCAGGGCAATAAAATGTTCCGCCGGCAAGATAAAATGAAGAATTAATTAAAGCGTGACCAAATAAAAGATGTTATCATCAAGTTAACTGGTCAAATCATGCATGGCCACAAACTGCAAATGGAAACTTAATGGCAGCTAAGGGCGTCCTACTCAACACTCCACCGCTACCGGGACACCACCAGAGGCCAAAGTCACGACCCCCGTGCAAGTTTAGCTTGCCACGGACAGAAAGACAAAAGAGAGTCATTTAGCGGGGTGAGCGATCAGTAACGGCCCGCCTACATGCGGGAAGGGCGCATTTAACCCACAGCAAGCAGTGGCAGGAGCCAAGAGGACGGAACTGCGTGAACAGGTGCCTCGTGTCACCTGGGCTTCATTAGGAGGTTGGCAGAGGAGAAGGAAGAGTGGAGCCTGAGGCTGCAACGCAACCGCTACCTCATTCGACATGCCAGGCCATGTTAAGTGAGCTCTTGTGCTTTGGATTTTACCAAAAGTTACTTGGAGAATCACCTTGACCATGTTTACAATCTAAACATGCTTTTAAAATCTCCCAACAGTACTTGTATGACAAAATCAACAGATTGCAGATTCATTTTCTGTACCGCTTATTCTCACTTGGATCTCTGAGGAGCGGGATTCTGCCCCAGTGGCCTTTGGGCAAGAGGCGGGGTATACTCAGCCAAACGCAGATTTGATATCATCATCGCTAACTGTGATAAAGACCAATCCGTTTCCAAACAAAACAGGAGCATGTCCTCTTTTCTTTTCTTTTACTTTTTTTGCCCTCTCAGACAAAACTTTTAGCAGCTTCTGCCATGACAACTGCAATCGCGTGTAGACGTTTGAATTGACTTCCATCTTTGTAACGAATAGGGAAAGTGACATATGCCATAAAGCAGTCCACATTTGTAGTTTTTTGGTGTGGCAGGGTTCCTGCCACCCTCCTCAAAGTTAGTGCCAGTAAAAGCGATACTGACTCCCTCAAGCCACGACAAAGTACCATTCGATCAGCTGATGTTTAATGAGATGAATTATGAAAATGTTTTTGAAGGTTGAAAAGTTCCCATGTATTGCGTTAAAATCATTCATCTACGTGGACATGTTTGGGTTTTTTTTGGTACAGCAACAATATTTGCATGTGCGTCAAGTGTATCAGTATCAGTAGATATGTTTCCGTTAAGGATATTTCATTATAGCATGTCTAAGAACCCGACAAGAAAGTTTAATTTGCAAATTAAATAAAAAGATAAATAAAAAGTTATTTAATAGCACAAATGATTTAAAATACTGTAATAGTTTACGAACATAAAAGTGCTTGGGATCGGTATCAGTATCGGCGATACTGGCACCAGTAGTTGGTATCGATCAATACCAAAATCTCAAAAAGCACAATTGTAGGTATGCGTAATTTCACCTATTTAATAGATCATCTCTGTCCACAAAACTTCCTGCCATATTGTACATTTGCATATCGTATAAAAATAAGTTTAAAACATTGCATCTTCTTGGCTACGGGGCCTCCACCATAGTTACATCATTAATTAAAAAGTGTTGGAAGTCTCCAGAATGTGATGCCTATCAGCCCAACCTGCCCACGACTATTTACTGACAAAACCAGACAGAGTTGGTAAATATTCAGCAATGACAAGCATCTGTCAGTTGCACTTATCTTGCCGGCTAATGGCGGATGCGCTGACTGGCAACAGCCGTTCTCATCAATCATCGGCCCCGTCTCATGCCACTCCTTATCAATGACACTGCGGGCGAAGTCGTCAGCAGCACCGAGTTCCTGGGAGTGCAGATTTCCAGTCAACTAACTTGGTCACGGCACAACACCTCCCAGGGCAGGCACAACAACAACTTCCTATATCGGATGAGGAGATTCTCCCTCCCTACCGGATTCCATATTGGCCACATGACCAGATGGCGCTGTTGAGCACTATGCAGGCTCATAATTGGTCTTCTTTATAGCTAATAATTTATAAAATTTTATTTGATCAAGAATAATAATATTCAAATAAACACCAATAATATTTTTAAATCAATTCCGTTATAAACATATATGTATAATACAAAGCCAAGTTCAATAATTTTACTTTCTAAACAGGACTGAAATAAGGCCGGCCCATGAGCGCCTGTTTAAGTGGATGAGCCACTCAAATCATAGTGCGCATGCCCAAAGCTGCTCTCAATAGACAGCCATGGGGCCACATTAACTGGGCACCATCATCCAATTAAAAATACAGGACTGATGTCACGAGACGTCAAGACTTAATCAACACACACTCTAGTTTTGGCGAATGGCAGTATACAGCAGTAAGCTAGATTGGTTTCCATTGAGAGTAAAAAAAAAAAGAAGACTTTCAGTAATAGCAAACCTACGACGGCGTATTAGGGCCACGTATAAATATATATTTTTTAGAGGGCGGGGGCAATATTTGGAGAAAAAAACTCAAAAACTTACGAGAAATACAAGTAGCGTACTACTCGACTGTTTGTGCCAATACTTTTCGGTCGGGTTTCCAAATAAGGAGACAGTAGCCTAATTGCTTTAGCATAGATTAACCATATCATGTTAAGCATTAGCTCTTTGAACCGTTGTGTACCGATACTGGCCAGCGAAAAAGACGCCTCACTTTGCGAAGGTCCACACCCGGATGATCAAGCATTTAAGTTAATTTGTTAAAATGTATATCATATAAATGTACATTTATGTTCCCAGAATTATTGTTTACACGTTTATACATTTTGATATATATATCTAAGTTGATGTGTCGAATCTGTTCCTCTCCTTCATTCACTAGCATTTATCTAAATTATGCTAGCATCTGATTGGTTAGTGTTAGTCAGCTGATAGGGGATCAGGAAGTGTTGTCGCTCTAGCTGCGGTGAATGACGAGTAAAGTTTAAATTTAAGAATGAATCCGTCTCCATCCTGCCTTTTCATTTTATAAACAGTGTCCCATTAACCACCAATGAATCCTCACATGATTAGACTATAGCTACGCTACGTGTATTTCTATTTCTAGTTTTTTCTCTCGCAAATCTGCCACTTTTTAAAGTCGCAAATTTGCCACTTCATAAACTTTTTTTTAGAGTTTTTTTCTCTCCTCAATATAAAGTGGCAAATTTGCGGGGGTTTTCTCTGAATATTGCCCCCACCCTCTAAAAATATATATTTATACGTGGCCCTAATACGCCGTCGTACAAACCAACAATATGAATGTAGATTCGTTGATGACGTCACCGCTCGACTTTTCATACCAGAGATGCCACCGATGGACCACTTTCTATCGAGAGTCAGATCACCAGCCGCATCTCCGTTTAGTTTGAGGCTTGCAAGTCCTCGTACTGGAAGTCTCCGCAGAGCGAGGTGAGGACAGAGCAAATGCTATCATGTTATGTTAAATGTACGACTAAGATTGAACACACTGTTCATGAGGACTAAACTATGACAGAATATAACAATAAATATAATGTCCACTTCTTCGTACTACAAAGTCATTACCTTTTGGAGGGTGTTCTTGTTTATTTTTATTTATTTTTTTAAACCTGAGTCTCTCTCTTTGTCCCTTCATAGCGCTGAACGAACCAGCCTTATTGCATTTGTGTCAAACAAAGAATACACGAACAATGCAGGTCAAATAACAAATAGTCTATTTTGAGATCAGCGTCAAAGAGAATCATCCTGACATGTGTGACAGCATTGCTCATCTGGTTTCATCTTCAAAGACGTGGTACAAGCCTGTTTAATTTTCTCAGCCGGTGAAAAGCAGGCGACCACATTCTCATTTCCTTTGTTGCACGTGTCAGCTCCAATAGAGAGGAGCGTGATGCTGTGTAAATATTTTAGTACCGTTTCCTGTGTCTTCTGATTTAAAATGCATAATGTGATGACGGTCGCAAGAGATTTTTCATTTTAAGTTTGGAGTTGGGAGGGACGTGTGGAAGAATATTGACTACATCTAAGCCGCTGTGAAATGAACTTGTTGCACCTTTGCAACAGTCACAACAACCAGCGCTTACAGATTCTTCTTTCTCTGTTATCCACTCAAGCTGAACATACAATCTTATTGCCATAGCTATTTCATGTCCATAGTGGCCCTTTTAACTCATTCACTGCCATTGACGGTTATAAACATCAAAAAATCTTTTTAACTATTTCTATTAGTTTTGCATTTTTTTTTCTACTTTTGTTAACAAGAGTATGAAAACCTAGAATTTTTTCTATTGTACATTTAGAACAGATATAACATTTGTTAACTATTGAAGTCATGCCATTAATTACGATGAAAATTTTTAATCGCCTGACGCCCCTAATTTTTAATAATAATCTCGTCAGGCGATTAATTATGACTTCACTAGTGATTCATGATTAATCACAATTTTTTCCTGTTCTAAATGTACAATTTTTTTCCCTAGGCTTTCATACTCTTGTTAACAAAAGTGAAAACAAATGTTAAAATGAATTTTTGACGTTTATAGCCGTCAATGGCAGTGAATGATTCCGTAGATCAATAGGGTATTTCAATATGCTGTGTGGAAAATAAACTCGTCCATTTTCTGGATTTGTATATGAAGTAGTTCAGGGTCACAGAGAAGCTGCAACCCGTCACAGCTGACTGAAGGTGAGAGGCGGAGTACAATCTGTACTGATTACCAGTCAATCACTGGCACAGTGAGACAGACAAGAATTCACATCGACAGGCGATTTAGGCAATCTCGCTGCTGCACCACCTTCCTCGCACGACTCCTCACTTCATTATACGACACTGCTTTCCTGAAATAGTCCTGACCACTTAGCAGTACTAACCACTGTGTGGACATTAAAGTAGATGGACAGATGTCTTGAGACCTGATCAACCTGGTTTAGATCCTTTAAAGGGGAATACAACTCCCACATTTTTTTCACCATAATATATTCTATGCACCCCCTCTAGTCTAAACATAGTACGGTATTCTGATTAATATTGTGTTTATGGAATTTGAATAAAGCAGCAAAATCTTTTTATCTATCTTAGGTGGCGGCCATGTTGTCACTTGCTGTCGATTGAAAATGACATCATCGTTGCTAAGGGCTCATGACCAACCACGGCTGAGCTTACGAAAGTCACATGACCAAGCTCAGAAAACAGGTGAGCTGTGATTGTTTGTTACCTGAGCCCTGAGTAACTGTCATGGCATTGTCAGTGGACAGCAAGTAGCAAAATGGCCGCCCCCAGTGATGGATAATTAAATACAGGTGGATTTTGATGCTTAATTCATATTTCACATAGAATGTGTTTAGACTATTGGAGGTACATACAATATCATTGTAAATAAAAAAAAATTCAGTTGTCTTACCCTCCCTGAACACATTGGAACTCTGCATCAGATAAATTCACGTTTCAGCCTGAAATATTAATAACTGTTTCTATGTCAAGAATAATTTGTCGTAATAGGTTTTCGAATAATGGACGCCTTGAATATTCGACCTTGAATAAAAGGTCATCTTCAGTTTCTTGAATCCTGATGTGACGTGTTGTTCAGGATTTGTCCTCATGGTCCTTACAGTGCAACAGTTAACATGCAGAAGTGGGGAGAAAATGCTTCAGAGAGTCAGATTTAAAGTTTGCTTCATTTTACTGAGTAGAATACATGAATAAATTACATTTTATGAAAATGATGTGAGGGCAATTCTGTGTCTGTTTAAAAGAGATAGTTCAACATTTGGGGAATAATCTTATTAGATAATGAGGAAAATATCACTCTCATCTTTTCAACAATAGGAAGCTGGAGCCAAGAGTTAGTTAGCGGAGATGTGAAGTCAATAGTCGGATGGAAACTGCTCGTCTGCATGCATATCACCCTCGATGAAGTCCACACTCACGTATAGTGCTCTTTGTGTTGTGTGTGAGTCTCCTCAACATCACCCCTCCTACAAAAGAGGGAACCTGTGTAATTACTGTTAACTAAACTATTTTCTACATCGACCACTCTACCACCTAAGCCATGTCGCCCCAAAAACATTTGGGACTAGAATGCTATGACAGTGTGTACTAATGAACTTGTTTGAACTAACGACGGATAAGAACTAGATCAAAATGAATGGCAATGTGTAAAGCGATCAACCAATCCTCAACCAGTTTTCTGAAATAGCTTACAGTAAAAGTGCATCTCAACTGGCAAGTGCCGCATACACAGCAAACACATAACATAATGTTACAATGTGTGACAGTGGAGAGACAAAGAATTGCACATGTCAACAGTTAAAAGAAGAGGAAGAGGAGTGAGGCTGCATGGCGAGGGTGGCAAATGGGCGTTGTGAGGAGAAACAACCGGCAATTACTTTCTTAACATAGGGACAGTTATGTTTGGATAGTTTTCCCTTTAATAAATAAAATCATCATTTAGAGACGGCTTTTCACATTTACAATGATAAATTTGCAACAAGAGTCCGGAATCAGCAAGGAGAAGCACGGCATTATACACCAAATAAATAATGTATAAAAGTAATTTCATGTTCAATGGGGAAAAGTTAGTCTGTGCAAGGCAACAGCAAGACAACACTTTACAACTTTAGTGAGGTCCTTCTGTGGTAATGCTACTTTGGCTCTGCCATGTGCGTGTGTGTGCCTTTGTCTTTGCTACATAGTGGGGCCCATACACGCGTGTTTTTCCAGGTTTAACTACCATTGTGGGGACCGACTTGAAATTGTGGGGACATTTTGGTGGTGCCCACAAGTTCAGACCTTTTTTTGAATGGTCAAGACTGAGTTTTAGAGTTTAGATTTGAATTGGGTTATGGTTGAGCCGGTTAAGGTAAGGAATGGGGGTAGGCAATCATTTTTGATGGTTGGGGTTAGGGGAAGGGGCTAGGAAATGCATCAAGTCAATGAGTTGTCCCCATGATGATACAAAGACAAGTGTGTGTGTGCGTGTGTGGTTGTGTGTGTGTGTGTACTTGTACATACTACATTGTGAGGACCACAATACATCTTTAATCAAAAGATTGGGGAGATTTTTGTGAAGTGAGGACATTTTGGCCGGTCCTCACAACTCAAGACCTCTTTTTGAGGGTCAAGACTTGGTTTTAGAGTTTAGGTTTGAACTGGCTTATGGTTGAGGGTAAGGGTAAGGAATAGGGGTAGGCAATAATTTTTTATGGTTGGGGTTAGGTGAGGGGGCTAGGAAATGCATTATGTCTATGGATGTCCTCACAATTATATAAGTACAAGTGTGTGTGTGTGTGTGTGTGTGTGTGTGTGTGTGTGTGTGTGTGTGTGTGTGTGTGTGTGTGCATATTGTACCGTTATCCATACTGGAAATTCATTATGTCTCCTCTTTAACCCACAAGACATTTCATACGTATCTGCCTCTACATTTGTAAATAACCATGTCCAGAAGAGGATAAAGTCATTATTTTACTATATATTGAATCCATCTATCCATTATCTGATTAATTTCAGATAACTAAATTTACCATTGTAGGCGATATTTGAGTCATGAGTCATGTCTGGTAAAGATATTGCAGTAATCCCCAACAACAAAGAAATCAAACATTCAATTCTGGGGAATTGTAACTGCACACAAATCATGAAGGACCAACAATATTTGAGCATGTTTAGGAGTGGTGTGCTCAATATGGCCTGGTGGTGGCAGCATTGCCTCTCAGAATGTTTACCCTCTCTTGTTTTGCTCCTGCCCTTATCTGGAACAGTGTGACTTTAAGAGAAGCGGTTAAAGGTTAAATACTTCTCTCAAGAGTGTTCCACACAGTCCCTCATCATACGCTAAAATCCGCATATAAGAAGCTGCAAGCTATAAGCTCACAGATCGCCATTTTACAACACAGCTAACAACTGGAAGGCTGTATGCTAATCACATGGCTCAGACTCAGCTACAATTATTCAGCCTGCCATTCTGGATGTAAAGAGATGTAATATTTTGAGGGGTGAGCTTGGTGGGTTGGCCTGTTTATTTCTGAGCACACATTCTGTTGTACTGCCGCTCCATAACAATATTCCATGCTCAGTGGAGCGTAACAGATCCTCCTCAGCTATCACAACACAGCTAATTAAAGGAAGGCATTCATGAATTGGATCTCAGTCTACAGATCTATAGTCAGTATGAATGAAACACCGGGAAAAATCTCCCATGTGTTTAATCTCTTATTGTGTCATTTGAAAATGCCGTAGTGATGCTTAGAGAGTTTTACAAAATCTGCCAGCAGGATGTTTCCATCAGCATTCACATTTCGATAATGCTGCATTCCAACCCAAGTCGTGTACTGCACATGCCTGTGGAGTGAAAACAATTAAATAAAAAAATCACAGATCCTTTTAACGCACACATTCTAACCGTGTTGTTAGCGCCTGTTAGGCCATTTCCACACCAGGAACGATTTACAGGGGATCAAGAGGCCTTGGAAAAATCAATAACTCTGCCAGACATATCGGAGGTTACGTTACGAGTGACCATGGCTTCTGACACAGACGAAATGGGTGACTGCATGAGAAAATCACGACAGAAGGATGAACATTTCTCAAGGTTTCTACATCTATCTATCTATCTATCTATCTATCTATCTATCTATCTATCTATCTGTCTGTCTGTCTGTCTGTCTGTCTGTCTGTCTATCAATCTATCTAATCTATCTATCTATCTATCTATCTATCTATCTATCTGTCTGTCTGTCTGCCTGCCTGTCTGTCTGTCTGTCTGTCTGTCTATCTATCTATCTATCTATCTATCTATCTGTCTGTCTGTCTGTCTGTCTGTCTGTCTGTCTGTCTGTCTGTCTGTCTGTCTGTCTGTCTGTCTGTCTGTCTATCAATCTATCTATCTGTCTGTCTGTCTGTCTGTCTATCTATCTATCTATCTATCTATCTATCTATCTATCTATCTATCTATCTATCTATCTATCTATCTATCTATCTATCTGTCTGTCTGTCTGTCTGTCTGTCTGTGTGTCTGTCTGTCTGTCTATCAATCTATCTAATCTATCTGTCTGTCTGTCTGTCTATCTATCTATCTATCTATCTATCTATCTATCTATCTATCTATCTATCTATCTATCTATCTATCTATCTATCTATCTATCGATCTATCTATCTATCTATCTATCTGTCTGTCTGTCTGTCTGTCTGTCTGTCTGTGTGTCTGTCTGTCTGTCTATCAATCTATCTATCTATCTGTCTGTCTGTCTGTCTGTCTATCTGTCTATCTATCTATCTATCTATCTATCTATCTATCTATCTATCTATCTATCTATCTATCTATCTATCTATCTATCTATCTATCTATCTATCTATCTATCTATCTGTCTGTCTGTCTGTCTGTCTGTCTATCAATCTATCTATCTATCTGTCTGTCTGTCTGTCTGTCTATCTGTCTATCTATCTATCTATCTATCTATCTATCTATCTATCTATCTATCTATCTATCTATCTATCTATCTATCTATCTATCTATCTATCTATCTATCTATCTATCTGTCTGTCTGTCTGTCTGTCTGTCTGTCTATCTATCTATGACTGTTGAGTATGCCCTATCAACCCAACTTCAAGCCTAGAATTAATAAATGAATTGCCAATGAATTTACAGTGCATAATTCATGAGGCCAAACCCCACTTATTTGTCTCAGGGACCATCCAGATACACAAAGTGCTTTTTTTGGACCCTTTTATTTCCACTGACCTCTCAACATTTAACCAATTTGAACAAGAATGAAGAGTTTCAAGCTGAACTTTTTCTTTTCTTACTCAAACTGGAGTTTAACTAAAGTCAGAAATAAGTCAAGCATAACATCCAACCACTAAAACTTTGTATTTTTCATGGATAACACTAATATTATGTTTTAGAATTAAATTAATAGAGATCCGGACGTTGACGACACACATCCCAAAATGGCCGTTAGCGCAACCATTTTGGCAGCATAGAAAACACGTCTGCCACTTTGAGCAAATGGCAAACACCACACTTTAACAATGATTGACAGCTGTTGTGGACCAGCTGCCACAACGAGAAGAGTTAAAAAAAAAAAGAAAAGGAACGAGCATACTCCAGGCTGCCAAAAGAGGAACCAATGCGTAGCCAATGTTGCACTTTGTACATGGTGGCTAAATATGCAGATGCTAACTGTTACCGCACGCAAATTGTGGGGGAAATAATCTGTTTCGTTGTGTTGTGCTGCTACGTTTTAATAAAGTCTGTCAACAACAATGGCGGATAGCTGTGTCGTAGTTGTTTTGCGCAGCCTCCTTAGCTTGTTTATCCTTTTGCAGCAAAATATTTTGCTTCTTTATTCCCACGTTCAACAAGCGGTGTTGTACTTGAATCCCCCGCCATTGTCACTTCTCCTGTGTTCATCTTTTCCATGTTGTTTTGATACATGCAAAGCCATGTTTGTTCTGTAGATTGCAATAAAGTTTTTTTTTAAAAGGTGTCCGCCTTCTTCGCAAATTTTTCTTCTACGCTTTCCGTTAACTCCCCGTGGCTGCGCTACAGCGCCACTCCAGACTTGGCATATACATTACAGCCGTTAAACGTCCTCAACGTCTTCTTTTGGACACACGCAAGTCTTGAAATGCTTCTGTGTGTACGAGATTTGTTTGAGTAACGAAGCCGGCTTTGCTTCCGTCTGGACTGGGCCCTAAGTGTCTATCCAACCTTTAGAAGAAAGTAGAAGGCTATGACTACGCTAGGGTGGCTTATACAAGTGCAGGTGTTCACACTGTAGCTGTTGGGGTTGGAGGAGCTTGTGATTCTGGTCTTGTTACTGCGACAGCATGAAAAGTGCCAAGCTAACTGAGCAGCCATATTTAGTGAAAGCAGCTGGTGAGCCTGTGAACATGCTCTCTCTCTCTCTCTCTCTCTCTCTCTCGCTCTCTCTCTGTTCTCATTAAGAACAGAAGAAAAAAAAAACATCTTTACAAGAAGCTCCCCCAAATTCTCCCCAGGTTTAAATCACACTGACAATCCAATGAGGCGTTTGTACTAACTTGCACCGACTTTACCCCAAAGCACTGAAGTGACAGAGAACTTTTGAGAGGCCATTTGTTATAGTTTGAGATACAGAAGCTAGGTCAAATGATTTATTATGCTGACCGAATATCAGATCATGTCAGTCATTACTCCATGTCTAGCAGTTCTGCTTTCATCATACTGTTCAGAAAATCCATCCATTTTCTTTACAACTTGTCGGGTCACAGTCGGGGGCTGATGTATATGCTTTGCAATGAATGAATGAATGAATGAATGAATAAATAAATAAATACGTTTGTTTTTTTTGGTCTATCTCTGTGTGACCCAGTGGACCTGTCCTAGCCCATGGACTGGTGGTTGGGGAGCACTGGGGAAATGGATGCATGGTTGTTAGAGTTTTTATTTTATTTTATTTTTACAGATTATCTGAAGAATTGTTGAAGTGATTTTTAGGCATCTGCCAAAAATCATTCTCACATCAGTAAAGAATTTGTGTTGCCTTCACGGCTTTTTCAATGCAAATAAGTTAATTGTCTTAAATAATAATGTTAAAAATATGTCTATGTTATTAACGAAAGTTTGTTAATTGTTTGGATGATAATAGACAATTTTATTTATGTTTTAAGGAAAAATATTATCGTTTACTCTACTTTCGGTTTCTGATGATGCCATCCGGTTTCTGAAGACGCACTTCCGGGACGCCATCTTTCGCGAACAGAAAAAATGCAGGAGCAGAGCCTAAACGCTATCCATTGCCATCCACTTAGAATTATCAGGCAGGAATGCCGTAAGTTTCACTTTTAATATACTTTTTGCTTACTAGCATTGATATAAATGCTTATTTTCGTCGATTTGTTATCGTAATGTAATCGATGCACTTTTTCTTTTTTATTGGCGTTACAGTGTGTAGGTAGCAATTGATTGATCTTTGTATTTAAAGTTTTCACCACAGGCTTATGAAGACAATTAAACACACTTCAACTGCACTCCAGGGTTTTCATTTGTGGTTTAGCTTGATGTCACCAACATCTTGGTTGAAAACACTACAAAATTATTTTAAAGTAGCCCACAGATGCGGAATATAGTGATTCTTTGAATCTATTGCCATCGTCGTTAGTTGTTCATTCCTCCATGTTGTTACTGTCTTTTTCTTTCTTGAAAGCCCCCAAGATCTCATTCTCAACCAATCAAGATCTCAACATTGGTTGACTTTACCCCCAAATGCTCACACTGTAAGAAGCCTTGAGCTGGTTGGCCGTTGTTGCGATATGACAGCACTCTACTCTATCTGTATTGGACATATTGGATGTGGCAGATCTGCCTGTAAAGTAATGCGAGGACTGGACTTCACGAGCGTCACAAACTCTCAAAGTCTCTTATTCACTCATCCACTCATAATAAATTTGGGAAACAGATAGGCATTGAAAATTAACTTTGATATTGAATGTTTAGATTGAAATATTAATGTGACATGTTTTCTGAATGAGGATCACTTACGTTTACATTGAACTGATTTAGATGAATTGTTTAGCCAGTAATAATGGCAATCACTGGAGATGGACTAGCAGATATGCTTTCTCCTCTGTCAGCATGGGTCTTCTGTTTCCCTCTGTTGTCTCAGCCTCTTGTTTGTGTTTGACCTACATATTATGAAAAATGTGAGCTAAGCAACTAACAACGATCAGTATAGTTACTGGGGTAGTTAGTTTTGTTAATTAGAGAAGACTTTGGAGGCAAGAATTCACAGTATAATGCACATATGGGACATGAAAGAAGTGGCCACAAGGTCAGCAAATTCTATTTGCAAAAATGATTTTTATAATGGTATAATACAATAAAAATGCATTTGGCCTTGATTGTAACATTTCTAAGCGGTGAATGAATGTGGTAGGGGTGTTAGAAAAAAATTGATTCGGCAATATATCGCGATATTACAGCGCGCAAGTCTCGAATCGATTCGATATGCGGCCTAATCGATTTTTAAACATCAATTTTTTATGGGAATATTCAACAAAACGTCTTACTTAGGGTTAGGATTCACACATTAAGCATTGAAGAATGTTATATTAATGGAACATTAAGCCTTCAGTGCTGTTCAAACATGAAACAGACTGCAACCTGTTTGTTAAATGCAGTGGCTCAGTTATAAACCTGAATTTTCAGATAAATAAATACATTTTCATAAAAATGTTACAGTGTACATGTACAAGTTTACTGATTAGTATTTTCTAAATTTGAGTAAAAATAGCAATAATCAATTTCTAGATTCATATCGGGATTAATCGGTATCGAATCAAATCGTGACCTAAGAATCATGATACGAATCGAATTGCCAGGTACTAAGCAATTAACACCCATAGAATGTGGCATTTTCACCTATTGCTCCACTTTTCCACATCTAATATGGGGGCAACATTGTATGACTCAACAATTGAGGAACGGTTTATATCATGTCTATGGATTTAATCTCTCTTTATTGGACATTCTTAGGCTACGTTCACACTGCAGGGCGTGATTGTTAAATCTGATCTTTTTATGTACTGTTCACATTACAAAACCAAATTATGCGACATCTAATGTGAACGCAACGCGCCCGTTATGCGACTTGCATGCGCAAACAATGACGTCACGTTGCGGTGTTCACGGAAGTAAATATTGTCCCACTCGCAACATTTTCCTGCCAGCCAAGCCACTGAGGCAAGCGACTTTTATCAGTGTCATATGCAAATTTAGCTGTGCCAACGCACGCTACAGATTATTAGACTCGTTTCGCGGACGTGTTAGGAGTTTGATTCATGTGTCTTGTCTGCATGCGAACGCCCGCGCTCCTGGTTGGTGGACTGTTTTCACGCTGGCTCCTGGTTGGCTGCTTTCCTCGGCTTCCTCGTGCGGCAGTTTTGAATGTACTGTTTACAAACAGAAATCTGTCGGACTTATTTTTTCATCTCATGTCGCCAGAGTAGCAAGGTTGGAAGAGGTAATAGAAATATTTGGGGGAAATGAGGGGACACTCCTCGACCTTTTCATTTCATTGAGAAATCTTTTGAAGATGACGTCGCGTCATCGCCGTTCGTGATGAACCGTCTGCTATCGCCACACATGTCAACTTTATGCTTCATGTTTCAAGTGTGATTAAATTAAAGACCAATAAAAAGTTAACACTGTTACTCAAAACAGCTTTGCATTTTCACAGGCATGTCAGAAGTCTCCCTTCCAAGCACTCTGTGCCGCCCGTGCAGAGCGCATATCAGGCTTTTGATGACGTATAAATCGGATGCGTGTAAATGAGTGTTCACATTGCAGACGCATCGCATACACATCTGATTTAGATCCACATACGAAAGAGGCCCAGGTTGGGTGTGAACAAATCAGAATTGAACCGTTTACACTGTATGAAAAAAATCTGACACTTGTGAAAAAATCCGAATTGAGCTGCAGTGTGAACGCAGTCTTAAATTGCATTATCATCTGCAAAGGTTGGAAATAGTAGCAAGCCTATTTTCAAGAGGTTAGAAACTTAGTAGGGAAGTAGCGAAGTCAATACCACTTTATGAGTACTCAACTCTCAATTAGTCAACGATACCAAGGCCAAGTACCAATATCACTAGTACTTTTGATACATAGTTTAAAAAAAGAGACAATTTTAAAGAAATACAAATTTTCCTTAAAATTGCATGAAATTAGTGGCAATTTTCTATTCTTCCAATTTTTAAATTGTAGTTCCTGATTGTCAAACGGCATGATATTTGTTACTCCTTCTCACCACTGCTTTCCAGCATGACAGTCAACTAGGTTAAGTCTGAGTCTTGGAAAATTAGATTGGATGCTATTTACCTTAGCATCTGCTTTGCAAAATTGTGTACCCTGAACTGTTAGATTTTTCAGGGCATTTAAGTTACGATGTTCTAGGGGTGTGAATTGCCTAGTAGCGATTCGATCTGTATCACGATTAATAGGTGACAATTCGATTCGATACCAATTAATCCTGATACGAATCTACAACTCAAATTTAGAAAATATTAATCAATAAACTTGTACATGTACACTGTAAGATTTATATGAAAATGTACTTCAGGCTTATAAACTGTGGTCCACCATATTAAACAAACAAACAAATCAAACTTTAATTTCCATTAATATAACATTCTTCCATGCTTAAACTGTGAACCTTAACTCTAATTAAGACATTTTGTTGAATATTTCCATAAAAAATTGATCTTTAAAAATCGATTCGGCTGCATATTGAATCGATGCGAGAATTGTGCGCTGTAATATCGCGATATATTGCCAAATCGATTTTTTTTAACACCCCTACGATGTTCCATTGTACTTTGCAACTTGAATCGTATTTCAACCACAAAATGCACAAATAGAAATAACATACAACATATTTGGAAGTCAAATGTTGGACAGTACAATTCCCGCCAGCAAACGGGGAAGCTTGAAACCCACACAGGGTTGTGGTGAATAGTGATAACGAATCTTTCTGTCGCTGCTCTGAGGGGGAGGCAGCGTGCAGAACATTTTACCTTCGTTTATTGAATGCTGGAGTCTGAAGTACAGAAGTATTCCTATCCTGGCTGCAGGCGCCTTTGCCTTCATTTGTACATTTTGACAAGCATCATCTCCCTTCCCATGCGACCCGAGGTTACTGGTTATTATATGAATGCAGAGCCCTTCTCAGGGGACGGCCGCGGATGAACGTGTCTGTAAGAAATCACACTGCAAAGATCAAAAGGTCACGGAGAAGACAATGACACATTAAGCCGTAGCGGTGACCGAGCGAGTTCAAATAGCCTCCAGTCAATAATAGCAGGTGGACACAATTTCCTCCTGACCTGTGCAATCAAAGCTGTTCATCCCCGCAGCAAGCTGTGATTACAAGATTTGGGACTTGAGAGGTTAAACTCAGGAGGTGTGTTTTTTCATCGGCGCAAGTTTGAAGATGTGCCAAGAGCATTGACCCTTTTCACGTTTAATTTGCTAATTACTTTCAAGAGCATGCATTGCAATGGTCATTTCTGCGCTCACTCACGCACACACACTTAGAAAATAACCTGTGCACAGGAATATGCTATATATGTAGCATGATGTCGATCATTTTCTACTGTTGCAGAACATTGGAAATATGTCTTGTTTGTTCGTGCCTATAGAAATAGAGTATGTTGTCCTTCGAGTGGATACATGACCTAAAGGCGACCTCCCCCCAGGCAAACATACACCCACTCTGTGTTAGACAAGACTGTGCCTGGCTACCCATTTACAGCAAGTCACTCAACTTGCCAGGTCGCAGAGACTGTTGTGAAAAAATGCTTTAACGAGATTGTACTAAACCTTAGTCGTAAGACTTCGATCAGAGACTGCGACCAACAGGAGTTAGCGGACCTAATCTACAAACATGGCGTCATGATACATTGCATATCATTTGGTGAACATTTTTGGGGAGTCACGGTAGTGTTTTCTGGTCATTATGTAAGTACAAGAAAAAAACTCAGCCAGTCACATATTTTATTCAAAATCAACTTGTGAGTAGAGTTGAGTGGGTGTGCAAGTCAAGAAAGCGGCGCACACAAAGTTGATAGATTATGTTGTGCATCAAAACAATGAAATAAGGATTAGAACAAGGTAAAAACTGTCTGGTTGTTAATATTAGTTCATGTTCTTTTGGCAAAGTTATTTTTTTTAATCTAAGCGGAAGGGGAATAAAAGCGTTACAGCAACACATTTCATAAAAAAAAGGCACAAAAAAACATGTTGAAATGGTAATTTTCAATACAGTACTTTGATATTTTAAAACCGACATACTCATAACTTTCACAAAAAGAATGATGATATTAAAAAGTACTTTCTGAATCTTATTTTTCTATTCGCAGAACAAGGTTATTACAGTAATGAGAAAAAAAAATCTAGAATTGAAAAAAACATTTGTGTTAACAATGTAAAATAAAAACAAAAAATATTTTTGAATAAACAAAAACTAGAAACGATCATTATTACTATAAACGATTTTATGTTCATATTTGGTATTGCTGTATGTCCATTACGTAAAAGTAACTGAATTTACAAAAGTCAAAATGAAATAAAAACTCCATTCTTATGTAAGCCATATCCTTGGCCTTTTGAGAATTTCTTGGAGGAATAAAGCACAAGAAGCTACTAGGGTCATAGCCATTCTTTTTGGTCTCCCATTGTTTATTGTGCTGGATTTTTTTTTTTTGAACGAATGTCCACATTCCACATTGGGATAAAATGCTAAGAAAATAATCAACCGACTAACAGTGTATCTTCAGCACTATTACGTGCTTGCTCATTTGGTTTTTGGTTAATGTATCTGTAGCCAAGTATTGGACCTGCTCCATATGAAAAGCGCTTTGAAATAACAGTGTTGTGAATTGGCACAATAACTGACTTGACTTCCTCCAGTTTCCTTTCACAAACAAAAATAATTGCAAGAAGAAAAAGAAGAGGTTTGTAGAGGATGTCGTACATTACCAAGCAAGACATGTTTATATTTTAAACAATCATTACTGTGTGGCAGCCGGGTGTCTGTCATCCACTTTCTGTGTTGATATGATTTACTTCCAGCCTGGCAGATCAGAATTTCAAATCACAGTTTGCACAGCAGTGCTCATTCCGGGAAGTCAATGTTCACTTTGCGACTCATAATCAAGGTAGGCCACACATTCAAGTAAAAGGGCTCCTTAGCAGGGATTCAAGTCATAAAACAGTGCGGTGCAATCGGCTTTGCGTTGGTTGCAGGGTTTTACGTTAAGCCTTTTTGGGTCAGAGCCAAATTGCGGTGGCGGCCCCGGCCAGAACCAGCACTGGCCCTGTATATAGCTAGCCTTGGGCCGATACCGCACATCAGAATTTGGTCAATTTAACATTTTTTTCATAAATCTATACTATTAATCGGTCCCCGACTCCCCACATATGTGTGTATTTATTATTATTATTAATAATAATACAAATTATTCATCAATCTTGTGTTGAAAATCGCTTGCTCTCTTGATGATACAATGTCAATGTTTGAACAAACATTTTGTTTTTGAGGATGACAACAACCCAATACATCACCAGAACTCGTCACTTCATCAGCTCGAGCATGACGCCACTTGGCAAAACAAAAACTAAATATAGCTATAATAATAAGTTAAAAAAAAAGAGAATAAATAATGTAATCATTCCAAAGAAAAGATAAAGTAATCTATAATTAATAAAATCGTACTGTGTTTTTGCATTTTTACCTGTGTTCAGACAATAAGATGCATTTTGAAAACTAAATACATAAACAAAATACAATAAAAATATCTCGTGGCCATAAAAGTCACATTCAAGATATGAGGTTGTACAAGTTATTTTCAAGGCAAAGTGCAAATAATTAAATTCAATACGACAGGGTGGCAATGGCAGCCATCTTACGTTGCCACTCGCTAAAATGCCACAGTGTGTATATTAGATATTCAAACATCACGACAAGATATTATCACAATATGAAGGTCACAATATGATAATTATCACGATATTGTGGGGAGGTTGGCGATATAAAAAAAGCAACAATTTTAAAAAGAAGAGCTCATACTAAAAACAAACAAACAGAATATTGTACTTTTGTACATAACAGCATATAAACAACCTCAAATCAAAGGTTGTAATATTGAGGCACTTGCACACATTGAGTTCCTCCACATATTGACTTATTCACAAGCATATTACGTTACCCTTCATCTGACCATTAGTATGGATTTTAAACCTAAAAGAGCTAAAATATGCCTTGGGAAAATTAAACTGCACTAAAAAACTAGCTAGAACTGCCCAAAAGGAAATCATCCTGACTTTTTCAACAGATGTGTTGCTTTTACTATCGTGACATGACGACGACGATATTGTGGCAGTTTCAATATCGCGATATCAGTATATTGCCATTATTGTTACAGCCCTAGTGTATATATACACACACATTTATTTGTATATATATGTCTGTGTGTCAGGCGTAAAACCCATGGGAACTACACAAGCAGAGGTAAACAAACATGGAGAAACCCACACGCCGCACACTTTTGGACCAAGGAGGAAACCGACTACTTAATGTGGTGAGTGACATGAAAATACTTGTAATCTATTTTATTGACCGTAGACAGGAAGAAGTAGAATTTACGTCAATATGCATAGTGATGACGTCCGTGCGTTGCGGTTTAAATGAGTAAACGGGTTATCCCATATGTTTCACAATATTTTGATCTTAACCTGAACATTGACTGCATACAAACATAGTCAATGCTTTTAAATCAGTTATAAGGCAAAATAAAGAGGATGAGACTATGGTATGTATGAGCTTATATAAACTAATTTTAAGGCTTCAAATCAAAAGTCAAAAATTATAAATCAACCGATGACGTGATAGTAATGCTGTGATCTAGACACAGATGTCATCTATGCTACATTGATGCCCCCCACCCCCCCTACATGAATAATGTTTGGATTTTCGCTGCAATCAAGCGTCTGATGGATGAGCCATCACAATAAATAAATGTGCTGATGCAAGTGCAATATGTTACTCGTGTGAACTGATATATAAATGTCATCTTTCTTAATGGCTCTTTATGGATAGTTAGTTTTCCCAGTGAACCACGCTTACTCCAATAATTACTGCAGATGCAGCATTCACTTCATTCTCCTGGTCCTCAAGGAAGCTGTACTCAAACCTCACACACCAAGTTCACCAGAAATAATAGAAACCTTTACTTAAAAAAATGAGTCTAATACTATATCCGAAGCATTATCATTTACCTCTGTATAATAAAAAATGATCCCAAAAATGTTAACTTAGATGTTGCTACATTTGAATACACTCTTACCGCTTCTGAAATGTTTCTTGGCATTATTGTTTTCTAGTCTCCCTAGACTATCAATTAGTTTTGTTTTAGACTTACTTTCATGTTTTTTTTTTAATATCCCATGTTCCCTTCTCTTGTCTGTTAATCGGTCTTCATCTGCCATGTTCCCTTTGTATTCTAGGCCAACCAAATTCCCTGTCTGCACTCGTGTTCTCCTCTCAGCATCTACTGTGAATAGTGAATGTTGTTTTCGTTGGTCCTCTTATCTATCCTTTGTATGACCTTCATTCCGTCAAGTAACGTCCATTATTTATTGAGTTTACCTTCTTTTTTTAAAATTTAGTTTACCCTCATTGTTTATTTAGTTTGCCCATTTAAACGGTTCTGTCCATACTCTTGCTTATCTCAGACAATTCATGTGCTAGCCTTTGCAAAAGGTTGCATCATTTGAAAGCCATTGCCACAGTTATCGGATTGCAACTGTGAAAATCGAAAAAGTTGACAGTTTCCCTTTGTTGTTTACTGGTGGGGAATATATACAGTACTGTATATTGTTTTCACTTGCTTTGTGCTGCTCTTTATTTGCACTAATGAAACCATTTGTGTTATTATTTGTAGAACATGAGATTGATTAGATATCGTTTTTAGAGAACTTGTTAGTGTGTTTTCTTTATCTTTTGTTTGCTAGTTTGACTATATTGTTTTCTATATTGTGATTTACTTTTGGTTTGTTTCCTCTGTCTCATGTTCATGCCGTCCCTGTCTGCATAGCACATTATGTCACAGATAGCAATGTGTGTGATGGAGAGAAGGCAAACAAAGACAGTTGGACTCAAATGCAAGGAAGCAGCAATGCAGGAGCAATCGCAAAAAAAAAGAGAGAAAAAGAAGCAAACTATAACACTGGAAATAGAATCCCCAGCACAGAACACAGGACCCTACCTGTGACAGATCGAATCGAGCAGAACATGAACAGGAAACAAGAAAATAAATCAAAACTTAATCACAATGTAGGAAATTGAAATGATTTATGGCAAATGTCAAACTAAAAACGAAAAGATGAACAAAACACAGATCATGACAGGAATGTTGAAGCAACAACAATATAGAGACAAAGAAATGGGATGTTCATTTGAATCATGATGATGAACGACACTATTATTCTTTTGAGAGTGTTTTTATTTTAGACCCTCATATTGGACAAGGAGTGGCTGAGCATTAGCAAGCAGTTTTGCTGCGGTTCAAAATTGTAATTGCTGATGAGCAGCGCCGCAATGCCGTCGATGTAACGGCCAATCAAAAATGCAAGTAAAGTGTACTGAAGAGTCTTTGTCATCGAAATGTACGAGCACAGTCAATGAACAGGGATATCATTTTACTCTCAGATAGCCACACTTCATACCCATTTCTTGTTTGAGAATAATGTACAGCATGTAATAAAACTACAGCAGCCAGAGAAAAGGCAATCCGTTTCGAGATGGATGTAGTAGGTATATATGTGTCGGGCAGTTGCCGACTGAAATCTGTTGCAATTGTTGCATTCTGTCAGCTTTGGTCACATCGCTCTTCAGTCCTTAAAGCACAAGTGCTTAACTGGAAGCCCTCAGGCCACATCCACACGTGGCCTGCAAAAGCCTGGTAACAATGCTGCCATTTTTTTCTTGACATATGTTGACCAATTTGTTGTCATGGAAATGGATTTTAAGAATGTTTATAAAAACAAGTTGGACGCCCTCCCCTCACAGTCTCATATACTACCACCCAAAAGATGTTCCCAGTGATAGCCTTATATCTGTCAGTTAGACACAATGACAGCTGTTATGGCGCTCGTGCCTCGTCCATAGCACCTTCTTTTTGGTTAATTTCCCATAGTAATCACGCCATTTTAAAGTTATTTAAAGTTGTGTTGTTGTTACCTCCAGTAACGAACGTCCATCGAGCAGGTCGGCTCGCCACCAGGCGCATCACATTTCCGTGTTTAAGTTTGAATTAGCTCCGCTCTGCCGGCCGTCAGCAATGCCCGAGCGGAATCACGAAATACTGGTTCCGGCCTTTCCGGGTCGCGCAAATTTTTATTTTTTTTGTATTATTGTACAAAGTATTTTGATGTAAATATCAACTTCAACTGAGAAATCCGACTTAAGTCGAAATTCGGGTTACATCGCCATTAGGATGCGCCGATCGATATGCCAGCCGATTTATTGGCCCCGATTTCCTTAATTTTGGGCAATTGGTGATCGGCAGATCCCTTAAAAATAAAAAATAAAATTTCCACCGATTTCATCTCCCGCCTCAGAGGTCTGAAAGAGTCAGCCATTGTCCTCTTCTGGTGAGATGACGAATTGGCTTTTCATTTTTATTAGGTCGAACTACTTTATGTGCAGTCAAAACAACCTGTTTGTATTATTTCACAGATATCGTTCCAAGTTTTCCACTAAAACAAAACTGGAACACTGAAGGCGTATGCTGCTTGTTATGGGAAAAATCGGGATCGGCAAAAAATCGGGATCGGCAGGTCAGACTTTTTAAAAGATCGGGAATTGGCGAACGGCCAGAAAATTGTGATCGGTACACCCCTAATTTCCAGTGTAGGAATGTAACTCGGACTTAACTTGAGGATTCCCTGTAATTAAAAAAAACAAGGCTTTCATTAAATCTCTGCACGTAAGCAGCAAGGCCGACCTTTGAACCCTCACACGGCACTACACTAAAGCCGGCATCATTGTGTATAGGAAGTTGCAATGTGGACTCGGGCGTACTTCAGAAAACCATCGTCAGTTAACACAGTTCGTCGCTATATCGGCAAATGCAAGTTAAAACTCTACCAAGCAAAGTTAAAGACATATTGTACAGTGTCAACAGCACCCTGAAACTCTGCCAGCTTCTCTGGGCCCGAGCTTATCTCAGGTGGACTTGAAGTGGAAAAGTGTGCTGTGGTCTGATGAGTACACTTTTGATATTGTTTTTGGAAATCATGGATGTCATGTCCTCTGGGCCAAAGAGGAAAAGGACTGTTCGTATTGTTATCAGTGCAAAGTTTAAAAGCCAGCATATGTGATGGAATCGGGGTGTGTTCGTGCTGGGGAACTTGCACACCTGTGAAGGCACCTTTAGTGTTAAAATGTCCATAAAGGTTTTTGTATGCTGCCATCCAAGCAATGTCTTTTTCCAAGGACGTTTCTGCTGATTTCAGTTAGACAATGCCAAGCCACATTCGGCATGTTTTTCAACAACTTGGCTTTGTAGTAAAAGAGTGTGAGTACTAGACTGGCCTGCCAACAGTCCAGACCTGTCTCCCACTGAAAATATATGGCACATTATGAAGCACAAAATATGGCAACAGAGACCCCCGACTGTTGAGCAACTAAAATTGTACATCAAGCAAGAATAGGAAATAATTCTACCTACAAAGCTTCCACAATTTGTGTCCTCGGTTCCCAGGTGATCTCACTCACACAGTGGTAAACATGCCCCATGTCCCAGCTTTTTTTTTTAAATGTCGTACACAGACATCAAATTCAAAATGACTTAATATTAGCAAAATACAAAACAAAACACAATACAGTTCATCCATTCGACCATAAAGTATGTTGTCTTTGTTGTGTATTAAATTGAATATAGGTTGAAAATAATTTGTAAATCATTGCATTGCCCCCCCCCCCACCCCCCAACACACACACCACCCCATTTCACACAATGTCTCGGATTCACAAAAATTAGGATTCGTATTTTTATTCAGTTATTCACAAATCTATATGAAAAACAACATAGTTGCAAATTGTCCATTTCTCCACTCCTGTTTCACTGCCCGTTTCACATGAACTGTGAGAACTGAGTATTTTCACCTCAGTCAGCCCCAGTCCTTCACTTGTGCAGAGGAAAGAAAGCACGGTGGCAGAAAGAAAACGTGGTGTACTGTGGTGCTGTGCTTCACCTGCAGCAGAAGAAGTAACTCATGTTTACATAATAATCGTTTGACAGCTCTAATATATATATATATATATATATATATATATATATATATATATATATATATATATATATATATATATATATATATATATATATATGTGTGTAATACAAGTGGGTTTTTGTTTCTTGAGGATAAATATCCACAGTATCTTGATTAAAAAAAAAAAAGTAGTAAATAACATCTCAAATGGTAATTCTGGCCTTAAATCTTAAAACTATGCTTTGATTAGCTAACTCCCAGTCTCCACTATTTAAAATTTCTTGTACCTTTGTGACTTGCCAACAAAAAACAACCATCAGTGCAACACGTACACACACACACTTATAAATTGCCAGTGGTAACAGCACTTGGCCATGATTGCCTTATGAAGAATGGCTGTTCTGATGCTTTATAATGCAACAGTTTATAACAAAGTGACATCTGAAAATGCAAAGTTGTAACTTTGATAAGTACTTTCAGAGTTTCATGCAATCAGAAAATAGTCTCCAGAATCCATGCCTCAATTTCACTTGGCTTACAGTATTAAGTCACATGTTTATTACACCAAAGAGGATTTAAGCAGTAACACAAGCAGTGTTGCAGCTGAATGTGTGGGGCATTGGTGCCTGGCTCAAGGACACTTCAAGAGAAATCAGGATGCTGTACGTCTTAGCATTTCTTCAACAGTCTATATCATCTGCGGCCAAAGGTTGAATCCTAGCAGACTGAGCTACTAACACTGCATTTCTATACTAAGTCCATCAATGATGTGACTACCCCCCACAGCACACATTATTATTGTTTTTTTCCTGTACCCTGTCAAAACTGGTATTATGTGGGGCTTTTTGTTAAGTAGTTAGCCTGCAGCTACGGCAGCTATCTGGTTAGCGTGGTCAAACTTCATGAACTTAAAATAAATGACAAAGTCATTAAAAGTCGGGTGGTGTGAAAAAGATTAGCCTTCGAGACATGTTGGAAAATTTGGGCTTAAATGTTTGGGTGCTAATGTCTGCTGAAATTAGCCATCAGTATGTGGGAACATTGGCTGCTTGAAGGGTTATGAGAGGAGGTTTGCCAGTGAAGACCACCCCCCCCCCCCGCCCCCCAAACGGCTTTTCTATCTTTCTCATTGTCCTTCTTTTTCTATCATCATTTCATATTCAGCACAATAATCCCTTTTTGTGAGCTGATGTTCTGCTGTTCTCATATGCACCATTTTGTATATTTGAAGCATGACTGATTTCGGGCAAGCATAGATTCTGTCAACCTTTTACCCTTAGCTTGAGGTGATTCAGCTACAGTAATATTCTGGGTTCTCACTTCTCAAACATAATGTTGCAACCCACATTTGACTATAATTATTCCTGCATGTTCACACTGACTTTAAAGCAATTTGTACTAAATTTGAATCAGGCAATATGACCAAGGGAGTTGTTATACAATGAACAAGAATATTAATGCAACTACCAGTTTCAGTCGGTTTAGTGAGCACTATTTCACAGAAATAATATATCCACTTCACAGCACAATTATTACCCAGGTGTGCATTTTTGCTGCATTGGGGTTGATGGGGTCAGAAAAGCAGTCAGTATCTGGTGTGACCACTATTTTCGCGCAAGTGGTCAATTTAATAGTATTTTATTAATAAATGTAAGAACCGCATGGGACAATATACCTTGGAATCATTTTAGAAATCAATTAATGGAATGAATTATTATCATTATCACCTTAAAAATATTTGAATAGCATCTCCATGTGCATCACAACTAGGGTTGGGGAGTCCCACATGCATGATTGGACATGCATGGCAGTCTCCAATTGCTCATGTCACATGTGCAGCTGACTACATTATCTGCAATCGGGGTGATCTTGCAGTTTATCGCCACCCCAGCGAGTCAATTTCAGCTTAAGGGAATGAGGGGAGCCGCTTCCATTGGTTGGGAAGTCGACTGTATTCCATCCCAAAACGGCCCTATTCTATCTGCGCTAGTCAAGCAAAATACCCACACACAAAAAAAAAAAAAAAAAAAACCTTCACTCATGTGCAGAGTTTGACTGGGTTTTGCGCTACTCTTGCACTGGCCACAAAAATAGGGCCCTTGGTATTATTATTAATATTTTTGTTATTACAACGAGTCTTCTTTTTGCTTCCTCAAAGTGATATTATACAGTTGTCTCCCATTTTTTCAGCTGTCAAGGAATACTTTAAAAAAAAGTGTATGTGTTTCTGTAAAGCGCTTTGTGACAGCTAGGTCTGTTTGAAAGCGCTATATAGATAAAGATGACTTGACTTGACTATTATTATTATTATAAACCTTAAGTGTGTGTGTTTAATTTTCCAATGTTCATCCATTTAAAAAAAAAACACTCTTAATTTCAATAATATGCAAATAAAATGTTTGCTAATATAGTAGTTGGTGGTACGCTGGTGAAGTGTCTTTCTGAGGCGCCGTAGGTCACATGCTTCTTAAATGCCTACACTTCCAACTTAGGTTGTTGCATTTTATCAGTTCAGCGCAAGATGCCCAAAATGTCTCAATTCTGTCGCTTTAAAACCTCAAAATCACATAAACTTGAAAGCATCTGAGTTCATTTGAATATGTACTGTACAGTATGTATTGTATGTAAAGTATATATTTAGTAGGGAATTATAATAAGTGCAGTATTGAGCATAAAAGTATCATCTGAAAGGCTTGAAAATAAACATTTCAATTGATTTCAATGGAGCCATAAACAAACTAACTTCATATAGAATATGATTGAGTTTGCATTAAGCATTCCCAGTGGCAGTGACCTACAAAAATGCTTCTATTTTTTGGCTTTAGCATTGTTTTGGATTTATTGATGGGAGAAGAAAAGTTGAATATAATAATTATTTTTAGAACAACAACAAAAAAGTCTTTATATTTGCCCTGAAAGCAAGTGCACTGAAAGAGACTGGTTGATGGGAAATTCAATGGACAGAACATTATCACCACTTTCAGTGCCAATCTAACTGTGTTTGCCAGACAGAATTCCTTTGTAAGAAATCCAGGGGATTATATTGCTGGCTGTAGCAACAAGCAAGCAAGGCGTTGGAACTAATCTAAATGGCTGCATCGTTTGGTTTCCATTGCAAAATGGATTCAAATTGTTATTATCACTAGTAGTATAGGAATATTAGTAGTAGTTGTGTTTTCATTTCAAAGCTCGTGTCTTTTTTCCTCATATTCAGAATGTTGTTTAGGAGATAATTGTTGCCATTGTTTATATCAGGTATTTAATAAAATAAAAAATACAAATGTGTGCACTGCCATATGTCTTCATTGCGGTCTTTATTTTTTGGTCCACTGTTCTCTAAAAATGGATATTTGTCATGATTTGGTTGCTCATGCAATGCTTGGTTACCCGCAGCCAAACAGCAGCTAGACAATAGAAAGTAGGCAGCCCCGAGGACTGAAGAAATATAAAAACTGTTTACTGAAGCATGAACACAGCGAGACGGGCGAGTCTTAACCTTTGGTCTTTTAGTAATTCTGATTTGTTTGCAAACTGCTGTAATTTACTGTAATTATGATTCAAGCCCGAGTCACGTCTTCATTAATTCATGAGACAACAAAGAAGAAATTCTAAGCAGATGAGGCAGTAGAATCTTCTTTTCTTTAATGGAACCAACCAATATTTTGTAGAGAGCTGGAAAAATATCTATTATTTAAAACTTGTTGGTGTTACTGTTAACAATAGATAGTACGTTAACATGAATCATGATTTACCACATTAATTCTATTCCCATGCAATAACTGTTTGAAATGTAGATTTCTTGTGTTTCTATCACCACATTTGAAGACAAATGGACGGTATAAGTATCTGAAAGAAATGCTTGTAGGGCTCAAAAGTAGTCATAACATATTAATAGGATTATTGATGGACCATTGGAACAAAATAAAATCTTATTTACATGGTTAATATTGCATTCCCTAACCATGAATTTTCCATTGGCCTGCTCATTGGCAGCAGCACTGCAGTAGCAAAACTGTCCGCGTAAACCGAAGAGGTGAGTGAGGGAGCACGACAGTGAGGCTTGGGAGAAAAATGGGTCCACGTCACTGATAAGAACACAACTTCTCCATCTGGAGTGGAGTCTCACATAAATGTTAGTAATGCACAATCAGCACGGGTGCACTTTAAAGGCTGTCAGCTGAAGACAATGTATTTTTGGAAGGGTGTGACTTCAGACGATGGCCACAACAACAGTGTTTTGATTTAGTTTGTCCTTCTGAGATAATACTGATAAAAATGCTACAGCAATGATAAATTGGCTTCACTGGGAGGCCAACACAAATATAGAACATTTAGCTGTTGACAGAAAATATGGCATTTGGTTTGGAGAAACGGTTCAGAGAATGAATGAATGAATGGTTCTGATGTCAAAATAGGAGAAAGGTTTTCAACTTTTTTTTTCCCAGGTAAAACCTTTGTTACTGAAGTGTGTTTTAGGTCATTATGTTTTGGCATTATGAAGGATCTCCTAATCACTTTGGTTGCATCGTTAGCAGACTGGAGAAAATGCAAATTCGTGAGCCCGTCCCAGAAGAAGCCATGTACGCCTCAGCCATGACAATTTGTAGATGAGCTGATTATTTCTTTCTTTCTTTAGCCTTTCCACCATTTTGTTAAAGGTTAATCTTTGTTTCATCAGTCCGAACACTTTCTCACAGAATTTTTGAGGGTTGTCACTTTTTTTTTTTTTTTCCTTTAGCCATTTCCTGTCTGGTCATTCTATTCTTGATAAGAAGTGAGTTATATCGTTTAGTGAAGCTTCTATACTTTTATCATCACAACCTTCACTCTTACCCTCTGGAGGGTCTTGATGATGTCATTAACAGCTGTTTAAAGACACACACACACACTAATTTCAATGTATCCTATGGGAAAATTTGATTTAAAATCTGTACAAATCAGAGGTTGATTAAAATTCGGGAAAGAGATGTTGTTTTTTAAAAAATACAGTACACTCATTTGAAGTAAATCAGGAACATAAGCTGCATGTCAAAGACAGGATACTTCCCTTTCCAAAATAAATTGCTCATTTAAGATAATTGGGTATGGGTAACTGTAATGGCAGTCATCACAACTGTCATGCATTTAGTGGAAGTAGATTCTGTGCGGCACCCAGGACACCAAGCACAGTGGGCTCATTGAGGCAGTTCAGGATGTCAGCTGGGATGGCCGGCACAGGGGACTCAGCTGGTCCTGTCACGAGGACGGAGCGGACACCAAACAATTCGGGATTTCCAAGGCTGCTCTATGGGGGATGGCTGGGACAGCATGAAGCACTGACAGGTGATGTGGACACAGGGTGAGCAGAGCAAAGACCACCATTACCTGGTCAACTCAATTTAGCCACTATAAGTTTTTCCTGTGTGGATTGTCAAACAGGTACCCCAGTAAAGGTCGGCAGGACAACAACACTGAGACAGAGAATGACATGACAAAGAAGGACAGAATTGAGGGGAACACTGCGGAAGACAGGACAAAAAACTGATTGGGACTGAATAACATTATACATTTAGGGAAATGAGAACCAAAGTCAACAACTAAATGAATTGAATTGAATTGAATTTGAGTCAGTGAGGAAGTTAGTTAATTCAGGCCTGGAGTTGATGTTTTTTTTGTTTGTTTTTAATTTTTTTCTTGATATTGTCCTTGCCCTCTTGTGGTTAAGATCAGCGGATGGCACTTTGAGGGTTGGCAGGGTGACAGCAAACAGAGCGACGTCGAGCAGACCAAAGACGAGTGCCTCCGGCTCGGCCCATATTTGGCCGGATTGTACTGGCAGGAGTTATGTGATGGTGGATGCGGTAGTAGATGGACCACAGGCAAAACTCACAAATCTTTTGAACATAAAGACTACAAAGAACATGCAGCATACAAGGAACAAACTCATCACAAACATTATGACAAGGGCTTAACAATAACTGAAGAGAAACTATATATATATATATATATATATATATGTGTGTGTGTGGGTGTGTGTGTGTGTGTGTGTGTGTGTGTGTGTGTGTGTGTGTGTGTGTGTGTGTGTGTGTGTGTGTGTGTAGGGTATTTTTTTGTGTGTGGGCAGCTAAATGTGATAATAGATTGTCCTCTTCATGCCTCACTAATCATGTTTCAACACATCAGGGATGATTGGACTCAGCATTCAGGTCAATTACTCGCTCAAATTATTTGGTTTAAATACTAACTTGAAATTCAATCAGTCTTTAGATGAGAAAAGTAATGTGATCAGCATCATTTAATTAAGCAGCATTGAGGATTGGTTTAAATGTTGGAATTGCACATACAGTGGACAAAGATGGACAAAGATGGTGCAGTATCACATCTGGAGTTACGAAACACCACTCGAAAGGAACTCTCAGTTAATAAAACATCAATACAATATTGATTAGGGTCTGGTTATGTACAGCTGCTTCTGCACCACAAATTGTTATCTGCTTGACTTTAAAAATGAGATTATATGTAAAATCTTGCTTTGGTATCTTAGTTTGGATGTATTTTTTTTAATTCTATTTTTATTTAATTTTTACAAATGCATATGTTTGCAATAGCAGCTCTATTCATGGCAAACACGACAAGTATATTGTAAATGTTTTTAGCATGCAATTTATGGTAGTTGAATCAACAATACAGTTGCCCCATGTTACATTATTTGTCACTTTTTGCAGCTTCATTGTCTCAAATATTTTTTTATTGGACATATATCACACATTATTTGCTAAATCACAGGATTTTGTGGTGATTATTTTACTGCAGAGCAATAAGCATGAAGCAGGAGGAAAGAGTACACACAAGACAGAGAACCAGTAGTATAGTGGTCCCTGGAGAAGTGAGTGTACTCCGAATTTTACATTTATTTATTTTTTGCTTCTAGAAACACGCCGTTTTACAAACGGTGACATGTCAGAAAAATCTGTCATTTGTAATTAAGCACAATAATAAAACATCGTGAATTAATTAGGAGGAGTTTGTTATGTAAAATGTATTTATTATGAGGCAAACATGAATAATATGTTATCTACTACAGGTGTTAGAGAAAATCGATTCGGCAATATATCGCAATATTACAGCGCGCAATTCTTGAATCGATTCGATATGCGGCCGAATTGATTTTTAAACATCAATTTTTTTATGGGAATATTCAACAAAACATTTTACTTAGGGTTAGGATTCACACATTAAGCATGGAAGAATGTTATATTAATGGAACATTAAGCCTTAATATTTTATTTCAGTGCTGTTCGAACACGAAACAGACTGCAACCTGTTTGTTAAATGCAGTGGCTCAGTTATAAGCCGGAATTTTCAGATAAATAAATACATTTTCATACAAATCTTACAGTGTACATGTACAAGTTTACTGATTAGTATTTTCTAAATTTGAGTAAAAAATAATAATAATCGCAATAATCAATTTATAGATTTGCATCGGGATTAATCGGCATCGAATCGAATCGTGACCTATGAATCATGATACGAATCGAATCGCCAGGTACTAGGCAATTCACACCCCTATTATCTACTATAAAATTAATCTACATCATGTAAGTTAGCTAGGGCTAACTTAAGTATTATAATACTTTAAGTTACTGTATACACTATACAGTATACAATAACTTGGCTAACGTTATTTAGACCTAAAAATAAGCTTCATAGACACTGAGATCATCTCTGGTCTGGGCATTTATTACAGTTTCATTCATCTAACATTACAGTCTAGCATTAAAATATTTGCAAACTTGGTTAATTATACAATTACTCAAACAATTACGCGAGTTCCCTACATGATCCTAACTTCTAGCTAGTTTAGGGCTAAGATGCTAATGTTAGGATGACGTTAGCCTAGCCGATACTCGCAGTGTCATATTTCTGCGAAACTACCCAATAGAAATGCACTAGAGTGTATTGTCTTAAGTTATAGAACTGAATGTCTACGGCAAAGTAAACATCATTAGCTAATTTAATACCGCCTACCGCTGCTAGTAGGAATGAATTGCAACCGCTCCACCCAATTGCAAGGATAGACACACATGCACTTTGGCTTTTATTAAACAAAGGTAACAAAATTAACACAAGCACATATTCACACACTTGAAACAGCTGACGCCAATTAGTAGCTAATGGTTTAGCCATTTAACAGCCAGCCAAGTCTACACGCTCATTTGTTAACTCCAAAGTCCCTCAACAGACCTGGCCTTAAAAGTCACACATTCAAACACAGATAAGCACAGATACTACAGAACTGAAGAATGTGAGGATGACAAAAATAATATCTGTATCTCACATGCATATATTTTGGTATTATATGCATGAAGCATTATAACGTGTAATAAATATTTGGTCACTACTTTGTGATTTGGAAATTGGAATGTAACACTCACGATAAACGAGATGTTTGTTTGTTGATGGAGGCTTGTTTCTATAAGATTACAGTTTGTTTTTCAATATAGGTCTACTTACTGTATGCATCTAATACAACAACACTTTCCAGTAATAACTGGCAGTTATCGCATATGTGTCACATTCCACTTAACATATCTCATAAATGTAGGGTAGTTAATCAAATATTTACCACCTGCATCTTTTTCTTTCATTTTTGTCTCTGGTAGTTGACAAGAATTCCCTTTGCCAACTCCCTTAGCTAAATGCTAATGTATACACTATATGAGTAAGTGCAGCGACTGTCGTGTGTTATCTGATTACATTATGAAGCAGATGATTAAAACATGCCTATCCTCTCTGCTCCTCTGTGTGAGGTTGGCAAGTATCTTTGTGACCAATTTACATTTTATGTCCAGCTTTGCCCCCGACAGGAATTACTGTGACCTCCCTCATTGATTGGCTGGAACGTCATTTCCAGGCAGCCCGTAATTAGGATTGGAGTTAATCCCCCTCCGCCTTGTCCCTGTTGAATTTTTCCTCGCTCGGGCTGACCTCTGCCAAAGATAAGACGCACACCTTCCTTGTCTTGCGCGTTAGTTGTTCACCTCAAGACTTCTGAGCTGTGCTGATAAAGCCAGGCTTTTAAGGAGCCTTTTTTTGTTGTTAGAGCGTGGTACCTCATTACTTACTGGCTGGTCAGTCAGCCCATTTCGTCTGACGTGGATGGTAGAAAGAATGAAAGTCACATGAACTATGTCTTTACTTCCATCCCAATCCCCGGAGGTACTTATAAGCTTATTTATTATTTCAAGACCAATTTTAAATGATCCCTAATCAAATAATCTCAATTTAAAGAGATGAAACAAAAAAAAAGTCATTACAAGGTCCTGCTGAAATTTCAAGTCAGTAACTTTTTGGACAGCTGCACAAGCAGTTGAGCGGTTTTGGGTTTGAATCTTGGATCCATCCCATACCTTTTTTCCACGACTCCGGCTTCCTCCCACATCCCCAAAACATGCTCATTAAGTTAATTGAAGACTACAGGGAGTCCTCTAGTTACGCCGGAGTTTCCTTCCTACGCTGGCGATGTAGTCCGAAGTCGGATTTCCCTGTTAATGTCGATATTTACATCAAGATACTTTGTACAGTAAATTTAAAAAACATATTTGTGCGACCCGGAAGACGCCGGAACCAATATTTCGTGTTTCCGCACGGACATTCGTTGCTGACGGACGGCAGAGCGGAGCTAATTCAAGCTTAAACACGGAAATGTGATGAGCCTGATGGCGAGCTGACCGGCTGATGAACGTCCGTTGCTCGAGGTAACAACAACACAACTTTAAATAACTCTAAAATGGCGTGATTACTGTGGGAAATTAACAAACGTGCTACGAACGAGGCGTAGCTCGAAGACTCCCGGTATTTGTCATTAAATGTGAATGTGGATTGCAGATTGTGTACATGTGTCCTGCGATTGATTGATTGGTAGGGATGTAATGATATCCAAACATCATGATACAATAAATATCACCATATGAACCTCACGATACGATAATTATCACGGTATTGTGGGGAGGTTGGTGACATAAAAACAGCTCAGAATACTGTATAAAAACTAATTATTATATATTGTTTAAAAAAAAACCCTCATATTGGAAAAAAGCACAACATTGTGCTTAACAACAGCAGTGACGCAGAAATAAGCTATTGGCTCAGCGGCGTAAAATGTGTTCGGCTGAAGTAGGCCAAAAGTTTTTTGTTTTTTTTACGCAGATGTTGAAAAATATTTATAGGAGTGATAACTGCCGCAGTGACCAAAACATGCCTAATTAAAATTAAACTTCACGAATAAACAAACAACCAGAGGTTTCTTTTAATATCATGATATGACGTCAATTGCAATATTGTCGTTATTGTTACATCCCTATTGATTGGTGAGCAGTCCGCGTGTACCCTGTCTGTTGCCCCTTCCCCCTTAAAGCTGCTTCCTATCTCCTAGATGTCTTCTGGCACCTGCAAGAAAAGCAATTTGAGAACTGCTGGTCTCGGTCTAGGTCGTTAGAGTGATCACAGTTAAATAATAAAGCTTCTCAAGCAGCCGACAATTACGTCTCCATATTGTACTAACTACTGTACATTGCACTACATTTCACACCAAATCCTATTAAATTCTCATGAGAACAGGCTCTATCTAGTCATGTGTATAAATGGAGGCAATGCAGTGTTCATCTTGCCGACTCAGGTCCATCATTTTATGAGTGGAGACTACAGAGAGCTTTTTTTCTTTCTTTCCTCAAGCTCTCAATAATGACATTTGAGATTTGATTCCCTCCGCAATATCTGTTTTTCTTGTTCTTCAGTTCATAATCTATGTAACCATGGGAACTTGTATTTTGTCTGTGTGTCTGCAATGAGTCAAATATGGTCCAACGCTCTTAAACACACTTAAGACTAGCAGCATAGATTGGGTTGGGGCATAGAGTTGATTGCCTGAGGCGCAAAAGAAAAAGAAAAAAAGAAAAGAGAAAAAGGGTGGCTGATAACAAATACTGTATAGCCTATATGAATACTGATTGTGCATAACAGCTAGAAGTTATGCACTGTCAAAGGAACTAATCTAAGTGTCAATGTGACTTCATTTTTTTGTGAGCCGGCATCTCTTGACAACCGTTTCCAGTGGCTGTTGACAAAGTGCAAGTTAGATCAATTATGCTGTGGTAACGCCAGCGCTAGTCTTATACTCAGAAGCTTGTGCAAGTGCCTGTATAAAATGTTCATCATGCCTGAATGATGAAACAATCTCTGCTTTAAGATAAACTCACAGAAAATTTTATTCGGGTTTACATAGGCTACTGTAAACATCTTGGCTGCTTCTTTGTTTCTTTTCTGTTACATAAAGAATTCAATATGATCGAAAAAGTTGTCCCCTTTGTAGTTTATACTGTAGTGCAGTACATTCTTGATAAATCATTCAGTCATTCATTCTCCGAACCGCTTTTCCTCACTCGGGGGGAGCAAAAGGCCTACACTTTTCTTGTAAGTGCTGTTTTGTAGGACAGGCCAATGATGCCATGGCAAACAAGTGCTTAGCATTTTTTATATCGATTTCATCAATCTAAATTGTTCCTAGATGAATGTGAATGGTTGTGTGGATAGTGTCCAGCTCACCTGCAACCCTGGTATGGGAACATTTTATAATAAAATGGAGAGAAGGAACTGTTTAGCAGTGATTATCTTGCCGTTTTCCAATGTCTAACTTCTTCAATAGACTCCTGTAAAATAAAAGTTGGGGAGGAAAAATGAAACAGTCACACGTTTGCTTTGCAAATATGAAATGGAAGTATTTCAACAATTAGATCAATATTATTGGTTTGGTTTGCCACTCATTGTCATCAGTTTGTAGTTCGACCTTGCCCATGTGACATGTGTGACATAATGGTCTAAACTGGTTTCAACTAGATGTGTGCCAGAGTATAGAAAGAGTGAGCCAGGACAGGTCACAGTAACACAATGGTTTAGCTCAAGTCACCTATCTAGTTATTAAATTAACAGGCCTACAATCTAGCAGCACTTTTTATCTATGTGTATTCTCCCATCCAAACTTTTGACACGCCCACCATTTAAAAGATGGGAATGAATGCTGAAACACCAAAGAGGTGTGATTTAATGACAGCTAAGGCTGGCTGCAACTCATGGAAACATGGATCTTTCCTGAGACTTGTGAATGTTATATAAATATAATATAAATCTGGGAAAGCAGCAAGTGGAGAAATGTGTTTGTAAATGGATGACTACATTTAAGTGCACACATTTAAGAGCTTATCCCAGCGTGTGTATCTGGCATGAAGGTGCACGAATAACAGTGGGCAGCAGAATCTTCGCAGCTAGAAAAGCACATAATTGAGCAGTCCACCCCCTCAACTTAGCAAGTGCTGTAACATTATTTGATTGTCTTTATCAATGACTGATGCTGTATAACTACTCTAAATGTGCATGACTTACTGCATCAATTCTTATTGAAGTGTCCTTGAAATATACATATACTTGCACAGACCGTCGACCTTATTTGAAGGACGAGTAAAGGTTAAAAGTAACATGATCAAAACAAGAGCCGCTTGTCATCACTTTGTTTCGATCAACCAAGTGCCAACAACCTTGAATACTACTGAGTGTGTGATTTAAGATAATGATCAATACTAAATGTAAAATGTCATTAAATTAAGTCTGATTGAAGCATGCAGGTCTAAATTGGCCATCTGCAGAGGCGGACTTACCATTAGGCGAACCTAGGCAGTTGCCTAGGGCCTCACGTTACTAGAGGGCACCATAAAATTCCTCATACACTAATAGCCAATATAGTTTTTATTTATTTACGCACATTATTTATGTTTTTGATCCAAATCATTTAGCTAAAATGCCAGCAGAAGGCTGCTTGTATGTTTCTTGGCCCCCACCTCAGTTTCCACTAATGGATCAGTCCATCTTACCGCGCTAAGTGCGCATGTGCATGCACAAAAACAGAGGGGAAGGGCGCGAAGTGACGGCAGTTAGCGAGACTGAGAAGAAACGTAAAAAATGAAACAAAGTTATCCGAGTGGGGCCGAAAAAAATGAGGAAAGCAAAAAGTTTATTGCCAAGTTACAAAAAATGACAAATATTTTCACTGCGTCTTTGGCGACTTATAGCATGCAGCAGCAACAACAAGATCGACGCAAAATAGCTGGTGACATCTCCCCTGTATTGATAAGGATTACTTCAACTCATTGAACTTGGAAACGCCCGTTATCGTTGCAGTTTAACACCCGCACGACGGTTGCTATTTTTAGAACATTTAGGATATGTACGTCACTAACCTGGCTACGTCACCCCGCAAAGGAATATTCTTTCACTTTAAATCATCATTTTGGGGGTATATGGTTTTCGCTGAGCAGGAAGGGTTAATATGTAACCAGCAACATAATGTACAGTGCTCAGCATAAAAAAAGAGTACACCCCCTTGTTTTCTTTCTTTAAGTAGCAACCATTTATAATCAATTGTCTGCTTGATACCTGTATAATGAATAATGAGACTCACCTGTAGATGCTTGTATAGTCTAAAATTTGGGCTTTGTGGGGTGTACTCATTTTTGCAACACCCTTATTTGAGTAAAACTGAAAATGTTGTTCTCTAATTCATATTATTAACCTTACTTTCATGTTATAAGTCAAACAGATGTTATATAAAGTTCGTCTTGTCATCATTTTGGAAATTGTTTTTGTGTTAATTGACATTGTTCAAATTGTTATTTTTCAAAGGGGGTGTACTCATTTATACTGTGCAATAGTAGAGTAGAGAGTGCAGTATTTGCCTCAGAGATACAGCGGAGCAGACAGTGTCCTCAAATTTCTACATTAGCACTTGAATATACCACTGAATAAGAAGCTTTATACTGTGTTGTGCGTGTTTGTTTCAGAATGAAACAGGGATGTGCTGTGAGAGTTACAAAATTATGTCATGCAATTTTACTATAAAATAACTATATTGGGATTTATAGGTCTGCCTTTAAAATGATCTGTCTTTTTTGGGGAGGGAATTTTTATGTACTAGTGGTATCGTATCTGGTATCAGTATCTGTGACTACTCAACAGTTGAGTATTGGTATTGGTCTGGAAAAAAAAAGCGGTATTGAACATCCCTATTTAAAATAAATGTATCAGTCTTCTCATTCAAAAGGGCCCCATGCCTACCTTTGCCTAGGGCCCCAAATTTCTTAAATCCGCCCCTGGCTGTTTGCCAATATGAAAACAAAAATCAATGCAATGTCATGATAATGTTGTGAGCTTTGTTGTGTTACCTTGCTAGCTATTGTCAAGAAGGGGGAGCTTGAGGACCCAAATGCGGGAAGACAGGGCAAGGAGGCAGAGGTTCGATAAAAAAAGGGGTTTTAATTTCTACAAAACAAAAGGCGAGATCTAAATTGCAACGAAAAAAACATAACATGGAGAAAACAACAAGGCAAAACGGGCAGCATGACATGGGAGGAAAATCCAAGGAAAAACCGGGCATCATCACAGGGGGAAATACAACAATGACCCGACACAGACAGAGGGGAGACAGCAGACTAAATACACAGACTAACGACACAACAAGACACACCTGGGGCAAGACACAAGTGGCTGAGGGCACTGATTGGATCACACGAGGAAGGGCAGGATCACACTTAAACAAGACCAAGGGAGACACACAAGGAAAACAGAACCCAAAACATGACAGCTATCATTCACAGTTTAAAGCATTATTCTTACTGAGCTTATTCTTGCTCAGTTCAGGATATAAATGTCTTTGGGCATCCATTATGCTGGTCCACACATCTATCTACAAATTGTAGTTACTATACAAAGTACAAACATATTCAGATTTATTATTATGCCTTGTATACAGGTATATTATAACTGCCACCTCTAAATGGAATCTGTCAATACTTGTAAAATAGGACTTTTCAAAGCACTCTCTCATGTCACTGAGCAAATGATTGATTGATTGATTATCTGTTTTGCATCATTTAAAATAAGTTGTGGTAGGATAAAATGGTCACCACATGTACAGTATTTTGCATAAAATGTAGCCTGTAATGTAAAGTTGATTTACTTACTACTGTGCAGTATACTGCATAATGGAATCAAGGAGGAAAATAAGCAATCATTTCAAAAGGGATATATTTTATATGCACTCTTGTATGCATACTGAGGGGAAAGACTGACATTGGCCTCTTATTGTAAGAGCTGAGCAGATAATATACAATGGAACAAAGTTTACTCAAACAATGATACCGGCAGTCAATCAAGCAACAAGCAGGCACATTCCAGACACACAGCAGATGGGATGAGGAATACAGAGTAGACAAATCTTGCCAAAAAGTCTGTAAGAGCGTAATTAACATCCAGCAAAGTCAATATTTAAATGCCCATTTTCAAATAAACAAGGGTTCCTTAAATAACATTGATTTATTTATTTATTTATTTTATTTCAGTTTGCATGTTTCTGGACTAATTTGTCATAAAGTCTTTGTTTGCTGTGTCTTTTTGACTCACCTGCTCTTCCTTGTTGTATATAATTCATAGTAAAAAAGCATTGCGTGCCTTGCCTCTCTCTGCTTGTGTGTGAAAGTGTGTGTATGTGTGTGCGTGATGTACAGTGTGGTATTAACCAGCAAGACAGATGTTGCTCCCAGCTGAGTGAGGATTTAGTGAATGCTTAATGAACATTGTAATTTCACTCTTTGCCCTGTCAGCACAGCACTCTTCCTTTTTATTATCAGAGACGGCACAGTGCTTTGTAAACTTTTAATCTTCGTTTTTATTGAGTGCACACACTTCTTATTGCGTCTCAATGTGCTTGACCATTGATTTTCCTGTATAATTTTCTACGTTTGTGTTATACATTAAAAATGCAGCACATCTCCATAGTTATTTTGCTTAGACTAGTGCTTCCAGTCCTTTATTAAAAACTTTGGGAACTCACCTGAAAAAGTGAATACATCTACTGCATTAGTTTCACAAGCAATATTAAATATCACAGCTGATAAAAAACATTGCTATGTACATGGTACTTTAAAATTTAAAAACCCGGGACGCTACAATTTCACTGAATATTAAATATATATTTAGACAATAAATTCTCACCAGGAACCAGGTCAAGTCCCCCCCTTTATAACACAAGGATCAACCACACAGGACAAAATAATGAACTTTCTTGACTCATGCAATTTGCAACTGACTTCTGAAGGTTTGTGTTTTCTTTGTATTTGCTAAGTAAAGGTGTTTTATGTGCTATAAGCAGGTATGTTAAAATTAGACCTTGCAGGGTAAACACTACCTGGCCTGTTTTTATTTCCATTTCATTTCATTACGATTGCTATATTTGCAATTTGTTTACATTTCAATTGTGAAAAAAAGTAGCTTAAATATTGTGCTGCAATAAAAGTGCTATTATTCCAAAGCACCCATCACAAATCTATTGTTCAGTAATTATTACCAATATGTCAAAAATATTGTGACTGCAAATTTCTTTGACATATTGTGATATAATTTTTATGCTATATGTAACTTTTATGTAAAGGAATAGTTCCAACATCAGTAGTGTGTGTATGTGATGGCAAGCTACCCAGCAGCCAATGTAGTTATGAACATAGTTAGCTTCTGCAAAATTGACTGGCCATACAGGCCTTGTATGGCGAGGCAAGTGGCAACATTGTGCCCATATGCACCGGCATCTCCTCTGATTTGTGCTCCCGGTGTTATTAGTTGTGCAAATGATTAGGGAGGAATGTTGATTTTATACAGCCAAGTTATACGTCTCGGTCCAGACAATGTAATTTATTCATGTCCTGACATCTCCTGGGACAGCAGTCCCTATTCTGAAGTTTTGAGTCTTTAAAGGCATGTTTTTCCCAGAAACTGTAGTCCAACTCTGAAACGTAGGACCTTAGAAATCGTTGTGCTTTGTTTTTTCCCTAACTTATCGAGCAACCTCAGCGGGATTCGCCTCAAATTGGGTAGACACTCATTATGACACTGCTGACTAAATATTTTTCTTGTGGGTCATCCAGGATGTGTCGATAATGCTACTTGCAAACTCATCAAACATTATGCCGCACCAAGTTGCCTATGAAGAAGTTGGCATTTGATTTGATTTACAGGTGACAGCTGGTAATTGTATGTATTATTTAATGTAAATTTAGTAGTTGCATAAAAACTAACTTGAAGTTTTAACAAGAAAAACAAGCTGTTGGCTCCACTGAGGCCTCTGGCAAATACATTCCTTCTGCAGGACTGCTCTTTCTAACACCTAAATTGTCATTATTATAGCTTTGCTTGCTTAGCAATTACCATAGAGTAAATCAATTATTTTCAAATGAGTTGTTCAATAACAGCATTCGCACAAAATTAAATTCTCTGATTGTTTCACTAAATTATTTACCTCCTGCTTCCAAATCACAATTCATTCCCCTACTTTACATCCAGGGTGCAAAACTGTTCTTTTGTTTGTGAAAGCTTGTTTCTTGCCAGGGTTAGATCAGTGGGCTGAGACTTGCAATGTAGGAACGGGAAAAAGACAATCACAATGGAAACAAACCAACCATATCTTTTTTATTTTATGTAATAAAACAATGTTATATAGAGGTGCACATATAACAGATAGACAAATGATATTATTTATACTTGGAGTGGAGAGTTTTCTTCTTCCTACGGGGGGCTCCTAACAGAAAATAATTGAGAAGCACATAGAATGGCTATATCATTTGTACTTCTCACTTACTTTGGAGCCACAGTGAGGACTTCGTAAATCAAAGCAATATTTGTTGGAAACTCTTATTCATAAACTGGTTTGCCCGCGAACAGGATCGTTTGTGAAGTGTGACGTTCTTCTGTAGTGTAATTAGAGCATTAGGTAGTACAGTACAGCAGTACTATGTTCATTAAAGGTTGAGAGGTTGAAATATTTGCAAAACATGAGTGAGTTGTGCCTGTGGTCAACTTGAAGCTGTACGATTGCAGTACTTCTACCACATGTACTAACTATACGAAAGTAGAAGGAGTCGAAAAGGCGATAACAACTGCCAGGGTGTTAAAGTAATTGGTAAAGTAAAGTAAATCTGATAAGGAGGAAAGTGTGGTGAAATATAATATAAAATATATTTATAGTAAACGGGTGAACAGGAAATAGAATGTCATTCTTGTCCTTGACTGTTGCAGGGCGTGGTAGGTAGGGGGATGATGCAAGAACAAGGATGACCAAACTCATTCAAATGCCGGGATATCCACAAGTCGATTGAAAAAGCTTCCCAAAAAAAGCCATTAGATGAAGTCAGGTCAGGCAGGGGTCAACAACAATTGAATCAGTCAGAAACAATTGTTGCAAAGGAACAAGCTACCAATGAGCAATGGGACTTTCATGCAAGGGAAATTACTTGCAGGTGGTTGGGGTCAATTACAGGTGAGAACAAAAGTTTGGTCATGCAGCATTCAGGGACAAACAGGAATAGGTGTCTTGATTAGGCCTACATTGTAGTGGCGTCATCACTCAGCCAGAATGTACATCCGGACCAATATACACATAATATATGCATACAGTGCATACTCAGTATATTGTATACTGTATGGTAAACAGTGCCGGGAATAACGACGTTTAAACTAATGACGTTAGTAACTCAGTTTTTTTCTTCCATTAAACAGCGTTATCTTTATTGTACGTTAAATGCGTTGCATTACAATTGATTTATTAGTTTTAAGGCACAAAATAAGCTTACAGTAAGTTGCGCAGTCATGTGGGCTTTTCTGGAAAGCTTGCTCCAAGTCCATTCAAGAAAATGTCATTTGCGCAGTTAGATGCACTCTTGTTGTTGCACCTCGTCACAATAAAGGTGTCTTGACAGCTGGAATGTGTAGCAACTTTTGTTTTGGAGGTGCCTCGGGAAGCGTGTCACGACGTGTCTTCCTTCATAATAAACATTTTAGCATTTTAACAAAAGTCCACGTCCGTTGCCTGAAACTGATTCGGGGTTTGACAAGACTGACATTGGTCAAAATAACATCGTTAGAGATCTGCTGAAAAACGGTTACCATGAGGAGCAATTTGCTGACAATTCTGTTCCACCTTTCAGGACTTTGCGACTTCACAAGCACCATGTCAGAAAACATAAGTCATAGCGACACACTCATGAAACACTCGCCTAGTGTAATTAATAGCGCCAACAATTGTATTTCTCTTAACTGTCTGAGCTCGGACTGTCCACAAATTACGTATAGGTGACATATGTGCCACAAATCACCATAGCCTATATCCAGTATTTTGTAGTTATTAATTTTTTATTCTGATTGCAGTAGTAATTAATGGTGGCAGTGGTAGAACATATGATATTTGTCATTATGTAGTTAGACATTTGTGTGATATTCACAAAAATCAATGAAAACCTAGCCTGGACATAATTTGAATTCCTAGTATAAAAAATAACAATATAATAATATATAGAGTATACGACAAAACAATTTTTTTGATTTTTTAAGGAGTGAAAATAGTTACTTTGCCTGGTAACAAGTGACAGTACTTTTATTATAAAGTAATTCAATTGCTAACTCAGTTACTTTTGTGAGCAAGTAATGAGTAACTATAACTAATTACTTTTATAAAGTAACATTCCCAACTCTGATGGTAAAATATACAGTATTTACTAAGTGATGTCATTGCTAATTTTACAACACGCACAAATAACCACCATTACAATCGAGGTAATTTTCAATAACGACGACTATGAGTCCATCTATCCATCATCTACCGCTTATCGGGGGTCGGGTCGCGGGGGCAGCAGCTTCAGCAGGGAAGCCCAGACTTCCCTCTCCCCAGCCACTTAAACCAGCTCCTCCGACAGGATCCCAAGGCGTTCCCAGGCCAGCCGACAGACATAGTCTCTCCAGCGTGTCCTGGGTTGTCTCCGGGGCCTTCCGCCGGTGGGACATGCCCAGAACACCTCTCCAGCGAGGCGTCCAGGAGGAATCCAAACCAGATGCCGGAGCCACCTCAACTGATTCCTCTCAACGCGGAGGAGTAGTGGCTCGACACTGAGTCCCTCCCGGATGACCGAGCTTCTTAACTTATCTCTAAGGGAGAGCCCGGATACCCTGCGGAGGAAACTCATTTCGGCCGCTTGTATCCGGGATCTTGTTCTTTTGGTCAAGACTCACAGCTCGTAACCATAGGTGAGGGTAGGAACGTAGATCAACCGCTAAATCGAGAGCTTTGCCTTTCGGCTCAGCTCCTTCTTTACCAGTCCGGACCGATACACTGCACCGATCCGCCTGTCGATCTCCCGCTCCAACCTACCCTAACTTGTGAACAAGACCCCAAGATACTTGAACTCCTCCTCTTAGGGCAGGATCTCATCCCCGACCCGGAGAGGGCACTCCACCCTTTTCCGACTGAGGACCATGGTCTCGGATTTGGAGGTGCTGATTTTCATCCCAACTGCTTCACACTCAGCTGCGAACCGCTCCAGCGAGAGTTGGAGATCACGACTTGAAGAAGCCAACAGCACCACATCATCTACAAAAAGCAGAGATGCTATGTTGAGGCCACCAAACCAGACCCCTTCAACCCCTTGGCTGCGCCGAGAAATTCTGTCCATAAAAGTTATGAACAGATTCGGTGACAAAGGGCAACCTTGGCGGAGTCCAACCCTCACTGGACGGACCCTCCTCTCCAGCCACCTGAATATACCTTACCAGGGAGGCTGAGGAGTGTGATCCCTCTATAGTTCGAACACACCCTGCGGTCCCCTTTCTTAAAAAGGGGGTCCCACCACCCCGGTCTGCCAATCCAGAGGTACTGTCCCTGATGTCCACGCGGTGTTGTAGAGGCGTGTCAACCACAACCCCACAACATCAGAGCGAACTCCGGGCGGATCTTATCCACCCACGGGGCCTTGCCACCGAGGAGCTTTCCAACCACTACCCCAGAGAGAGGGGAGCCCACCTCAGAGTCCCCAGACCCTGCTTCCTCAAAGGAAGACGTGTCGGTGGAATTGAGGAGGTATTCAAAGTATTCTCCCCACCGATTCACGACGTCCCGAGTCGAGGTCAGCATCACCCCATCTCCATTTAACACAGTGTTGGTGAACTGCTTTAATCTCCCGAGACGCCGGATGGTGGACCAGAATTTCTTCAAAGCCGTCCGGAAGTCATTTTCCATGGCCTCCTTTCAGCTGCATTCCGCTTAGCCAGCCGGTACCTGTCAGCTGTCTCCGTAGTCCCACAGGCAAAAAAGGCCCAATAAGACTCCTTCTTCAGCTTGACGGCATCCCTTACTGCTGGTGTCAACCAGGATTGCCGCCACGAAAGGCACCAACCACCTTACGGCCACAGCTCCGATCAGCCGCCTCAACAATGGAGCACAGAACATGGTCCACTCGGACTCACCCGTACAGGCGCCTAGCCGGGGTAATAAGTATTTCCCACACCTGCTCTGCGCCTCTCACCGTGGGCAACTCCTGAGTGGAAGAGAGTCCAGCCCCTCTCGAGAGGATTGGTACCAGAACCCAAGTTGTGTGTGGAGGCGAGTCTGACTATATCTAGTCGGAACTTCTCGGCCTCGCACACCAGCTCGGGCTCCTTTCCCGCCAGAGAGGTGACATTCCATGTCCCCAGAGCTAGCTTCAGTAGCTGGGGGTCTGACCGCCAAGGCCCCGCCTTTGGCTGCCACCCAGCTCACTGCGCACCCGACCCCTTTGGCCCCTCCCACAGGTGGTGAGCCCATGGGAAGGACAACTATGAGTGTAACAGTATATTTATCCCAAACTGTTCTGGTACGGGCAACACAGTTTGGTGCATACAGTCATGCAGAGAATACGCCTGAGTTCATTGAACTATCCAAATTGAAATCAGGTGGAAGTATTTTTTTACCAGCTGCCATAAAAACACACGCACACACGCACACAAGTAAGCATCATGGTGAGTTCAGTGACAGACAGGAGCTAGAAGACCCATCGGCTTCATTTAAATCAGCTGTGTGGTAACATTTTGAATTCCCTATGGAGTGTAACAGCGATGACGCGTGAGTGGTGGATTGGACGAGGACAGTGCGATAGCTGCGCGGGGCATCCATGGCAACACGTCCAACATGCTAATACATAATTAACGATTATTCAAATGTACCAATATCACCAGTGCCAGGAAAAAGAAAACAGCCCAACAACTTATCCAGACTAATTTGAAGAAGCATGTAGATTTGAAAGCAGACACGACCCAAGACATTACCAAAACCCAGGTTTCAAGTATTTATTAAAAGAGCTTGAGCCTCATTTCCATGTCCTATCACCTGCGCACATAAGTCTCTCAGTAGTTCCTGCACGTGAGCAGTTGTTGAGCAGAAGTTGTCTGGTACAGCCACTGTTGCGCTAACAACAGACGGATGGACTTCCTCTGCCACTGAAAGCTATCTCACAGTGACTGCACACTTCATAAACATGAAATGGGAAATAATAAATCCCATTCTATTAACCTGCTCTGTGTATAAACAGCACACTAGCAATAACCTGGCTGAGAAGCTAAAAGAGGCTGTGGCAGAGTTTAAACTTGAAAAGCCCAGAACCATTGCAGTGACCACAGATAATGCAAGAAACATTGTTAATGCTGTCAGGGAAACAGAACTGGCTCTACAAATTAGACATTTTGCCAATTTCTTAAACTGGCAACCTAGCCAGAAGAGTTGCACAAGTGTTCAGAGGAGTATCACAACCAAAGCCAAGAAAGGAACCTGATTGGACAATGACTGCGATAGATGAATGGGAGAAGGTTGAGCAGGAGGAGCGCGAGCAGTGCCATAAAGCAACAACTTTTCAAGCACGCATATCTCGCTGGCGTATCTCCGTAATTATATCATGTGACTAGATTTCAATGAATTTGTACTATTTCGATGTTTCAAAATGTGTTTGTACAACATACATCGGTTAAAAACCTTACATCCTTGTGTTCTCGTGAAACGTCATCAATGGCGGCCCAACCACTGTTCCAATTGAAAGTATGCATAAGCCAAGACCACACGGAATTCCCAGATGTCGTTCTTTTTTGCTTAAACCTAAGATGCATAGGTTGTTGCTTTATTAAATCTAGTCCTTTTTTTTCACCAAGATCCTGGTGTCCTATAGACACAACTTATAACATTAGGTGCATTATTGATATTTATTTCAATAGTAAGACATTTCATTATACTGTCTATTATATTAGTTAAACATTCAACTCTGTATCTATAAACTTTGTCCACATATAGTGCAACATCCCGTCCCTTTTTATTTTCTCTATTAAGTGCAAAAAATTCATATCCTTCATATCCCATGTCACTTATTTTTTCTTTATCAAGCCATGTTTCTGATATGGCAATTACTTTGAAACTGTTTAATTTAGTCAAATATTCTTTGATTTTTGTAAAGTTTCTATACAGACTTCTGCTATTAAGTGTTTGACTGAAAGTGCCGTTTCCATTTTTATGCTCATGTTGAATTGATCGTCCATATAATAATCACAGTTGAAACTACTGTAATTGTTTTTGTAAAAATTATTATCAGGGTCACAATTATTTTCAGGATCGAAAGTCTTGTGGTCAACATATTCAAAGGTTCTTAAGTTCATTTGTTTAGTGTGTGGTCTTGACGTCACTGTGAGGTCTACCAGTTTTATCAATCCAGATAAAAGTGTGGTTCAGATTTCATCTTCTCTGCTTGGCATTAAGGCGCTTGGTGATGTTGATCATGTCATCTTGGTGTACTGGTGCGAGGGCGAATCATAAGTTTGTCGTGTTGCAAATACGCAATCTCTCCTCTTTCACGTGCTACTTTCAATTTTGGGATTAATTATTTTCTTTTTTGTCTGACAGGATCTGTAAAGTCTTCATTCATATATATTTTGGAACCTTTCATAATTTTGTTATTTGCAAGATCTTTGTTTTGTCCTTGTATTTTTCAAATTTAACCATAATTGGTCTGGGTCTGTTCCTCTTGGGTTCGGGTTTCCCAGTACGATGAACTCGCTCCATTTGAATCTTATTTTGTAACTGAAGTTTCTCCCAAAAGATTTTGTGTACTTTTTCTTCTGTGTCAGACCAAGTTTCTCCCTGTATTTCTTCAATACCATCAATGATGCCGCATCAAAATCACGTCACTTTGTTTTGTCTTTCTCTGAATTAGTCCACATTATGGCTCCAAAAATAACAACTGTGACCAATTGTGTTATTAGGAAGCCCAAATGTATTATTGCTGAAAGATGTCAGGACAGAATAGCCAATCACCAATAGAAGGTATTCTTTGGTAGTTGTATAATCTTTTGTGCAAGGATCTTCTCTCTGATATTTTTGTACCGCTTTTCTGTGTGACAAAGCAAGACTTCTGTGGTTGGGGAGGGCAGCACCATTTGCACAAGGCAGATGAGTATTGCTTGTTCGCGTGTTTACAAGACCCTGCTTAAGAATAAATAGTTAGACACTTGCTACAACAAATGCAAATCCACTCTGTAATCGTAAAAAGGGTAACAACAATAGTCACTATGGTAACGCTTATCATGAATGATACAAGCAACACAAAAACCTGGGTATTTTGTAGATATGGGGTAGATGCCACGGACTTCCGACTTCTGGGTATCACACATCAGCGCCGTTTCCGGCCACTGCTGGCCACGTTCCAACACTCGCACCCCGACCTCTGGGGGGCATTTCAGCTCTCTGAAATGTTTCGGACAACTGAGACGGACAAATACACACCCACACCCGTCGACGGGAACAGGCGGAAGCGCAAGTAATGGGATGCGGCACACCTCGCAAACCGGAACCAGAAACAAAGCTGATGTGTGAAACCCGGAAGTCGAAAATCCTTCCTCCTCCGTGGCATATACCCCATACTGTAAAAATAAACGTGAAGCCACATTTTTATGTAACTAATTTAGCAGTGTCCTGCGGCAACATAACAAGACACCACAGAACAAATTATTATTATTTTTTTTTCTCTAAGAGCTCAGTATTGTTCATTCGGAAATGTCATCATCATTGCTCTTTTTTTTTTTGTGTGTGTGTGTGTGGGTGAGTATGTGTATGTGCGTGCGTGCGTGCGTGTATTTGTTAGCTCACCAGAAAACCTATTAGAAAAAATCTCATACCGTTCACCTAAACCGAACACGGACAGGGGACCGCAGCACTGCTCTATACTGCGGCCCCCAACCGATGGCACCCCCACAAGCCCCCCCCCCCCAAGTTGTGTGGTGTATTAAAATTGGAGGGGAGTTGTAGGGTGAAGACGGTGTTTCCACCCTACCCCACCCCCCAAAGTGTGTTATGTGCCCTATATGTCTATAAAAGTGTATTGTGCAAACCTAGTGTAGTGAGTTAAGAGGAGCGACCAGCGGGGCCCTCCCCAACCGGGCGGGCGCAGGAGGCGCACCGGCCTACCAAGCCCCCACCCACCCCACCGGGACCCCGGCGGGCATATGGGACCCGTCCGGCGGGGCGATAGGGCTCCTCCCCCGGATACTGGGTCCCGCCCGAGGTGCCAGGACACCCACTGGAGCGGGGCGGGCACGACATCAAACCCCAGCCACCCCGCCGGCCCCCGTAGCACCGAGACCCGGGCCATGGATGGAGCCCCCGGCCCAGGGGAGGGGAAGGAAGGCGTACCGGGGAGGGGGAAGGGAGGGGGGAAGGAGACGACAAGAAGGGCAGGGGGCAGCGGCAGGGCCGCAGAGAGAAGGGGAGAGGAGGAGGAAGGGTGATGAGGGAGAAGGGACAGGGAGGCGGAGGACGGGCGGGGAGAGGCGAGGAGGGAGAGGCAGCAAGGGGGAGGAAGGGGGAGGGGAGAGGGAATCACCGGGCACCCCGGCGGCCCACAGGCCCCGAACCGCGTCGCCGGGCCCAGAGCAACGGACCGCGCCGGAACAGCGCCGCCCCCGACACCAGGGAAAGCCCTGCAACGCAGCACCCCCCAAGAGACCCAGGGAACGGCCAAGACGCAGCCAACAGAGGGGCAGACCCGCCCACGCCCAGCCAGGGGGGACAGCACCCACAGAATTAACCCACTGGCATGCCGTGAATCCGAATATCAACCCCTGGTGCCCATCGGAGGTAAATCCGCTCGATCCCGCTGGCAGCAGCCGGGTTCCTGACTATAGAAACACAACCATTAGTTACAAATTGCCTAATACAGAAACATCAATGCAAGTTATAACGCTGCTGTGGCTCTCGCTAACAGGCAGAATTAAGATCCAAGTTTAGGTTAAAAAATTCTATATACGAAGACCATGTTTCTTTAAATTTTGACATTTGGTTTTTATTTGAGGCAGATATTTTTTCCATTAAAATATGATTTATGAGGAGGTTAGACCATTGGTCGATATTCAAAGTTTGTTTATTTTTCCAGTTAACAAGAATTGTTTTTTTTGCGATAGTAAAGGCTACAAGTATAGATTGAAATTGTTTATGTGGTAAGTCAATTGTTGTTAATTCACCTAGCAAACACAAGTTTGGAGAGAACGGTATCCTACAGTCCAAGACAGCGGAAAGTTTTTCTAAGACTTTAGTCCAGAAACACATAACCGGAGTACATAACCATAAAGCATGAAAATAAGTGTCTGTAGTGTTTTGTAAACACTGGAGACAAATGTCGGAGTCTGAGAGTTCCATTTTCTTCATCATATATTGAGTAATGTATGTTCTGTGAATAATTTTATATTGGATAAGTTGTAAATTTGTGTGTTTTGTCATTTTAAAAACGTTTTCACAAACTTGAATCCAAAAGACAGATTCCGGAGCTATAGACAAGTCTGTTTCCCATTTTGAGATGGGTAAAGACGTTTTATCAGTATATGAAAGTAACTTATATATTTTTGAGAGTTTTTTTGTTGTTGTCGGAGAAAGCTTGGTAATATCTTTAGCTAAAACAGGCGGTTGGAGCGTACCCTGGAACAAATATTAATTCCATCAAGAGTGGGCCTCGTGCTTGAGAATCACCTGTCGCCGTAAATCCATATTTCAAGTAGGTCTCTTGCTATTGTCTGCGAATGCACCTTCCGTTCTTCTTGGTCATAGGCTCTTGTGTTGTATCATCAATGGGACTTTTCCACATTGCAAAGAAACATTTCCAAATGTGTTTTTTTTTTAAACTAATTTAGCTCGATTGTGGATTTTGTATATTTGGTACGCAACCAAGAACCAAGATAATTAGCATCTTGACAAATGCGTCAAGAGTCTGTCATAGTTGTAACAGAGAGAATCTGATTACTTTTCAAAATAAATACTTTTTAGCCTAATATAATAAATAAACCGGAAGTACGGGTAGTTTTTGTATTCTTTCAACTGTGCAGCCCACCACAGCTTGGTCCAAAGTGACCCGCGGTTTGGTGGTTGGGAACCACTGCTATAAACAATACTGAGTTGGATGTAGACTGCAAATGTCTGTGTGGAAGATGGCCAAGAATATGGCGCCAAAGATATTCAGTCGATACATTTTTGTTAGCTGACTTATCCAAGTTTTTTTTTCTTCCCTCGGCCCTACAGAGTAAATAGCAACCACCAAATTGGGGGAGCATATTATTCATGAGTACAAAGAGAAATCAGCTTTTGAAGGGCTATTTTCAGTGTGTGTATAATATTTCTGTGCTATTATTAATTATATGCTATTATTGTCAATAAATTGCAGTAATTGGATTTTAATGCATTTCACTGGGAAACATTAACTCGGTTCGCGAACAGAGATCAGACCAAAGTTCCAAATACCAATATACCGTTGTCTATATCCATAGTTAACCTCTGTAAATTCTTTACCTCGAGTACTAAACTCAGCTCTGTGGTGTGATGTACAGGAAAAAATCAAATTATTTTTACTGATGGAAAACAATGACACTATGTGCAGCCTCTCAGGGTGATTTAAGCAGTTTTACAAGTGATACTTGGGTGAACTTCATTAAACCATTTTGTATCCATGAGCACAGGGGGAAGCTGGTTGAAGAAGCAATTACCCCAAAAGAGTGCTTCAATTGGGATTTCTATTTCAGTTAATGTGCACTGAGGGGACAAAAGAAGAATGCAGTTTTGTGCAATACCCGCTGAGCTATATGGGATATGTGAAGTCTGCTGAGTCATTCGGCTATGTTACCTCTGCAGGTGGTGCTCCACTTAACAAGCAGACACAGCACAGCATCCCAATTAAAACCAAAGTGCCCACTGTCCATGGCACTTTGTGTTTTGATGTTGATGAATGATTATGACAACAACAAAAACTCTCCTCTGATGAAGAGACGAAAGGAGACTACACGGAAATTACAGAAGGGGCTCCATATTTTCATCAAGTTCAGCCATCAGCTAATTCATTGGGAGTGCTGTTTTGAATCATTCATCGCCTCATTTAAAATTTTTATGGTCAGCTTCCTCTTCTGTGCGTCAACTTTAAGGCTGCTTTGCTTAAAGTTGCACTCCTGTTGCATTATGTCTGATGAAGCTAATCTTAGATTGCAATTATTAATCTTGGATGTACAGGGAGTTATGCAGTTACACATCTTTCAGATGAGCTAACATAATTAAGTTAGGAACTTTTCCGTCAGTGCATGTATAAATGTGGTTTCTTTAGTATTCCCAAGTTCCCTTTTCTGCCAACTTATCCAGCCTCTAACTTTTATAACTTTTAAACATTGGTAAAAATAAATAAATAAAAATAAGCAGTGATACTCGCTGCAACGGAATAACTGCAACCCTGTGTTTTTATTGAGAAAAAACATTTTGAGGTGCCACATATAAATTGATTGAGCCACAAACAACATGGCATGGTTGTCAAAGAAAAAGCTTTTTGCTGTGGTCACTGTGGCCAAATTAAATTCATACAAATAGAATAAAAGCGAGTGTGTGGCTATTTGAGAGGCTGTGATAGAGGTGATGGCTCCATTCATTGATTTATTCTACAGCCCACACTATTTTCTGACATTCCTACAGTAATGTATTCTGAATCTTCTTTCAAACAAATTAGACCTTGTCAAACCTTGTTGAGTATTACCATGTGGGTGAACAGCAAATCGGTCAGTGTTAAATTTCCAGTGTTCGATCAAATATGCAGTAAGCAGTGTTATTTTAACACTGTGAGAGTAAATTTCCTTGAGTGAGCCACACGCTCATTTCTGGTGAGCTTTCCAGCTCGCTGTCAACATTTCAATAGCGATACATCCAGTTAGTGTTGTTGGGGTGGGTCAGTGGTAGAGTGTTTGTATTGCAACCCTGAGAGTTTGGGTTCGATCGATTGGCCAGTGTGACTGTAGGTGCATTTCCATTACCCTCAGTTTTGCGCAAAAGCAAGCTGGTAATGAAACACGTGATTTTTGAAAAAACTCTCAAATATCGCCAACAAGTTTTTACACTCTCATGAGGTGGTTTTTGAGATGTGTCGAAAGAGAAGTATTTCACAAAAGTGTAATGGAACCATTTTATGCCCATTCCCTGTAGTCATGTGACCTCCGCCCAGCACGGAGGAAAGGAAGTAGGAAGTACGGGGCCACTCGCTGTCGTGCCGGAGCTGCCTCCGGAGGGGATAACAAGTCTTTTTAAGCACAAAGCGATTCAGCCATGGAGCCAATATTCCGCTGTTCAATGCACGTCCCATATCGTTGCATGAGAAATGGCCGTTGCCCCTGGTAACGAGCAAACGAGCGGCATACGGCGGACGTCGTCATTGAAATCCATCCGTCTGCACCATAACACGAGTTATAAGCGCGCACACACACAACACCAACACCAAATGCCCGAACCTGCCCGATGAGGGGAGGGAGATGTTTTTAAAGTAGTATTAAAAACTCCGGGTGTCCGTCTTCCGTAAACATCATGAGCACCTCCTACGGAACTGCAAGATCGGATTACGAGAATTGCGCCTCAGAAGTGAAACGCTCTTCAATGGAAACACCGGTAAGTCTAAATTTTACTTTATCGAAAAAGTACAATATCGCTTTTATTTTGGCAAAAAACTGTAATGGAAACGCACCTTATGTCAAAGTGTCCTTGAGCAAAATACTGAACCCCCAGTTATTCCGGATGCTGTGTCATCAGTAGCGAAAATGTAAAAAGCTTTGAGAGCCTTGTAAGGAGGAAAAGCACTATATAAATGAAGTACCATTTACCACAGTAAAGTGTAGTTTGAGTTACATTTTTAACACTGACACTAATGCAACAATACATTCATAAGTGTTTAAACATCAGAGTTAAGTGTAGTTTGGCAGAATTAACTGTTTAACACTGACACTAGTGTAGAGTACTTTCAACTCTACTCTGTGTTTATCACTGTAGATTTTTAACACTATACAGCATTGGAGTAACACTGGTTAAGTGTGGAAAAAATAACACTTTGAAAAGTGTAAGATTTAACACTCAGTGTTAATCTAACACTGGGGATTTTGCTGTGTAACTGCATTATTTCCTCTGATTAACTTAATGCATATATATAATGCAGCTAGTGTTGTCACAATGCCAACATTTTGACTTTGATACTATACCTGCTTAAAATACGTTAATGAAATGGTACCTTGACAAAATTCTAAAACATCAGCAAAAAGCAGCAAAATTATTTTTATTTTGCATTAATTAAAAATATTAAGATGTATACATGTTAATTTATGCAAATACTGTATTTATTTATTGTATATACTGTATGTGCTTTTACATTGCATGCCATATTCTTAAAGTACTGTATTTGACTGCATTTGTTGTTATCCGTTTTAAATATTGGTAATACAGTGGACCTCCTCCCATGATTCAATTTAATGTTGCTTAAGTGTGCGTGCATCTCTGCTCTTCTCCATTACGGTCCCAATTAGTCGAATCTGTAATCAAATACTACAAACTGGAAATAAAATATTTCACTCTCGACTTGTTTTTTAAGGGAAGTGTCAAAAAATGTGTCACAACTTGTGTCTTTTAATCTGTCAGTCATCTGGGCTTTTTCTATGCATAACTGTGATTTTCTACTGTGTGCCTGTTTATTGAACGCACCTTGAGTCCACTGCAGGGCCAGGAGTGATTGTTGCTTTTTTTTCTGCTTCTCCGCGAAAAAACATTTGCGCAGTTGGCTTGCCGTGGCTGTCGGCCATGTAAGAAAAAAAGTTCCATAGACACTTTGCGCGTCTTACTTTTTTCTCAACGAGGAGTGGACGGCCTGCGAGCGTTACACTTAATAAGCGCGAGCGCTTGCAGTCTACAATGGTGAAGCCTTAATTAGCTCGTTATGCTTCTCAACAAGGAGTGCAGGACAAGCGAGCTCGTCGAGTGTTTAATGCGTGAAGCCATCTTTCCGAGCCCTCTCGCACACAAGCTGAAAGAGGCGTGCCGCTTAAGGCGTTTCCACATAACGGTAGTCAGGCGGCAATGCGTGTATGTGTACCCGCCTTTAAAATTAGAGTTGGCGGGCTGTCTCGTATTTATTTTTTGAAGTACCGGTGCAAATGATTTTTTATACCGAGGAGTTTTTGACGCCAAAAAAATCGAGGTACGGTACTTGTACCGGTATCCCGTGCAACACTAAATGCAGCTAAGAAATTTCTGATGGAAATGTTTTGCTTCTTTACTTTTACAATTTATCTCTGTTGTCCATGGTCTGACCTAATACACATTACAATGTAATGTTTTGGGTTTTGTTTACCTTGGTCAGTTTGCAGATTTGGGATGATGAGCCTAATAAGCCAAACATGAATACCGTAGCTGCTGGCTAATAATATTTGTTTATTTACTGTTGCACATTCGAGCATCTATAGAAATGCTCCACTTTATCATTGAATAATTTGCATTTTGGCAACAAATTAAGAGGCTAACTTATTTTGTAGTTCAACGAATTACAGTTTGGGAGTTGTAATTAATTATCATTTAGTAATTATTTACTGCAATACTAACATGATAGAAAGATGTTCTAACTATCAGAAGCATTAACTTGTGCAAATCACAAAGCAATTCTTGTCACAGTGAAGACTGTTCACATGCTGTAAAGTCAGCATTGCAGCAGCTTTCATCATCAGTCAGCATCATTCATCACTGCTTATAATGCTGAACCGGCTGCTTAGAAGCACAAAACTGTAACAATGTATTCATTTATTTATGATAACCTACCCACTCTCTAAATTGCTCATTTTGTGCCTTTCCAAGCACAAGTAAATGATACTGATTATTTGCTGCACTGCACATAGACGTGAGCAGTAATGTGAGCATTGTGCAAGGAGTAACATTTTGTGAGTGAGATAAATGCACTTTGTATTGTTGCGTTAATGCAGTAAAGGATGATAAAGTATCCCAGATCGGGTCACATGTCAGATTGATGTTTTTTTTTACAAGGACATTTTTACCCGCTAATCAGTACTTGGCTCTACAAAAACAGTTTTCTACTTATATACAAATGAATGTAACAGTACTCCACACTCTCAGTTACTTGATCAGCTTTAATAAGAAACGATTAATAAAGAGTTTCATATTGATGAAATGAGAACCGTTTGTAAACCACTCATTGGCGACCCACTAATAGAGTATGTCACCCTGTGGTTTATTCTGTGGGAAATATATTAGTTTGGGTTTATTCAGATTTGTTAGGGAATTATTCATAATTAAGTGATTAACTTTCCTGATTTGTTGCTAATTAAGTTCTTAGTAAATAGATTTACTTTTTGTTCATATTAATAAGTGATATGCTGGTCTCCCCGTGAATTTGCATATCAGTCACACGCTGTCCTTTTGTTATACTTGTTCAAATATGCCATGATGATCTCAAACAAAATTATATTGCACATTTCAGATCATTACATTGCATCTTCACATGCAAGAAAGTTCAACACACTGCCATGTCCAGCAATGTAACATGTACATAGTCTGTTTTTAAATCTTTTCTGAAAGAAATAAAATATGCTTGAAGCTCATACATTTTACTGACCTTGCAATCTCTGTAAACAGATTCAACATCTGTTGCAGCCCCTCTCGTGCCATACTTGTACACTTAAAGGCCTGCTGGTGATTAATTACTTTACATTAAGTGTATTGAGTGCATAATGGCTGCTGATCCATTACATCCTGTCTTTGGCATCACAAAATCAATTAGGTCCTAAATAAAAGAGAAGATTAATGTAATGGTGCAAAAATAATTAAATAAAGGACACCCTTTATGGTACCACACAGAGGAAACAAGTCGGCTGCTGTAAATAGACAGTTGGAAAGGGTACCTGGTTAGTTGCAAACTCTTCTCCTTGTCCCTTTGCTGCGATGCTATACAGGTCACAACCATTGCTCCTCTGTGTTCGGTAACTGCACAAGCTTCAGGCCACTTCCTATTTGGCTGTCACTCTTAATATCACAATCACGGATCACCACGTGCATAAGGAGTTGCCACTATAAATATGAACAAGTTTACCATTACGGTATAATTTGTCAGGATAACCTTTTAGAGACTTTTGCAAATTTGCTAGCACGTCTACCTCTCAGTTCTGAGGTGCAGGGTTCGGCCTTCCTGTGTGCACTTTGCATGTTGTCTGCGTACCTGTATGGGTTTTCTCCGGGTACTCCAGTTTCCTTCCACATTCCAAAAAACATGCATGGTAGGCCAATTGGCCACCCCAAATTGGCCATAGGTGTGATTGTGGGGGCGAGTGGTTGTTAGTCTATGTATGCCCTGCGATTGGCTGGCGACCAATTCAGGGTGTGCCCATTGAGAGCTGGGATAGGCTCTAGCATGCCCGCGACCCTCGTGAGGATAAGCGGTTAGAGAAATTAATGGATGAATGGATAAATGGATGGACTTTGATGTCTCCCTTCAAATGTTAATCTCTTGTCTTCATATTCAACTGTTGATATCAGGCCCAAATGTTTTCAGTCTATACAAAAACAAAAAACAAAAACTAATCGGGCACACTTTTCCAATACTTTTGAAAATGAGTGTACAAAAAGAACTTATTCATTTAAAAATGCAAGTTTTGGCTTGGTAAGTAGTTTGATGAGGTTTTTCCGCAAAGGGTGACACAAAGTTGCAGTATGTGCTTGGAGGCTTGCTTAGTCCAAATGTCAGCAAAACATCAGCAGGCTGTCAGGAGCAAAACAGTAATTGTGTTTTCTTCAAGAGAAAAGACTTGTGAGGCAGGCAGGAACAAAAGCTGAAACAACAAAACAAAAATACATCAAGGACAAGAACAACGACAGTAGACAAGTGTTGCTGAATGTGAGTTGTTACGATTGGCACATACAGGGGAGGCTAGGATGACAGCACTCTTTTACATTGGCCATCTAGGCTAACTCATTCTCCTGTAGGTAAAGGTACAGATATGCGGGATGAAATCATTTGGAGGCTTTGTACAAAAGGTGGAACACTGCCAGTCACAATCAACTGTCTCTTTATGTTGAAAGCAATTCTAGTTGTCGTGTTGATGTGGCCACACATATATATGCAAACAATGTCCCCCGCTTGGGTAAGTTTTGTCTATAAGGCACAGGCAAATAAATCCCTACTTTGCTGCGCTGAATGGTCTCAGCTGAGACAGCCATGTAAAACTTCCTGAAACATCGGCTTGCTCTCATTCCAAGTTGTCAACTGTGACACTTTGGCCCCGAGCAACTTAATATCAATGTGCCGAGGCTCCTATTTGCATTTACAGCTGCCAAACTGAGGGAAATATGACAGCTTAGTCATAGTTTTTGTTTTCAGTATAAACATTAAACAACACAAATAATTTCAAACATTACATATGAATAACAGTACAACACTTTAGTTATTATTTTTAAATGTATTATACTGATTATAATCCCTCACAATTAGTGTTGGGAATAATGTGTGTTTTTTCATAAACTGACTCATCTAACAAATTATTCTTCTCATATTTGAAATGCCGTTATCATTATTTTATGTGACATGTATTGCATTACAGTTTGTTTACTGTATTAGTTTCAAGGCTCAAAGTAAGCTTACAAGACGTTGTGCAGTCGTGTGCTCTTTAACGTTAACGTGTGTTTACGTTAACTGGCTCTACCTTATATTTGCTCAGAAGAGTGTTTAGGCCTTTATGATGTCATAACACAAAGTTTGTGAGTTTTCGCGAATCGCTGTGGGCAGGGCAAGGTACTGTTCGCCAAGAAAAATTTTTTTTTAATTTACTCACTAGCGCCCCCCTAGAATTTTTTAACGAAGCAGCCTCGGTTGTACGTTTAAGCAAGATCTATGAATTTTTTTTGGTATTTGAGGGAGCCCAAGACCTACAAAAAAGTATCTTGGACCCATTTGCTTAAATGAACAGGAAGTGAGCTACAAATTTTTGAATGTCCGATTTTGGCCAATTTTTAACATTTACATGGGGCATACTCTTGCTCATTTCTCCTACACGTTTGATCCAATTGACTTCAATCTTGGCCTGGACGATGTCAAGACCTGGGCCATCAACAGGGGGAAAAAATCTTGAGTTTTCTAAATACTACATGACAGGAGCGGGTCATCATATTTTGTGTTTCATACTTCCTTCGCCATGAAAGACAAAATACGTAATAACTCCCCGGAACATGCTCCAAAAAAATCCCAAACTTCACTTGTATGTTTATAGTCACGACCTGAAGGTATCTCTATGTCAATAGTTAGTTATAAATATAGCGCCACCTAGCCTTTGGGTCGACAATTTTTTCTTTTTTTTTACGACACATAAGGTATTCTGTCCAAAATTTGGATACTCTTTGTAAGTGTTATAAATAAGTCATTTATGAATATTTTTTTTCTTTCCACTGCTCAAAATGTTCAGTTACATCAGAACAACCCATACATATGTACTTAAAAAAAAAAAATGTGTATATATATATATATATATATACATATATATATATATATATATATATATATGTATATATACAGTGATGCTCAAAAGTTTGTGAACCCTGCAGGCATGGTCAGATCTTTTGTATAAGATAATAAAATAACCTTAATAAATGTTTAGTCATACCCCAATCTACAATGCACATTCAAAATAATGGACTTAAACAAAAATAATGCTAATATTGTCATTTATTACTGAGCAAAAGTTGTTGATTTGAGAAAAACTCAGATTTCATGTGTGCAAAAGTGTGTGTATGTTTACTTTTAAAACAATGCCAATAGGGGAAACTCATTGCCAAAAAAATAAAATAGGATGCTGATTTTTGAGGGTCTTATCATTGACCAAAAAGCTTCACACACTCATCACACCTGGCAAAAAAATAATAATTCTATATGTAAAGGTTTATTATGCCATTTTCAACTAAATTCTGCTTCCAATGTGCCAGTACCCCAACCTGCAAGTACCCCAAAGTGGCCCTGGCTGCAAGGGCCCTTTATAGCTGCTTATTATTATTATTATTTTTATTGTTATTGTTATTGTTATTATTATATGATATATCATTATGCAGTGAAGGATTTGTGTGACAAATATTCACAAAAATAAATTAAAACACTATATAGCCTGGACATAATTTGAATTTCTTGTATTAAAATGTAATAATAATAATAATAATAAAATCAAAAATCAAAATTATTTGATATAAAACAAGTACTGGAAATAGTTTGTCTGGTAATGAGTTACTTTTATTATGAAGTAATTCAATCACAAACTCTTGCTTTTTAAAGCAAGTAATGAGTAACTATAACATTCCCAACACTGCTCACAGTACATTCAGTTAGTGATATTTTAGTCTAATAGGGTTTGTTTTAAATGTTACTATATTTTTGTTAAGGTTACATTGGTTGAAAATATTTGCAGGTAAAATAATCACTACTAGGTTATACCTAGTTTGCATAGTGCTCTTCCAAAACATAAAAAAAGTGCAATGTTTAGATTGCAAATGATGAGCATTTAATGAAAAAGTTAAATGCAGAAAATTGTTACCTTCAAATGTTGTAAATGTGCAACAGTGGCCACTCTACACTACAAAAATAATAATGCTTAGTTTACATTGATTAAATGACCATGCAAGAACTATGAACAAAAAAGGATTTTAGGGTGCACTCCTCCTGATCATAGGAAAGATGCAATGAGCAGAACAAGCCATCTCACATTCAGAAACAAAACAAGAGCCCACCACTGTGCTGTTTTTTTGGTTAGGCTGATCTTGAGCTGGAGCAGTGTTAAATGTTGCAAATGTTTGTTTGCATCTTGTTAAATTATATCAAATTTGATTACGTTTATTACGTTTCCATGCTAATTCACACATGGTGAGTAGTTCTTACCCGTTGTTCTTTTTCCAACTAAAAAAATAAACGATGTAAAGTGTCTGTTTTATCTGCTCTCTCATTATGTGAAGTAAGACGTAATACAAGACAGCATGCAGGCTTAGCTTAAGCTTAACGTTGTGTTGATGGTCGTGTTGAATTACATTTTTAGAACAGGCCAGGAACTGGACTGGCACCCCCCATTTAACTCCGGTTGATTCATATTGCTGTAATAGATTGTCTGCATTAATGTTTTTACCTTGGACCCTCTGTCCAAAGTTGTTTCGAACTTGCTGGACAGCAGGAGGTTCAGCTTTTGAGTGTATAATCATTCTGAACTGACAGCGGTGCTTTTTCCTTGCAGAAATGATGAGCACTAGTGTCCGAAAAGAGAGAATGCAAAAAAACCATGTATGCATGAAGCACAGCAGAACTGAAACTTCATTGATTATTTATAACTTCTACACACTAACACGATCAGTCAGGATCTAATCATAATTAATGTTCAGTGTGCTTCAACACATCAAAAAGGTCACACGATTAGAGAGACTGCTTGCAGTCATTACAAACCTTTCCAAGCACGCAGCAATACCCCTGAAGCGACTGTCACTTGTGATTTTAGCCGGAAAAATCCTTTGACACAGGCACGTGTACACCTATATAATTTATTTAGAGACCAGTGAAAAGCCGTCTGCGTCATACGTTAGTGCCCAGCTTATGTATTGTTAAACCTTTTGGAATACAATGGACATATCCCAAATAGACATGCACTTTATGGTGTTAGCCTTCTATAATTATTCTCCTTTGGTGTGCAATAACCCAAAACCAAAGAAGAATACAGAGAGCTTTTGCTTTGTCCAAACTCCATACAGTCTGCGACCAAAACAAGAATTGAACCGCTTCTGTGAAATGATGACAAAGTTAATCTCCTGTGTGTTACTTTATAATTATACTAGTAGTCAGTAAATGATTATTAAAATACAACAACATTGTTGACTGGGAGTCATGCCAATCGAAATGGGAAAAAAATAAAAAATACAAAGGTGCATCAACCACAATTATTATTATTATTATTATTATTAAAAGTTAAATTATGACATTATGAAATGGCATTTTCTTTAGATATATCTAAATAGCTCATTTTATTTTCCAATACAAAGAAGTAAAAATGGGTGCAGCCATTCGGGTGACAGGTGGATGGTGTTGGCTTTGCACGTCTGCCTAACCACTATGGACACAGCCTGTCGTGACACACTGAAGGCATTAGCAGTCTTCCGTAGCCTGGTTACCCTTCTCGTTACACTCCGTGGTAAATCTCAGAATAACTGACAGATATTATTTTCTGCGATGCTCACCATTGTGGGAAAAGAGCAGAATATTTTGCTGCAGACGAGCCAATGAAATCAACAGCTTGAATGAAAATCAGGGTTACGGCAATTATAAGCATTGCTTCAACCGTAACCCTTTTCAATCAGCTATAAGTTCCTTTTGTTGATATGTTTTGATTTTAGATTCATGAAATAAAGAATCTACAATCTACAATTTCTTTAAACTCTCGGCCTATCGCATTACTGTAACTGAGGTTAAAGGTTCAGAGGTGCACTTCATTAAGCGGTTACTCAATTATTCCAATTTATAAGGGCAGTGGTGAACTGTGCTGAATTAAACATCATGTTTGATCTGTCCATGGAAGCCCAGCTACATGATGCGCACTGCTGCATGATGTCATAGTGACCCAAACAGCAAATGAATGAATAAGAGGGCTGATGGATGTGAGTGTGCCGCAAGAGAGTAAACAAGAGAGATGTTCCCATCAATCGACTCATCCATTTTCTATGCTGGTTATCCTGGTCTGTTCGAGTCATATAGCCATCTTCACATTTACAGTTTAACGTACGGTACTTTTTATGTAATATAATTAGATATAGACACACATGTACATTGTGCTACAACTGAATTAGATTTGTCAGCCATGGAGAGAATACATTCAGTGAAATAGTGACTGGTGAGTCACAGTAGTCACAGACTACCATCCAACTTGTTCATGATCAGTAGGATGCAGGAGCCTATCCCATCAGACTTTGAGTGAAACGCGGGCTACATTAGGGCTTACAAAATAAGTCAAATTTGTATCATTGCCTTTACAAGATAACATGTCATACAATTTAAAATATGAAATGGACCATTTTCTTAATTTCATGACTGTGTCACATAATTGAACAAACCAAAGGGAGCAATAACTTCACGCAGCATTTCCAAAAGAACAACCAAAAGGCAAACAAGGAATGTGGAAAAACTTTTTAATTAACAAAACACCAAAGAGTAGATGCAAAGTAACAAAACACACGGGCAAGGACAGGACGACTGATATAGACTGTGGCACAAAAACGAGGAATGCAAGGAAGGAGGGAACTAAGGCCGCGTCCACGCGGAAGTCAGTTTCAATGTATCCTCATACGTTTCTTACCGTTTAGGCCGTTCGTCCACACCATGGCGCGGTTTCGCAGCTTAAAACCGATCACTTTTAAAACCAGGCTCCAGAGTGGACAGATTTCAAATCGTGCCCTGTACGCGTCCGTCTGGACACCATATGCAGGATACTCCTCCAGTGATGACGTAATGGTCGCAGCTCAATGACGACGCCTTGTCGCAGATTGATGACGTATGCGCCAATTCTTGCGTGACTGCGTGCGAACCGTCATTCCGTCAACAACAATGGCGGAGTCGTTTTGCGCAGCCTCCTTGCTTTGCAGCAAAATATTTCGCTTCTTTATTCACACGTTCAACAAGCGGTGTTGTACTTGAATCAGCCACCATTGTCACGTCTCCTGTGTTTGTCTTTTCCATGTTGTTTCGATACATGCAAAATCATGTTTGTTCTGCAGATTGTAATTAAGTTAGAAACAAAAGTGTTTGTCTTCTTCGCTGATTCTTCTTCTACGCTTTCCATTAACTCCCTGTGGCTGCGCTACAGCACCACTCCAGACTTGGCATATACATTACAGCCGTTAAATTTCCTCAGGGTCTTCTTTTGGACACGCAAGGTTTGAAATGCTTTTGCGTGTACGAGATTTGTTTGAGGAACGAAGCGGGCTTTGCTTCCGTCTGGACGGGGCCTAATGCTGCGTTCAGACTGCGCTAGGCATATTTGACTCCAATCGGATTCCTCCTCAAATCCGCTGACTGTCTAGACTGTTTTTAACAAGTGTCCAAATCCGATCTGCCCTGTTCAAACTGAGCCACATTATTGACCCATCTGACAGTTTGCTGTAGCAACAACGTCGAATGGAAGCGGCGCCCAGCGCGTCTAGTGTTTGATGTCATTGTAACCCTGTTTACCGCTTCATACACGTTAAGCGGTTTTCTTTCTTTCTTTCTAAAAAAAAAGAAAAAAAGATCACATGTCAATGGAAAGGGCCAGGCACTAATTCGCTATTTTCGGTTGCGCATGTGAAGACCGACTTCAGCGCAAGTAACGTAAACTGTCACTGTATTTCTGGTTGAGCATGAGAGGAGCCAACGGGACAGTGGAGCCGTCAAGGCATTTGACTGCCAAGCATGCGAGGAACCAGCCGGGCAGCGAACCAGTTGGATATTGACAGTGCGGGCGCATTTGGTTTTTGCACACGTAGTGACGTCACGGACAGTCAAATCCGTTCTGAGTGTTTTGAGCTGATCAGACTGAGACGCAGCTTGTCCAATTTGGATATGAAACTACCTCCCGCATGTGGTTTCAATCCGTCCCGCAAAAATCGGATCTCATGTGCTATGTGTTACAAACGAGCCATATACTTTCAATTTGGATGGGCTAAAAATTGGATTCTGGCTGGCAGTCTGAACAAGGCCTAAGCAGTTACCTTGTGTTGGAAAACAGTTGCAAATACAGATCTTAACATTCTGTATTTTCCCATTTGTTATATAAAAGCTGTCCATTTGTAGTGCTGATGGGAGTGTTTACACATGCACAGCCACCCTCCATGATACCCTGCTGACAATTATAAAAATAGAGTCCAAAAAGATTGGTTTGCACCAGACGCTGACCCTTCATAACTCATTTATGTTTCTTTGTTAGTTCTCTGTCCAAAGCAACATTGTAAAGTAAATTTCATTAAAACAAGCTGTGCTGTTGCAAAAGATTTAATGGCAACTTTTGGTTGGCTCCTCATGCAGTAGCTGCCCGATCACGTTCACGGTCAACGTTCCTGTATAATAGTGTGAGATTACTTTGTTATGTGTGAGCCAATCTGGCAAGGCACACTGCATCAGTAAGAGAGACGCCAAGCCCACTCAGAAAGTGGGGCAGTGAACATTTTAAAGTCTTTACCTTTCCTTCATGAAGGACATCATGCGTTGTAAAAGGCTTTCCGAATGCCAGTATCTAATGGAAATACCACATATTCAATACTGCAATATTAGGTCAGCAAGCAGATTTGTGAGTACAAAAATGATGAATGAGAAGTGCTGGGTCTGTGTCCAAAGCACACAATGAACACATCGCCAGGCTGCATTTGGAGTAGACACTATTCACAAGACTCAAATTCAAAGAGGCTCCATTCAGTCTTTTAAATGACTTTTTATCAAATCCAGCATTTTATTCAGGTGTTAGCCGTTCTTGCTAGTTGTTCTAGTTGAGAATAATGGCTCTCAATACTTACACCAAGTAGCCTATCACAAAAATGACCAACATTAAAATGCAGTAGAGCATCAGGTGTTCATGAAAAGTATTCATCAAGACTGATGAAAGTTTTTGGGCGTCTAAAATGGATACTTATTATCTATCGTAAGCCACTGTAACATTATGCACAATTTGACCATTAACACTGCACTTAAATATAGCAAAAATAAAAATACTACTAAAATTATTCAGTTCAAAATGTATCGAACATAAAAGTCAAATAAAAATGGCAATTTCTTTAAAACAGTTAAAGATGGTAATATTGTTGTTAAAAGTTCAATACAACAGAAGTGCAGTTAAAACAATTACACATTTAACTAGAGCTGTCAAACGATTACATTTTTGATCAAATTAATCACATCTTAGAATTTTGATTAATCACGATTAATTGCTTAATTAAAAAAGGGCTTTTTTATCACCATTTTTGAAGAGCATTTGTTATGTGTTAATTCTTTCGACATTTAATGTTATGAGGACGCCTTCAAAAAAATTTGACCCACTGCACACGCTCTTCCTCTTACTTGCATAATTTAAAAAGGAAAAAAAATGGGGGGGAAATTGCCACTATATTTTGAACAAATATTCGAAATGTGATACGCAAACATTTATTAAATGCTTTACTTTAATGCACGTAATTATGTTTATTGCTAAAACACAACCTTCTGAAGGAGCTTCCTCGAGACTGACGGACGGAAGGGCACCCTTGCTGCTCCCACAAAGATCGCGCTGTTAACTGCACGGTCATTGACAAACAAAACATTAATTTTGAGGGAGTTTTTCCTTTCCAAAAACCTGGATTTCCTCTGCCTGACGGAGACCTGGACTGTCGCTGGTGAGTCCACCGCTATGATTGAATTACTACCGCCTGGCTGTGCTTACTTGGACGCTCCGAGGACGTCGGGCCGAGGTGGAGGAATGGCGACTATTTAAAACATTTAAGTGTGATGTCTATTTACCACATCGATCACAGCTTTGAAGCCACCTTCTTTGAAGTTGGCCAAACTGCCACTGTGCTGTGCTGTCATTTACCGTCCTCCAAAATACAATCAGGACTTTTTAAACGACTTTGCAAATCTTCTTGCCAAAATCATGCTGAAATATGATCATGTCCTCTTTATGGGGGACTTTAATATTCACGTCTGAAAAACCATAAAGTTGAGTTAAGTACTGTTTATCCGTGTTGTCACTTGCTCTTCTTGCCCCGTGCGCTGTTTCGCTTGCTAACAGCCAATCACAGTGATCAAATGCCCCCGACGCCGATTCAACATGTCTAATTTCCTGCAAAATGACAACCCCCCCCCAACCGTATTCCAACTAGATCCCACTTCAAGACAGTAATTTACGTCGGATTGGTTTATCTAGGCCGTTAGGGTAAGGTTGTCTTTAAGTTGCATTTCGTAAAATGTTCTGTCAAATCATTCATACATCGTAAAGTTTGTATTTACATTTTTATATATAGGCTACAATGAATACAAAGTGCAATTTGCACTTACAGTTTCTTCATTACGAATTTACGAATCACAACTGTCAAGTTATTGCCAAAGTTTTCCACACACCAGTGAATGTTAGCCACTCATGAAAACAAGTTGCCAAACACCATACACTGCATGACAGTTCACTCAGTTTGCCAGATTTAATGAGGACATGCAATATAAAAAATGGATGGATACTTGGGTGTAGTCAAAGAATGGAGCGATTGATCACTGCCAACAGCCTGTCAAAATATGCAATCTCGTTATTCTCACCTGTTTCCTCTTCTTTGTGGCCATCCTCTTCTTCCTTGACAATCGCACCATGTTTTGTGGTTCAAACAAAAATAATAGAATACAGTAGCAGATGCAATTCGGCTGCCAATTTTTTTTGAGGACTTACATAATATTTCTAGTCCGACTGGGCCAGCATCTGTCGTGGCCCTGGGCCACTATTAATGTTGAACCATGTAAAGCAAAACAACCATTCTATTTCACTTTCACTAAAATTTCTTAAGTGACAATATAGAGCAGGGCTATTCAATCACTAATTCAGTTGGGCCAAATTTTCAAGTCAAGAAATGTAGCCGGCCCAGAGACATTAGGCGTCCAGTGAACAATTGATAATCCACTTCAAACCAATACGGATGAAAAATATGCACTTAAAAAAAATAAAAAATCTCCCTTTTAAATTTGGAAACATGGCAAATGTATTTCAAAAACACAATAGAAACACAATAACAAAGCTTTTATTGACCAGAACCCAAGGTGTTTTTCATTTAAATACAAATACAATAAAATAAAATAAAAATACAAAAATGTAATAAAATTCTGTAAATAATAGTTTTGGTCACATCTTGCCCAGGCATACCTCATAAAGACACAAATAACATTTGTTTCTGGTTATGTCTGCACTTGGAACATTACAAAGTGCATTTAAGTATGTTTAAGCTTTAGGGGGAGAGATTTGTTTCATTACTCGTATTCAAACAAATTCGTGATTTTCACATGTTTTTGAGGTCCACAAATACATCCGTGATTTTCACGTTTTTCAAATCCATAAACATATTCGTAATTTTCACGCGTTTTTGAGATGCACAAATATATTCGTAATTCTCACGTGTTTTTCAGACTCGCTTTAGAGGTCCGTCAGTCCGTCAATGACGGATGCCATGGTGGACGCCCATTTCGCTGAGGAAATGACGAATGACAGATTGACATAACAATGCCGTTTGGCTTGAAATATTGATGGATTGACGATGACGGAAGTGTGTCCTGACTGTTGACAATTGCCGAATGGTGGACGCTCAAGAAAAGCGTAAGTATGGTTAAGTATTGTTGTAAAACACAATATACTTTATTGTGAGAACCATGGTAAAACTATATTTTGTGTTATAAAATAACATTTTATGATGTATGATGATGATGGGTGGGGGGTGGGGGGATTGTGGGCTGTGGGCCGGTGGGGTGCCTGATGGGCCTGCTGTGCCCCGTTCTGCTGCGTTGGGCTTGGGGCGCGGGCCGTGTAGTGGTGGGGGGCGCTCCTGGGTTTGCTCTCCGGCCGGTGGCCCCTGCGGGTCCCGGGGGTTGTGCCTTGGCACTGCCGTTACCTGGGTGGCCCTGGGGGGTTGTGCTTGCTCTGTCCTGGCCGGGGTCGACGCTCCCCTCTTTGGTAGAGGTGTTCATGCATGCCTGATCCACCACACCAGCATCTACCGAAATTCAAACACAATCTGCTTCTTCCTCTGGTTGTTGAATCGGTGGAGGCTGATGTCTGTGGATCTCACTCTGCTTCATCTATTCTTCCTTCCTTTCCTCAGTCTTTTCTTTGGTCTCTTGAGGTCTCCTTAATTTGTTGGAAATTAGATGTTTCTGGGATTGGTGAAAGATTCTGGTTGGTAACCCGGTGGGTAGTTGGTGATGTCTGGTCGGTGCTGGATTTCACTTTCTCTTCTTTGATCCTTCCTCGGGTCTCCTGACAACCTCACGACTGTAGCTGGATTCTGAAGTATTTGGTTTAGGTGAACGGTATGGGATTTTTAATAGGTTAATAGGCACCCACACACACACCCACACATGCACATACTCACGCACATACACAAAAAAAAGAAAAAGAGAAAAAAAAGAGAGCGCAATGATGATGACATGTCGAATCTGTAAGATTATCGAATGAACTGAGCTCTCTCTCTCAAAAAAATATATGATGTAACCTGATTTATATATTTTTTGAGTTGGTGTTGTTCCCTGTTGAGTTATTAGCTATCTCATCATGTTTGTTTGTTTGTTTTATAATATTATACATACAGTACTGCATATTTGCATTGTAGCTGTGGATTGATTTGATATGCCGTGATGTATTATCTAGTGTTGTCAACCTGAATTTTTATGTATGGGGAAAGCTAAGAAATTGCATATGTGGGGCCATTAATGTAGCGAAATTATTTGAACATGTGTATTTCAAACCACCAATGTGCAACCAGATCTACAAATGGGCAAATTTGAAAATGCGTGACCAGATCCACAACAAATGTGAAATGAATACACAAATGCTTCAATTGGTCTGTATGTCCACAGACTTGTAATTATTCTGTATATTTCGCTGTCACAAGTGTTTTTGTCGTTGCATTACCACATTCAGTGGCTCCCCGTTTGGCTTCATCCTGCATGCGAGGCACCTGTGTCACTCACTAAGTAATTTTTCATTTGTGTGTTTTGTACAGTATTTTGACAGCACTAATTCTATAGCAGGGCAATTAAAAATCATATACAACAGAAATTATTTATTCATACATTCATTCATTTAAAATAATATGTGTTTTTGGTATCTTTGCCTATCCACTCACACACACTTGTGATTAACATTTGCAATACTTAATAATGAAATTTTATCTTACAATACAAGGAAGCTTGGGGACGTAATGTGGGAAGGTATGTTCTGCTCTTACAATGCATACCACAGGGAAAACACACCACGTTTTAATTAAACCGCGGTACTCCACAACAACTTTGAAAACATACTTGAAGAAAGTTTTGCAGGGGTTTCTTTGTGGTGTGAAAGTGAAGTAAACAAACAATCATAAGCCAATACACACAAATGTTTGCCCAAGTGCCAAAGACAATTCATCCTATTCACTCAGTTTAGTCAAGGGCTGACAATAGCAGCACAGGGAAACGTGGAGGGGAAATCAACAAAAGAACATTGCTTTGTCTCTAACGGGAATACAAACAGTGGAAAACACTTACACTCCTTTGATTTTGGCAGCAGGCCTGATTTGAGATACACACTTGACTGAGGTGAGGTTGTAGGTGACTTGATTATTCTAGCCTTAGAGATGGTGCCTTATGTTTCTTCTCGGTGCTTCCAGAAAAATACATAAATTTGACAAGCTACAACAACGTTGGTAAAGGACAGTGACTCAAGTTATTATATTTGCAACATATATAGTTTAAAAAACTGGTAATTTATTTTTCATATTTTTAAAAGACATACAAATACACACAAAACCAGAGCGGGTCACATATGTGTCTGTGTTCATTAAAGGCATTCAAATGTTTACATAACAATTAGCCCTTCTGAGTTGAAATTAAAATAAAGCTGCTGAAAATTGTAAAAACACAGCATTTATTAAAAAAAAAAAAAAAACAACAGAAACCATGTAAACACACATGGGACAAAAATAGACTGGATGGTTGATAATGTAACTGTAATTACACACTCTGCTTAGAGATAATGGATATATAGAGTAATCCTACTTACATTCCACTTACTTTTTTTTTTTAGAGCCATTTGCCAGATAAATGTGAAAAGTCACAAATCAAAGGAATGTTGTTCGGAATATAACTTGCAAAACTGCTCTTGTTAAAGAAGGCCCAGCTGGGGCTACACTTCCTGAGGGTTCTCAGGGGAGAAAACCTGAACAACCAGCTGCTGGTGAACTTCTACCGCTCCAGCATTGAGAGTCTGCTGACCTACGCCTTCGCGGTGTGGCACTCTAACCGCACTGAGAAAGAGGCTGCAGAGGGTGTTAAGAATCTAAGAGTATATCGTTGGCTGCCTCCTCTGCTGGACATCAACAGATCCCGCTGTCTCAGTAGAGCTCAGAACATTGCAAGGGAGACGTTCCATCACCTCTTTGACCTGTTGCCCTCTGGCAGTTCACTACAAGACATTATGAGAACAAACTCAGAGACAACTTCTTCCCAAGAGCAGACTCAGTACTAAATTCAAACCTGCAATAAAGAAATCCAACATTCTATTTTTTTTTTTTTAAGAGCTCAGTATTGTTCATTCAGTAGTCTTACAGGTTCAACATGTCATCATCATTGCTCTTTCTTTTTTTTTTGCCATGGGGGGCACTGGCCGGAGAGCAAATCCAGGAGCATAAAACCGGGGTCAACGAAAATGTGGGGTGGCAAAATAGTGTCACACGGAAACACACTAGGGGGACTACAGGACACGGGAGAGTGGGACACGATAGATGTGGAGTGAGAAGGATCATCTAAACAAAACCGCGTTGAATACTGGGAGGGCCTAGAAAAACTATTGCGAAAATCAAAACTCGGGTCTAAATGATAATCTGGACAAGAAAATAAATCAACCAATATAGGGCCATCTTCAATGTCCGTGAGGTCAGAATCTGAATCTAAAAAGATGTGGGGGGGATTACTGAAGGGACACGCTAGGAGTAGAGGAGACAGGAAAGTGGGACACAGACGAAAGAGCAGAACTTACAAGAAGGATGTGGAGGTGGACAGCAGGCTGAGGGCGTTGTGCAGCCGACCGGTGCCGAGGTCTTTCTGCTGGGTCTTTTTCTGGTTGGATCATTCTGTTAAGTCTGGGGGGTGAGGACCCAAATGCAGGATTCAGGGAAGCGAGCCGGCTTGCAGGAGATCAACATAAGAACAACCAAAAGGCAAACAAGGAACATGGTAAAACTTTTTAATTAACAAAAAACCAAAGAGTAGATGCAAAGTAACAAAACACACGGGCAAGGACAGGACGACTGATATAGACTGTGGCACAAAAACGATTGATCCAACAAGGAATGCAAGGAGGGAACTAAGGCCCCGTCCACACGAAAGCCAATTTCAATGTATCCTCACACGTTTCTTACCGTTCAGGCTGTTCGTCCACACAATGGCGCGGTTTCGGAGCTTGCAACCGATCACTTTTGAAACCAGGGCAGAGGGTGCTGAATGGAAGACAAAAGGGGACCGGTATGACGAGCACAATGACAACAAGGAAGCACGACAATGAAAACCAACCCAAAACCAAACAAAACACAGATCATGACAAAAGACAAAGCAACAAAACTAACCAAACCCAAACCATAACAGCAATGCTACGTTTTCAGAACACATTTTCATAATTTTTTATTTGACTCAAAGCAAAATTGTTTAGTGCAGTTATATTTCTTATACTTGCATCAAAACAATGGCATGTCTAGATAGCATCCTGGCTGGCTGATAATGGCAAATTCTCATGTCACAGGTTTTAAAAACACTCAAGGAGCATTTCAATTTTTGTGAAGACTTGTCAAGGGGTTTTCCAGTTGGCACGGACCTATAACCTTGGCTTGCTTCCTGGTGTTTCTGCCAATAACACAGAAAACGCAATCTGACTAGAAACGTAGTGAATCTTAGAAGAAATGATATCAAGCGCACTACTGTCATGTTTGTAATTAATGGGTTATTTTGGTGGGTCGTTTTAAATTCAGAATGCATTCAAGATTCATTCATCATGAATTGACTAGCAGCCGTGCTTGATCAAAAGACATTTTCACTCGTTCGGGTCCTTAAAATACAAGTGAAAGTTTGCATTGAGGGCAAAAACACAGCAAGCCACAATCCATTTTAGCATCTTAAACCAGTGGTGCATCTAAATAAAGTAGAACTGGAATTATCATTTGTATATACGCTGCATATGAACTACACAGAAGGTGGATATTACATGGAATTGGTCAGCAGAGGAAAGCAAATTAAAACTATAAATCTTTCCACAAAGATTGTAATTATAACTCAGGGATGTCAAACACATTTTCACCGAGGGTCACATCAGCAAAAAGGCCGGATGCAATTTATACGAGACAGTATAAAATGTAACTAATGTGAAGTAAAATAAATGTAACTACTCCTTAATGTCAAATATGTATCTATATATTTGAGGCAGTTCTACACAGCAGTCATTGAATCCATTCTGTGTTCATCCATCCTCTGTTTTGGTGTTTCTACCGAGAAGGGCACAATTAGACTGTAAAGGACACTTGGCACTGCCGAAAGGCTCAGCGGTACGCCCTTTCCAGCGCTTCAGGGCTTGCAAGCTGCAAAAATCTCATTGTGTCATTATTACTGCATTTTTCACTGTAGCTCTCTCGCTCTTCACCATATGCACAATTCTCTTGTTCATCTGTGATATTGTACCCTTTTGTTTTTGCTAAAGGCCTCTCAGTAGTTTTAAATTTGTGTGTACAGTATGAACTCAATGTATGTTGTTTTTTTCCATCGCACTAGAGGGACTCCAACTAATGTGCACAAATGCCTTATGAGTTTTAATTCATGACATCAAAAAAGGTGGTGTTGGGCTGAAACGTCAAATTACACAAATTTGGTACATTTCTTTTTTTTTTCACAAATACAAATTTGGTCATTTGCCATGTATTTGTGTTACAGTAATTTTCCTTTTTCTTTCTACCACTTATTTTTTCAGACCGATACCAGTTCGAGTATTCACTCTGAGTACTCACCAATGAGTTCTGATACCTGTAATACTTCTGATACCTGTAATACTTCTGATATATAAAATTGTATTTATTAGTGACAAAAAATTGCGAACAAAGACTGTTCTTTCTGAAGCAAATAATTCGCCGATGTGTCAAACAGTCGAAGTATAGCGGCAACTACTGCTGAGGAGTACTTACTTGATGTCAGATTTTATTTGCCTTACGTATCGGTGGCTGCCATCGGCAGCCTGTATGAGTACTGATACCTTCACTGTCACTACTAGCGTGTTGTAAAGCAGCGGGGAGCAGCGGGAACAGCAGACTGAGAGGAGAAGAAGTAGAAAATGAGCGATCAGTAAAAAAAATCAGTTAACCATGCAGGATTGCTTTTTGGCTTAAAAAAACATCCTCATTGACTCATCAAAGCATAACGGCGGCGATCGAGTTGCTGCACGTCAAGGTTTAATGCTTTTTTTGTCGAGCAAACGTAACGAGCAATCGTCGAGCAATGACCCTCGGGGTCAACGGCTCGTTTTGCCGGTCACGTTGACCCCTGGACAACTGGATGCTGCGGCAGAGCCGCAGTTTAGACCAGTCAATAGTTTATTTTTATTTGCAATAAACTGTTATTTTGTTAACAAAAGCACTTTTTGGAACATTGTTTATTGCACGAAATCATTATTTAGATGTTTGAGCTGTCCCAAAAGAAAAAAATAGTAGTGGTAAAGTCCAAGTTGTGCTTGAAATGTTTGTTTTACAAAAAGCTCATTTTCTCAAAAAATTTCCTCAGGAATTGGAATTTCGACCAAACTTGGCTGATAACTGAAGTACGGAAAAAGATAGAAACAAACTTATCTTTTTCTGAAGAAAGAAGAGAGTCAAATTTGTGGGTATGTTCCATGTTTATAGAACACACAATATTCTGTGGGTCTTGCAAGATCAGTCAAAATCCAGTAAAACGACTGGTATTGAAGGCGGTTGCTCCAATGAAAATGGCTGGTATTCAATAAGTTAAACAAAGGCCAAAATCAAGACAAAGTTTGTTGATAAATGTAAATAAATAATGTAAAAAATAAACAAATAAATACGTGAAATCACTTGAGTTGTGGGCCCTGAATCTATAATCTATGAAAGTTAGCCTTTTTGCATGGAATTACGAAAATTATTCAACTTTTCGAGGATATTCAAATTTTTGGACGAGCACCTGTAGTGATCATAAACTACAAATACAAAAAATGACTAAAAATTCTGCCTTTATTCCACTTCTTTTGTTGATTTTTTCAACCGAGATAAACAAGATGTAAAAAATTATCATGCAGCAAATACATAAAACAAAATATCATACAATCTACAACAAAGATGAGATGCTAAGTCATGTGACGGCACACGATCGAAAGGATCGAGGGAAAGCAGGAACAAGCCTGCCTGTGCCTGCTGTGACATGCCTGCTATCTGTTTGACCAAACCGTAGCAGTATATCAAAGAGCCAAACTGAAACTAAACTACTAGATCAATATTATAGTGCCAGTATCGATAAAATATCGACTTGGTATCAATAATATCGATATTTGGATCGATCAGCCCACCACTAAAATAAGGCTGGTATCAACACCGGTATTGGTACTCTTGTATACCTAGTTGTGGAGATACAGGTTTTATACCCGACGACAGACCTATTTCTCAGATCATGCCTCAGCTCAGCAAGGAATTGGCCTGGTTGGTGACAATAGCAGCAGACAGAGATTATCTCTTGCTTAAATTCATCAAACAAACATCTGCCTTTTCAAGAGACTTTACTGTTTTCTAACATTTGATTCATTGTGTTCATATATTGTATACTTTAGTAGATTACAGCCATTTTAGCGAGCTGTTTTTTTAGCATGTCTGCTTCACAGTTCTGAGGTTCAAATCTTTGCTTTAGCCTGCTTGTGGTGGGCTTTACAGTTTGTGTACTCCCATTGCTTCTGTTGCTTTCCTTCAGGTCCTCTGACTTCCTCCCACATCCAGAAAATGTGCATCTTATGCCCTTGAAGAGTCTAAATTGCCCATAGATGTGAGTGTGATTTGTTGTTGTTGGTCTATCTAAATAGGCCCTGTGAAGCCTGACTCATCCAGTGTGTACATTTGCAATATTTTGTACATTCTTTCCATTATGCATCTGGATCAGGCTGACAACGAGCATTTATAAGAGCAAACTTTTCAGAATAATAGCCTCTAAACTTTCAGACAGTGAGATCAGCCACTGCATCCTGAGTTTTTAATGTAATAGAAAGAGGACACAGTTCTCTTTGGGCCATTTTAAATAAATACAGTTTATTTTAGAATTTTTCTTTGAAAGGCAATAAAATATGAAGCAACTTCAGCATTGATAAATTGTGTCACTAATCCAATTTATTTTGAGCATCAGCATTGATGGGCTGAGAAGTGGCAGAATCAAAACATAAGTCGCAGTGTTGGTGCAGCTGCCAGCCAGGGCTGAACGTCAACCTCTCGCTGACAAATCTTGACAGCCGTTTCCAGGCCTCCATTTTGGTTCTCGGGTCAAGGCCAAACATATTGTAAATGCAGTTCAGTTTAGTTAAATGATAAAAATATAATCAGGTAAAACAAGATTCCAATCATGCCCTCTGATCATTTTCCAGTTTCCAGTAATTCCACCTTTAGTGCACTGCTGATAACTTTGGTACAACAGGAATTTTTAATCCCCACTCCTGAGAATGTGGTCGTTTAATTAATCATGTTAATGATGACAGAATCTTTGTTGTAACTCATATGATCAACAAATTTAAACTTGACATGTGTATACCTCTCTGACAGCTTTGTCTAATATTTTGACCCGCTCGTATGCTGTTGCTAAATGAGGTAATCAATTAAATAGCTCTTAACATGTTGCTGTACAGTTTTACACCACTCAAACTAGTTTTATAGTATAAGAAATATAACATTGTTGAATTAATACGCAACAGACACTGTCAGTCAAAATTGAATGTTATTATATAACGCAGGATATGCGACATTGAATCTGTAAAGGAGATTATGTCATCAAAAAAGAAAGATTGCAATAAATGATCCATTCCACACTCTGATTTACTGTTATTTGTTTGTACTTGTGATAAATCGCAGGTTGTTAAGAGGAAGGACAATTTAATGCCCTCGAGGGAAAATAATCATTTCAGATGTCTTGAATAGATGCGTTTCATGAGGAACTTGAAGATTAATGGGATTTACACTGAGAACTGAGATAATCCTGCATTATACATTTTTTGTAGTGATGCATTGCTCTAATCATAATACCCGTCTACACAAGGAGCCAAAGTTAAAACTGTCCTCTTCATGTGAATTTTAATGTTATATGCAGAACACTAGGAGCAGATGTACAAAATTAGCATCATATTTTCGTTTATGAGACACATGAGTGTAATTGGATTTTTTTCCCCCTCATTTGTGAGACAGCAGTTCTAATGTCTCTTTACCTTGTTTCAAATTCAATTAGGTGGATTGTGAGCTGAAAACACACAAAAACACATGTAACACCTTTATGTCTACAAAAGAACATTATTTTATTATTATTTATTATTTGTCATTGCCATCTTTATCTTTGATCCATTTAAAGTAATTAAATTATCACCCTGCTTTGTTGTTGAGGTTAATACTATCCTTATCTATACCAGGCCTTTATAGAAGTGCCGCTGCCCCTTATATCATGTTTGCTTGTCACACCTTCTGTTTTTGGCTCTTTGCAGCCACATGCAGAGTGCAAATTGGAATTATCACATCATAGTCCATAAATTACCACCCTCCATAAAGCCAGAGGCTGCAGAGTATTTTCAGATTTGTCTTCAACGAAAGACTCAGAGTGACTTCTGAAAGCTTAGTTTGATATTCAGATAAAGTTGCTTTGCAAAACTAGAGGTCGGATCAGAGCAAGTGCACAAACATAAGCAGCAGCTGAACTTGAGTCAGCAGAATCACGTGCATCCTACAAATACAAAGGTGCTTCTCATACCCACCACCATACTATACATGAACATCACTCTCCCTCAGTTGCCAACTTTATCCTTGCAGTTGCATATATCAATATATGCAGCATGGTAATATTATGACACCTTTGTGTGTGTGTGTCTGCATAACCCGATATATCCACACATCGAGCAGTTGTGGCCGCTTAAACTTACGAAGCAACAGCTCTGGGTCCAACTTTTTTTGAAGATTGTGTTTCAGTGAAGTACAGATGAGAAGGGCATGGTGACTAGAGAGTAATCATAGTACTTTCTGTCTGGCTACATCTACCAAGTCATAGATTGGCAAACATGACCTTCAAGAATCTCAGGCCTTGTCCACACGTAGCCGGGTATTTTAAAACCAAATATACCCCTCCTACCCGTGTCCACACTGCTTCGTTTGTTTAAAAACAAAACACACCCGGTGGGTGGTGTCTGGTCGGTGCTGGATTTCACTTTCCTTTCTTTTCTTTGGTCCTTCCTCGGGTCTCCTGACGGCAGTGTTCGGTTTAGGTGAACGGTATGGGATTTTTTAATAGGTTTTTGGTGAACTAATGAATACACACACACACTCGCACGCACGCACGCACACACGCACATACACATACTCACCCACATACAAAAAAAAAAAAAAGGAGCAATGATGATGACATGTCAAATTGGTGAAATTACCGAATGAACAATACTGAGCTCTTAGAAAAAAAAAAATGAAAAAATAAATAAATAAAATAAAAACAAAACACACACAAAACACAAAAATGCACACACAAACGGAGACGCGCGTTTTAATCTCATTTACATGCATGCCAAGCCTCTGGGCGGGGCAAATACTGCTCGTCTCGTGACGTCACTTTCACAATGCGTCACATTTTGCAGTGGACTCTAGGTGAGTTCATTGACCATGCACGCAGTAGAAAATCTCAGACATACATAGAAAAAGCTCAGACGACTGAATATCATTGTTTTTCTGTTTTGTTCCAGATGTTTGAAGTTTAAATATCTGTTTAAAAGGACAGGGAACCTTTTCAAAGAATCTCCACTTTTCTGTGGTAAAAGTTATAAGATCCCGTGGCAGGGGATACCATTTTTTTTAGCACAAAAGCAGAACGCTTCCCCAATTTTGGTGTAAACGTAGCATAAAGTGCTTCTGAATTGTTGAAATGTTTTGCCTATCAATTCTATCACAAGCCAAAATTATATTTTCATCAGGCAAACACTGCTTTTCCAGCTAAGAAGATCTTATTAATAGTAGGCATGTAATGACATTGAAAGCTCTCAGTTGAATTTTATCGCAGTCTTGATGTCACGGTACGATATTTATTGTTATATTGTGGGAAAGCTCAAGGTGCGGGAAAGTTCACAGATGGATGGCAATGCATAAAAGCATAAAGTTCCATATGAAAGTGTTAATTGATTGCATGTCTTTGTGATACACGTATTGCACGTCCTTATGACAATGACGATATTTTTCCGACATGTTGTGCAGCCTTCATCCGTATGCTGTGTTAGCACTAAGAGCTTGTGAGAAAGAAATCAAGTCTGAGTAAATATTTATAACTCTACACACTGTTTAAAGTAAATGTTGTGATGTATGGCAGTTGAGGTGACGGAGGTTTATAGTAAATACACTATTAGAGCTGGCACAATTCAGAGCGTAGAAAAACATGCACAGATGAATAAAATTACATTAAGCATTCAATATTCATATTTTCCCACTTCACCTTGCCCTTCTCGTTTCCTATCTCTTTTTCATTTGAATGTATTTCTACTTCACACCCCTCTCCTCCACACTCCAATTGGTAGGATGAGGTGTTGTGCCCCTAACATGCCATTTTGATGTAGTGTGAAATAACTACCGGTTCGGATCGGCAGATGTGCAGATGAATACAAATTGTGGGAGAAGTGACTGGTGGCTCAAGGTCATCTGACGGGATCATTTCCTAAAGTCATTTCATTGTTCGTTGGGTAATGAGAAAAGGGACTTGGATTACAGTCTGGAATGAAATTTCTCCTTTCCACAGTCAGATTCCATCACTTACATCATATGTTTTAAGACTCTTTTTTTTCCTTTTTTACCACAGCTTTTACATAAAAAGAAATAAAAAGTGATTGTGTTGTATTGACGTAAACTGGATGTCACATAGCTTACTGTAAGTGAGTTAACAAAATGGTCATTACCACGTTTAAATGTAACCATGATTCATCAAGAGTGATGCTTTCGATTCAAAGGCTTTTTGGTAATCAATGATGTGCTTGTTTGCATAAAGGAGAGTTATTTTTTTTCTGTGCAAGAAGTGACCAGAGATGGGCACTTCCGTCAGTCGTCAATTACTGTCAATGATGATGCCCACCTTTTAGCGAGTGCTTAATGACGTGTTGCAAAGCGTCGGAAAAATACACGGACTGAGCACCGACTGAAGCAGGTCTACGTCTGTCGATCGGGGTGAGTACAAACGGTCTTTCTCATTCCGTGTATTTTTACGATGTCAGCCCGACGCCTACTGCCTGTGGCATCGAGATGCGAATCAAGATGCGCTACTTTTTATGCACCTGCACTGGCTTCAGAGTCACCCCCCAAAACCTGAAGTTTTCCTGGAAATGCAACAATATTAAAAATAATTGATATCTCAGCTCCTGAAGCAGACACATATACAAACATTAAAACGTTAAAACGTTCAACATCCTCATTGTCTACAAACATATTTCTGAACAATATGCCACTGTCGACTGGTTACACTGGTTCGAAGTCCTCCAGCGCCGTCGTCAATCGCGTCATTTATTTCATAACTCCCGCGAATCTGCGTAAGCCATAAATGCTCGAATAAAATTCCAGGACATGCTACGAGGCCCATGTCACCCTGTTGTGTATGTTCTGACGCATTTCATTGGCTAAGAGACCAAGAATTGGTTCAAACAAAATGACTTATCCGCGCTCCCGGATTTAAAGGGAGAAGAGCGCTGGAACACTCTTAACACGCTTTAATGGTAGAAATGTGTTTGCGCACTCCCGGCCTTAATGGGTTGAGACATGAAATAAAATGACAGTCAATTAGGAAGTAACCTGAAGTCGCTCACGAGGGGAGGAAGTCGCTCACGAGATGCTGTGACTATCGCGAGACCTACAGCGAGACCAGAAACCCTAACATGGCGGCGCCCTGCTGCTAAGATAGAACTAGCTCTATTATACTAAACTAATCCAAATTTAACCATCATATATCTTGCCTTTTCTCTTCTCTCTTTCATCCGGCAGATCTGAAATACCACCCAACGTGGAGGACCTTGAACGTTTCATCGACGGATATTTTTACAGCTGCGCGATGGAGGATCCTTCCGTCGAGAAACCATCGAAGAAACCTTCTTCGAAGAAGAGGAAAAACGATTCAGCGACGGACACGGACGACCTAACCACCACCACTACGGACGTTTCGGTCAGTGTGCTGGAGTCCATAAATAAAAAACTTGACGTCCTCGGCCTCATCCTCGAGGACGTCAAAGAATTAAAAGTAAGCATGGAATTCATCAGTCAGCAGGTAAGTGTCCTTAAACAGGAAAATGCCGAGTTACATTCTACACTCACGGCTGTTTCAGCCGAGCTGGAAACTATAAAAAAAGAGAATAAAACGCTAAAAGAAACAGTTTTAGATGTACAATCCCGTAGTATGCGGGAGAATTTAATATTCTCAGGTATATCTGAGAATACCTCTGATAACCCAGAGGTTGAGATAAAAAAAATTATGACGAATTCATTAAAAATTCCTCAGGAGACGGTAAATAACATCTCTTTTGACCGGGTACATCGGCTTGGAGCCCGTAGAGGCAACAAACCCCGTCCTATTATTGCCAAGTTTGAGCATTTTAAACAGAAATTATTTGTTAAAAGTAAAGGACGGGAGCTTAAAGGGACCTCATTTGGAATGAATGATCAATTCCCAAGAGAGATCAATGAGCGGCGAAAGGTACTGTTTCCTATAATAAAACAAAATAGGCAGGAGGGTAAACGGACTACGATAGCCGTTGATAAGTTATATATCGATGGCCAACTATTCCGGAACCCCAATTCCACTCCCTGGCTGTTCTAATTAGCATTGGTGGAACTAAACTTAGTTTGATTACTAGGTGTATACATATACTGTATATGTGGTTATAAAACCAAAAACATGAATACTTATTATGTTTAGGCTATATTATAAATATAATATTAATACACAACTATATCTAAAGTATATTTATAAAAAAAAAAAAAATCTCGCTGGGGTTACTGGTGTATTGTTATGTTTAATCCCCTGTTAATTTCCTTCACTTTCACCGCCCTACTCGTTTTTGCACTGTTTTATTTACTTACACGTTACCTTACACGTTACCTTACACGTTACCTTACACGTTACCTTACACGTTACCTTACACATTACCTTACACGTTACCTTACATGTTACCTTATACGTTACCTCATATTTTATACAAACTATATAAATCACCTAACCACTTTGATTCTATCCTATAACATGCCAGTGGTGGCAAATGGCCTATACAGATATATACATAGGACTGAGTTTATATTATTTGTATGCATAAATTAGTTCTGGTTTCCTGGAATGTTTGTGGCGCTCGCTCACAGGCAAAAAGAATAAAAACTTTAGACCATCTCTTAAAATTAAAAGCAGATATTTGCCTCCTACAAGAAACCCACCTACAAAAATCTGAAGAAAAATTACTTATTGATAAAAATTTTAGCCAAGCGTACTCTGCCCCTTATAACAGTAGACAAAGGGGAGTCTGTATACTCATACATAAGAATTTACTCTTTACTCTAAATAATACAGTAACAGACCCAGAGGGCCGATACATTATTATTCAGGTGACTATATTTAATAAAATATATACATTCGGTAATTTATATGCCCCTAATAATGATGATCCGGCTTTTTTCCATGAATTTTTCTCTAAGCTGTTTGAATTAGCAGCGAACTCTACTATTATTATTGGAGGAGACTTTAACACAACCTTAAATCCATTAATAGATCGTTCTAATAAAACAACATGTATAAGGCGATCACAATCCACAAAAGTAATAGGGGAATATATGGATGACTTTGGCCTCGTCGACAGCTGGAGACTTAAAAACCCAAATAAGAAGGAATTTACCTTCTTTTCCGCTGTGCACCGGTCCTTTTCAAGAATTGATTTTTTTCTTACAAATAATTCTATTGCTGATAAAACCGTTACAAAAATACATCCTATTATTATTAGCGACCATGCACCAGTCTCCCTTTCCCTACAAGTTGATTATACCTTTAAACCACCACCTACATGGCGTTTTAACATCTCACTACTAAACGACGCAGAATTTGACAAAATTATAAGAAAAGAATGGGCAGACTTTTTGGAAATAAATGACTCTCCAGACCTATCTCCAGCTCTTCTCTGGGAAGCTGGGAAAGCAGTAATTAGAGGTAAAATTATATCATATTCATCTTATAAAAAGAAACAGGATCAAAAATTAGAAAAAGACTTGGAAGATAAAATTAAACAACTGACGGATGAGTACGCAATAAACCCAAATAACCAAATATGGACTGACTTACAAAATACAAAAATACAGTTAGACGATATGTTAACTAAAAAGACAGAGTTTATAATACAACAATTGAGATACAACAACTTTGAATATAATAACAAATCAGGTAAATTTCTTGCAAACCAACTTCAACGTAATCGGGAAAAATCGCTTATAACGGCTATTAAAGGTACAACTGGTGAATGTACACAATCACCAGAAGAAATTAATCAAATTTTTTATAATTATTATCACAACTTATACTCAGAAACTAATAAACCTAACCCAGAGCATATTGAGGCATTCCTCAGTAGCTTAAGTATACCTCAGGTAACTACTGAATATAAAGATATGTTAGATGCACCACTTACTATAAACGAGTTGTACAGTGCTCTAGATAGTATGCCAAATGGCAAAGCACCCGGCCCGGATGGTTATCCGGCTATATTTTTAAAGCACTTCTGGTCAATGCTTGCTCCACTATTCTTAAGAGTAGTAACAGAAATTAAAACTAATGGTCACATACGCCCACACATGAATACAGCAGCAATTAAACTTTTATTAAAGCCAGAAAAAGACCCCACCCTTCCATCAAGTTACCGTCCGATTTCACTAATTAACACTGATATTAAAATTATCACTAAGGCTTTTACATCTAGATTAGAAACAGTAATCCCGACAATCATTCATAGCGACCAAACAGGCTTTATTAAAGAGCGTCACTCTACTAATAATATTAGAAGGCTCTTTAACCTTATTAGTATGTCACAGCGGCATGATAAAAAGGCAGTTATTATATCATTGGATGCAGAAAAAGCTTTTGATAAAGTTAACTGGTCCTTCCTCTTTGCTGTTTTAAATAAATTTGGCTTTGGGAAGTCATTTATTCACTGGGTGTCAGTATTATATGATTCTCCTAAAGCTACTGTTACTACTAATGGGACTATATCTAAGAGTTTTACTCTACAGAGAGGCACAAGACAGGGATGCCCACTGTCGCCTTTATTATTTGCAATATTTATTGAACCGCTTGCATTAGCCATACGCCAGGAAAGAATGATTCAAGGAATTCACTCTGGGGTAACAGAACATAAAATTAATCTATATGCCGATGATATTTTACTTTATTTAGAAAAGCCTGCTATTTCATTAGGGGAAGTATTTAACTTAATAACTAAATTCTCACAGTTATCAGACTATTCTATTAACTGGACAAAATCAACACTTCTACCTATTACAGAAAATTCATGGAACCCTGCAAGCCAGGACCCATACTACTCATTTCCTATAGGTAATTTAAAATACTTAGGCATAAAAATCTCACCTAAATTAACTGATTTAGTTAATTTAAATTTCACTCCACTTCAGGATAGCATTTATAGTGACTTGGAGCGCTGGAATAATCTTCCTATTTCTCTAATAGGACGAATAGCCACTATTAAAATGAAAGTTTTACCCAAAATAAACTATTTTTTCTCAATGATTACATTCAAACCTACGGCTAACTGGTTCCAGTTGTTGGACTCAGCCGTTACAAAATTTTACTGGAAAAAAAAAAGAAGCAAAGATTAGTCTATCTACTCTAGACTAAGAGGTCTAGAGGCACAAATTTTATGCACTATTATATAGCCAACCAGCTACAATATATTATTTTATGGGCACAACCCAATAGAGATACTAACTGTTGGCTGGAACTAGAACAGAAGGATTGTAATAACCTCAGACTCCTAGATTTACTCTTTATTACAACATCGATTAAGCGCCATAACTGCTTTAAAAATCCAATGATTTCCGCCACCCTGACTGCCTGGTGGAAGGCACTAGAAATGACAAAAGCCCAAGTGGAGCCCAGCGGGCTTTCTCCCCTATGGCATAACCCCGACTTTCAAATTAACAACCAATCGTTTTATTTGAATGTGTGGGAGCAGAAAGGAATTACACATCTCCACCATCTCTTCTCAGATAATATGTTTATATCATATACATCCTTGCTCCAAAAATATAAAATAAAAAACGGAAACTTTTTACATTATTTGCAAGTTAAAAGTATGATAAAGAAACAAATTCCAACACTCCAGGGTACGCTCCAACCGCCTGTTTTAGCTAAAGATATTACCAAGCTTTCTCCGACAACAACAAAAAAACTCTCAAAAATATATAAGTTACTTTCATATACTGATAAAACGTCTTTACCCATCTCAAAATGGGAAACAGTCTTGTCTATAGCTCCGGAATCTGTCTTTTGGATTCAAGTTTGTGAAAATGTTTTTAAAATGACAAAACACACAAATTTACAACTTATCCAATATAAAATTATTCACAGAACATACATTACTCAATATATGATGAAGAAAATGGGACTCTCAGACTGCGACATTTGTCTCCAGTGTTTACAAAACACTACAGACACTTATTTTCATGCTTTATGGTTATGTACTCCGGTTATGTGTTTCTGGACTAAAGTCTTAGAAAAACTTTCCGCTGTCTTGGACTGTAGGATACCGTTCTCTCCAAACTTGTGTTTGCTAGGTGACTTAACAACAATTGACTTACCACATAAACAATTTCAATCTATACTTGTAGCCCTTACTATCGCAAAAAAAAACAATTCTTGTTAACTGGAAAAATAAACAAACTTTGAATATCGACCAATGGTCTAACCTCCTCATAAATCATATTTTAATGGAAAAAATATCTGCCTCAAATAAAAACCAAATATCAAAATTTAAAGAAACATGGTCTACGTATATAGAATTTTTTAACCTAAACTTGGATTTTAATTCTGCCTGTTAGCGAGAGCCACAGCAGCGTTATAACTTGCATTGATGTTTCTGTATTAGGCAATTTGTAACTAATGGTTGTGTTTCTATAGTCAGGAACCCGGCTGCTGCCAGCGGGATCGAGCGGATTCACCTCCGATGGGCACCAGGGGTTGATATTCGGATTCACGGCCTGCCAGTGGGTTAATTCTGTGGGTGCTGTCCCCCCTGGCGGGGAGTGGGCGGGTCTGCCCCTCTGTTGGCTGCTGGGTGGCGGCTGCGTCTTGGCCGTTCCCTGGGTCTCTTGGGGGTCTCCTGCCCCCGCCCGGTTGGGGAGGGCCCCGCTGGTCACACCTCTTAACTCACTACACTAGGTTTGCACAATACACTTTTATAGACATATAGGGCACATAACACACTTTGGGGGGTGGGGTAGGGTGGAAACACCGTCTTCACCCTACAACTCCCCTCCAATTTTAATACACCTTGGGGTGGGTGGCGGGGGTGGATGGGGGGCGGGGGGTCGTGGGGGGGGGGGGCGGGGGTTGGGGGCCGGTGGGGTGCCTGGTGGGCCTGCAGTGCCCCGTCCTGCTGCGTTGGGCCGGGGGCGCGGGCCGTGTTGGGGCGGGGGGCGCTCCTGCTCCTGGGTTTGCTCTCCGGCCGGTGGCCCTGGTGGGGCCCGGGGGTCGTCCTTTGGCGCTGCCGCGGCCTGGGGGGCCCTGAGGTGTTGCGCTTGCTCTGTTCCGGCGGGGGTCGACGGCTCCCCTCTTTGGTGGAGATTTTCATGCATGCCAGATCCACCACACCAGCATCTACCGAAACTCAGACACAATCTGTTTCCTCCTCAGGTTATTGAATCGGTGGAGGCTGGTGTCTCGGATCTCACGCGGCTTCGTCTGTCCTTCCTTCCTTTTCTCGGTCTCTCCGTTGGTCTCTTGAGGCCTCCCTGATTTTATGTTTTTTGGATTTGTTGGGGTCTGGATGTTTCTTGGGCTGGGGAGGAGTTCTGGTGGGGGGTGTCTGGTCGGTGCTGGATTTCACCTTCCTTGGTTTTCTTCGGTCCCCTCGGGTCTCCTGGTGTTCGATTTAGGTGAACGGTATGAGATTTTTTTTCTAATAGGTTTTCTGGTGAGCTAACAAATACACACACGCACGCACGCACGCACGCACATACACATACTCACCCACACACACAAAAAAAAAAAGTATGTATGTATGTATATATATATGTATGTATATATGTGTATATATATATATATATATATATATTTAAAAAAAAAAAAAAGAGCAATGATGATGACATTTCCGAATGAACAATACTGAGCTCTTAAAAAAAAAAAAAAAAAAAAATCAGAGGCAAGACCGTCAATTGATCCGAGGCTTAAAAAGTGATTTTATCCCTCCATCATCCCTTTAAAGATCAATATAAAAGACCTTTAGTTCATCAGCTCAACCGTAGGACAGAATGGAAACATGAATGCTTCAGGCTTCAGAAGAATGACGCAGGGATGAAAAAAGAGAATAGCAACATCATTTGTCTTTCTTGGTTCAGGAACAGGAAGACAATAGAGTGGAATGCTGCCAGTGAGCAGCAACAATTGTGCTGTAAATCTTAAGAGGCAAAAAAAAGAACAAAGGTCCAGACTTTAGATCAGGAAACAAAAATGATATAATGGGAATAGTGGAAAAGTAAAAATGTGGAAAAGCACAAGCAGAGGAAAATGCAAGTACAAAGAAGAATGATTCAATTGAAGACTTACAGAATGGCATTCATGCACACTAAATATATTAGGCAAAACTGTGGGGATTAGTTTTCATGTGAACCATTTTAAAACAATACTTATTTACTGTACCGCCAGCAATTATCTGAATGTTAAATCTACAATTCGGTTATCATTCCATTTTAATCTAAAATGCTTGTTAGCAACATAATGCATCCACAGTTCTGGGATTTAGGTTAATAATACATTTTCATAAATGAATATTTGGAGAGAACATATGATGTAGTATAATTTTGTATATTTCATTTTTCAACTGTGTTCATATAGATCTGCATCGGTTAAAAAGAACAATATGGCTCTGATAGTTCATTTAGTCTAAACTCTGGTGCAGTTCAACTTTCTTTGGCTTAGTTGTAAAATGTACAGCAGATCGACTGGACACGGGATTGACATTCTGGAACTGACATTTGTTTTTTTTGTGTTGTAAATTTGACATTTATCACACGATAAACAGGGTGTCCGTAAAGTCTGGACACATAGGATAATTTGACTTTTTTTTTTTTTTCATATAATGTATTTCAATTCACCTGTTATGTTTTCGTCCCCTTAACAGATTAACCATGGCTTTGTCAAATGAAAGAGTTGACATTGACTCAATGTTTAATATTACTCAGAATTAACGGACTCAACAAATAAGCAGTGGCTGTACCAAAATTGGCGATAGTATGGAATTATTGCATCGAGTTAACAAACATTTTGCCAAACGATATCAACATTTGCATTGCAAGTGATGGAAATCATATGGAAGAATTTATTTGAATAAAAGGTTGCATTCATCATGAAGATGTTGTTTGAATTTGCCGATGTGTACAGAATCTACGGACACCCGATAAAACGTCATCCAAAAATTATGTAATGTGAGCAAGGGTAAATTCCTTACTACTTAAAAATATATAAAAGAAAACCATACAAAAAAAGTATCAAATTATTTTTTTTGTCAGGTATGTGAGTGTGTTGGCAACACTTAATTCATTCAGCTTTGAAATCTTGCAGTCTCTTAGGGCGGGTTCACTTCTAATCTCCGAGGTCTACGTTTGTCAGGGGCTTACCTGTCGTCAGATGTTCACTCTTCAATCGATCAACATTTGGCGCTCAATAGAGCAAAGCTCTTTGTTCATTCTTCTCCACTCACAAACTCAGTTTACACTTAGAAGAAGAAATGGGCATGTGAGATTGTGGTATGTGGTGGTGGAACAGGAGAGGGGTGATTTTTGGAATCAGATGAAATAACCGAGAACAGGAGAAGGGAAACTATAGTACAATTTTATACTAAGGGGTTGAATTTGCGGAAAAATGCAAATACATTATATTCCACAGTTATAACATGAAACTGTACGTTTCATCATAATCTGACTGAAAACTGAAGAAATCAAATTTGACTTGTATAGCACTTTTCATACATAAAACAATGCAACAATGAACAGAAATAAAAACCAATCAAACACACACATCCCTACAAACACACTCACCCACATGCACACACACAACTTGTAGCAAGTGACAGTATATTGTAGAGACAAGGCATTGAGGATCCAGGTAAGGAAAACAATCCCGACCGAGAGGTGCCACAGCTATATAGATTGCCACCACAGAGAGCACTCCAACCCGGGTAGATGGAGGTAAACACATGATTTGCAGAGCCGCTCCAGTCCTAAATTCAATATGACCAGGTAAGATTTAAAAAAAAAAATTTTAATAGGAGAGACAGTAAAATAAAATAAGATAAAAAAGGATTAAACTGCGAAATGAATAAATAGGTGAATATATAAAAGGAATAATAATTAAACGGTTAAATGAGTAAATAAGTGAACAAACACAAAAAAATCAGTTAAGGGCTATACTAAATATGTGAGTCTTGAGCCTCCTTTTAAAAATATTTTAAGTCTCTGAAGTCCTGATGCCCTCTGGCAGGTTGAATACAGCCTCTCAGTAAGTTTTTGTTCTACCCCTGGGAACAATTAAAAGGTCTGTGCGGAGCTCGGGGGACCGTGAAAGTATAAAAGCATATCAGATAGATATGATGGCTCAAGACCAACATTTAAAAACGTGTAAAAGAACCTTAAAATTGATCCTGAAACACACAAGGACTCATTGCAGTGACTGGTGTGCTCCGCCTTCTGGTCTTTATAAGCACAGGAGCTGCCGAGTTGTGGAGAAATTGTAGGTTCAATATCTTTTTTGGGAAGACCATAGGGAAAATAGTGACACACAGCAGGACTGTTTAAAGTCCAGGCCGGGGCCAGATGCTGCCTCCAGCTTGTTTCTCATTAGTGCACAGCATATTCTTAAAAAACAAAAAAAAACAATTAAAAAACACTACATTAGAACTTCACAAAGTCAGTGCTACACTGCAAAGATAAAGTCAAATGTATTTATATAGCTCTGGCTTAATCACAAAAGAGTCTCTAAGGGCTGCACACACCCACAGTTAACAAATGTGAACGACATCCACTGATTTTAACCACAAGAGGGCAAGGAAAAACTAAAAAAAAAAAAAATAATCATCAGAGGAAAAATAAGAAACCTTAGAGGCTGAAAATGTGGAAATCCCCATTCTAGCATGATCAGGCTGCATGCCGAGTGGGCAACAATGTATACAATTCTTGTGTCCAAATTTACAAGTTTGGGTCCTCCGAAGGCCGAATTTGTCAGCTGCATGACGTCACTCCTAGCGCGACTCGACAACTCGCACGGACTTACACATGAATGGAGTAACGGTCAATGCGCTACCGACAAGTAGCATTACTAGAATAGTGGCCTTTACCATCAGTAAATGTTTATTTTGTGGAGTTTGTGAGTTCTTCCTGTGGATTTTAGGTTAAATAAAGATTGTAAATTGCCCACAGGTGTGAACTGGAGTGTGAAATGTGTGTTTAATTGTCCTGACTGACTGGCAAACAGTTGAGGGTTTGTCCCGCCTCTCAGCCAGAATTGGCTTGTCTGGGCTTTGTTTCACCCATTATCTTAAACAAGATTATCTGTAGAAAATAAACAGATGGGTCGAATTTCGAGCAGTTTGGTCCCTGTACGACCGGTGTCAGAGTTTGGTCCGCATTGCCGGCAGTCGGATTCGTTCTCAGTGAGGGTTGGACTCCACCAAGGCTTACCTTTGTCACCGATTCTGTTCTTAACTTTTATGGACAGAATTTCTAGGCGCGGCCGAAGTGTTGAGGGGTTCCGGTTTGATGGCCTCAGTATTGCATCTCTGCTTTTTGCAGATGATGTGGTGCTGTTGGCTTCATCAAGCCGTGATCTCCGACTCTCACTGGAGCGATTCGCAGCCGAGTGTGAAGCGGTTGGGATGAAGATCAGCACCTCCAAATCCGAGACCATGGTCCTCATTCGGAAAAGTGTGGCATGCCCTCCCCGGCCCCAAGTGGACGAGTGCAGGTATCTTGAGGTATTGTTTACGAGTGAGTGCAAGATGGAGCGGGAGGTCGACAGGCGGATCGGTGCAGAGTCTGCAGTGATGCGGACTCTGTATCGGTCCGTTGTGGTGAAGAAGAAGAATTTACCGGTCGATCTACGTTCCTACCCTCACCTATGGTCAAGAGCTGTGGTTCGACACGCATGTCTCTCGGCTGGCCTTGGAACGCATTCGGATCCCACCGGAGAAGCTAGTTGAGAGGGAAGTCTGGGTTTCCCTCCTGAAGCTGCTGCCCCCGCGACCCGACCCCAGGTAAGCGATAGTAAATGGATGAATGGATCAAATTTCAGTATATTTTCTGTTCCTATTCTATAGTAGTTGATTATAGAAATATTTTCAGATATTCCTGACTGATTAGCACTTTTGTAGCATATACTGTAGACAGCTTGATATACTGTACATTGCTCCACTGCTTGCTAAAGGAAATAACATTGAATAGAATATTAAATAGCATCTTAAAATACCACATTTGAAATTGCTGTCCTGACAGCAAGACAAAAATCTTTGCTCCAACTGATTTGCATTCTGTTCTGAATGCTGCTCAGGAGGTACTTGAGGCTCAAATATTTTACAGTCTAACTTTCAACTAATATATAAAAATATACATCTAGTTCTGAAGTTGCATCACAGTCAGAGAGTGCAAATGCATTTACTCTTCTTCCACCACATGCCGCCATCTTAATGTTTTTGTGGACCTCGCCTACATACAGCAGATACACATTATGACAAAGGGCAAACCGGGATATTGTCATGTTTTTATTTGTCAGGGATTGAAGAAATCATTGCTCTGCTGCACAGTTGAACAGGTTCATTAACTAGTTTAGCCAGTAGCGCTTGATAGCAATATCCTTACTGTGGCATACCTTTGGGTCCTGAACCATGTCTTGAAAAACAGTGATGAACAAGCTTAATTGTGTGCCCCCAGACAAGAGTTGCAAATAGTTTAACTCTAGGATATACTCAGGAGAATAAGGATCAGGTATACACTGGACCCCCCTGCGTATTTGCAATTCAGCATTCCCAACTTTACCTATTCAACAATTCTAAGGTAGCCAAAAATTTTATTCAATTTAAATTTTTTATGTCCGTGTCAAATCTTTACAGTATGTGTGATATTTATAGTTTGTAGTGTCTCTTTGAGTGAGACAACGAACAGTTACTGTTGGCTGTAAACGCTCCAAAACACACACGCACACACTGTCGTAGCTGAAGTCTGATGTGTATGTAGGCAGAAGTTTAAAGCTCGATTTGTGATTCACGTGGAGAAAAAAAAAGAAGTCTGAAAACACTTTACAGAAAGTAAAAACCCTGAAACTGTGTCTTTAGTCACAGGTGCTTCTACAAAACAGGCGGAGATTCGTTTACCTGCCTGTTGCGTAAAAGCACCTGTGGCTAAAACCAAACAGCTATCTTAAATTGAGATTTAGTTACACAAGTGAGGAGTGAGGTTTACTATCTTCAGAGCTGCAAAGTGTTATGAGTTATCCATATTTTGTTATTGAAATCACCGAACACAGCCGCATTATACCTGGTGCTTGGATGACATGGATGCGTCACTGCTCATTCATAAGCAGCAAATCAAGAGGACAAGTCCTTTCGGCTAACGTATTGACGCTAACTCCAATCGATGCTACTGAAATGAATTAATTAATTATAAATGTTTGATTTATAATATTACTAATTAGAAGTGGACAAAATTGCTTTAATTTACTCAGTATGTCTCTGTGGGGGAATTTAAGGTGAAGAGGGTTTTTTTCTCTTCACAGTACTGAGAGCAGAGCGAATGTGTTAATTAGATCTCTTTGTTTAAACTAGGCGTCAGCGTCAAATTCTTATCTGATCTTTGCAAAACATCATTGTGGTCAGGGGGAAGGGACATCTAGGTCTGCTCTGAAAACAACATCATTGTAGGAGGGGGAAGTTTGGTGAGTGTATTGATGTATCATGTGACTGACTGTCTGGGAAGGAGAAGAACGGCTGAGGATTGGACGAAGAAGACGGGGAGGGGTTTGAAGAATCAGGGGAGGATACTGGTGATTTGCTCAGAGGAGGAAGGGCACACATGCGGGGGAAAATGGCGGCGTTTGGCTGCAACTCCATGTGTCCATAAGCTTATGTAAAATAAATCCTGATTTCACCGATCTCATTGTCTGAGTTTGATAATCAACATTGTGAACACGGGAAAACAAAAAATTGTTTTTCTAACACTACTTATATCAGAATGCAGAAGAGGAGGAAAGTAAGGAGTTAGGATGAGATCGAGTGTGACCTACAGCAACAGAACAATTTATTCCGCCAACAGAGTGCCCTAGCAAATTGTTTGCTGCTGAAGTGGAATGGAATAAAGGCCTATTTGAATAAGCAATAAGATGTTCCGTTCATTCATCTTTCTGTCATTGGCGAGAGGTTACCGGCTTTAAGTAGTGGACGTGTGTGTGTGTGGGGGGGTGTGTGTGTGTGTTAACTTAACATAATTTAGTTGTTACCTCTGTTAACTAGTTTGTTTCTCTTTTCTGAATGGCTTTCCATGGTAGAAGGTGCCGTTCCATGTTGCCGTCTTTTTCGTGTAAAAACACATCTTTGGAGAACTGAAACAGGCTCACGCCATCTTCCTGCCGGTTTGAATAAAAACAACACAACAAGACAATGTAAAGCAAAATATCAAAAAAAAAAAAGAGAAGAATCAGAAAGAGGAAAAGATGAATGCACACTGTAACTTTGGTCTTGGCTAGCCCCACTGGGAAGATTTTTGGTGCGTAATTCTAAAATCATTATATACTTGATTAGTATGTAGTGATTCGAGGAACCATTCACTGTGGCGTGCATATGGTTATATGCAACATATTCAAATTTGTACGACTGTGTCCAAAACATTTTAAGAAAAGGAGAGGAGAAAGGAGAAAGTAAAAAGGCATTGAGAGGCAGCACACTGACCAGGTTTTGCCGCTGGCGAGGCCACTTTGAAGAGCCTCAATGTTCGATGTGATTTTGCTGATGCCACAGAGAAAAAGAAGGTAGAAGGACAATATATTTAAAAATAAATAAATGCTGAAAACCATTCAGCTGCCCAGGCTTTTGCCGCTGGCGAGGCCGCCGCCTCTTTTATCTATCCACTTCCGCTGACTGTCAATCAAAAATCTAACAAATTTATAATTTTATTAGATTTGTGATTGGATGAGGAAGTGTGTGTAAGCAGATTGTCCAAGGCTGTGACACTGTTGATTCCCACTGAGTTAATTTTTTTTCCCTTGTCTTTAAGTGTGGGTTGCTTCTTTGTGCTGTAATGGAAACATCATAAAAATTGCCTTGTCATTAATGAAATCCAAATCTCCGTTTCACCGCTTTCTTAACCATACGTTTGATTGAATATTTTGTTTTTAAGCACTTCTACAAGCTTCACCAAGAAGCACACAAAGTCACGACACGTGTTTGGCTTTGATTTTGTGTTAATTCAACGGAATCACCACATGTCATAAATGTAAAACAAAGCAGACATCCAGCCATCCATCCATTAGGGCAACTTTGCATTTAAGCCAACCAAAATTCAACTTGGGTCTCTCATCTGGCAAAGAACCTTCTTCCACATGTTTGCGGTGTTCTCTACTCTTATGCATTTCTTTCAACAATGCCTTTCTTCTTGCCACTTTAAAAGGCCTGATTTGTGGTGTGCATAACTTATTGATGTCCCATGGAAAAGATTCTGTCACCTGAGCTGTGGATTCCCGCAGCTCCTCCAGAATAACCATGATCATCTTGGCTGCTTCTCTTACCAGGACTTTGTTTGCTTGCTGAGTTTAGATCAGAGGTGGGCAATCTCGGTCCTCGAGGACTTTTTGGTGGTTTCTCACTTCAAACCCAAGCTGATTCCAATCAACAGGATCGTTATGAGGCTTATGCAGAGCTTGCTGATGAGCTGATCATATATCAGCTATGTTGGAGAAGGGCGACGTGCAAAACCTGCAGGACTCCGGCCCTCGATGCCCACCTCTGGTTTAGATGGACAGTGATGTCTTGGTAGGGTTGCAATTGTGCCATTGCACTGGATTGTATGGTATCAGAATACAGTGGCCTGCAGACAAACGCACACAACACATTTTCAGAGTTTTAATCACTTAAAGTTTTGAAAATCAATTTATTTCCGCCTAACAAAAGTATGTATGTCTTGGACACTCGGATAAAGAGCTGTCAACCAATCAACACCTGGTGGTGTGTTGGCTTTGATGGTGAGGGAAGATGCCGGTTTGAAGTGGCAGAACTAAACGTATTTTGAGCGTCTGCTAGGAGCGTCTGTCAGAGTCCCTTGTCAAAAGGCATTTCAACTTGTAACTACCACCTCTGGCAGCCCATGTCCTGGGCGTGTTACGGTGTGGTCACGGAGCGGCGTGGTGTCTGTCGGCGTGTGAAGTGGAGGACCCAAAATGCAGGGAGGCAGGAGAACCACAGCAGGAGTGCGAGACGGCCGTGCTTTATTTTACAGAAAACACTAACCAGGGTACTGGTTAATGCTAACTAAACAACAAACTGAAAAGACACAAAATCAAAATGACAGACAGACAGACAGACAGACAGACAGACAGACAGACAGACAGACAGACAGACAGACAGACAGACAGACAGACAGAACTCCGGGGGTGACCGTGACAAGCAGCAATGATCCCACGCCGACTGATCACCACCCGGGAATTAAATACACTCACACTAATTGGGTAACTAGCCACACCTGGGGCCAGGCATAAGTGGCTGAGGGCCCGGATTGGTCAACCCGGAAGGGCTGGAACCCACTCAGGACCAATCGGGACCCTCAACCAAAACCAGATCTTCCCAGACATGACAGGGCGAGGAGGGGGACATTAAGTCCAAGTGGACCATGTTCCCCACCTCCATTTTTGAGGCGGCTTATTGGACGTAAAGTGGTCGGTGCCTATTGGGGCAGCAATCCCCGAATTTTTGGGTTGGATACCAGCGGTGAGGAATGTCGTCACGCTTAAGGAGTCTTATTGGGATTTTTTTGCCTGTGGGGCTCCGGAGGCAGCTGACTGGCTGACCAAGTGGAACGCAGATTCAGCAGCTTTGGTAGTCGCTGAGGCAAAAACATGGAAGGAGCTCTATGGCGAAACACTTTCAATAGATTAGAAAGATTTTAAAATTGCCGGCCGACTTCCAAACTGTGAGAGACGCTACACGTGATAAGAAAAAAATCAATGAAGTAAAAGTTTTGAACGGTACCGTGTGTGGTGTGCAGCCACACGGCACAATCAACACATCACACACAAACTGATTTCATTCATGAATGTTTCCTGGTTCGACGTTAAGCAAAACCTCTCAAGATTAAACGTGACTTCAGAGTAAACAAATATGGAGAACCAGTGGTTCCTGGTTTGTTTCTAGCTGGAAAAAAGCGGCATAAAATGAAAAGCCGTTATTGAAAGGAGCGTAGATAGTGCAACACAGACTTCTGTCGCAGCATGACTGTTTTGATTTTGGATTCTCCACCCTCTTTCTCGTCGCCGCGCTTTCTGATTGGCTGCACGTCGCCGTCAACCAGCTGCGCGGTGGTTTGTTCTCGGGGCACACCGCACATGCGTCAAGTCGCATGTGAATATCCCCGATATCAGGTCAGAATGGCCCAAACATCCTTCCAAGCGTCCGATATCGGTCTGAAGCATGATTATCTGTTAAGATTATCGTTTGGATGTCGGTGCATCCTTACGACTGTCGGGAGGGGATATTTGGAGCTAAAACCGGGCTAATTCTTCTGCCGTGTGAAAATTAGGAATTTGTGGTCCACCATCCGGCGTCTTAAGCTGAAGAGCAGTTCTGATTGGCTCGGGAAGCCTTTTTTTGTGTGAAAGTTTTCCCGACCTGAAATTGTCAGCAAGGTAAGAGAATTCTCTTTTCACTGGGAAAAAACAATGTTTGTCTGGAAAAAAGAAACTCCGAACTTAAATTAAAAAGTAGACTAGATGAATGCTATAAAGATAGAGATGCTTATTATTTATAGACGAATTCCATCCTCTTTTGCTAGCAGTGTTGATATAGTCTACGTCATTGTTGCCGATGTACAATAGATGTGGTGAATAAATCTTTTACCAGGTTGAAACAAGCCAGCCAGCGACAAGCATTGTCCAACCTACCCGCAGAATGTCCTTATTTATTTATTTTATTTTTTAAAGACCGCTTTGAAGATGAATTTTCAACCGTGTTTAACATCCGTGTCATCCTCTCTTGCTCACCATCTTCACATAAAATACAGGAATTCCACTCGAGTAGCTATGATCCAATCGGAGGATGGAAAAATGCTGATATCGCCCGACACCTTTTAGCCAGTGCTGTTCAAATTAATCTGAAATTTGATTGGCTTGGATCACTTAAAAAAAAAAAATCAATTGTGTTTATTCTTCATCAATCAGAAATCTTAATTTTGAAGGCCCTGGGAAATTTGCATTAATAATAATAATAATAATAATGATGCATTAGATTTATATAGCGCCTTTTTGGACACTCAAAGACACTTCACAGTGTTTGCATTATTTGTGCGCTCACACATTCACACTGTGGTGGCGGTAAACTACTTAAGTTGCCACAGCTGACCTGGGTTAAGAAAGCGTGGCTGCCAGTGTGCGCCTACGGCCCCTCCGACCACCACCAAACATTCGCACCTTACAGACACCAGTGTGAGTAGCACTGGAGGCAATGTGTATGAAGTGCCTTGCCCAAGGACACAACGAAACATGACTTGGAGAGAGCGGGGAATGAAATAATAATTATTACATAAAACTTGGAAATAAATGGATAACATTTCATGTAAGTTTTAAATGCAGTTCAGTGCTTTTGATCATGTTTTGGCCATCAGAGAAGACTTTGAAGGCTCCCAGTGCACACGACTTGTATTGTGTCATTTGAAACGTCATGTAATTCCAGCCTTGACTTCATCCGAACTATGAAATGCATAGATAACAAGCTATTATTCTAACTATGATTAATATTCTAGAGCATGAAGCAAGCCACTTTATCGTCACATTATTATTATTTTTTTTAAATCAATAGCAGCTAAAGCAACAGAATGAAAAAGGCCATTCATTTGCCCTGAACCCTTGATGCTCAAGTACAGCATTTTAAAATGTTTTTTTTTTTAAATTATTATTATTATTACAATGAAATCTTTTCCACTGCAAACGTGATTACACAAATGCGGAGAAGTATCCCCCCCATACTCCGTTTGTGAGCTGCATGCATCATATTTGCCTCTTGAGAAATTCTATATGAATTTACCATTAGTATTCTGCTCTGGTTACTGCATTCTCAACATGTTGCCCACCTCTCCCAGGTGTGTGAATATAGATCGGCCAGTATGTTTATCTGCACAGTTTCAGTGATCTCCCATGGTGACTTAAGAACATGACCTTCAAATGACATATACTTTTTACATCCCAGCAACCACCATGAGGCTATTCCCAGAGAACACATCAAACATGACTCACTCAGGGAATAAGATGAGGATACATTGATGTATTCAGTTACATATCTTAAGAGTGAGATACTCCTGGGAATGCAGAAATGTATGACACAGTTCTGATCATGTTTAAGAGTAGCAAGATGGTTGTTGCTGGAAAAGTTAGAGCTTTGACATGGGCCAAGATATAACCCTATATATTGTGGTGTGCATTGGGATGAGCAGGCAAATTCATTTTTGGAAATTACTATTATTTTTTGGTAACATTTGTACTTTGTGACATTTTCTTAAGGGGGAATATATATATATATATATATATATATATATATATATATATATATATATATAGGTTGTCAAAATGCGAGTCTTAATTTTGAGTTAATTTAATGTTCCTTCAATGCCATAAATCTTTTTAACGTGCAATTAATGACCAGCCCTTACTTGGAAAGCCTGTACTGGGGGAATGGGCTCTTTGCACAAATTCACTACTTCCTGAACTCAATACCACTCCTTCATTTCCTGTCTTTCATGATTGGTCAAACTGATTCATCCAAGTGTGTCTGGCCATTTTCGTTGTGGTTACTGAGGTCAGGCACACGGAATTAGGCAAAGCAGCTAGCAAGAGCGGCTAGCGGGAGTTAGTCGGAGCCTTAGACTGGAGTGGCTAACAAGAGCGGCTAGCGGGATGAGCTAGTAAAAAAAAAGAAAAAAAGCTAGCAAATAGAAAATGACAGGCAACGGGCCCGAATCACGGGAGTTAGTGACGACCACATGCAGGCCCCAGTTGTGGAAGGTAAGTGGCGGTCGACCCATTGGGTGCAAGCACCACCTGGGCTAACTACAGTCGCGAAGTTGTCCTTTGGGCATCCAAGATGGTGGCGAAATATGGCAACTCTAGTAAGGTGAGGCTTATAGCCATGTAATATAATTAATGATTACTAGACCTATGATTATATGAAAAAATATATATGTTTATGCGATACAACATATAACCTTTAACTGAGAAGTATTAAATAAAAGTGCCATAAGTAATCTTGGTGTTTAAAAACAAACAAGCATCTTTCACACGTTGAGAATAGTTGGTATGTCAGAATCATCAATCATAGAGGCAGTGTCTTATTACATGGTTCATGTTCAGTATTCATGTTGTTTTAATAAATGTTACACGAGCTGCAAGGCAGTTAGCAAGTAAGCACTATGCAGCAATTACAACAAATATGACATTTTAATTAAAAACCCATTTTCATGTAACTGTAAAATCGTTTAATCTTCTTTGTGAATGTAAGCACCATTTTCATATTATAACTGAAGTTCTATTTATGTCTGAAAACCAGCAAACACTAGTTATCAAAGACGGTGAAAATCCTGCATATGTGTGCTGCATGCTCAAAATAACAATTCTGCTAATTATTTTCTCCTATTGCTTAAAAACAGCATGATTTGAAACATTGTTTCAAAGGGCAGTCCTTGTGTTGTCGCAAATGTTCGATGTACAGGTATAGTGTGTCTATATTTTAATATATATATAACAATGACTATCTATAATCTATTATGCTATTATATACTTAAATCACAGAATTATCTACAATGATTCAGAGGTATGAATGAATATTGGGCCCTATTTGTTGAGCTTTTTGTCACGCATGTTCTAGCAGTACATTGTCTTTTCTGCCATGAAGCTAAATGGCAGTACACTTGACCAGATGTAGATATAATCAACAGAGATTGATTTTACTCATGCCGTATTTCACTAGTTTGAATGTTTCATTGAGAGACACATTTGAAATGTTTTGCCGCATAAAATGGAATCTAACCAGTAACCAGGGCAACATGGACAGCGTTTACAAACCTAGCAACTGTTTTGACCCAGAAACAGAGATTTATACGGGTTGAAATACTCAACGCTTTTATTCGTCATCTTTACACCATCAGCTTTGAGATGCCATATTGTCTATGTGTGTTGCTGACGGGGTGCTTCTATTTCCTGTTGGGAAGCGTCATACTTGTGTTTTTTTTCTGTTACAATCTAATGAGACATGGATGATGCAGTGAAATCTAATGGAAATGGTTTTCATGACTGGATGCGGGATTAGAGGGCAAATAAATGATGATGTGATATTCTTCCTGCTCCCTTGAAACACACACTCATGTACACACACATTTCCATCTTCTTCACAGCGATCCTTGCATCCATGGAGATCTCATAGTCGATTCCCCAACACCGAAACCCACCGCCCGAGACTCTAATTGCTTTGCTGGCCTCTCCATTTAATGGCCCCATACGGGGAACATTTTACCACTGGGCCTTTGCTAAACCCATGACTAAAGATTAGTATATTGATGGCTCCCCCATTCCTCTCGGTCTCATTTCAACACTTCTTTTTATGGCTGGCAGTCATTTCCCGACTGTTATCCTCTGATGTTGCCTACCGCTAAGCTCACATAACCCCATGCAGTGCATAGCAGGGCCCCTGTAGATAATTCCTTATTTCACAGTGGCAGATACTTAATTTTTTTCTTCCTGTTGGCTAACTCGACCAATTAAAGATTTCAGTTCATTTGTTTATTTTTTTGAGTGTTGGAGCGTTACTGCAAAAATACCCAACAGTATGACGAAGTTAATACAATACTGTATCGTTAAATGAGATTCAATTCTCAGAAAAAAAAGACAGAGAAAATACAATTTAAGAGACTGAGAACACGCATTTACTATGAAACTCAGCAGTGCACAAAAGCTCTTGACCCAGGGTTTGGCTGTTTGATCATAGGTGGCCTTGTTCACACACAATCCAGTGGACGATACCTTGATGCAGCCCTGTTCACAAATCCATTTCACAGTAAGTTTAACAGCTCGATCCAGGAGGAAATCTTCCTTCCTTCTCACCAATGTGTCTTCAGGGGAAGTCCAGCATCTTGTGAAAACAAGTTCATATTTCTTCTGTTTATTGTAGAGAAAAACAATATCATAGAGTGAGCGTGTGCAAAACAATAGGTTGACTTTTCTGGGCCAGGGTAATAGATTCACTCTATTATATGGCACATTCATAAATAAATAAATTATATATATATATATATATATATATATATATATATATATATATATATATATATATATATATATTAGTGCTGTCAAAGTTAAAGCGTTAACTAATTAATTAATCACACAGATTAATCACACTATTAATTTTGACCGCAGATAATCCTTTATCTGACAGTAATTACATGCATTAATGCAAAGCATTTAATAAATGATTGCGTATGACATTCAGAATATTTCTTCATGTCAAACTATTGGGGTCATTTTTTTTTCATTTTAAATTATGTATGTAATTAACTGATTAGAAAAATGATGAGTGTGTGCAGTGGATCAAATAATGTTGAAGACGTCATCATAACATTAAATGTCGAAAGAATTAGCTCTTTAAATTTGGCGGGCAAAAAAAAAAAGCCTTTTTAACGAAACGATTAACCGTGATTAATAAAAATTCTAGGATGTGATTAATCTGATTAAAATATTTTATTGTTTGACAGCTCTAATATATATATATATATATATATATATGTTGTGGTGATGCAAGCAAAAAACCGCTGCAAGCAAGCGTCGCGGGGGTGAGTGTCCGCCTCGCTTCTCGCTGGCTTTTCACCGTGTGAGTTTGCACCGGTTGGTCGCAGGAGCTCCCGGGGGGTCATTGCGCATACTGGAGGAAAGGGTCGTCGCTTGGTGTACAACATTTAAGAAGGTTGAAAAAAAAGACAGAACGGCCGTGTACTGCAGTACAGGTGAGCCACTCTTTCTCCTGCAGCGCCTTCCCTTTATAAGAGCCCCTCGAATGCTTCCACTTTTTCACCGGCATCCCGGTGGCCGTGCTAAATACTTTAGCTAATGTTAGCACTATTGCTATCAACAGTTTTAAACACGGAATAGACCTGTACAAGACGCTGTGTGTGACTTTGCATTCTGTTCTTGAAGCCGATTCCCTGGTGCGAACAAATGTATTTATTTATTTTTAAACTTTGGTAAATATGTGAATGTGCGTATTTTAAGTGCACCACACCTTGTCCCGCCGTACGCATCCGTGCCCGCCTGTGCAATCGCACTGTCAGAAAATGCTCAATCCTTGTTTGGTGTTTAATATACCATTAGCCAACATGTCTGCGGTGTGGGCACATTTTAATTTATATTGTGCTTTGTTAAAATGCCAGTGCTGAATAAATATTTTAATATAATACTATAATTTTAATGAATTGTAATAAATGCAATGATAGTAAAAAGTTACATAATTTTTTTCCGCCGTTTTAGTTTTTGGCCAAGCATTTTCATTTTCGGTTTTGGCCCAAAATTTTCACATATATATATATATATATATATTAACTCTTTGACTGCCAAGCATTTTCAGAAAAGAGGATGTGTGGGTGCCAGCTGATTTAAGCATTTTGACTGATCTTTCATGGTCCACAGAAAATTTTGTGTTTGGACTATGGAAACACAGATTGAACTCTCATCTTTCATCAGAAAAAAAAGTTTGTTTCTACCTTATTCCGTTCTTCAGTAATCAACAATAGAAAATAGGTTTGTTTCACCCAAATGCTCTGTTTTGGACCAAAATACGGAGAAATCAAGCTTTTTGTGAAACGATATTATTTCATGCACTCTAGTGAATTTGACACCTTTTTTTTCCATGAATGATGCCACAAACATCTAAACAGTGCTTTACTTATGTAAAACACTACCACCAACAATGAAAAAGTGTTTTTGATAGCAAAATACGTTTATTTACATTCAACAGTGTAACAATTTGACACAACAATTTGGCAAACTATTTACAAATGTGTGCAACTGTGGTACTATTTACAATTGTGTGGATGTTTCAACTACACAGTTTTTCTTTTTGTGAGGCATATTGTGTAAAACTCCCCTGCGTGCAAGGGGACGCAGCAGGATTTGCACCACAGATTAGTTTCACTGCGATTGCCCCTTCGCGTGCACTTTCTTGCCGGCCTTTTTTTCCGGGGAGTAGCAGGTATATACTGCAGTGTGTGTTTGGCCATGTTGTCATCAAGTCTACTCTCAGGATCATGATACGGTGACCTGGTGTTACGTCTGGCTTCCTCATGTCCTTCAGTTGCTATACCGGGTGGTAAGAGATGTTCTGATCCATCTTATCCACTCCATTCATGGTGGCATCATAGTCCAGAACCAGTGTCTTCTCCGTGATCAGACTGTACCCGCTCCTCCGATGAATATGCATTGGACTCGGGGTACTCTTCATCGTCCGATTGAACGTCCGCCTGTGCAGAAGTGCTCGTTTTCTGCCGTTAGCATTGCTAGCCGGTGAGGCTTTATGACGCGATCGAAGCCGCCGCGTCAAGGCTTCCAACTTCGGCGTCAACGCTTCCAACTTCGCCGTCAACCTCGGAGTCACCATCATCATCATCATCATCATCATCATCAAAGTGCTCTTTAGCATTGGTCGATGCTTTTCGTCTTTGAAAAAAATGCTCAAGCGTGAGCTGCTTGCAACCGGTCGCCATTTTCGCTTCCTCAGTCATTCTCCCCTCAACACTCTAGCTCCGCCTCACGTCTTCTACTGACTCCTACCCGATCTTGTCCAAAGAGAGTCATCGCTGCCATCTAGTGCCCAAAAATAGTCATTATACTAACTCGACCTGCTTGATACTTTCAGCACAGCTTGCCAAGGCTTTCCTCCACCCTTTTAAAAAACAAAAAAAACATAGTGAACGTCTTTTAACGTCTTTGGCGGCACTCATTTGGATTTTACTAAACGTTATTAAACGTTTTTGGCGGTCAAAGAGTTAAGGGTCTCATTTAATTAATAATTAATCAATACCAAGCATGGTGAAATTTAATTAATTATATTGCTTGTAACTGTTGCCTCATTTCATGAGTAGATCTGGTGCTTCTTTTTTTTTTATTACAGTGAATGAGACATATTTTCAAAGCTGCAAAATTAGAGAGTGTCAAGAGACGCATAAAATCTTTGATAAATAAATAATTCCATGGCCTGCATCCTTTGTAACTGTTCACACATACTCCGGTTTTTAATAAACATCAACATACACACATCATATTTTATTAATGAAAAAATAATAAATGGTGGCACAGACTTTTGTAAATAATACATAGTCTGTATCTGGCTTATTTACACTTTTATTGATGAAAGATAAGTGCGAGTGATAGTTTCACACTTCAATGACATAGGTTGCATTTACTTCTTTCGTCCACTAGATGTCCCGTATGTTGCTTTCACTGAAGCCCCAAAGCTTCGGATCTTTTTCGGCACAATTTGAAAGAAAACCTCTAAGGTTCACAAAGCTTCACCCACACATCTCTACCGTCTTGTCAGTTGGAGTGACCCAAAGCCACCTGATCTTTAGATGTGAGGTGTATTTTATTCAGCAACTCCAGAAAATAGCTCTTACCCCGGGATTACACCGCATGCGTGTGCGTTGCGTCTCCGCTCCGTTCCGTCGGCGCAGCCGATTCGTTTCCATTCTATCAACTTGTTCAAATTTCACCAGCTGCGTTGTGCCGGAGCCCGCCGCACGGATAGACCTATTTTCTGTTTTTGCCGGACGACGCATCTGTCGGCATCTGTCAAATGGCGAACTAGCACAGAACACATCGAGCGGGACAGGAAGATAAATAGATAAATAAATAATTCCGGTGACTTTTCAGAATAAAATACTCACAAGATTCTATTTTGCAATCATGTCAGGAAAACGTTATAATGCTTAACGCTTAATTTACTGCAGCGAACATGGACGAGAAGAGATTTATAATGGAGGTCGATTATATATGACACGGCACATCCTTTTTATTTGGTCAAACTAAAAATTGATGCTGCAAGGAACGTCATAGTTGAAGCTGTGGGAGTGGACGGTGAGTTCAATCAAAAGAAGCCCACCTGTCTTTCTGCTTCTCTGTTGAGCACAGACTTTGTGTGTTTGTTGTTGTTTTAATGCCACATTATCACGCGCAATCATGCGAGACACGGCAGGAAGTTGTCGGCGACGGAACTGCCGGACCGCAGCTGTGCGCAGCCGGTGTGTTTTGTCCATAAAATGTATGTGTCCGGAGCACGCAGACAAGAGCAGAGACACAACGCACACACATGCGGTGTAATCCCGGGGTTAAGTGTTCGTGCTCTTGGCCCGCTTGCAGCAGAGCGCCAGCGGCTCTGGATTTACAATCAATGCACATCCGAGAACTTAACAAAATAAGCATACAACGTCATTCAAAGGAGACACTATAACACAATTTAGCAGTAATACATTAAATAATAATGCATAGATTTGTGGGGACTGGCGTCAAGTTGTATTTTACAATTTAAAAATTGTCCAGAAGTTCGCAAGTTACTTCACGTTCAAAATTAGATAGATCTTAATATGAAAATATATTTTATGTTTCGTTTTCAGTAAACTTGAGTCATTTTACAATGTGCAACTTAACAAAATAAAAGCATTCAACGTTGTACAAAGGAGTCACTGTAACGCAATTTAGTTGCAATAAATTAAATAACAATGCATATATTTGTGGGGACAAGTTGTATTTTACAGTTCTTTAAATGTGCAGAATTTCACAAGTTACTTCATGTTAAAAGTTAGTCAGCTCTTAACAGACTCGGCAGCATGGGCGGGCATTAGCCCGCATGGCAGTCAGCTGTGCCCGCCATGGGTTGGAAGCTGTGTTGAGAGGCCTCGCCAATCTGTTTTTCCTACCATTCACGTAAACTTGCGTTGCTTCTGCTTTAAGTAAAGCATGGCTTGCCACCAACCATATATAGCGGTACCTCGGAGTTTGAACATATTTCGTTCCTGCGAAGTGTCCGAATTGTTCAACCTCCGAAACATTTTTTCCCATAGGAAATAATGTAATTGCGATTAATCCGTTCCCAAGCTCCAAAAACAGAAAATTCCCATTTTAATTTTTTTTTTAATTTTTTTTTACATTTACAGTACAGTTCAGTATTTAAACAATAAAAAAATACCTTACCTTTTTTGTTGTGGTGTGATGGCATCAGTGGATGATAAATGCTATGTTAATGCTACCTTTAGTTCAGTGCTGAGTTTGTGTATTTTACATTGGGCATATTGTTAGACTACTAAACGGTCCTTGCGTGCGTTGTTTATCGTCAGGCACGTTGTTGAACAGCTAAGGGAAGGTCTTCGTGCCAGTATTTACATAAGTAGTCATGGTCGTTACAACTGTGCGATAATCTCCTTCCTAATTCCACTAAGGTTCGTAGTAGCACTGTATGTTTTTCTTTGCTGCCACTGGCACTGATGTCTTTCTTTGGGCCCATGGCGGAGAAAATTGTCGTGGAAAAATCAAAATGCACATGCGAGTATGGAGCACCTCCGGGAGTATTCACGATCTGATGAGCAGTGCATCGTCTCAACTACCGCAGGGTGAGCTTTCGGCATTGCTTGGCTACCTGTTTTCAAGGTACGTTCGGTTTAGCTTGCTTTTTCCGAGGCATTTTTTTACTCAGATTTTTTGGTTGAAGTCCGAATTGTACAAGTTCCGAGACGTTCAAACTCCGAGGTTCCACTGTACTTCCTTTCAAGTTTGGCTTTGATTGACAGCTAAAGCTAGCCAATGACATATTAAGAGCCTCTTAATATGAAAAGAACAATTTACTGAGCTGTCACCATTGTCTTACAAACACAATTATGCCGTGTAGTGACAGAAAAATGACCAACACAAATCAATGTCACACTTCTTTTTTTGTTTTTTTACAGAACAGTATCTATTGGGGGGGGGGGAGAATTGTTATGAAATTAGTGCCCGGCCCTTCTGTGCGCATGCACCTCTCTCCTTGCCCCACGAACTCCTCCTGACCGTCACGAGAGACGTGGTCGCCGAACACGCTGAGAGCGACCACGCGGCTTCTTTCTTCGAGCCCCGGACTTGAGCCACAACACGCGCCCCAAAGCACGCGTCACGCAAGGACTCACAACCACAACCAGAACACGCGTGTCTGTTCTCGCCAAGAGCCGACCCACCTACCTTCCGCTCTCTGAATCACGGCGCGCCCCGCCGACCCGGTCCCGCGACGGCTGTTAGACACCGAGCCGCTGCGCGCCAGCAACCTATTTCTGCTCCAGCCGTGCGCCAGAGACGCTCCGCAGCGCCCAAACCAACTGACTGCGGCCTCTCAACCACACAAGCACATCACCACCGACCGGGACTTGTGCCAGCCAAGGACCTGCCGCGGCCTCCACACCGCGCGTGCACATCGCCACCAACCGGAAACCTGCAGCGGCCCCTCAGTCGTGCGCACATCACCATCAGCCAGAGACTCCAGTGCAGCATTCCAGCTGCGCGTGCGCCGACCGCCCAGATTGCCTCCAACGGAGTTTTCTTCAAATGAGGATCAACGCTGGTCGAGTCCCTCTCTCTCCCGCGCATCTGAAGCAGGCTGTGAGTGCGCTGTCATTGCAATCTGACCATATACTACTGGTGCAACGCTTTTATTCAAACATAAAAGGACTGACAGGTCAAAACGCTTCCATCTCTATTCTCTATCTACTTTTTTCATTCCCTTGTTAGTTCGTTAGGTTGCAGGTTTTCTTTTTATCTTTGATTCATATCTTTTTTATTCCGTTCCATTAATAGGTTAGGCTGTGACTGATATATGTGTGTTTTTACTAAATAAATCTGTTGTCTAGAAATTCAATTTCTACCGAATCATTTGTGTTTACTGAGTGGATTAGTAATTCTCTTATTAAAGCAAAGAATTCCATGATTAACTAAAGCAGCAACTTCAGATTCTGAATACTTGACAATAAAGATTTTTATCGTTTGTTTAGCTCCTACAAACAAGCAAAGTCAACGTGGTGCCCCAGAGGTTGCTGAGGAAATTACAACTCCCCTCAGTACATTTCTCATAAGCCATTACAGCAACCCAAATAATCGCTACATCTATTAGGTTAACATTTCTTCCCAATTTTATGTTAACAAGAGTATGAAAAATTAGAAACACATATTGTACACTTTAATATAAATTTTGATATAAATTTAGATATAAATTTAGATATAAATTTAGATATAAAATGGGTGATTAATTTGTGATTAATCGTGAGTTAATTATTGAAGTCATGCAAATTAACTATGATTAAACATTTCATTCAACTGACACCTCCACTATAAATATATATATGTATACGGAGTGACAACCTGATACACAGAATCTAAAAAAAACAAAATCATGAAAAAGTAACATACACGTTATATTCACACTCAGCTACTTGTACGTCATGGGCACACTTCCCACCTTCTTAGGTAATGTTTGATTGCCCGCTTATATGCTTGAGAGGACAATTTTTACCGTATACGTTAACTAATCCAAACTGCAATGCATGGACGTCATTATGCAAATAGACATTATGTCTGCTTTTGACTTTCCACAGTCAATAAAACACATCATCGTCATGTCACCACACTAATAAAGTAGTCAGTTTCCTCCTCGCTCCAAAAGTGTGGTTCTATCCTGCGTTACCATGTTTCACCATTACGGTGGGTTGCGCATCAGACGCATATATGTATGTATACATACACGCTGTGGCATGTTTACTGTAGAAAGCAGAAAATTACGTGAAAATACAACACGGAAGTCAATGTATTCAAGTTAGTCATGCGCAGCAAATGGCAAGACAAGATGGCCGCCGCCGTGCATACAAGTAGTTCCTATACTCAAAAGACCGAGATTCCTTGCGCAAAGAGCATGCGCAGAACACAAACCAATTGTTCCGTTCCGAAAAGCAGTAACCCAGTGGTCTTATCATTCAATGTTTTCACAGGTTTTTAAACCCGAATATTGGCAACATTCGGGTCCTGAAAAGGATATTATTGACTGCATGTAAGCATAGTCATTAACACTACCAGCACATCTGCTTAATAAAACAGAATGACTCCAGGAAAGTTGTGGTACTACATACAGGTTTGTACTATGAAGTGAGAGGACAAGAATGCAGGCTGAAAGGGGAATGAGGGCAGCGCGATGTGTGGGAGGAAGGGGGGAACGATGCCGACGGTGGAACTTGCCCAGTGTGTAATAGAAATGGAAGTCAACAGGGAGAGTTATCTGCAAAATTGCAGTTTCAAGTGGGTCCATTTCCAGAAGTGTGCGGGTGTACCAGAGGTGTTGTGTAGTGATTACTGAGATTGAACATCCCCAGGCATGGAAGGCCAGGCGTGTTCACGATGTCCATATCTAATCCATGCAGGATGTGACTGCACTCTCACCAACTCTTCACATAACCACTACTTAACCCTGCACCCGCAGTGTTTACATTTTGAGAGAGATGTGGGAGAGGGTTATCTGTCAAGTTGTGCTTTTACAGGTGACTTTTTTTTTCCCCATCTGAAAATGGAAAACCGCCAGATTGTAAATGATAAAGAAGAGCCATGTATTTTGTTCTTTGTTTATTTCAAGAACTGCGCGGTCAAAGTATAAAACGTTCAAGACAAGTGGAAAGCAACTGGCCACAGAATGTTTAAATGTCCCGGGGGTGAGTATAGACTTTTCTCAGGGTTTTTGTTTTTTCACTTTTCTCAGTTTTTTTTTTTTTTTTTTAACTAAGGTGACTGCTCTTTTCAACGATGTTTGCCATTTTTGAAAATAAACAACAGCCCTGTCAAGTAATTGTCACAGCAAAGAACTTTGAGACTACTATTTCAGAATTTGAAGGTCTCATAATGTATTCCATAAAAAGCATGAGTCTGGACGGGTGGTTTGATGCAAGACTCTTTGTTCTGATTGAAAGTTAAGAAAACACACCTTTTGCTGCCAATAATAAAACACATATCTGTTAAACTGTAGATGCTAAACTGTAGGTCAAATTATTATTATTATTAATTTTACAAAATATAAATCAAGTTAGGTATGCTGTCCTCGCTCCGAAGCGTCTAGATTTAACCAGCTAGACAGCGAGTTAACGACGTTCCAAATAACCAGACTTTGTTTTCCTTTTGGTCTGTTTATTATCTGACCATTACCCGCTCTAGGTCGTCGTAAAAAAACCCAAAAAAACGAAACTGTATTAGCTAACTATACACGACACACTCTCATGCTAGTAGCTAGTTACATGGCACAACAGTCTCTTATCTCTAAATTAACTAAAATTAATACACAGTGTTATTTTCTTAACATCACATGTACTTACGGACAATTCTTGTCCAAAGCAACAACGAAACAGGATCCAACAATTCGCGCAGCACATAAACGAGTCGGCGTTGCGTGCTGCCACATTGGAATTCTCTCTTCTCAGCAAAACAATGAACAAAACAACCACTGGAGGGCGCTCTAAAGTTGCGCCAAATTCAAACGGTGAACTTCTGAAGGGCATAATATTAGGTATGAAACTAAAATTAATCTTAAAACACTTTATAAAATTCCACCATTTATCTGATATAGAACAGTACATATAATGTATTTAGCACTAATGAGGAAGTTTGCAAAACATGATTCCCAAGAAGAAAAAACAACATCATGCATTCAACTAGACAGTACAAACCAGTGTTTTAAGTGGCCGGAACGCATCAGTACGGAGCTCCGGCACTTCTTAAAGTCTCAGTTGAGCGTTCAGGTACTTCTCAATATGCAAAGAACGTATTGTCATTGTTCCGGTACGGCTGACAATGCATGTTTTGAACACAAAAAGCTGTTCCGCCGAGCGACGCTCATCCACGGACGTCCGTACTATATGGACGTCCGTGTGCTCATAACTAGGGATGGGTGCCGAAAACGTTTTTTTGTAATATTAACTTATGTTTATTAATTATACTTCAGTAATTGTAAAAATGTTAAACCGTCATTTTTTACTATTCCTCTCTGGCTCATTTGAATGATTTTTTTTTTTTATTAGTCACGTTTTATATATTGAAAGGTAATTGTTAAATTTATTTTTAAAAAGATTTTACTATTAAACAATGATGAACATTTATTCCACCAAAATTAATAAATATAATTTAACAAATGAAAAAAAACAGAGAGAGACAGTACAAAAGTACAGAAAATTGGTACCGGTATCAATCCCCAGGTACCAAGTATTGGAACAGTACCGGTTCAAATGTGAAAGGTTCCCATCCCTACTCATCACATCACCATGCACGCTTACTCCAGTATTTATATAGATCTGTGCCTTGCAAGAGAAGCGCACATAGGTCATTGAAGTTGCCCGCTGTAAACGTGATGCTAGCCCGATGCTAGCCGATCCAAAAGCATGTGTACATTACAACCATAGCTCTTGAGTTAAGAAAATTTTATGAAAACGCAAGCATGCTGTCCCGGCTCGAAGCTTTAAAAAAAAGACCACGATCAGACTCAGAGGTGGATTCGCACAACTGACACAGCACGGGTTTAATAAAATAACCTGGAATGCTCATGCCGAAGCGAGAAGTGAGGCCGGTGGCCATCTTGCGTTGCCACACCTACAGTAAGATGAATACAGATATAGACTTTTTTTCTGCATACTTTCACATTATTTTCTTCCTCTGTAGCGAAAAAGCCACAGAGTGTGGCGTACGGATTTCATCAGTAAGAATGTGACACTGTGAATATACATTTTCAAAGATTGGTCTGCATCATGTTATCAGAACCATCAACAATGAAATTAATGCAAAGCATACAAGAAAAAACAATCACTAACCCTAACTTTTGCAAGTCACGAAACAAACTGCCAAATATGCTCTCAGTGGTTGATGCAAACAATGAACTTCATTCTTTGCTAGGCTCTCATTACCCTGGCGTAAAACACTCACTGATAAGTGTTTTCAGCGTGAGTGGCCAGAATTGGTCCCAAGCACAAGTCCTGTATTTTTCCTAAAATTACATGTGACTGATACTGATGATGACACGATACCTGAAGCTCGCCAGTGAAGAGCAGCCAGCTAATGTTAGCGCTTCTGATTCACTTGTTGCCAGCGATGTCAACAAAAATTGCACAACAGTCTGCTGGTCAAACGTCCAAATATGGTTATATATATATATATATATATATATTAGGGGTGTGAATTGCCAAGTACCTGGCGATTCGATCCGTATCACGATTCATAGGTCATGATTTGATTCGATTAATCCATATATATATATATATATATATATATATATATATATATATATATATATATATATATATATATATATATATATATATATATATATATATACATAATTGGTTGGTATTGGAATTAACAGTTCATGAGCTGACCTTAGCCTAGGGTCTAATCACTTTTTTTTTTTACTTTTTCTTTTTTTACTGCTTAACCTGTTCCTGGTCTTGGTTGAGCTAGAGCCGATACTAGCTCACTTTGGATGAGGGGCCAGGCACACCCAGGACTGATCGCCAGTCAATCACAAGGACGCTCAAAAAATATGTTTCAGTCAATACTGCTCCACTGCAGTCTTGCTGGTGGTGCAATGCACATTTCAAATTGGATGGCACCAGCCAAACAAGTCAGCAGGAAGACATTTCTGCCGTCTCCTTCTGTGCTGCGGGTTCCATGGGGAGAAAGCTGTTAATGTCATTCATGTTGCCAGAAACAGTATATTTTCCAATTCAAAAGTTGGTGAGAACTATTTGTAGCAATGTAATTAATTATAAATGATTATTTCCTCCAGTTGACGTTGTTGGTCTGTTATTATTTGTATTATTATTATTATTATTAAGCTTTTTACGGGGGAAGGGGATCATTTTCCATATCTTTCTTCTGTCTCAGCGCTCGTTGGTACACTCAACATCTCTCCTTTGCCTACATGCATGCAATACATTTGAAAAATAGCACAGATTAAACAAGGAAAAAAACGTCTTGTTTCTTGATCATTTGATACTTATCAGAAAGAAAGGGATAAATAGGGAGAGCAGATCAAGGACTGCTAATGCATTTTGATGAAAAAAGGCTTTTAAAGCCTTCAGATGAGCCATGAAGAGGCTTCAATGTTTATTTTTATAGACACCCAACAATGCAAGCTTTGTCCAATGTCTAAATGGAATATTGTATACACTGGTGCCGATTTTGTTGTCAGTGCCAGTGTCAATGTACAAGGAAGTTATTTATTTATTTAGTTGTTCTTTTTAACAGACATTCATATGACTTTATTCAAATCCATAAAAGACAAATTCAGTGACTGAATTATGGACAAGCAGACATCCAACATTGTGACTCAGTACACTTACAGATTAAGACATTATTCAGCATTTAAAAGTATTTTTTAATAGATTACCTTAACTCTTTGACCGCCAAAAACGTTTAATAATGTTTAGTAAAATCCAAATGAGTGCCGCCAAATACATTAAAAGACGTTCACTATGTTTTTTTGTTTTTTGGGGGGAAACGGGTGGAGGAAAGCCTTGGCAAGCTGTGCTGAAAGTATCAAGCAGGTCGAGTTAGTATAATGACTATTTTTGGGCACTAGATGGCAGCGATGACTCTCTTTGGACAAGATCGGGTAGGCGTCAGTAGAAGACGTGAGGCAGAGCTAGAGTGTTGAGGGGAGAATGGCCGAGGAAGCAAAAATGGCGACCGGTTGCAAGCAACTCACGCTTGAGCATTTTTTTCAAAGACAAAAAGCATCGACCAATGCTAAAGAGCACATTGATGATGATGATGGTGACTCCGAGGTTGACGCCGAAGTTGGAAGCGTTGACGCGGCGGCTTCGATCGCGTCGTAAAGCCTCACCGGCTAGCGATGCTAACGGCGGAAAACGCGGTGCACAACTGAGCACTTCTGCACAGGTGGACTTTCAATCGGACGATGAAGAGTACCCCGAGTCCAATGCATATTCATCGGAGGAGCGGGTACAGTCTGATCACGGAGAAGACACTGGTTCTGGACTACGATGCCACCATGAATGGAGTGGATAAGATGGATCAGAACATCTCTTACCACCCGGTATAGCAACTGAAGGACATGAGGAAGCCAGACGTAACACCAGGTCACCGTATCATGATCCTGAGAGTAGACTTGATGACAACATGGCCAAACACACACTGCAGTATATACCTGCTACTTATTACACTGTTGAATGTAAATAAACGTATTTTGCTATCAAAAAACACTTTTTCATTGTTGGTGGTAGTGTTTTACAGAAGTAAAGCACTGTTTAGGTGTTTGTGGCATCATTCATGGGAAAAAAAGTGTCAAATTCACTAGAGTGCATGAAATAATATAGTTTCATAAAAAGCTTGATTTCTCCGTATTTTGGTCCAAAACAGAGCATTTGAGTGAAACTAACCTATTTTCTATTGTTGATTACTGAAAAACGGAATAAGGTAAACTTTTTTTTTTCTGATGAAAGATGAGAGTTCAATCTTTCATTTGGTAGTAGCTGTGTTTCCATAGTCCAAACACAAAATTTTCTGTGGACCTTGGAAGATCAGTCAAAATGCTTAAATCAGCTGGCACCCACATATCCTCTTTTCTGAAAATGCTTGGCAGTCAAAGAGTTAAGGATCATTTTTGGCATTATGCCAAAGTTAATAAAATAATAACTGAAAAACAAATGTTAATCCAGGCAGGAAAAAAAAGTAAATTACTGTCCGCATCCAAAGACAATTTATTGTATGGGATTGCATTTACAAAGTCCATATGTGAGTACATTCTAGTAGGTTTTTTTTTTTTGGATAGACACTTCCACTTTTTAAGACTTAGATATATTCAGACTTTCTTTGTTTTGGTTTGAATGTATTCTTCGCATCCAGCATGGCTTTCTTTGTTATAAGGCGTGTGCTTGCACAAGGAGCCCTGCGGCACATCAAGTGGTGACTTTCGATGCGAGGTTACATTTCTGACCTCAGTGGAGCTCTCTGATGCTTTCTTTGCTGTCAAAGAATCACTCCTATATTCTGCTTTTCTCCCCTCTGCTGTCTTCTCACACTTGGAATAATAAACAAAAAATAAAATTCTGCAGCCCTGATTGACGAATATGCTTTCACACATCGCTTATTTCTCTTCACTTCAGCCTCTGCCTCCCTCCTTGCATTTCATCCCTTTGTCTTCCTTCTTCAAGAATGTATTTGAATACATTTCGAGTCAACGAAAAAAAAAAATCGGATTTATGGAGCATCTGAATCGATGTCATTCAAATACTGAAAGTACCTGCGAAATGTAAAAAAACAATTAATTGTACTGATAGGAGTATTTGAACTATTGGCAGTTTTTAACATTGATATCATAATAATTGTCCAGCCATTATTTAAACCACTTATCCTTACAGGGGTGTGCTGGAGCCTATCCCAGCTGTCTTTAGGCAGTAGGAGGGGCCTGAACTGGTTGCCAGGTACATTTACAAAATATACACGCACACAGCAAGACAAGTGCATTTTGATTCTCCTTACTGTATGTCCTCGACATACTGTACCAGTACAGAGCACTGACAATAAAAATCCTTGAATGATACCGATATATATATATATATATCGTTAAGATAGTTTAAAATGAGTTCTCCCATTTCAGACCAGGTTTAGTTGGAGGCCACACTAGAGGTGTGCCCCAAAAAAATTAAATAAATCAATTCATATAAGAATCAAGATTCTCATTTACCACGATTCAGTATCGATTTAAAAAGTCCCAAAATCGATTTTATTGATTTATTTTATATTTTAAAAGCTATAAAATGTATAGCTAGCTACATAGAGTAGATCTTGACTATTCTTTGCACATCTATAGTTTGAAGCAGAAATCATTGTCAATCATATAATTTTGAATCAAAAATCGATTGTGTGAAATCCATTCAAATCCCCCGTCAGCCCACAACCCTCACATTTTGCTTGAATAGTTTCCACCTTGTCCTGCCTGATTTTTTGATGCTTCGTGTCCCAAGTCAAGAGTGGCCAGAGTGCTCGCCGTGCAACCCCTGCAGTTTGGCACTCTGAATTTCCATTTAACTATTTTCAATTCTGCGTATCCTGTTCATGGTCTTGGGATGCTGGAGCCTGTCCCAGTTGACAGGCAAAAGGTGGACAACACCCCCTGGACTGGACAACGTAAACTACCAGTTGGTTGTACTTGGTTGCTTACTTATGAAGGACCAAAACCAAAAATGTATGGGCTCATTTTTTTTGTCCCAGTCCACCCTCAATTATCATTCATTGCTGCACTCATTGCTGCCTTCAGATCTCTGTCCCCTGGGTAAGTCTCCTTCTTTTCCAATTTTCTTTCACTTTTCCTCAACGTTCTTCAGCAATGTCATATTGTCAGTCAGCCATCAGTCCATCAATTCAATTGCCCAACCACGGACAGATGCTGGCATGTCAATTTCTCTTTTTTTCAAATGGAAACGAGGAGTGTTGAATAATCTCTTAAAGTGGGTTTGGCAGGGTGTAAATAATTCATGGATGACTGGAAATGTACTCTGACATGTCCGATCTTCAAATATGCACATCAGGCAATTGAATCATTGAGTCAGTGAATTCCCCACATGTACAATCACAATAGGAGTAATGATTCCATAAAGAATAGTGGGCACATGGTTCAGAGGTTGTGGGTTTGAATCCAGGCTGTATTGATGCAGCAGTCTTGACCCTGAACACTTCAGGAACTCGTTGGGCAAACGAGAAGTGAATGTAGTATATTTTGCCTTTGTAAACGTTTCTGTCCGAGAGCTCATTCTGGGGCCAATAAACGGGTTTGAATGCAGTTAGTTTTTGTTCAAGGGTGACACGTTTTCTCTTGTTAGAATGAAAGAGAAATTCCGACTAAATGTACTGTGAATGATCCTCAATGAGGTGGAAAAGGCCAATATTTGGAAACCCCGGATACCAACAGTCGCACGGCACATTCATCATCAAAATGCGACGCGATGACGCACTTAAGGCGGTATTGTGACTCGCTTTGGGCTTTTTGACGGTTCTGACCAGGCCAATAGAAAATAAAATACTGCCCATGGGTTAATGTAACTCACAGGAGCACTGTGAGTTAGCCCCACTTTGGAAAGGACCAAGAGTATTTTTGACCCTCAATTAAAAGAAGAAAGATTGAATCTAAAGATACCATTGTATCTCTCTTTTCATTAAAAGAGAGAGCTCAAAGTAAAGACCCTTTGTCTCTCAGAGAAGTCCGTACTGTTAAGTTCTGTTAGAAATTGCATAACAGCAATAAGTTTGTCCTTTCGCCCCCTCTCTTGTAGATTGTAGTGGGTGATAGCGGCACCTGGATACTTGTGTGGAGTGAATATGGAATGAGGGGGAGGAGAACTATAAACAAGTAAATTTTTAGGTTAGGGTTAAAAACATTTTTGGTAAGAACTGAACTAGTTCATTTTAAAAGGTGTTTGTTCGCCTAAAAATAATAACTTTAGCATTTCAATCACTTTGGCAAAGGTCTTGGAAATGAATGTTTTGAGATGTCTTGAGACGTCTCAAGATTATCTTAAGATGTCTGAAGATGTCTTCACACGTCTGAAGACGTCTTCAAACGTCTGAAGATGTCTTTTACGGTATCACAATTTTACTGTTCCTTTTTATATTTAACATTTTATTATCGGTACTTTTGTCAGTTAAGACTGTGTCTCACTAATCAGCAAAGGCTTGCGAGGGTGCGCGCATTGCGAGTGATGGCATTTCATCGGGTCTCTTTCAAGACTGCAAAACATTGTCAAGAGTGTTTGCCAGAACCTTATCACCCATTTTTATGCGAGCAAACCGTTTCTATAGTCGCAATTTTTTTTTTTTAACATGCTCAAAATTTGATGGCGACAAGAAAAACTGAGCATAAAAATGGTTTCGGAAGGTCTGCCGAACGTCTTTGCAACGTTTTACAATCTTGAATGAATCTAATCCTAAAAATCAAAACTACGACAATGATAATAACAACAACAATAATACAAATAATATATATTTACGAGAGTCAAAGCAAAACTGCTTTATGTGTGTTTTGTCAAAATATTAGCTAGCTAAGGTGCAAAAAAGTTTGATCAAAAGAAAATGAGAAAAATAAAAATATTAGATAATGTAAATATAAAAATGCAACTGAAAATTATTCAAAAAAATGTGCAGAAAATACAAATTAGTCAAAAATTAATTCTTTAGACAAAACATGAGAAACTAATATAAAATATTATCAACTGCAAAAATATTACACAAAATAGCTTAAAATACACAGTACAAAATAATACACATATATTGCATGTGAGAAACAATCACGGGCATCAGTTCAGAATATTGCTCACACTCTCCACACTTCACTGTAACATAAGAAACAATCACTCAACAGTTACGTGTATTGGCTTTTATAAAAAAATATATGAACAAATACTTACTCTTATACTGACTCTTTAATCTTCGCTCTATCTTCAACCCATAAAATATATGTGTGCAGCAGAACACAAGAAAAAAAAGAATGAATCACTTTGTCAACAACAATTCAGAATACTGGCTTTTGTCATAACTGTATTGAGAAATATTTACTAGTACTGCATCTTCATACTTCATTGTAACTTTAAAATAACATGTATAACACAACACCCCAAAAAAATCTAATTAGTCATCCAAGTTGACCAGCTTTATGCAATGTAAGCATCACTGCTATTTTGTTAGCGCCAAAAATTTGAACAATTGCCCTGAGTACTCAACATGTACTACACAACATCTTACTGAACCTGCTCCCTCATACGCGCATAAGCACAACGTGAGATAACCCTAACCCTAACCCCAGGGGAGGGGAATTGGGATACTCTTTCTTTTGTGAGGCTTATTTGACAATTGTTAATGTGACTTTGACTTGTAAGACCAAAACATGAACTGCATTTGCAAATATTTTGGTGCTTGGCACCACTTTAAGAGGGTTTTAGAAATATGTTTGTAAAAAAAAAAAGATAAGCCTGTTTGTTGTATGTGAGGGGGATTCACTGCTGTGGTGATTAAAGCAACAATGAAGAGCTCACAAACCTTTTTCCATCTGTTTAAAAAATATCTATATATTACCATTTCTAAGGCCACGACCATCCTCGCCTAGTAAGAGGCCACAATAAAAATCTTACATTTGGTGTCAGAAGTGGTATGTTGCTGCTATCAATAAAGTAAAAAGTGCATCAAAAAATGGGACAAAAGCAAAACGCACACAATTGGAACAAATGTAGATTTAACATAAAAGATGCTTTGTTTGTTGTGTGTTCCATATTTGGGTTTCTTGGTCAACTTGCTTGTGGAATGTGGCAGCATCACCCTTGGTCAACCCAGCATGATAAACTAGCCTCATTGTGTTATATGCCGCCCGCCTCCACTCAAGGTTTCACTTCAGTGACAGGACTCCAAACACAACAGACAGCAAATTCCACTTGGGAATATTTGCATCACAGTGGGCGTGTCTGTTTCTTTCTCTGTTTCAATTTGTCCCCCCCCCCCCAATCCCACTCTTATTTTAACCAGCACACCCTTTGTCGTTATTTACGTCAAACAAGAATGGTGCCACCAAAATGGGAAAAGTAGAATAGGAATAATATTTCATGCTTATTTAAAACAAATATCACTATACATGGGCACACACCCTTGTCTTTGTATCATTGTGGAGACATATCATTGACATCATGCATTAACCTAGCTCCTTCCCCTAACCCCAACACTCAAAAATAATTTCCTATCCCCATTCCTTACCCTAACCTCAACCATAACCCAATTCAATCCTAAACTCTCAAATCAAGTCTTGACCCTCAAAAAGAGGTCTGAGCTATATAAATATCAAGTCGGTCCCCACAATGTGGCAAAAACAAAAACGTGCGCACACAAACTACACTTACGGTTGTAGTGCAAATTTGTCACCATAAAACATAGCTATTAAAAAGCCTATACTTTATCAGTAAACTTGGTCAACATGAAACTTCTTCAGTCATTTTGGAGAATGAAGCAACTGTCAAACACTATGCATGTATTGTTGTTGTTGTTGGTTACTATCCTGTTGGAGTGATGACTTTATTTTGATGAATAAATTCCCTGTAAATTCCCTCACTGTCAACAGAGGATGCACACCTACAAGTTGAAGTACTCTGACCAGTGTTAATTTGGACGAGAAATTTTAGTTTAGTTTTAGTTATAAAATTAAAGTTTTAGTCATAACTTATTGTATTTTAGTTTTAGTCCAATTATAGTCGACGGAAATAAAGAGCAATTTTAGTCTATGAAATAAAGAACAATTTTAGTCAACTAAATTTTGTAATTTTTTTAGTCAATGTTTTTTACTTTTATGCAGAAAATTACAACACATCTATACACACGCAAGACACATTTAACACAACGGTGTCTTTAGTAAAGTTTGTTACAAAATGAAACATGTTGAACTGACATTAATTTGCCGTCTTAAATAATACAAAAAAAAAGTGAATAATTGCCTTAGATTAATTTTAAAGCTGCACAATTAATGTAAACATGTTCAAACATTAAATAAAGTGCAGTGAACAGCTTCTGAGTGGCAGGGCTCTAAATTAACTTTTTTGATGACCAGCCAACATGGCTGGTGACTCTCTTAAGTTACCAGCCAAATACAATTTCCACCAGCCAATTTTCTGTTCCAGTAAAATTTTTCTCAGATATATATTTTTTGAAGCGCCTTAACATAAAGTAACAACAGTATGTCTATGGCAGCATTGCCATTTTAAGAGATTGATGTAGGCCTAAATTGGAGATGTGCATGTCAATTGTGGTGTCGATTGGTAGTAAACACGTTAAGATTTTTTATAGTGGGCGTCTATTGGTAGGAAGGCTGCACTGAGGCGATTGTTTTTATATTTTCAGAGGTTGAATTGGGCGTACGACTCTAACTTAGGCCTACATCAGTCTCTTAAAATAGAAATATGATCGGTTTGTTTACGATTGGTCGTAGTTTTCTGAAAATAAGCCACGTACGAGCTCCCTCCCAAACAGTCCCTCGTAAGGTATGAAGGTAGCTCTGCTGGCCTAATTCATCATAAGGATATAGAGGACATTATTTAAGTTTGTTTGTTTATTTCACAATTTTACAATATCACTCAAGTCATGAATACAATTTCACATCCATGCGATCAACAAAGTCTTCTTACAACGAAATCTACATTTTTGTTTGAATTGTGAAAAGGGACACCCCAAAAAGCTATGAGCTCATTAACCGGGGGTCCAGGCCACCACACTGAGCAAGAATGAATTTACATGACAAAGTGCAGTGTATTAACTAATAAATAATGAATGTTATAATTACTAACAAGTGGTCATTCTATAGATATATTTATAAAAGTATTATAGTCTGTTTTCAATGATGATGATGATGATATTGCAATGTGTGTTCATTTATTAATAAACGTTCTTAGCATTTTGAGTCATTCCTTCGAGATTATGACACTTGTCATGAATGTATCTTATTCGCTGGCATGTAAGCGATGATTACTGGATTAGGAGTGACTCCACAACGTGTTTAGGTGCACTAGTAGCCATCTGAATCTAATGCAAGGGCTGCTTCTGCCTAAATTGCACAGAGCTTCCCTCGACCTCCGACGACACACAGAAAGTGACGGAAGCCCAGCAAAGCTTTTTAGGCCCGTCTTTCTTTTGACGGTTGTCTCGGCGTTTGAGTCTACGTTTAGCTATTCAATGTGGTAAAATGTATGGGAAAATATGGAAATTTTGACCCGCAAACTTCATTGCGAAACTGCTTCTTTTGAGCGTTGCTCAACTATGATTTCTTAGGTATTGTTTTGCCTCTTTGCTTGAACATCAGTGATCCTTTATCCCATGCTCATCTTGATGCATCATGTAGCTGGACCTAGCTGATGGAGCACAAGCAAAAAGCTCTTTGAAAATAGGGGTTTTGAGGAATCCCTGCAGACGTCAACATAATAGCTGAGTAATTTGGCAATTATTGTGTCCTACAATATGTCATCCTTGCTGATTGACAGAAAATCCTCTCTCCTCCACTGTTGCATCTCTGTGGGATTGTTGAAGTAAAGGTCATAGAGCTAAGCCCTCACATTTTGTGAATCAGGATTACATTTAATGCCAAACTTATTTTTTTATGTAAACATGGGATGAACTTTTGGACTTTCCCTACACCAGTTTTATCATATTCATTTGGCAACAATTTGGGTCAGCAAAATACACTGCCTGACGGGGGTAGGGGGGATTTTAACTAGCATTAATCTTACACTTGTTGAATGATGATGATGTTGTTGATGACAGTACCGATACCGAGTACCGATACCGGGTATCTGCATCGGGCTGATACCAGGTCACATTTCACGGTATCGCTACTCGCGATGGATATCGATACTGATATCCGCTCTTGTGGCGTTTTGTTGTTGTTCTTTGTATATTATATAGTATATCGTCATTGAAAACGGAGAACGTGAAACAGGAAACAGAGCAGCCTTCCAAAAAGAGGGGCAAAAGGGGTCGGGTGCATAGTGGGCTGGGCGGCAGCCAAAGGCGGGGACCTTGGTGGTCCGATCCCCGGCTACAGAAGCTAGCTCTTGGGACATGGAATGTCACTTCTCTGGCGAGGAAGGAGCCCGAGCTGATGTGCGAGAGTGTGTGTGTCTCAAGAGGGTTTGGATTCTATTCCACTCAAGAGTTGCCCACGGTGAGAGGCACAGAGCAGGTGTGGGCATACTTATTGCCCGCCGGCTTGGCGGCCTGTACGTTGGGGTTTACACCGGTATACGAGAGGGTAGCCTCCCTCCGCCTTTGGGTAGTGGGACGAGTCCTGACTGTTGTTTGCGCATATGCACCAAACAGCAGTTCAGAGTACCCACCCTTTTTGGAGTCCTTGGAGGGTGTGCTGGAGAGCGCTCCCCCTGGGGACTCCCTCGTTCTGCTGGGGGGACTTCAACGCTTACGTGGGCAATGACAGTGAGACCTGGAGGGGCGTGAGGAACGGGCCCCGCGATCAGAAACCGAGTGGTGTTCTGTTATTGGATTTCTGTGCTCGTCACGGATTGTCAATAACAAACACCATGTTCAAACATAAAGGTTTCCATATGTGCACTTGGCACGAGGACAACCTTGGCCGCAGTTCGATGATCTACTTTGTAGTCTTGTCATCGGATTTGTGGCCGCATGTTTTGGACACTTGGGTGAAGAGAGGGGCGGAGCTGTCAACTGATCACCACCTGGTGGTATGTTGGCTCTGATGGCGGGGGAAGATGTCGGTCAGACCTGGTAAATCCAAACTTATTGTGAGAGTTTGCTGGGAACGTCTCAGAATCCCCTGTCAGAAAGAGTTTAAATGGCCACCTCCGGCAGAGCTTCTCCCTTGTCCCGGGGGAGGTAGGGGACATTGAGTCCGAGTGGACCATGTTCCGCGCCTCCATTGTCGAGGCGGTCAATCGAGCTGTGGCCGTAAGATGGTCGGTGCCTGTCGTGGCGGCAATCCTTGAACCCGCTGGTGGACACAAGCTGAAGAAGGAGTCCTATCGGGCCTTTTTGGCCTGTGGGACTCCGGAGGCAGCTGACAGTTACTGGCTGTCCAAGCGTAATGTAGCTTCAACGGTCACTGAGGCAAAAACTCAGACATGGGAGGAGTTTGGTGAGGCCATGGAAAACAACTTCCGGACGGCTTCAAGGAAATTCTGGTCCACCATCCGGCGTCTTAGGAGAGGAAAGCAGTGCACCATTAACACTGTGTATAGTGGAGATGGGGTGCTGCTGATCTAGACTCGGGAACACTTCAAAGACCTCCTCAATTCCAATCAATTCAATGTCTTCCTTTGAGGAAGCAGAGTCTTGATGTGGTTCTCTCCTATCTATGGGGACGAAGTCACTGAGGTAGTTGGAAAGCTCCTCGGTGGCAAAGCCCTGGGGGTGGATGAGATGCGCTTGGGGTTCCTAAAGGCTCTGGATGTTGTGGGGCTGTCGTGGTTGGCACGCCTCTACAACATCGCATGGACTTTGGGGACAGTGCCCATTGATTGGCAGACCGGGGTGGTGGTCCCCCTTTTTAAGAAGGGGGGCCAGAGGATGTGCTCCAACTATAAAGGGATCACACTCTTCAGCCTCCCTCGTAAGGTCTTTTCAGGGGTGCTGGAGAGGAGGATCCGTCGGGAAGTTGAATCTTGGATTCAGGAGGAGCAGTGTGGTTTTCGTCCCGGCCGTTGACCAGTGGAACAGCTCTACACCCTCGGCAGGGTGTTCGAGGGTGTATGGGAGTTCGCCCAACCAGTCTACATATGTTTTGTGGATTTGGAGAAAGGGGTTTGATCGCGTCCCTCGGGGAGTCCTGTGGGGGGTTTCGGGGGTACGGGGTACCGAGCCCCGATACAAGCTGTTCATTCCCTGTACGACCGATGTCAGAGTTTGGTCCGCATTGCCGACTGTAAATTGGATTAATTCCCAATGAGGGTTGGACTCCGCCAAGGCTGCCCTTTGTCACTGATTCTGTTCAAAGCTTTCATGAACAAAATTTCAAAGCGCAGCCGCAGCGTTAAGGGGGTCCAGTTTGGTGGCCTCAGTATAGCATCTCTGCTTTTTGCAGATGATGTGGTGCTGTTGGCTTCATTCGGTGTTGGCCGACCTCTCCTCACAATGTCCAGTTTTTGTAGAAATGACTGCCTTGAAAAATATTTTATTTATTTTTGAAATAATGTCAGACAAATCTATAGCCGGGTTTACATGGAGACTTTTTAATCATTTTGATGGAAATTATTCAGAATGAAGATTACCTGTTTACATGTGATATAATCCATTCCGATCTGTCGTTTATATGCTCCCACGTTTAATCAGATCAGCCCGTGGCAGCCGCAGGACGCACGGACATCGATCATGTGATTTATAAAGATGGAGTTCATTCGTCATTTAGTACAGTAGTTGTGATAGTGTTAACACTTTTATGAAAGCAACATCTTGATAAAAACAAATTTCAAGTGCTTAAAAACAAGTTCTCTCCTTGCAGACAAGCTCTGGGGAGACGCCGCCATTTTAGTGGGTGGAAACAATGACGTCAAGACGCATTTACGTCCGTAAAGCGGTCCGTCACTCTGGGCCCGGCGACGCGGTTCGGGGCCTGTCGGGTGGAGTTCGCCAGTCGGCGAGCTGGCGGACTCAGTAACAGGGGTTAACTTTCACTAAGAACGCTGGAGTGACTGAGGTGTTGCGCTTGCTCTGTCCTGGCAGGGGTCGACGGCTCCCCTCTTTGGTGGAGATTTTCATGCATGCCAGATCCACCACACCAGCATCTATCGAAACTCAGACACAATCTGCTTTCCTCAGGTCATTGAATCGGTGGAGGCTGGTGTCTGTGGATCTCACTCTGCTTCGTTTGTCCTTCCTTCCTTTCCTCAGTCTCTCCTTTGGTCTCTTGAAGCCTCCCTGATTTTTTGGATTTGTTGGAATTTAGATGTTTCTGGGGTTGGTGAAGAATTCTGATTGGTGGCCCGGTGGGTGGTGTCTGGCCGGTGCTGGATTTCACTTTCCTTTGTTTTCTTTGGTCCCCTCGGGTCTCCTAACGGCGGTGTTCGGTTTAGGTGAACGGTATGAGATTTTTTCTAATAGGTTTTTGGTGAGCTAACGAATACACACACTCGCACGCACGCACGCACATACACATGATCACCCACATACAAAAAAAAAAAAAACACATTTACGTTAAGACATAGCATGCGCATGCCGGACGCAGCCTCGCCATTCCGAATGAAGTGTATACATGACGCTCGTTCGGTTTGACGAAAGGAATACTCACCCCTGTGATTCCGAATGAAATTCTATTCGGATTTAGCCTTTTCATTCTGATTGAGGTGTTTATATCGAGCATTTTGGCCATTCGGATTCATTCTAATCGGAATACATGGCTCCATATAAACCAGGCTTATGTCTCCTGTTTCGTCATTGCATCATTTTGGGTGTTATGTACAAATCGCAAAACTGTTCAGTTGACCTTTTTTGCTCTCATCAACCAATAAGAGGAGAGAAAATTGCCAACATCATCATGCCTGTTTATTGAATTGGAAATCTGGTTGGTTAACCACAAATAACTCACCAGACAGGTCAGGGATAAAGTTGGGGAGAAATTTGAGAGTAGATTATAAAAAAAAAAATATCCCAAGTTTTTAACTTCTCAATGACCACTGTTTAGTTCATCATCCAAAAGTGGGGAAAGTACAAAACAACTGCAAACCTACCAACCCATGACTGCCCAGTGCCCACCTAAACTTGTTAGCTAGACTGTAGACTTTCCACGTCTGTCGCACTTCATTTGTCATGCAGTAGAGCCAAACACAAATAAAAACAACAACAAAACAGCCTTAAACACACAAATGACACAATTTTAGATATGTGATGCGATTTATACTGTTTTTGCTATGTCTCTCAAAAAGAAAATTTAGTTATTGATGTATTCTAATTATACACTTAAATCTCTTTCAAATGATATATATATATGTGATGACACCTCAAAACCTGCCAAAGTTAGATCAATTTTGTGAGAGATTATGGGCAAATTAGTTCACTACTTAACATACTTCACAAAATGTGTAACAGATATTTTAACAAGTTTTATTTTATGTCAGTATATGAGGAGTATAGTTTGTTAGGTCATATTATACTTCAAGATGATTTTGCTGTTCACGAATGATGGCATAAAAATTACATTTTTTATAAATGCAGGCATGTTTCATTTGATTTCCAAAGATGATTAAACAAAAGCAATTATTTGATTCATTTATTGTGAACTTACTATTTTCCAAAAACTTGTAATTTTCAATTTTAGTATAGCTGAAAAAATAATGATTGAAATCTGCTGCAGTGATTGCCATTAGGCATCTGTTTCTATTTGGAAGGCGCAACACAACAGATGTGTTCCCCTGGCTGATTTAGTAAGTCTTTAGATTCAAACCCATTAAGCGCTTTTAGGAAAGGAAGTATCACTTGTAAATTTACCTAAACACGGTATGTGTCCCATTTACTGCCACTTGGTGCACTTTCATTGTGTGTGGCATGTGTGTGTCTGTGTGTGTGTGTGGTCTTGTTTTTGTTACATAGTGGTGAAAGCATTTCGGGATTTCACAGAGCCCACTCGTCCATGTGGGGCTATTTTGCTGGGCCCCACAAGTTTAGACCACTTTTTGAGGGTCAAGACTTGGTTTTAGAGTTTAGGTTTGAATTGGGTTATGGTTGAGGTTAGAGTAAGGAATAGGGGTAGGCAATTATTTTTGATGGTTGCGGTTAGGGGAAGGGGCTAGGAAATGCATTGTCAAAGAGATGGCCCCATAAAGATAGTAAAACAAATGTGTGGGTTTGTGTGTGCGTGTGTGTGTGTGTGTGTATGTTGGGGCTGTGCACAAATCAGCCAGGACTCGACTTAAGCAGAGGATTGTCAATCAATACAAAAATAAATTATTTATTACACGATCATTGTATAAAATAAAATGCTGGGGGAACTTGACTGAGGTTACACAGATTTCTGATGGGATAATAGAATCACATAGCCCCAGTGTAGCACTGTCTCTGGCTGTGTGTTTTTTCTATCTATTAGTCAGTCTGCTCCAAGGTTGTTTTCATCCAGCTGACATTAGTTTGCCCTGGAAAAAAAGTGTAGTCCATAAAGCAAAATGCATTAAGAAGCAAGGAGACCATGTCCCATGTCATGTCCAGTGGATTTACAGTATTTTAAGGGCAGCACTACTGAACACCCCTGAGGAGGACAAACTGCTACTCAAACAGCTTTAATGAGAAAGTTGTGCTATGTCACTTTCATCCATGTATCTTTCCATTCATTTATTATCCTTTGTTTTTTCTTTTTTTACCTTGACTATTTATTTATTCTTTTAAAATGGACGGAAGTCCTGTCAAATAAATGACAGAGTCTTTGCTTTGCGTATTAAGGCTACGGCGTAGAACTTTGTTTAGGCTAAGAACAGGTGGTCCTGGTCCAACAGTATGAGTAAGGTTTACTGAGGAAGACTTGATGACCACAGGTTATACTCCGGATTTTCCTGACTGGTCGCAGTCAGAGGGTTGGAGTGGGCCACCACATGCCCACAGCCCCGGACCTCAGCACTGGCTCTAACACCACAACCCCCCCCCCCCCCCCCCTTCCCCCGCCCTGCTATCAGAAGAAGAAGACGGACATCACATCATTATTCCTTTGATGGAAACCGTCTGGAGAGGGTGACCCCACATTAAGGAGGACTAGAGCTAGAACATGAACACCTCAAAGCTGCTGTAGAAGGCCCAGGCTTGTTCCGAGAGTACTCACAACATCAACCAGAGACTGCTGGTTTCCTCCTACAAGTACATGTGCTCCATTGAGACCATCTTCACATACTCCATGTGTATGTAATTCAGCAGTTAGAGAGCAGGTCAGAGGAAAGTGCTCCAGAGGGACATTAATTAAAAGACCCAGAATTCGAATGAGGCTGTTCAAGTTTTTGAGATGGTACATATTTGGGTATAAGGTTTAAAAGATGGTGGACTGTGGTGTCTACTTTTATTTGTTCATTTATTAATTTTTACTTTTGTTTAATTGCTTGCCGTCACAGTTTTTGCTTTCACCGTGAAACACTCCTTGGATATTTTTCTGCTTGGAATTCATCCAATGTGATCAGCTCAGCTTCACTCTACAGCCTCAATTATTTCCCTGTTTAACTCTTATTTTCCCTCAGCCTCTAGAAAATTATGACATATTTCTATTGAATAATTTAGTCATGGATAATAGGGAAAGAGTTTGGGAGGAGCTTGGTAGAGCTTTTATCAGTTTTGTGAAGGTCCTATGACACAACTATGAGTACACTGGGAATCTTTACAGAATAAAAAATACCATGCACAACGATCGTCAATTGCAGGCATTTGTAGTCATGCAATTGATATTGATTTCAAATATATCAATATTTCAGCGGTGCTCTCTCAATTTCACCTATTCCACCTCATTAATTCAAACAGCCAGACATGTTTAACATCATAAATCATTGCAAGTCAAGTGGGCCCAACCCTTCTGTCATCTATCCCCTTCTAAATCACCCCCTCATTTTCTCCTTCTATCCTCTCATTTCTTTGGGAGGTCCACTAACTTAGAGGTATGCCATCTAAATAGTGCACTGATGGATTGGCTGTCTTCCACAGGCGAGAAGATTAGCCCAAGGGCAAACCCACTCCCCTTTCGTAAGTGCAGGGCTGAAGATGAATGACTGTTTATTAAACCAACACAGAGTGGCTTCTTTCCCAACTCATTATGGGCAGAAGCTGCTCATGTTAGCCAACATGGCGCTCCCTTCATGTTTTCGTCTCTGTCACTTGCCCATTTTCTCTCTGCATCTGCTCCTCAATATTTTCCCAGCAGTTGAAGTAGCGTTTAAATATCATATGAAAATGCACATTTGTTTATTCAGTAAAAACCCAGGTAATTCTATTCATCATATGAACACAACTCTATTTACTGGAGATCATTCATCTTATCTTTAAGAAACAAACTAACATTTGTGTTGAAAACTATGCATGTTGAATTATGTTAAATACTTTAGTTTATTGGGAAGGTTTGTGTATGTTTTTTTTTCTTCTATTCAGATAAGGAGACCACATTTAGATTTCCCAAAAAAGGACTGAGATGCTTAAATGATACTCAAAGTACACGAAAAGATGGCACACGTTAATACACGTGTCAAAATCCGGTCCTCGAGGGCCAAAGTCCTGCATGTTTTCGAGGTTTCTCGACTCTAACACACCTGATACAATGATCAGGATAATTATCAGGCTCCTGCAAAGATTGCTGATGAGCTTAAATATATTTCAGATGTGCCCTCGAGGACCGGACTTTGACACCACTGCGTTTAAACTATATTAAATTATGCCTCTTCCTTATAGGCAGAAATAAAACAAAAAACACAACTTTTTCAATGTCTTAATTGACAAATAAATAACAACATATTATTCTGAGGCAATCCTTTGCAATCTTATTTTATTTTATGGGGAGGGTGGGGATTGAACCGCGCAGAGGACTTGATTGAGGCAAAAAAAAAAAAAAGGGGCCGCCTTCCTTGCTCTGGACCTCATTAGAACGCTCAGAAAGTGAGGTATGTAAAAAGCTAACCTTTCTTCTTCTTTTCTTTTCAGCTGATGGCTCAGGCACCCATGATCCCGAGGGGAAAGGTGAGCGAGTGGTGATTAGACCAACAGAGGTTGAACGGAGATTGCGGGAGCCACATGTGGCCTAGAACCAACCCCTGAGTGACACAGTCTCTGGTCCATCTCGCCTGAATTGGAATTGCATTAAAAGATGCAGAGGGCATCTCGGTTGGATTTCAGAAATTCCTAATGTTTCACACCATGAAAACAACACTCCTCGTAGCCTAGCAACAATCTACCCACAATGCAGAGCGTTGTTTTGAAGCATGGCTAGCAGAGCTAACAGGAGTAGCGCCGAGATAACTGTGGGGGGCAAAAACATGTCCCTTTCAACTTTGTAACGTAAAATTGATAATTAAAATCGTCTATTTAACCCTCAAACATTGGCAGGTTTGAAACCTACAGACGTACTTGAAAGTGAAACACTGTCGAATTAACGCTGTTGAATCAACTTGATGCCATGCCCATAGCAGTAGATGAGTCCACGGGCGGAACTCATACTGCACAGTTGTGCTTATTTGTCCGTTTTCTTTACGGCATATGCTTCTGGGAGGGAATGCTTGGCTTACTGCCGTTAGAAGGACACAAAACTGGCGAGGTGGTCTTTGAGAGGAATTCCACATTCCTCTGGTTATGGAGCGTGCACATGCTTGTGACAGATGGGATCCATCCATAGAAGGTAAAGTAAGTGGACTGGCAGCACGTTGTTCTGCTGTTGCACCCCTGATGACGTCCTTGCAATCAAAGGTGTTGTGTGCGAAAATTAACGGGAGCTTAAATACACTTAAATGCACTTTGTAATGTTCCAAGTTCAGACATAACCAGAAACAAATGTTATTTGTGTTTTTATGCACTTTGACGTATGCCTGGGTAAGATGTGACCAAAATGATTATTTACAGAATTTTGTGAAAAGAGAAAAATCACCTCTGGTTCTGGTCAATAACAGCTTTGTTCTTGTGATTTATACTGTTTTTGCTATGCCTTTCCCCTGTTTCCAAATTTAAAAGGGAGATAAATACAATGTGAATATTTTTCATCTGTATTGGTTTGAAATGTGCCTTTATCAGCTGTTAAATGGGCGCCTAATGTGTCTGGCCCGGCCACATATGTTGATTTGAAAATTTGCTCCAACTGAATTAGTAATTGAATAGCCGTGCTGTAGGAGGTCACAGAGGTTAGTTGGGGGAGAGTTGTGGAGAGCTTTGTAGGTGAAGAGGAGGCTTTTAGGACTGAATTTGTGCGGAACCTACCCATTGAATTTTTTATTTTTATTTTTTTTTATGAAGGGAAGGTTAGAAATGGTCTCATAGAGATTGAGGTTAGATGGGTTTTTAAGGATGAGTGTTATGGTAACTAGTTTGAGAATGGGGGAGAGCAGTTCCAGTGGTGAGGGAAGGGTGAAATATGTCTGTGGTCATGAGAGAAATGGATGGCAAAGAGGTTATGACGAGGTAGCTAGTGATTGGAACAAGCTGACAGGTGGTGGTGTTTTTGGCTTTACGGATGAGAGGTTGGTTAGTGGTGATTATCTCGGGTGGATCATTTGTGGGGGCGCGTGATGAGGCCAGTTATTCATGGATGGTGTTGGTTTTATGGCTAAAGAAATCCAGGAATCTGGTGTAGGGGTTGGTGGGAATGTCTGGAGGGTGAAGTAGGTGTTAGATTGAGGAGGCAGGACAGTGAGAGAGGAGAGACAGTTGTTATAGTGGATCATCAGGTCAGTCGGGGAGTAAATGGAGGTCCGAGGTATCAGGGTGGAGAGATCTTTGGGGTTGATGTTTTCCGAAGGGGATGGTCCATTGTACCTTGACTTATGTGTAGTTAGGTGTGAATGTCGAAGAGAACGGCCTTGTGGTCTGGGATTAGGAAATCGATGACAGCAAGGTTAGCGGGAGTGATGTATGAGCTGCAGATTAAGTTCAGTATGTGACCTTTGTTATGTGTTGGGCGGTTGACATGTTGTACCATACCGAGAGAGTGCGGGAGTGATGTGAAGTCAATTGCAAACGTATTCGATGGGTCATCACTGTGGATGTTGAGCTTGGCATAGAGGATAACAGAAACTTCCTTGGAGAAAACATCAGTAGGTTTTAGATGGTAAAAATTATGGAGGATTTTGCTCTAGAGTGTTTTACAGCTCGGCATGATTTAAGAGGAGTGGTGGGGGACAGTGACAATAGCGAATTTGATGTCATGATGGTGGCCAGGCCTAAAAAAAAGGAAAAACCCACCGGAGAGCTCATTTAGTTGGGAGAGCTCATTTGGCCGTTGCCACGTTTCAGTGAGGCATAAAATGTCCAGTTTCTGGGTTAGATCTCCCTCACCCCTTTTCAATCACTGTGGACTATGACATTTGGTAAGACCTGAACCTTGGCCTTGGTTTGAAAGTGAAAGGAGCCTCAGTACAGTTTTGCCTTCACTCACCCAGTTTGGCATACCCTCTACTGGGGTGGCTAGCTTGGATGTAGCTGTCATAAACATTGTGGGACACAGGGTCAGGGGCCGTCTCGTCAGCTGGGGCCAAGCTAATGGGGCTACCGACTGTTGCCATGGCATGAGCCAATGGGACAGTGGAATCAAGATCAGCAGGGTTGGCAGGAGGACAGTTGCTAATCCAATCACAGAGTCCATGAGTTACATATTGAATGGCATCCACTCATATGATGTGACATCCCGCTCTGCTTGACCATCATTGGCTGCATAGTGTTTACTCCAACATTTTGCGGATGGCAGAGAGGCGCTTTCGTTTCTCCTCCAGCCTTCCTCTTCTTCTTTCCTCTAGCCTTTGCATCCAGCTGCCATTGTCTCCCACCCTCCTCTCGTGCGGCGATGGGATTCTTTGCTTAACCTCCTGGTAGGGTGCATACTTGATGTGGGGGGAGCATGAACGAATCTGGGGGGGGGGGGGGGGGGGAACAATGCAACTGTCCCCTATTTGTATTTGTCTGGCTTTACAGGCCCAATCATGCAGGAGTGTAGCCTGCTAAATCACATATTTATCACAGTCACACCTGACACTGTAAATATTCCTCACTTTGGGCGTGCACATATTGAGACCTTCCTGTGAGGCACATGAAACATTGATGCTAGCACCTGGGCTGTTTTTATTCTGGCCTGAATACAGTGCAGTTTTGGTGTGTCCTCCAAACGTAGATTCGCCAAGACCTTTGTTTAAGCCAGCGTTTTCTAAGTTCTCCATCACAGTTTCAGCAGATCACGGCTATGTGTTTTCTTTTATCAATGCACTTTTAAAAGATTGAGCTCCTTCAGCTGTTCTTGAATGAATGTGGTCTGTTCATCAGCTTAAAAATGGGCTCTAAGAGCCAATGCCATGGAACTAGCACTTATATTTGACTTCTGAGTTAAAGATCAGCGTAGGGAAAGCAAAACCTGCTCCGATTCTCTATTGATCAAAATGTACACTTCCAGTTGAATGGGAGTTTTATTCCAGCGTTTAGGTACTTGATCAGCATTAGTTCTAAGGTTTATACTATTCTGTATTTAGGCTGGTTGTTACCATTTTAATACGGTTGTAAATGTTTGCATACATTTGGAAAAAAAAAAATTCCGATTAAATTCACGAATTATTTACTTTATTTAGATTGCCCCCTAACCCGGATGTTGTTTCGCTGGGCGCTGCTCAGTACGGAAATAGAGACGAGAGAGCGGGAGTAGAGACGAGAGAGCGGGAGGAGAGACGAGCGAGAGCAACGCGATCGACAACAAGAAATAAAGTTGCATTAAAAACATTCTACAACTGGTCAAGGGCGCACACGGTAAATAATTTCTACGTTTGAAAAGTGTTGTACTAAACGGTCGTATTTTGAAATGCTTATTTGTTTAGCAAAAGTTATTTTGTTTACACACTGTATTTAAGCTAGCCAGCTCAAATTTAGCTATATACTTATGCTGTATCTACTGTAAACAAGGTTTGCACTACAAAATATTTTGTCTTTATTTCATAAAACAGCTTTAATTTCATGCTTAGTTTAATAGTGACAGTATTGCTATCGTTGTGTCTACAATAGGAATGTATATATGACGCCATTGTCATATTTGTAAATGAAATACAATGACGGTCACCACATATAACATCAAAGCACGTAACCTACGCCCTGATCAAAATCACCAAAGTCACATTAGAATACCTATGCAAAACCTTAAAATTGGTTCCATCACGTGGAAAGTTCAGATGACTTTGTGCCAACAGGCTCATGTCAAAGGAAGTTGGTTCGGTCGCTGGAATACCCAGCATGTCAAACCAAAATCTTGAACAAGCACACAGACTTGTATTGGCACGAAAATGATAATAGCCCGTTTTTACACTCGAGTGCAGCATTGCCGTCTGCGAATATAGAGCCTTAAGTCTTTTTTCTGCTGTAACAGATTTTTTCTTCCCGTTCATTTTTTGTTCCTGTTGAAAACTTTTTCCCCTTCTTGCTGGTGTGTTTGCTCATGTGGGGTTAATCGGTTTTATTAATGAAGTTGGTCCGACCATCAGGTAATTTCTGCTGTGTATGGCGGTGTGTTGTAAATAAATACAGATTGACTAAAACATTGTATAATATTAACCATGTCCAATTGTCCATGATACACAAGTTATTAGTATTTCCCAGCATAGAAACACATTCTGTACATTCAAAATTGACTTAATGGTAATTCCTAAAAAACAAGAAATCACGCAAGTGCAAGTAATAACATTTATTGTAATAACATAACAATAGGATTTTTTGGCAATAAGACATCAATGCCATGTTGTAACGTTATTAAGCTCCAGAACTTGAGGGGAAAAAAATCCCTCTGGGCTGTGGGTGGTGGAGCAGGGCCAACAGATGGAGATGGAACGTTCCAGATGGTTTACCAAGGACCAATGAGATAAGCGACTGGTAGGGGGTGGATAACATGGAGTAATGGAAATGAAAACACTGATATTTAAAGGAGAAGAAACCGTGAGTGCTGTTGGCTCAGAGGAACCTGGCAGATGGAGGACTAAACAGAGAAAATGTTTTGGGATAATGTGGGGAAACACAAGGGAGGTGATGAGAGGGAAATTCCCAGCAGCCCCAGCTGTCCATATCCTCGGTGCAGCTCCACGTTACAGCTTATTTTGCTTCAACCTGGCGGTCCAGTTTTCATTCAGATGACCCGTTCCAATCAATTTTTTTCATGGCGGCACTTATTACAATACAGTTTGCTAGAAATGTAAAATAATTGGGTTTAAAATCAACTTCTAATAGTTAAATAAAAACAAAAATCAGGCAAATTTATAGTGGGGCAAATTTTTAGTTTACGCGTAAGGTACACATTTATTAAGGTGAGTGCACTTCAGAATTTAAAAACAATTATTGAACAGTGGGTGATGAATGAAAGTACATAACAAAAAAAAGTCACTTGATTTTTGAGTTACCCAAGCTGAAAACAAATTGCTAATAATGACACAGAATATATTTTCCGATTGTTTAAAAACAACAACAATAATAATAATAATGTTACAAGATGTTGGACCTTGCTGATAACTCGGACCTGCCATTTTGTCAATGAATAAAAATGTCAAAAGCATAATGAGATTTTTCGAAATATCCACCATGTCAGGTGCTGAGAGCATCTCTAATTGCACCCAGAGCACCTTTGTTGAACAATTACGTTACATTATTAAGTACTAGTGTGCACTGTAAACGGTTTCACGTCACTGAATCAAAGCAAATGGTGCAATGGGACCAGCATTTACATGGAAAAGCGTAGTTAACGTGAATGATGTGTTTTATTGGTAGAAAATTTGAAATCTTATAAGGAATACATCACCTGCCAGGAAATCAAACACCAAAACGAAATGTGCTTCTCACAACACTGACTCCAATAAGGCATGAGTTGTTATAAACATTTCTGTCTTTTTTTTTTTTTTGGTCTTTGCACTTGGTTATCTAAAAAGCAATGTGCACATATCCACATGTCAAGTTAGATGGCGCATTATTTACAGCACTGTACCCGCAAACTGTTTTTTTTTTTTATAACCACATCAGACTTTCCTTAGGTATTCATCTCAAAAGAAGACAAAGAAAAAAACAACAACATCTAAGCTATGTTGCTATTTGCGTTGCCAATGTGTTCACCTTTTTCTCTCTCTCGGTAAAGACACATCACCAAGTACAGAGCTAACACTAACAGAATTCTCAGTCGTTCAGCATAGATACAAGTTTTCAAACGTCAGAAAAAACAGAAGGTTCGGATTAAAAAGGAATATTCAATGATAGTAACACAGTCGGGGTTATCAAAATGTAAGCATAACATCGTTTCATTGCACATTTAATTTGTATCCACTATTCTCCTCTCTCGATTTTTACCGTAACCAAAGAAAATAGGGTTACAAAAGGACAATCGTTCTCTATTAGATCATTGACGTTGATCCTTCAAGAGTTCCTCTTTACATATTAAATCCCATTTCTCTTTGCAAGACAGAGAGGTCTTTGATGAGTCCCCCAGCTGTCACGTAGTTTGCCAAAAGAAAGACAGTTAGAGCAAAAGTAAGCCTCCAGGCAAGTACAGTAGAGCGCTTGAACAAAGCTTCATGTTCTTCAATAGGTCGACAACACGCCTTCATCGTTGGCCTCCGATAGTCATAAACCCCAAGATACAAATGACACTGGAAAACCAGCCAAGAGACTGTCACTCCCATTGGTCAATCTTGTGAAATATTGATCCTGATAAGGTCCAAGGCTTACTGAGAGCCGTGTTGCTCATACCAATAACATCCCTGAATCTCCTCCGCAGGATATTTCAGTCCTGTCCTGAGTGCTAAGCTAGTTAGCTGCAGAGCTGAGCCAGCTCAGGTTCAGGAGAAGCGTTGGGGAGCTTTGAGTTGAAGATCTCAAGAGCTTCTTTGATGCGCACCACCTCACCAGCTGACAGCTTTAGTCGGTGACGCAGAAGACAAGAAAACAGGTCGAGCGGCTGCGGCGCTGGTGGGGCCAACCTGTTAACGCGATCCCTCATCTCCAACAACATCAGAAAGGCAGCATCCTGTGTACCCTGTGTGTATGGGTAGTCCAGCTGGAGTATCAAATCCTTAATGCCCTCGGGGTCAAAGTGCATGCTGTATCCAAACACTTTCAGAGTGTTTATCTTCATGTAGCCCAGGTTTGATGTCTGGTCATCCATGTCCAAAGGTTCATAGAAGAGAGTTTCATTCACTGTTGGATCATCTGTGACAATGCGGCTTCGCAGGTAGATGTGGACGGTTTCAAAGAAGGACTTCCATTTGTTACCGAGAGACAATGTCCAGTTGTAGCACTGCGCGGTAGTCACGGCTTCCAGTCGAGTTCTCTCCCAGTTGGGGAAGTCAGGCTGGTTCACGGGCATGAACCAACTCTCCGAGTGACTTCCACCAAAAGGGTTAACGTAAATTGCTGGCACTGGCTCCAGTGTTGAATTCTTGGTCAGGCATATCTGGAAAGTCATACCCATCAACATGTGAATAAGATTTGACTTATTTTTATTACTCTTGAGAGTAAGCAGCATCCTCTTTCTCCAAGCAGGGTTGAACCAACTTCCCAGACGGACGTCATTGCTGATGTAAATGGCATGGACCTCAATTCTGCTGTCAAGCTGCTGAAGTAGGTACTTCACCTACAAAAAAACAAAACAAGAATAATTTACTTTGACTTCTATAGGGAGCAACAAAGAAATAAAGGCAATCACTTTACACAATGGTTCTCAGACTTTGATGTGGACCAAGAATGAGGAAAGAAACTTTCCACCAGAAGTGGCCTGAATGGGACACAATGTACACTTTTTAAAATATTTTGTATTGAAGGTGTATTCAAGGATCTTTTGTCGCTGCGTCTTCCGGGTGGATAGTCTTAACGATTGGTTCTCGAGCTTGTCAATCAATCTGCCTTCGCAACGTCGCGCATGCTCGTTCCTAGGTGCACATGCGCACTTCGAGCGTTTGTAGCATGTAGCTGCTGAGCTTTGGATTAAGACATTCATCAATCTCACCGCATACCTTGAAAATGGCTGAAAGCCGCAAGAGGACATCAGGTCTATGAAGCGAGGCCGGCTGCAGAGACTGATGAAGATGATGATGATGAAGATGAGCTCGCGCGTTCTCGACATTTGATAGGCGTTTCACCCGGACGAGCAAGAGAGCTGGTAGGATGGTCTTCTGCATGCGCATTTTTATAAAAAGTGACAAACAGACGTTTGGCTTCTACTTTTCAAGAAGATCCTTGAATACACCTTTAAACAATATACATGTCGCGACGAAAGCGTCCTTGGATCCATGCATATTAGCCAAGTACTTGGACTACAGGGAAACGTGACATGCGATGAAACATTTTCTCCTCGCAATTCTCTTCAAAACATTCTGCATTCTACACACATTATGAGGTAATAAAAAAAATAGTATAGCATACAGCCACTTAGGAAAGCAACTTTAATCAGAGTACTGGTTTGGAAAAATGTATGCGTTAGATAGCTCGTTATTGAAAGAAAGTAATCGGATTACAATAACGCATTACTTAGTAACAAGTTAGTGACAACACTGTATAAATCTATTTCTCGTGGGACTGCTTCCTCTGGTCATACATTTTGAAAGTGTTGTACCCTATATGGTAAATGTTCGTGGTAATATTAATGTCAGTGTCTGTTTTCAGACATTGTTTAGGCACTAGTACAATTATAATAATACTGATGTGGCACCGGTTACTGACGGTATAGTGTTACGTTTGCCCGACTTCAGTGCAGTCGGCGTGAGTTCATTTTCAGTGGGAGTGGCTGTGTGTCTCTATATGTGCCCTGTGATTGACAAGAGCCAGTCTGCCTTTCGCCCAAACTCAGTTGCTAAAGGGTCCAGATACCCACGACCCTGAACAGGATAAATGGTATAGAAATGGATAATGATAATGAAACAATACCCAACCGTAATAATTGTAAAGAACAGTATTTGCCTTTATGTTCTGTTAATACTGTAACGGCGCCGGTGCCTGGGTGCGGGTGGTCCCCGGGGGCTGGGGGTTGGGGGGCTGCCGGTTGGTCGGGGTGGGGTCGGGGGGGGGGGCGGCTTTGTTGGGGGGGGGGCGGTGGTGGGGGTTGCGGGGTGCTGGGGGTGGGGGGTGTCTGGGGGATTGGGGGCGTGGGGGCGGCTGGGGCTGGGTTGGGGTGGGTGGCGGGGGTGGATGGGGGGCGGGGGGTCGTGGGGGGGCGGGGGTTGGGGGCCGGTGGGGTGCCTGGTGGGCCTGCAGTGCCCCGTCCTGCTGCGTTGGGCCGGGGGCGCGGGCCGTGTTGGGGCGGGGGGCGCTCCTGCTCCTGGGTTTGCTCTCCGGCCGGTGGCCCTGGCGGGGCCCGGGGGTCGTCCTTTGGCGCTGCCGCGGCCTGGGGGGCCCTGAGGTGTTGCGCTTGCTCTGTTCCGGCGGGGGTCGACGGCTCCCCTCTTTGGTGGAGATTTTCATGCATGCCAGATCCACCACACCAGCATCTACCGAAACTCAGACACAATCTGTTTCCTCCTCAGGTTATTGAATCGGTGGAGGCTGGTGTCTGCGGATCTCACGCGGCTTCGTCTGTCCTTCCTTCCTTTTCTCGGTCTCTCCTTTGGTCTCTTGAGGCCTCCCTGATTTTATGTTTTTTGGATTTGTTGGGGTCTGGATGTTTCTTGGGCTGGGGAGGAGTTCTGGGGGGGGTGTCTGGTCGGTGCTGGATTTCACCTTCCTTGGTTTTCTTCGGTCCCCTCGGGTCTCCTGGTGTTCGGTTTAGGTGAACGGTATGAGATTTTTTTCTAATAGGTTTTCTGGTGAGCTAACAAATACACGCACGCACGCACGCACACACACATACTCACCCACACACACAAAAAAAAAAAAAAAAAATATATATATGTATTAAAAAAAAAAAAAAAAAAAGAGCAATGATGATGACATTTCCGAATGAACAATACTGAGCTCTTAAGAAAAAAAAAAAGGAAAAAAAAAATACTGTAAAAAAAAAAAAAAAAAAAAAACACAAAAAGCTAATATTTTGTTTGGCAGTAGGCTGCTCCTCTATCTGTCGCCACTTTGATGTGACGAGGCTTTCATGAAAAGGAGCTGATTGCTTTTACTTTGTATTGATAAAACCCAGTTGGCAAAAACCTTGAAAATAAATAGAATTTAATGAATAAACTACTTTTCTGAAACAAACTGACTGATGCACGCTGGCAAAAATCATCATTTACAGTAACTATTAATTGTGTTGATTTATGTCTATGTATAATATGCACATTTAATTTTTTATTTATTAAATGTACATGTATGTGTGTGGACAAATTTACTTTTCAACAACTCTATACATAAACAGTAAACAGAAGAAAAAATTATTAATTGGACATACCAGTATTTATTTAAGAGAAAAGTGAATTGTATTTTTTCAAAAACTTATAATATGTAAATAATACTGATTTCATGGATAAAAACTTGTATTTATTTAATATTTAACAATTATTGAATTGATTAACTATTCATGATTACATATGACCACCTAAGTTTGAGAACCACTGGAGCATATAAGACACTTTTGAAACCTCAGCATCCGGCATGTCGAGATCAAGGTTCAGATAATGGTCCAGGGAGTTGGCGATGCTCGGTCGACAGGAGCCAAGGTGGAGGAGGTTGCCGTGGTGGCAGGATCCACAGCGGGTTACATTGTCAGCGGCACAAGCAGAGCAGGAGGTGAAGGAGGTGCCAACAACGCAAGGAATGGCACCCTGACAAGTTGGCTGCTCCACAGGGCAGCTGCAACTCTTGACTTCTTCAGAGAAAGATCCCAGCACTCCGTGGTCATTGCAGTAGAAAAGTGACTGAGCCTTACTCAACCAAAAGGCAATTGACCTGTAAAAAATTAAATAAAACACACACACAAATATTATTCGTAAGTGGCAATGGCATTAAGGTTCACCTGCAAAATATATCCACCCATTTGCTTCTTGTCCAGATTAGAGTTTGTTGTTGTTTATTGTTTAGTGGGGGATCCCCATTAGCTTTCCACCACAGTGGTTGCTACTCTATTCCTACTGTCTGATCACAGTAAATGCAATCATTACAATTTAAGCAACATTACATTAAAATCATCCACAACAAATGGAAAAAAACAACAGCAATAAATACCAATTTACAAATGAAAACACATTTGGATAAATCTTGCAGCTTTTATGCCTGTCCATTCAAAAGTTAAAACAATCTAAATAGGACAGATTTAAGTTTTTTTTTGACTCAATGCTGTGGTGCGTCGTCCGGCAAAAATAGAAAATAGGTCTATCCGTGTGGCGGGCTCCGGCACGATGCAGCTGGTCCGCAGTCGATCCGCAGCACACACGCAGCTGGTGTAATTTGAACAAGTTGATAGAATGGAAACGAATCGGCTGCAACGCACACGTATGCAGCGTAATCCCGGGGTCAGGTAATAACCAATCACAGCTCTGCTTCAGAAAACAGGTGAGCTGTGATTGGTCGTAGCCTGAGCCCTGAGCAACATTGATGTTATCTTCAGTCAACAGCAAGTGGCAAAATAGCCGCCCCCTGAGATGGATAAAAACGGCTTGATTTTGCTGCTCAACTCATATTCCACTAACACAATATTAACTAGATTACCTTATTTAGAACAGTGGGGCTGCATAGAACATATTATTGTCCCAAAAAAAGAAGAAAAAAAAAAGAAATTTGGGTTGACTTCCCCTTTAAAGAAGACACTTTTTGTACTGTTTTTCGGCAGCTTTGTCATCGTGACTACACATTGTGTCATTGTTTGTACAGTATTTTTGTGTTATTCATTGATCTTTCTCATGGCATACTCTATATCATAAACGTTTAAATGTGTTTGTAGTGTTTTAAAAGTGTGTTTAAAAGCTTTTTATCTCATTTTAAGTGCAGTAAATGCTATGAGAACATAGCACAGATTTGACTTATTGCGGGGTGTTCTGGAATGTAACTCCCGCGATGGAGGGTAAAGCTTTACTGTAAGTGCCAATGTGCAGTAAAAACGTTCTTGCGTTGATAATTGGTTCAGCCCCTAGTTGCCGTAGGTCAGACTACACTTCAATCTGACTTATGTACCAATTTCAACACACACTGAAAAGTGCAGTACGAGGTTCTACACTATACCTTAGACTAGAAGCTGTTGGTCTAAATATATTCAAAATCTCTTCTAAGTCGTATACAGTAAAGGACAAAGAAATAAATGACATTTCTATGAAGAATTGGGCTGAATGGTTTATTTGATGTGGCAAATGTCCACAAAATACAGCTTTTTCCTTGTTTTCCTATTCTCCTAATGTGACTCCCAGACACATGAATGATGGAAGCCATCATGCACTGTGACTAACAAGCTCATTATTCAAACTGACATTCACATCACCACACCCTACATTAGATTATCTATCAGCTCTGAATTGACTACTTTTTTTTCTGTAAAGGGATGCTTGCTGAGTTTGACTGCATGTGAATGAGATGAAAATGCAGAGACAAAATTGTCATCCATTTTGGCGGGCCAACAGTTTGCAAAGGGTCGAGTTGCAAAATGGGCTCTGTAAAGATTCTATCCCCAGGCTAAGTTCAGCAAATTGCACACAGCATTGCCGAAAAGCTATGGCAATTCCATACCCGGAGGCTTGTGCAAATAGACAGAAATAAGTGATGATGAAACAAATGGATCTGTGCAGGCAGAAATATGGACCCGTTCCTGGCAGCGATGGCTTGCTGTTGCTGCGAGCATGGTTAAGACTGTGTGATGGTCTGAGACAGAGAAGGGAGGGTGGGACAAGGGGAAACAAAGGTGAGAGTGGAGGAAAAATAGAGACAGAAAGTGGCAAGGGGTTAGCGAGGGGAGATGGAGTGATTGGTAGTGGCAAAGGACTGTCAGGGAAATTAAGGTTCTCTGTAAACAAGCGCCAGACTGTCAGTGCAGGAAAAGACTTGATTAGAGCTTGCCATGGTATGGAGTAGCTCACTCCACAGCCTGTAACTAGACCCTTCATCCGTCCAACACATTCTTGAAAGTTCTGTCTCTGTTCATCCCTTCTTAACATGTCTCCTCTCACCCCATTTCTTCCTTTCTATTTCCCTTTCCAATTGCTTTATTTCCTATCCCAAACTGCTTCCTCACATTACTCTGTGCTTTACTTGTGAGCATTTCTTGACACAATGCCTTCCCCTGGCCTTCGTCTTTTGCCTCCAGCACAGCAGTGAGTAGGGCTGTGCAATTAATCGGAATTCAATTCCGATTTTGATTATTACCCTCCACGATTACAAAATGGGCATAATCGTACAAAAACGATTATTAATACTAGGCCTGTAACGAGTCCTCATCATTTCTGCCTCGGATACCCGTCAAACGGCAGTATGCATGACAGTTAACGCTGAGAGGAACCACATTTCAAAATAAACCTTATCTTACCAAGTAGTATATGTAGATCATACATTGTAGCGCTTTTATTTTGAAGTTGTTTCCGGAAACGTGTCGATGCGGTATAAGGGCTGACGACGTGCTTGTCAATTCGAGTTTTGTGAACAATGGCAATAGAAATGCCCCAAACTGTCGCGACAGACGTCAGTAGGACAAAGTCCTGAAGTCACGTTCAAGCTCCAGTTAAGAGCGCTAAGACATACTTATGCTGACATTGTATTGTACTGTTCTGTTGCCAGCGTTTAGCAGCGACTGCTAGCTAACAACGAGTCACCAGCATCGAGCATCAAGCTAGCCGCGCTACCTAGCAGCGGCAAAGTGCTCCGGCCGTCAGATTACTTTTCAAAGGTGTAAATACTGCAGCCTGTAGACAGCTGGGGTAGGCTCCACACGTAAGGATTAGCGGTTCAGAAAATGGATTGATGGACTGTGCACACTTTGATGCTCACAGCCTGACTAATTTGCCGTTCCTACTGATCACTTATTAACAAACCAGTCTTACTCTAATGTGCTATATATTCAGCCTACAAAATCGCTATTGTGGGTCTGACGTCACTTTAGTTCCATTGACCAAAATCTATGGGGGGAGATTTAAAATCTCACTGTTTCAGAGAAAAGTAGTTTGCTGACAAGCACAGGACAAAAAAAAGAAAAAAAAGTAGATTTTCTAAAAATGAAACCCAGTTGGTTGTTAATTACTACATGCAAATGTCTTTTTTGTCTTTTGTATTTATAATTGTTCTTTAACCAAGAAAGTATATACAGGTATATTTTTATTTCTATCCAAATACCCGATTATTCGCTAGAATTTTTAGTAGGATATCCAAATACCAAAATATTCGATAGCCGCAGCCCTAATAATATTAATTTTGAGTTGGTTTGAGGCACGCCCACACAAGTTCTTTCACTACACACCCGTGTCAAAACTAGCTTGCACCCCACAAGCCATACTGCACACGCTGCACCCCACTTCAATGTTTGCTAACATAAACAATATATATTATTATAAATTCTGTTTGGTCCAAAAGGAACTTACATAATTATAGTGTTTCAAATAATTGTATTTGTCTTAATATCTTCAAATGTTTAAACATTTTCTTGTTTTGAAAAAATAAATCAATAATGCTTTTGAATAATCGTGATTTCAATTATTACCAAAATAATCGCGATTTCAATTATTACCAAAATAATCGTGAGGATTTTTTCCATAATCGAGCAGCCCTAGCAGTGAGGCTGCCATGTAATGATAACACGAAGCTACTTTACTAAGAAATCAATCACAATGTCTGTCAGCCTTTCAAACGATTGTTTTTAGATGAAATCATAATATTAAGAAAGAAATTAACTGGAATTCTAACATAGGTTGGAACATATTGGTTTTTCTAGAGAATAAAATATTTTGTGTTATTTACGATGAAAGTGCAGTGGTGATTCCTTTCAGACTGCAAGGGAACCTCAGCTTCACACAGTACCCTCACAGTTCCAACTGATAACAAGCTGCACAGCAGGGCAGGTAATATGAATGTTGTTGGACAGATTTTTCATTGTTTTCCTTACAAAGACATCATTAGAGTTAATAAACATTTAATGATTTGGCCAGAAAAAAAAGCTTCCCCTCTGTGAATGGCCAGCAGCCGCTACTGTTGAAGTGTAATGTTTTTTTTTTTTATCGTATTAATCTAGTTTTTAACCTAAAAATTTATGATTTCTGTAAACTGATTTGATAAATTTTTATGCACTGAGCTTTTTGTGCTTGGGTTTTTGGGTTGTGGATAACAATGTTTAATCAAATGCTTAAGTGGACATTGATTGGCTGTCATTGTGTTTGGCATAACCTGATTGAATCGGAGGGCAAGTTCAGGAGCAGTAGCAGACGTGAAAATGGAGAAGCATTGTCGGTCCGATGATGCTAAATTGATTTGCCTTTGATAAAGGTAGCATGATAAACCTCCTTTGTAGGGAGTTTGTTTACCACAGAAGCAGCTCAAGCGTAGCTGTAAAGCACCCTGTCGCGACTGCAGCCACAGCTAATGAAGATGCTAATGTAGCGAGCCATAGCAGAGAATGTGCAAATTCCATCAATGCGAGAATGTAACGACCTCTATATTATGAAGCGGTCATGAAGAGATCCTGCTAACTCCTATTATCAAATAGTAGTAGTGGTATTTTGAGGCATAAATTCTATATTGATAAATTCATTTTACATTGACAGCTTCAGCTGCTTCTATATAAAAAGCTCAGGTTCTTGTCAGTGTTCCCAAGCTGGCAACCCGCCAGAGGAACTGAAGCTATAACATTTATTCACTAAAATGCCTAAATTGTGTACTGTTTAATTCAATTAATTCAACATTCACTTCTCAAATGACAATTTAAAAGGTTGCATACCTTTCTCGGGGGAGACTGATCCGAGGTTGTTTTGGACATCGTTTGCTGAGGGTGAACAATTTCCTGATGATCTTGTGAGCTTTGCCCAGGACCAAGGCTGTGCTGGACTCTAGATGAGTGTATCGCTTCTGGAGAGATGTGTCAGCTGACCAGTACTTGGCAATCATGGAAACATTCAAGAATTGGTCAGTGGGCAAGCGTTTCAGGAAGGCTTTGAATTCATCTGCAACAGAGACAAGGAGAAAAAACAAAGACAAATAGCTGTCCATCAGTTATATACATCAGTACAGATGAGTCATGATTTTATATTTCACCTCTAGCGGACATTGTCCACCCAGACAATGTCGGCTTTCGAGGGCAAGTGTTTTAATTAGAAAAGTTTGAGACCACCACACCAGCATCTATCGAAATTCAAACACAATCTGCTTCTTCCTCTGGCCCTTGAATCGGTGGAGGCTGATGTCTGTGGATCTCACGCTGCTTCATCTATCCTTCCTTCCTTTCCTCAGTCTGTCCTTTGGTCTCTTGAGGTCTCCCTAATTTGTTGGAATTTAGATGTTTCTGGGGTTGGGGAAAGACTCTGGTTGGCAACCCGGTGGGTAGTAGGTGGTGTCTGGTCGGTGCTGGATTTCACTTTTCTTTCTTTTCTTTGATCCTTCCTCGGGTCTCCTGACAACCTCACGTTTCTAGCTGGATTCAGAATTATTCGGTTTAGGTGAACGGTATGGGATTTGAATAGGTTTTAGGTGAACTGTATGGGATTTTTAATAGGTTTTAGGTGAATTAATGAGTAAACACTCACACGCACGCATATATGCACACACACACCCACACATGCAAATACTCACACACATACAAAAAAAGAAAGAGAGAGAGAGAGAAAAAAGAGCAATGATGATGACATGTCAAATCGGTAAGATTACCGAATGAACAATACTGAGAAGGAAAAAAAAAGAAAAGTTTGAGAAATACTGTAATTGTTGATATACTACTATATAAATGTGCCACACTATTTCCCCAACTGAAGCTTCTTTTAGTTAATGTATAATATGCTGCAGTTTCATGTTGACCTTACTGACAGTAGTTCAGTCTTCAATTAAAGTCACTACAAATGCCAATTCCAATGAAGTTGGGACGGTGTATAAAACGTAAATAAAAACAGAATACAATGATTTGCAAATCCTTTTCATCCTATATTCAACTGAATATACTACAAAGACAAGATATTTAACCTTCAAACGGGTAAACGAGCCCCTAAAGCAGCCTGTGGCGTTTCTGGCTGCTGTTGATATATATGATATGCTTTCGCTTTACATAGTTGAGTTTTAACTTGCATTTGTGAATGCAGCGATGAACTGTGATAACTGACAATGGTTCTCTGAATTGTTCCTGAGCCTGCGTTGCAATATCTTTTACATTATGATGTCGGTTTTGAATGCAGTGCCGCCTAAGGGAGCGAAGGTTACGGGCTTTTAATGTTGGTATATGGCCTTGCCGCTTTTGTGCAGAGATTTTTGGATGGCCTGGAAATGTCTACACAGAATGTATTGTCTGCTTGGTAAAAAAAAGAAAAACACTTTAGATAATGAAAGTAAATGCATATTAACAGATACTGTGCTTCAATTAAAGTGGATTGACATCAATCCCGCCCCAGCTCCTCGTGAAGAACATCCCGAACGTTATAAGATCACTTCTCAAAAACGTTGCCTTTCAAAGCTTTAATTTTACTTTAAAAACTCACACATTTAGCTCAGTAGAAACCTTGTTTAATGCGGGGCCTCTGACTCTCTATCAACAACATACACAATGCATCATTTGGTATTCAATATGATTCTGTTTATGAGTATCTCTGATCTGCTTCTTTATCACAATCATCTTCCCAATGACATGAGTTTTATTTGTGGCTTTTATTATCAAGCAAGCAACCGAAAACTATATTTGTATTATGAAAACTATTTCCCTCCCTCCCTCAGCCCGCACTTTAAAAACCACTGCCATGATGCTCGAGATGATAGGCTTTCTTCTGTGATACTTCAAATACAAATATACTGTCAAAGTGTCACTCAGTTCAGTGCCACAATTACAAACAATCCCAAGTCCCTGCCATATGTTGCAATGAACATTCTTGTCAGAAAGCAAGCACATTTCTTATTTGCTTGTTTTCTGTGTAGTGCCTGTGACAACAACTTCAGTAATCCTATTTTTTTCCTCCGTGACCATAATTCAGCTGCAAACGTGACAGACAATAAGATTGGATTTGGGATGTCTTGCGGCAAGTGTGGCAGCACATGGGCCCCTTTAACAGCGCAGTGATGCCAGCTGGGAGAGATGGCGCGGAAAAACAGAGGGGCCAGAGCTGTCGAGGAAGCTGCCATCTAGATCACTTCAAAGTGTTCAGAACGCATTGACTGTGCCATCCATCACGCAGTTCATATAATAGTTAACAGGGGAAGTTATTGCTTGACTGTCTCCATAAATCCTCAACATCCATTTGAAGTAGCCCCGGTCTGTGATTGGTCAAATGATTGATTTCGGTCAAATCTTTATTGAAGACATTACTAGTTAATATACATTGCTAGTATCTGTATGTTCAGTCAGACATTTATAAATGAGATGGATGGGGAAAATAAATTGACGGTCAAATATGTTATTTTTCTAACTAAAATGTCCTCTGTTTACATTTACCCCTCAATCTCATTCAGATATTTCAACACACTCTTTATGAGCAAAAATCCTTCAAAACAAAGAGGTTAATTTACTGGCCTATTTCATTCATTCGTTAGTTTGTTCATTCATTCATGTACTTATTTAAGCAATGAATAGAGTGTAAAGTCAGCCCTTATCCATGCAGATGTCATATCAGACATTTTGATGTCAAGGTAGCACAAAGCAACACTCATTTTATATTCATCTAAAAATGAATAAACAATTCCCACACTTACAAACACATCAAAATCTATCAGCTAAATTCTCCGTTCTCATCAATGGACTAGTCTATTGGAGCCTTGTATTAGAAAGAAACCTAATAAACACATCAGTTTGTTTCAGAAAATAAATGTGTTGCAACAGTCTTGGAAATATTAATATTTTTCCATACATTTTCCATACTTTTTCAGTCTTGGAAATTTGTGAAATCAAATTTTATAATTTTTCATACTTACGCATAACTGCAATTATGCCACTCTGTTTGACTCATGAATTTGTAAATCTCAGTGGCTCACCAGCTATGAACCTTACTGCAAGTCGCTGGCCTGTTGGACTTGAGAAATATATATATATATATAATATATCAGGAAAACAAAAACTATTCTTATAACCCCTCAAATTTGACTTGAGAGCAAATAAATCGACAAAGGACGCAATTGCCACTACACCAAAACGCGCTGAGCCACCTCGGCTCGAACACTGGGAGAGAGCTGTTGTATTTCAGGTTGTCCCTCAATTTAAGATTAGCAGGACTGGATGACTCGGAACACCCCCACACTCATTCAGCCAGGACTTTTTTCCAACCAACTATAGTCAAATTTCAATTCAAATGCAGTAACTACAAAAACTCAACATTAAGTCCATCATTGAATTGCAACAGACCAGTCTTTATTTAGTAAGGCTGGGTACACAAAGACAATTGGGCTGTTTTGTTTCGATTTTGCCCATTCCAGACAAAGGACGTCAAATGCCTGACTATCTTATTCAATTGTCCGATTAGATTATCCTCATGTCTCGGGTGTGTTAAGAGTGGATTTGTCCGAAACAATCATAAAATATTAAATCTGTTCAATATTTATGACCAAAATCATTGTGTGTGTGTGTGTGTGGGGAAAGACAACTCTCAAGTAATTTGACTCTGTGAACTGTAACGTGAAAAGAATGTGGACAATCAAAAAAGAACAAGAAAGCGGTGGTAAATACAACAAAGCATGTCTACCTAGGCATGGGCCGCTTACCGGTTTGACCGTTAACTGTGGTTTTAAAAAGTCAAGGTTTCAAAAACCATTAACATTTTCTGTCACTGGTAATGAGCTCTTCATTTTTTTTTTTAAGGGACTTCTCAGCAAGACACGTCCTACTGCAATATGTTTGGCTGCTTGCAGAGCCGACTAAACAAGCCACCTCTCTGAAGTTAATGAGAGGCCAGACGCCTTTATTTTCTCCTTCTCGGCAGCTGTACACACAGAGGAGGGACGAAGGAGATTACCAAAATAAATAAATAAACGGTGCAAACTCGATCATACTTAAAGATACAACGCATTTCCCTAAAAAATAAATGCTGGGTGGATACAAATGAAATCTAATTGAAGCAATACCTCTGCGCTTCTGTTACTGTGTTCTGGTAATTTTGTCATCAACCACTCCTCACACCGTCTTTATATGTTGGCCTTTTGTTTTTGTTTTGACCTGATCAGTACATTTCTGCGCAAAGACTCAACATTTTCCCTCCGGCCAATCATAGAGCGGAGGGAGTGTCACTGTGGGCCGGTTGCTGCCGAAGGGAGCTGATGACGAGCTGGAAGTATTACTGCGTACGCGCTCTGCGCCTGTTTGTCGAGGCATACTAAATGAATTAAATGAACTGAAGTCCTTTATTCACATTCAAATGGGATTTAACTATGTAATATAATAGTCAAATATTGGATAAATAAAGAAAGGGTAAGTTTTTAAGAAACACAGACTAACGTGATGCAACAGCCTGTCGAAGGAGAGGCTTGGGCTGAAGAGCGACGCGGAGTTGGCCTGCTTGCTGCTAGATAGGTAAGTGCCAAACACAAAATGCTAGCCTGCTAATTAAGTGACGTGCTAAAGCAAGTTACTGGTGCTAGACTGAGTTGACGCTGTCAGAGGTTGGGGGCATGAACCTGATGGGAAGAGTGTCAGTTTGAAATGTTGTGTTTACAAACTACAATGGAAATGCGTCAGACTCTACTTTTAAACAAATTGCGGGTGTCAAGCCGAAACCTTGTAGGTCACAGTTTGGCCAATTTCTCATAAAAAAAAATAAAAAAACTATACAGCTGGCCAGTCTGGTGCCAGCGGGTACTAGTTAGCCTCACTGACAATATTAGTAGATTCCTGGGTCTGTTCTAAAAATAGCTCACCAGTGAAATGTATTTATTTATTCATTCAAACGTAACATGATACACGTTTCTTAAAGTACCAAATATTATGATTATTATTTTTTTAAATAGATTGTGTTCAATGGGAAAAGGCTCTTTTTATTTACCCAAATATTTGTTAAAAAGGGCATTTTAAAGCTTTAATTTCAATACCATGATGCTGCAATATTTTTGTTCATGGCAGAAATGCCATCAGAATGTCTAATTGGCCCATGCCTATATTGCTACCCGAAGTTGTTGTTGCTGCTGTTGTTTTTGTATAAAACTTGGTTCCCCAGACGACAAAAATTAACACAAGTATTTTCTTGCTGACATCGCCATCTTACAATGTTCCCGCCGCTGGCTTTGGTTTGTTTTTGTGAGATCATGTGTGATTACATGAACCTTCTGCCTTGGTGGACTTTATTGCAAGATTAATGGTGATGTAGAATCTTATGTGTGTGGTGCTCTATGTAAAAAGATAAGAGTGGACCACACACACACACACACACACACACACACACACACAATCTGACCAAAACTGTAAGATGCCTGATTGTCTATACTTATGTGTGGGGTCTGTCACAGATTAAAAAAAAAAGGAAAAAAAGTTTGAGTTTTGAAAAATCCTTATGTGTGTACCAGGCCTGAGCCAGGACCTCTGATAAGGATTCCACTTTAGCCATCACTTGGCAGAGGAACAAACAGAATGAAGCACAATAAATCCATTGTGTACTTTCTGGCAGCTTGAGTGAAATCGCTTTTGCTCATCACCCCTCAATATTCTGCTTTACACTAACACACACGGGAAGTGCACAGTCAAATCACAGTTGTAACTTTAGGCTCAGCCGCCTGAGGTTACACGAGGACAATTACAGAGCGGCTCCTTAAGAAAGTGAATTAGCCATGCGGTGGCTGACGCTTGCCCATTAAATAAAACAGCAATCCAAATGCTATTAGTGTTGCAAAATGTATTTCATTGTATAAAACGTACAAAACAAAGCTGTGCAGCTTGAGTCATCGATGACATTTTCCCTGCCAAAGAAGTACTGAAATTCTTCTGCACCTCTCAAGAGAAGAAATGTAACGATGGACACTAGTTGGACTTCCGTCCATCTATACCAGAGAAAGCCCACTTATACAATACAATATAAACAAACCTCTACATACCATGCATGTAGGATATCTCAGAAATGAAGGTCAAAACATTACGGTGACTTACTGCCTTAATAAACAGCTGGTAAATGAAGGAAATACAGTGCAACAACATTGTAAAACAATGGAATTAATACATGCTTGATCTTGAATGGGTCGAAAGGCCATAATGGTGAAGATTTCCCTTGCGTCAAATCAGTGTACACTTTGCAGAGACTTTTACACACAAGTAGTGCGATAAAAAAAAAAATCTTACTAGCACTGCAATGCAAATGCAAATGAGGATTTTTGTGAGAGCAAGTACATAAGTAGGGTCTACGCTACTCGAATAATGTTAGTGATATTTGGTTTTGGGGGGGAAATTTATGGAAATGTAAAAAAGTGCAGTGTGCAGTACAAACGTACAGTGATATTATATAATTATATTAGGGCACTTATTAGGGCAATAGTGGTGTCCTGCTTCTCAAACAGTTTATTGAAAGAAAAGAAAATGAAGTTGTAGATACTGTATAAAACAAAAAAAACAACTGTTTGATCTCATGCAATTCACAAGTCATCATTGCCTGCTGAGGTATGGCATCAAACTCTTCTTGAAGTGTGACCCTAAGCTCAGTAAGATTGTCGGGTACAGCGTATGAGCCTCCCCAAAAAGACTTGTAGTGTGTGTGTGATAGAGGGTTGACTTGATGAAGCCATCCTCCACCAAATGTGCCCAACACAGCACAATTGTGCTTCTGAAATGCTTTGGCGTTCCTCCAAGCAGTTTATTCCCCAACACCTCTGAGATTGGCAGCTGAGGAAACATTTTAGCCGCTATGCGTTGCTGCATCAGACATTTTCCCTTCGTTGAGTGGGAAAATAGAAAGCACAAAGTGGGCACATACTTGAATAATGAGCCATGATCATATGTCATAAAATTCTAATCCAAGACTTTCTTCTAAACTGCATCGATGCCAACTTGGGAAAAAAAGGGAAAAAGGATTACCAGTACCTAAACAGAAAGGGTTTTCTATCATTCTGGTTAGTTAGGACAACGCTCCCACCAATGGATACGTCACTGAACCCAAGAACGGGCAGTTCTGCTTCTAGTGGCAAGTTTGAATGAAACATCTTAGTGCAGCTGTGGCAAATCAGAGTCCACAATATCGGTAATGATACAATTTTGTCTGAGTGAACAACTCTCACTAATATAAACTTGGGAATCACAAAAGTTTGATAAGATTGATACATATAATTGTAAATCACTCGACTCATCCAAGAGAGGGGCAAAAAATGAGACCAGGTCCCTCTCGTAATATAGTAAGATTAAAGAAAAGTAGTACATAAAAAAAGAATAAAACAAAAAGATTGTTGTGTTCAACAATGAATAAAACCACAAGACTATAAAAGGATGAGTGATTTTTTATTTTTAACCAAGTATCTGCTACACAACTGAATTATTATTATTATTTTTAAAGGAGACGAAAGTGAGTACTTAAAATATACTCATTTAAATCAGTCAATATCTTTATTCTTTATAAACACCTGGGAGTAATGGTTGCACCGTTCAAATACATACTGTAAACATATAAACACTTCAACAAATTATTACAAAAGTGCCCCCATGTTTTACGAACATAATGTATAAAAAAATTGCTTCAAGTCAAAAGTAATATATGCAACTTTTGTACAGCTATTGTTTAATATATTTGATTCAAAACATACGAATCAAAAAAAAAAACTAGGATATAACTTATAAATTAGACAAGTCATATTTTGTGTAGTACTTATGAGAGAAAGTGAAACATGCTGCTCTCATTACAATGAACTCTTACGCCTTGCTATGTCGTGTGGATTATTATTGTTGTTTAGATTTGAACTGTATTATAATGTATCTCAAATTTGAGTACAAACCCCCTGAGGGTTGAATGTTATGCCTGGCAGAAATTGCTTTACCGCTGAGATGAAATGCTAAATAATCTTACATTCATTTAGTACTCAGAAGGATCCTCCCACCAGAGAAATAACATTACACATAGTTTACAGAAACCGCATTCAAAATATGGCAAATGTTACAATGTATGCATTACTAATTTGTAACTGCTGCAAATGTTGTGGGGAATTCAAGCAACACACACATTAAACCACTGAGAAAACTCATCTTCCATCTCCTGTATCTCCACATTTATAGCAGCTAGACACATCTGGCATTATAATAGCAACATTTTCTGACAGATGTGTAGAAGAACAGTATGCACAGTAATTGGTCATATTCATGAACACACAAAGTAGACCTACAGTAGGGCTTGAAACAGCAATAAACAAAATGCAATCCCTCTTTCACATGTGGCTGCACCTGAAGAAAAAGCATCATTAAACTAATTTGCAGGAGAAGGTTTCGCCTCAGCTGCGCTTGTGCCATGTAAGTAAGACGCTACCATGTACCTGAAGATGAATAGGACTTTGTGCTTTTCACATCCCCAATCTGTCAAACTCTCAATAAAAAAATTTAATTAAAAATAAAGTTCAGGAGAGGATAAACCTCGGTAGGGTGTGAAAATGATACCAAAATAAAAGACATCTCTGAGTGTCGCCTCATTAATGAGCACCTCATTAACTGAAAGGCTTTCTAGTACATGCAGCTGTTCACACGCACACACTACACAGACGGGCGCTGTGGTGACATTTGATAGGTTCTGTCTGTGTTCTAATTGATTCTCCAGAGGATCATGTTGACACTTAGCAATGGGGAACGGCGCTGTCCAGCCAATCAGACTTGCAGCAGGAAGCACACAGATGAATCGAGGGAGACTTCACAGCAAAACACTCCTTTGCCAATCATGTCACCCACTTATCCAAAACTCTCTGCAGCCAAAAAGTTCAACAACTCCTCTCACCTATGTGCTTAATTAACTGACACAAAAATAAAATGGTAAAGCTTTTTGTAAAAACAACAACATACAAATCCTCACAAACCTGATAGAGCAATCCAGCTTTTAGTGAACACTTCTCATTAAATTCATCAATAAGTATATTGATAATTGATAAGTTGTTTAGGCCAGTATTTAACAAACTTTTCCAAATCCTTTGATTTCTGCCTGTCAGCAGTAAATATTCTCCAATTTCTGTAGTTGTTCATGAAAACAGATGGAGTACCTTTTGTGCTTTAAGCGACTACTACATCATGGTATTTTAAGCCCTTCCACAGTTAACTATAGGCATATAATGATGAAATCTTACCTTTGACACAATCGCAATGTCATTTCTTATGAAATATGAGTTATTTTGGTGGCTATTTTTCTTACCCGGAAAACAAACGCTCGGTTCAGTAAAACCCCGCCTCTCCCCCTGTAGCTGCCGGGGGAGCGCCCCTCTCATGACATTGTCCGAGCCGGCTGCTTCGTGCAACGCCCACGAAACATACACATAGGTTTTAAGCCGGTTTTTAAAATTGACTCTAAATTTTACGAGCTGCTAGATCTCTGCGTTTGGTCAGGCAAGCCATCAATTCTTGAATAAAGATTTGAAACAAAATGGGTCCTTGCCAGAAGAAATCGTGGAAGAGGAGGGGAACAGAGAGGTTAGAGGAAAGGAGGAGAAAAAAAGCACCACAGCAAGTCACGAACCCGCAACCTATTGCTGATGGGGCGAGCGCACTATCCACTACACCATCCATTCATTTAAATCTATCAACGCAAATGTTTTACTTGTAGTTTACACCAGTGTCAGCCAATGGATTTTAAGACCGCCAATTGTCATTTCATTACACTTTGGCATTGCAAATGTGAAGAATAATTAATTGCTTTGAATTCATTTGGACAGAATGTTTATTGATAAAGGCTACTTTGGTCATTATCCCATGGAGGGAGGTCTCAGAAAAAGTGGGCGTGCGTTTAGTCCGCAGAGGCGGTGCAGAGGTGGGGCCGCACGCAATGACGTCGAACCGTGCCAACAGCTCGTTTTCTCAGGTTGGGAGGGGCTGGTGCTTGGAGAGCAGAATAACTTAGAATTTCTCATACAGGGGCGAATAGAGGAAAACACAACTTTGGTCATGTTTTTGGTGAGGAATTAGTATTTTAACATGGCGAAAAGCTCCAAAAAGTTGATTTTTCATGTTGCAGTCCCTTTAATCAATAATCAAAACAAGACATTTGCCAACATGTGCTTTTAAATTGGAAAACTATTATCAACATTTTCCCTCGTTTTCTCATATGCTACAGACCAAACCAGTAACTGAATCATAATCTATTTATGAAAAAAAAGTCATTATAATAATGTAATAGTTTAAATGTTGTAGAAATTATCTTTTCGAAATGTAAACACTTGCAGAGGTTTCTAAATGATCATCATTATAAATTATAACATATCATGAAAGGAAATTTGAGCAAATTTGTTATTTCAAAAGTGCATATCAAACCCTCAACACTTCACATTAATAAACAAGTGGTAGCCCTCGGTTTCAAAGAGGTTGGTGACCCCTGGAATAATCATTATTTGCAGTCATAGTATAACCCAGAGCAGGTCAAACTCGGTACTCGAGGGACGGAGTTGTGCAGGTTTTGGAGGTTTCCCACTTCCAACACAAGCTGATTCCAATTAACAGGCTTGTTATCAGACTTATGCAGAGCTTGCTGATGAGCTGATCATATACCAGTTCTGTTGGAGAAGGGATACATCCAAAACCTGCAGGACTCCGGCCATCGAGGACCGAGTTATTTTCATGTTGTTAAACCTGAGGGAGTCTTCGAAGTGTGTATCAAACTAGCGGCCCTATCGCCATAATTAATACCCAAGAAGTTGCTGAAGTTGTGATATTGCTTAATTGTTGTTTAGTTCAATCATTTAACAAAACCAAAAACAATCAGTTAATAAACAAGAATCAGAAGAAATGATATGACAATTCATTTTCATGCAAAATAAATCTGCTTAAAGTGCTAAACACTGCTAAAAATAATCAACATTGACAGCGCTAATCACAGGCAGAAATCGTCACAATGTAGGCGAAAGAGTAACATTATCGAGTGCCAGTTTGTAGATTTTATAATTTGTTTGTTGCCTGTCTATCATGTAAGATTAGCCTGAAAAATAAAAATTATCAGATGTGTACCATTTATAAATTATTACTCATATGAAGCTTTAACACAACTGTGAACCAAAAACTCGATTGCAGTCACTGATTTGCAGCATGGAAATTTGGGTAAAATCTGTAACAGTGAAGTAAGTACACGCCTCGACTATTAAATGGGTACATTAAGTATTTTTGGATTACAAAGCTTTCAAATAATGAATATGAAATATACGCACAGATATGTTTTTGTGGGCATAACCCATCGAAGGATTTTGCAGGGACTAATTAAAATGAACCCCTGACAAGTTGATGCTCCTCTTTTTGCAACATGTGCTGAGTTGGACACTAACAACCCTTAAAGACAGGGAAAAGAGAAGTTCAAGTGCCAAACAATGCCGGCTTGTCAGAAAACTGTCTGCACTGGTTGTTATGCCAACAACCCCCCAAAAATAAACCAGTCAATACTCTGTATTTCTGCGTGTTAGTGCATCCAACAACATAGAATATTCCCATTGTTTCTGCTATGAGGGACCTCCCCCGCACCGCTCTAAAGGAGTCAATGTTTGGTTTAAAATAAACGTGAATGCATACAGTAGCTTTAGAGCCTGGATGAAACATAACTAAGACAAAAAAAAAGGAGATTACCGAACCCAGCATCAAACAGCAGTGTGGGTTTCTTATGTCCTGCACAGCTCTTTACTGTAGTATATCTGAGTGTGTTGACATATCAACCTCCCAGAGAAAACCACATCCCTCTCTCATTGGGTGTAATCCTGCAATCCGTCACCCTCGGTATCCTCAGCTGCCAGGACCTCCCCCACATCTATGCTTTGACTCCAATGCCGTATATTGTCCCATAAATGCAGGAGGTGCCTGCCCAGTCGTTCTCTGTTTTTAGCATCCCACCAAGTGCATTTGTGGAGCTCCATGAATTTCTGGGTTTCAAATATATCCATGCGCCTTAAACCTGTCTTATTTTGAGTGGTGTGAATATGAGGATGGCATTGAAGCTGCAACAGCTGCTCTATCAGAGTTGGGCACACTTGCCTCAGTTAAACAGTGCTACTCAAAATCCTTAATCTGGAAAAAAAAATCACTTCTAAGACGAATCACTTCGAAGACGACAACATCTTGTGTGGTATAATGACACTTGATTGGTCCATCAAATTGTGCTTTTACATGAATAATAATCCACATGTACCTTTGATATTATTTTGCCCATATATACTCAACACAAATATAAACACAACACTTATTTTTGCTCCCATTTTTTACGAGATAAACTCAAAGATCTAAAACTTCTTGCACATACACAATATCACCATTTCTCTCAAATATTGTTTATAAACCAGTCTAAATCTTTGATAGTGAGCACTTATCCTTTGCCGAGATAATCCGTCCCACCTCACAGGTGTGCCATATCCAGATGCTGATTAGACACCATGATTAGTGCACAGGTGTCCCTTAGACTGCCCACAATAAAAGGTCACTTTGAAAGGTGCAGTTATGCTTTATTATGGGGTGTTGGGGGCTGGGGACTCAGAAAAAAAGTGGTTTTCTGAGTCCCCAGAAACCCAACAAAATGTAACAAAACTGCACCTTTCAAAGTGTCCTTTTATTGTGGGTAGTCTAAGGCACACCTTTCTTTCATGATGCAAAGTTAATGGCTCAATTCATGATGGGTTTGAAGATGCCACGATTCTGCCCGACGTCTGTGATACAGTCCATAATGAGTCAAAGTTAGAGAGATAGAGAGAGAGATAGAGAGATAGAGAGAGATAGAGAGATAGAGCGATAGATAGATGAGTACCTGCCTTATTTCAAGGTATCGGTACTAGCGACGGGCATCAATGTCGGTGTCAGTATTGGCCACACTTCTGTGGCAGTTTCATGATCAGAAATTAGATGAAGAGAAAATTGCCATCAATTTCTTGCAATTGGAAAAATATTATATTGGGATATATAGGTCTTTCTTAAAATGATCTGTCATTGTTTATTTGGGGAGGGACTTTTATGTATCAAAATTACACATGGTGTCAGTACTTGGTATCAGTGACTATCAAGAGTTGAGTACTCGTACTTGTACCGGTTTGATAAAAGTGATATCGAACATTCCTCTTATCAATTCAACGAAGACTGGCAGCAACTACAAGCATCTTGAAATGGGATTCAAGACACTAACACCACACTACAACAAAAAGGTGGCAGAGTACATACACAGAAACTAATGACACAAAACGGGTACGAGGAGAGTAGCTGATATGATGAGATCAGGTGAAAGCCATAAGGCAAACAGGATCACAGACAGACAAAGGAAAATAATAATATGCCAATAGTGTAACTAATAAATGAATCTGTAACTTCACATACTTCAGGTTATTTTAATGCTGTAAAAAAGAAGAAGTTAGTCTTAGTTTGTTTACGCATCTTTTTGTGTTCCACTTTACAAATGTGGGGGATTAACATTTCTTTCAAGCTTACAGAAACTATGAAGACATTTGAAGTGTGCTTTCAATGTTAGCATTACGACTTCTGTCTCAACTCGAAATATGCTTGTCTGTAAAAAGGGAGGAGAAGGACGTGCATGAATATTTCACAGTCTAAACAGTACAGCGCTGTAGTAGCATTTGTGCTTAGAACATTTCCTGCTTTGCAAGTACATCCAGTGAAGTCACATTACTTACTGAAGCCTTTTAAAAGGTGGTGTGTCCAGAATCCACGAGAGCATTTTAGTGATTTTTGTGTGCATATGGGAGCTGGGTTTGTTATGACCAAACCATCGGAACATAACATTTTTTAATAATGGTTTGGAGTTGCTTTTCACTGAAAGAAAAGGCTTCAGTGTTTTCTTGACTGTATTGTATGCTGCAAATGAAATAATCAATAGAAATATCCCCACTCACAACAATTACAAACACAATAGTCATCAGCACAGAATCGAATTATGGATGCAAGTGGATCCTGCAAGCACAAAACTCTACACTGTAAACACTTTTTTTTAACGTGGTATAGAATTATTTCTTACTTGCTCCTGGGCACATACACGATTTCCTTTTAAAGTGAAAAAACAATGTCCCTGACCAACATGAAATAATTAGAACAGCGATACGATGAGAGTCTTTTCTATTTAATGATGAGGATTTGTCCATTTTCCTCGCTCTCAATGGGTAGTTTAAGACTAATACCCTCCCACCGATGGAGCAGGTCTCAATTACAGCGAGGCTACGTCTTATGTTTCATGTATGAGTGATCTAATTTGGTATCCACGGCACATAACTGCGCAGGTGATTTGGCCTCGCCTTTTTGTATGGATGAGTATATTGATATTTCGAATCCAAACGCGAGTAAAAAATAGAATGGAATAATCTGCTTCCTCTGAGTCACTGTTACCAAGAACCGCATGTGTGCGTGCAAAATGCAAACATATTTGGTTATGGCGGTGATAAAGCTCTGAAAGACAAATGGAATAGTCTCAGTGGCCTTCTCCCTTCACAGCGTCTAGCATTCATTTTTCATCTCGACTTGTGCTTTGCACCTTGTGTGTATATTTAAATATAAGTAAACTTGTTTCTCCAAATTTGATCAAACTTTGATGATTCCCCGAATACGCGCCTGTGGGTGTGCAGAATATACCTGTTTTTGAATGCATGTGACAAACGGTGTTCCTTTCATGATATTTTTAGCAAATGTACAAAACGCCTAAATTTTTATGACAAACAGCACAAAGTTAATCTCCTGACAAAACCGGTTACGTCAATTGAACAAGAAACACCTTGAAATTGCACTCTCTTTCCCTCCTCTGTACTCTTTCCTTGCATCTTTTTAAATATGTAATATGCAGAGAAAAACAATTGGCAAAATTCAGCTGCTGCTGTCAAAAAGAGTCAAATGACGCACGGAAGAGTGGTTTACTGCTGTAATGTGACTCACAAAACAATTTCCAAATAAATGGTGCGGCGGAATCCCATGAGTGCTACAGACAAAGCACAGCCAACCCACCAACATCAGATAAATCTGCCAAAAACCTGTGTCCAATTAAATCCTGTCTATATCTTCCAAGTTGTAAAGAAGTAACACTGCATGAAGCAAATGAAGAAAAAGAAAAAAAGTAGGTGATTTGGCTTCACTTTCCAATTTAGAAAGAGACGGCGGAATTGTTCAGCATCATTACCACCATTATATCACACACCTGAGCCCTGCTCGCCATGTGATAAATAGTCCCGGCTTGGTGGAAATCCATTTTACAACAACAAGATTGTTGAACTCAAATGGCCTCAATCACTTCGGCTCAACATACCTCAAGATGGCAATTGCTCTCATAGCTAGTTGTTGCATTCAGATCATTTGCAGGCTAAAATTACAGCAATACAATTCCCAGTCCAACCAAAATATTGTAGAAAAGGGCCTTGAACGCGACAACAACTTGTCAAACCATCCTCATGCATAATGTTACAGAATGGCAATTCAACTATTAACAGAACCTAGAATGCAGAAAAGTGGTACACACATCTTGCTCATTATGATACTGTATGGCTAAAGAGGGACAAGACTTCATGTCACTGTCATAAGTATAAGAAAAGACCCTGAATTGGTTGCCAGCCAATCGCAGGACACACAAACAAACAACCATTCACACTCACAATCACACCTAGGGACATTTTAGAGTGTTCAATTAACCTACCATGCATTTTTTTGGGGAATGTGGGAGGAAACCTGAGTACCCAGAGAAAACCCACAAATGCACGGGAAGAACATGCAACCTCCACCCAGGAAGGCCGGAGCCTGGATTCGATCTCACTATCTCTGCACTGAGAGTCAGCCAGTGTGCCACTCCCAAATGTTAATTAGCAATATTAATTTCAAACAATACACACACATTTAATCAATATTTTATCATGGCATCAATTTGACTCTGCAACAAACTGTATATTTTATACACTTTGTAAAAAGTGGAATCGATCACCCATGCACTTAAATTAATGTCAGTTTCACGATAAAGTTAGCCGGTTAGCAAAGCGGTTAGCATTGCAAGGCTTCTACGTGTTTTCCTCGTTAATTACACAACGTGTTTCTGTACAGTATTAGCCAGCCGAAGCTTGTTGCTATGCTGCGACATAAGTGGTAGAACCGATCTCGCCTCGACTTGTAGGTAATGTACACCACCCGGCGAAGTTTTTGGGGGTTTCTCTGCCGTTCAATTTTCAGAAAAACTTAAAAATCTGTGTTTTAATAATGCTAAAACTGCACATTTAGACCCCAAACTGCCATGCTTGTTTCAAACAGCTGTCACCATTTCAATGAGCCAAAAGGAGTACCCAGCTTGCTTTGAGGTGGGCTTAAAAAAAAAAGAAAGTTAATTAATAATTGCGGGTTTGTTATTTTAGTTACATTTTCAAAGTAGTAGTTTTCGTTATTTGCATTTACTCAACTCGTATACATTTTCATTGATTACAAGCGGTTCAGATAATGGATAGATGTTAGGTTCACTTTGGCAACGCAAGCTTGTAATGTATGACGGCTATATATCATTCACTGCCATGTCCACTTGTTCAGTCTGCCAACTGGTGACAGCTGTGTGAAACAAACATGCAGAATGAATGCTTTTGTCTGTCAAACAAGCGTTCTCTGTCACTTTTTTTTGGTGTTCTTTTGCTTTTTTTGTGTGACAAATGACAATAGACACGATAGAAAGAAAATGACACAATAATTTTTTTGCAATAGTCTTTGCGATAAATATCGTCATATCGCCCAGCACCATCAATCACAAGAACTTGTTTGAATGGTATGTTGTTTTGAGCTTTTTACCTTGGCAGCATGCCAAAAGAGCAAACACTGGTTAGTTATATTCATTTATATAAAACAATGCTAATTCAAATGGCCACTTTTGGAATTACTTTTGGGTGGCGTTCTATAACATTTAATCAGTCTGACAATGGATATATAAAAAGCAGCTTGTGTAAAATGCCAAACACCTGATAAAGTGTTTGAAAGAGCTGTCTGTAAAACTCTTATCATTGTTTGCATCAAGGAATAATCAGGTCAATAAAACCCATATTAAATGTTAATAAATGCACTTCCCAAATAATAAACATTCAAAATGTAATGAAATGAAAAGCTTGTCATAAGCGGTATGACATTTCTGAATGATTGAAGAGCACCTGGAGCGCAGTCATTTGCAGGTACACGGTGTATAAACTGTGATATTGAGAATAAACTCCAGCCAGCTTGAAGCCATAAATCACCACCACCTGCTGCATCTGTATCCAGAACAGAACAGTCTGATGCAATAACACGCTCTTCCAGCTGTCCAGCACACATCTCAGTACAGTCTCCACCTGCCATAGCCCTTATTATTTTACAAATTAATTTACAACTCACCATAATGAAAGCCAACTGTAATTTTCCCCTCAATGGTTTAGTTTGTAACATCAGGTGTGAACTCAATTCAGCCAATCAGGTTTAATATGCAATAGTATAATGGTGATGCATCTACACGTTGTAAGCCAATGACCCAAGTAGGTCTTCTGGGTTAGCACGTCATTTTACAGGATATCCTGAAAAAAAATGTCACCTTGTAGATTGTCCAGACAATTATGCACGTCATCAATTGCCAATGTTACATTTATTAGTGCTGCTTAGCTCACTACTCCATACAGCAAACTTCCATCCCATTTACCTTATTTCCCAGAATGCTGACAAATAAAGAAAAAAGATCAATGCTTTGTTGTGAGCCATTTGGTTTGTGTGAAAAGGATCGCAAATAGGGGGCAAATACATCAAGGTAACAAATCCTTCCAGACTGCAGAGAGCAAGCTAATTGTAAAAGCACACAAATTTATCATTTGCAGGTGTCAGTGAGGCTGCGAATGCGCATAGACTGAGTCTTGACTGAATGACAATTTAAAGAGGGCATGAACAAGGGAAGGAAGAGCCTGTGCATATGGAAGAGAATAGAAGTTTGAGTAGATGGCTAAGTTTGTTGTTATTTTGCCGTGACCCACCCTGTGTGCATTCAGGAGATTGTTGATGAGTGATATCTTCGTCATTCTTAACTTCTGGTCAGATGCTAAAATGCATACAAAATACAAAATAAAAAACACAGTGGTTTTAATAGCCACTGTAATGAATGACATTCAATTCAAGCTTCAGTTCTGCTTGCATTTTTTTTTTTATTGAACCTTGCTTAAAATAATATCCAATTAAATGTTCGATGTTTTTTTCAGGTGTAAATTACATGTAAACACAGGGATATTGGATATACCTGTAGGTCACTTGAAAACGCATGTAAACAGAAAGTCAAAACGGATAAACCCACAACATTTGAATTAGACTTGCAGTGTAAATCCAGCTTCCAGGTTGAAAGTGCTGTATTTGATAGCCATGTGTTCAAGTATATGGCATATATTATTGTTAAAAAAAAAAAGAACACTTCTTCCTCTGATGCAAGACTGTGATGCTAAAAACCAACAAAAAACCTCCATATGTCTGAAACTGACCCAAGTTGAGCGTCCATTAGTGAATGAGGCAATGTTTGGTAATTATTAATGGCGAATGGGATGGGAGAAGCAGGTTGCAAATCTGATAAAACTTGTTGAATAAAAGTTGGCCTCTGAATCACTAACCCATAATACTAGCTTAAAACCTTACTTTAAAACCCTAACCCTTGTTTAAAATCATGCTTTTGAACCTCTATCAATAGTTTAAAACCCTAATATGAATAATATAAAATGATAATTTTGACTGTTTATTCTTTTTAACCTATCATTATGAATTGTCCCTCTTCTTTGAAACCCTACTCCGACTTTGAAACGCCTAACCCTAGTGTAAAACCCTACTTTGAGAACCAAACCCTAATTTGAAAACTTGACTATAGTTTGAAACTCTAATTTGAAACATTAACCAGTTTGAAACCCTAATTTGAAACCCTAACCCTACTTTAAAACCCTATCCCTAATTTGAAACTCTAACTATAGTTTGAAAACTGAGGTCACGCATTTTGACAGTTGATTTTTTTAACCTATCATTTTGTAGCCACTTTTATGAATTGTGACCCTCCTTTGAAACCCTACTCCTACTCTGAAACCCTAACCCTAGTTTAAAACCCTAATTTGAAACCACAACCATAGTTTAAAACCCTCATTTGAAACCCTAACTATAGTTTGAAACCTTAATTTGAAATGTTGAAAACTGAGGCCAAACATTTTGACAGTACATTTGTAACTACTGTCATAAACGATCATGTCAAAGATTGAAGTCCCATACCTGATTCAATAAAGTCTTGGTTGAAACTGCTCCAGGCCTCTTTGCTTTTCTTCAGGTTCTCCTCCATCACCTTGATATCGGCAAAGGGGCAATTGCACTCGGGGAAGCGAGGAGAGCATCGACACCAGCAGTCATTGCTGCGGCAAAGCAACTCGCCCTCTGAGTTGCAAGCCACATAGCTGAGTGCTGCCTCCACAAAACGCCCACGCAGAAACTCGGGCAGGACATCTTGCAAGCCTAAAGGAATAATAAAGAGAAAGGACATATTGTAAGGTATTTCTATTTGCAGAATGTACCACATCCATCCACAAAAAGCACAATACATGAAGGCAACTTTATGATACAGATCTCGTATTGGATCTCATTAACCTACTGTATATACGTATAATACGATTTCAGAACATTTCTATTACTCTATGAAGTTTCAATGTTGTCTAATTGTCGTTTAGTATTTCCGGAGTAGCAGTTTTTAGGCTTCCCTCATTCGGAGTGCAATCCAAAATTAACCGCTGATGTGAACTGTGAATGATATTCACATTGCTACAAAAGATGGCGTAGGGGCAGCTCAGATGAGATAATGATATTTATTCACCTACAAAGAGAACAAGGGCAGAAGTGTGGGTGTATTTCGATTTTCATAAGGCTGCAGTTGGAAAATGTATACATTATTACCATTTACACGCAGAGAGAACGGAGAAAAAAATGGGCCGACGGGGGCAACATGTCAAATCTGCTCATACCTTTCTGACCAGCACTCAGAATTGTAAAGTAATTCAAGTTTGCTGTTAAATATATACAACAATGTGTAAAATCTTCTTGGTAGGATTCTAAACAAAATAAAATCCCCACGCCTACACCAGTCCATGGCTATGAATGGGAACAGCACTATCTACACTACCATGAGATGTCATGGCCAAAAGATAAGCATGCAAAGATTAGCATGTGCTAACAATGTTAACAGCGTTAGAGTGACTGCAGTTCTCATAATCGGACTGTTCGGTGGAGTGAAGTACTTCCACAAACAAATCGTAATGCGATAGACCTCCTTCGCCTCCTTTCCTTCGGCACCACAAAGAACACTTCAATGAAGAATAATTACCCAGCTTTGTATAGGGCTTTGTATTAAATAAGAGTAAATGTCCCCATAGCAGATGTGTGGCCAGGAAATAGGTGCGTCGGGCCAAATTTTGTATCATATGGGCTTTCCATAGTTTCAGTTTTGTATACATACATTAAGCTTCTCCGTAAACCTCTGCCTTTAAAATGTTTAAATAGCGTCAAATTCGTCCGCTATCTTTCTTCGTCTACGCTGTGTCTATACAGCCAGCCATTTTTTCTGCCACTCAACCATCGCGCATGCGCTAAAAAATGTCAAGAAAGGCTCCTCCTATTGCCCCGGGAAAACACTATTGTTGATCACTCAAGGATTTGACATTAACAGTGGCCCAGTGGCTCTGGGCCGGTGCGCCGCTGTGACCTAACGTCAGACATCGGGCCACAAAGGGAGAATCCCGATTCTACTCCTTAATAAGTCACGTCCTATGAGAGCTTGTTTGTATTTCTGTAGCTTGGCCTCTCGCTCTGCTGGAGGTTTAACATAATCAAATTCCAGCCTCTCTTCTGATAGGTAGATTTAATCACTTGATATCTGCTGTTCTACATTCATACAACCATTGCCTAGATCCAGTTTCTCACCATTGCTGTCTGTGCTTTGGATAAGTGTCGCTTTTTTTTTCTTTTCTTTTTTACAAAATACTATTGCAACAAGACCACAGCAAGTCTCATTCAACATCGGTGCAGCTTCTGATTTTCTCTAGGAGCTTGTTCACTATCTGGCAATTTGTATACAGACATAAAGACAGAATTTTAAGGACCAAAGGGGTTTTATCACTAAAACAACCCGTCAGAAACATGATATTGTGATGACTCAAGAAACAAACATGACTGGTGCACGTTTGACTTGATCAAGCGGGCATGAATTGGGGATAGCATCATGTCGCTAGCTTCTGCTTGCCCCATCACCTAGGGCATACAGGAGTGAGAACAAAGTCTTTACCAGCGAGCCAGAAACCAGCTGACAAAAGAAATTAACATAGCCAAGAGAAACTATGAAGATACACAGAATAATATTTTTTTCTCCAACATCTCTGTGTCAGTGTAGCGAGGACCGAGCGCCATCACCAACGACAGAAGAACACTGCTGTAAGTGAAGTCAAAAAATGACACTGCAAACTGAAAAGAACATATTCACCACACCCACTCGCCCCACCACCATTATTGTCCATCCTGCTTCCAAAGGACCATCATCATCTCTGTCTCCAAGAAACCTGTAATTTTGGCACTGGATGACTACAAGCCTACCACTCTAACCAGCTCTGACACGGATGAACTCTTTCCAAAGTCGGTGGGAAGCAAGGCAAAGAAATACTTCTAGGGATGTCAGCTGCTTTGGTTTTAATGACTCGATTGTTTGTAACTCCATTGTTTCTAGTCATTTGAAAACGGAAGAACTAAGAGAAGGGCACGTAAAATTCTCTTGAACTTATTCCATCCCCGACACACCTTTTCTGACCGTAGCAAATAATCCACATCAAAATCAGCAGGAGTTCCAACAGTTTTCCCCCCTTACCATTAACTTCTTTCACAGCTTACTTATAATTTCACAGTGACACTCAGCCTATTGCCACATCTATGTAGTGCTATTATTCATGCAGTCATTGTTATAGCTCTGTTACTCTGCATCATTTAAACATTTCAATCCGATCTGTATTACTGCACTATTGCACACATTATATTGCTAATGATCTTCTGTACTTTAGAAATGTGTGTAAATGCCTTAATATTGTATTTTGGCACAGTGTATTTTATTATGGTACTAGAGGGAGTGCGTGCCCCAAAAGAAGACAAATTCCTTGTGTGTTTTAACATATGGTGAATACAGTTTTCCCCTGCTATATCGCAGCTCGTTTCACTACCAAAACTGCCAAAATTCAAAATAAGAACAGATATTAAAAATATCATTCGAAAATTAAATTAAAAATAAATAAATAAATGGAAATAAAAACAATATATATATATATATGCTTAATCATCGGTTAGTCATGAACATGATTGGCGTTTTCACATATAATTAATATATTATTAACATAAAAATATATTTTCATTCAATTGTTTTATCATATATTTTTTTAAATAATTTTATAATAATGTATTAATTAATTTAATAATATCTAATAATTTTACCGGGCCTGGTTTGGATGAGGACCCACTTCGCCGACGGCGTCTTCTTACAGTGCTTCAACTTTTTAAATTGACTTTTGCGCTATTCTAGTTAATATTGTTTAGCATCACATGCTGTGTAAATTATTTCCCATTCGGCATCCATTGCAGCTTGGTCATCCTGGAAGGGGGATTACCACATTTGTGGTCCCTTCTCAAGGTTTCTCATTTTTCCCCTGATGTTTTTATTTTTATTTTTCCTTGTGGTTTGATCAGTGGATGTCGTTAATATTTGTAACTGTGGGTATGTGAAGCCCTTTGGCACTCTTTTGTGATTAAGGGCTATATAAATAAACTTGACCAATATTATTAAAGGTAATTTGTATAAGGTAATATTAGAGATAATTTGAGCTTCTTTTTTTTCCCACAAGTGTATATTTAACTGGTAGCCCTTCGCATTAATCAGTACCTCAGTTTCAAAAAAATTGTTGACCCAGCGCAAAGCACAAAAGTGCATCTTTGCACTGGGTGGGGCCTTGTGGAATACTGTAAGTTCTTGGAACAGCTTTTGTCTGTGCTTATGCATGAGGTGACAAGGCTGCCCAGCGGTATATTTTCACAGTTTATGGAGCTATAAGTAGCACTTGCCACCTTGTCTGTAGTTACCATAAAAAAATATGCTGTTCCAGACTGTTATGCACTGATTGCTTCCAACTTGCAACCTTTATTATATTGCCCAGCTGTTGGGTGTAATGTAACCTTCCTTCACAGAGAAGACCATCTATCTATCTATCCTATGTAACGTTATACTGTTCGTACTATATATCCTGCCTCTCTGCTATGCTTTTGTTAATGTTTTTCTTTGCTTGCCTGTACTGTTCTCTCGTGTTACGTATTAAGTGTGCGATACACAAGATAATTGCTTTTCTTCATGAATGTTGCTGTACAAAAATAAATAAGTGGTTGTCCGTAGTTTTATGCCCAGCAATTGGAGACAAAGAGATCAGGGTGTACCTCACCCTGGAACATGCTCCATCATCCACATGATGGAGTGACTGAATGGGTGTTTACTAAGTTAGGACTCACAAACAAATGCTCAAGCTGCCCTCGATGTTTGTAATTTGCAGGCTTGCTTTATAGAACCCATTTCTGTTGCTCCCATTCTCACAAGTGTAACGGCATTTTGCAAAATGTGAATCCAAACTGTCATACCTGCACAGTCTAATTACTCAAATCAAAAGCCCATTGTGTGATCCAAAAAGTGTATCATTGTCTTTTGGAAACCAAAGTAGATGCTTTCAGGTGTGTTTCTCATGTTCTGCTAATTCGGTCTCCCTGTCAGGTAATCATCTATTTGTTTTGTCAACAGGCAATCCTGCAGTGCCTTCCAATGAATATGCATGTATTTTCTTCTTAGGTACTTACTCGTTCGATGGCTTGGAAAAGAGATGTAATTAGCGACTTTTTCCCCACCCTGCTCTATGCCTTGGCAGGTGCACTGCTGTGTGTGCATGTGTACGTGTGTGGCTACATAATTCAATGTGTTTGTGCATTTGCAAATCTGGCAGGGTTTCTTCAGTATCTTGCTGTGTGCGTCCTACGTTTGCTGCTTTGATTCCGGCTTTCCTCTCTGCTATGCAGTAAGCTGTTTGCATCTCCGTTATGCCGATAGACGTCAGATCACTAAGCTTTCAACACTGCAAACACCTGCACATCAAGTAAGATGTGATGTAAGAAGCTCCAAGTTGCCTGCGTATCAATTAAGGCACAATGTAAGCTCAAAATTGAAACCCATTATTGTGTGCCATCGTTTCACGGCTCGAAAAGTGCCAGAAGTACAACAAAAGGTCTCACTCCAAATCAATTAAATAGAATACATGCACATACTTGCTACAATTTCCATTAATATCCAAGTCATTTTTATACACTCTACACTCATTTAACTTTCCTACTTATAAGTAAGCTGAATAATTTCACCTACACACAATAATGTGTTACATAATCACAATCAATCATGCCAGTTGTCCATGCAATGTTCCAACAGCTTGCAGTATATTAAAATTAAAAAACAATATGGCATTGTTTAAAGGGCAGGCAAATCGAATTTGTTAATCTTTGCACTGCCATTTACTGGTGAATTTGTGCCCACACATCAGCTCTCTGTGCTGCCCAATCTGTGTGTGTTGGTGTGGTTATGAGGCACGGAATACACTTAACTATGAGCAGTGGCAATGTAGAAATACAAGCCAAGTACTTCATCTATCATGCTGTGCGACTGAACACCTTTTACACCGCTGCCAAACAGCACAGGCAAATCAAATTCTTGCGAAATCCAATTTCATTAGATTTTTGCTGTTCAGACTTCATCAAATCAAGCTGGAGATGAGAAAATCAAATCTGGGGCTGGCCGAGTGAACAACAAGGCCTCAAAATATGGTTATAGTGTCTACTCTCCAAAAATTTAGTAGTTACAGTTTTAGTTGGGAAAAAAAAGGGAATTCTAATTTTAGCATCGTTTTTTCAGTAAAGCTCAATGTTTTTCCGCCCTGCTTTTCACACAACAAGGTGGACATAGTAATGGAAATTTACATTGCAAAATGTATGAAAACACACATTCTGTCATTTCACAAGATAAATATTAACCAGGGTTTAGCTTTTCAAGGCTTTTCTTATTATTTGAAACCACAAAAAGCCCTACAGATGCAATTAAGCCTGGGGAATGATAGATATATCTGACTTCAACATGACTTCTAGTGTTGGAAGACTCAACAAAAGCTCTTAGGATTAGCAGAAAAGGAGTCATATCCTTGACAATTTGAATGCAATTCTTCACCTGCCTAGGAATCAATTCACCATGTGCATATGAGTGGAAACAAATGTATTCTGGTGTGTGTGTGTGTGGGGGGGGGGGGGGGGGTGTAGATATATATTCCCAATCTGGACATATATACTCCACAACAACAAAATATATATCATTTTCATCTCTGTTTGGCCTGGTAGTTGAGGATCACTGCTGTCGTGCAATGTGAAATTAAATAGATAATGTCAGTGGGGCGTTCAACTGACTGGACTGTAACCCAAAGAGACGAAAACCAGAATGCACACTGCAATCAGAGGAATGATCCAGCGATAATGTGTGGTGAATTTTGACCCAAATTGTTTTTTTACATAATTGTATTCATTTGGGCATCAAAGGGAATTAATTCATTCTGTGATAGGATATAACAGACATACTCATTGTTCAGCACCCATGGATTCACCTCTTCACAGATTTTTGGAAGGAGCCTACTCTTATTTTTGTGGAAAACACATTTTGGAGGCTTATCAGCATTTTTCTTTGAAGATTTTTTGGGCTCCAAAGTTTTTACAAAAATCTAGTGCATTTTAATGGGCGTCAGTTATATGTGGATTTTCGCTATTCACAGGCTTGCCAGTCTCTATCCCCCACAAATAGCAGGGGTCCAATACAGTCTGCTTTTCAGACAAAACCAGCTGGAAGAGACTGCTTTTTTTTGCAACCAACAAATCACTACTTCTAATCTTCGACTAAGTTAGGAAACATGATTTGTACTGTGCAGTTCAACAGACTACCTGTAAATAGAGTGAAAGCAAAATGATTGTCCTATTTTACACAGTTCACTGTAATGAATACAGTATATACTCACAGTCGTTCATTAAAGTGCCAACAAGGTCAAATAGCAAGCAGTGTAAAAAAAAAAGAAAGAAAATACATTTACGTAGGTTGGCCATATACAAGGATTTCTGAAAATGAACTGGAACTACCTTGCTCATTTGATCAGTTTGTCCATACCATTTTACCACAAGTAAGAAAGTAGTAGAGTAAGAAATGCAATAAATAGAAGGACCGAGGGCCAAATCCACTAAGAATGCACTCTGTCCGCTAATAGAGCCATAAATTGCTCTTTATTTGCAAGAGCAGTTTGCTCCCTTTTAACGTCCTATTCACCAAGGATATTGCTCTAATCATATACCAGTGCAAACATGGTTACAAAGTTTGACAGTTGAGTGCAGTTTGCACCTGATTTACCACACAGGGCGATGCTGGATTTGCACCAAGAACACACTTGAGACAAAGATGAAATTAACAGAAAGCAAACTTGGATCAAGGAGGTGCAAAAGCGAGACTGTCACAAAACAGCTAATGGACATAAGTGTTTTCCTCATTAAGCGGCGCTAAACTGTAGTGAGTAGCGAGGAATACAATGTGATTCATTCATTAAACATCCATAAAATACAAAATATTGGTGCGATTATTGAGCATGTGGATTTTCACATTACGGAGTGTTACGGCCACTGGAAGATGAGAATGGTGGGATACCTCATGTCTTGTACATCGCAAAATAACCAGGCGAATGGCACCCTACGCACAGCGCATGATTTGCGTGTACTAGGGGCGGCTGTACATGGCATGACGACGCCTTCTCCGTGCACCAGTTGCTGCTGCCGTGATCAGACTTCCACATAGGAGCGCCAACATGACACCATCCTTCAGTAGACGTTATTTGCGTTGCTCAAACTGCGTGTAGCAGTGGTGTAGCGCTTGTGTTAGTGAATTTATCAGTGTGTTTCATTTGCATAGAGGTGGGCAATTTCTCTGCCGAATATATGCATATTACCTCATTTGAATATGTGCAAAAAACACCAGTGCACAGGGGCGCAATCTGGTTGACAGCGCAGTATGTAAAGAATTTCCCCATTTGCACATGCTGTGTGGATTAGACAATCCATTTATACTGGGTACCGGCACGCAAAAGGCACACAAACCTTTAATAGATTTGGCCCAGAGTGTTTGCTTCCATAAGAACATGGTAACGGAAGGGTGTCTGTTGACGATTGCCGAATGACGGATGCTCAAAATTAATTGACGCGCCCACATCGTTGAAACGTTTGATTAGTCAAATCGATTGGATTACAAACATTTGCCAATGTGCCCGGACAGGACTACATTCTTACGTCTTCTGTACCTTCAGCTTTTATTGGTTGCTATGTGCATTTAGCAATTGTGAATTTTGAGTTAGCTAGTTGCTTGACTGCGCTAGCATGTTACAACAAAAACAACAACATTGTTGATTCATTACTTATTTTTGTAAACTTTAAAAACAATTTCAAGTTTTGGGCTGCTGGGAAAGGAAAATAAGAGACCTTAAGGAGGTATTTGGAGAGATCTCAAAACTGAACATGTTGACCACCAGATCTATTTTTAGCTAGAGCTAGCCACAGCTAGCAGCTCACATATATCACAATCGCATTATGGTAATGCTAACCCCTCCGTGAGTCATCACCTTATCGTGGTGGAGGGGTTTGCGTGCCCCAATGAGCCTGGGAGCTATGTTGTCCGGGGCTTCATGCTCCTGGTAGGGCCACCCATGGCAAATAGGTCCTAGGTGAGACCCCCAATGATGAACACAAACTTTGGATTTTCGTTTCCCTTGCCCGGACGTGGGTCACCGGGGCCCCCCTCTGGAGCTAGGTCTGGAGGTGGGGCTCGAAGGCGAACGTCTGGTGGCCGGGCCTACACCCATGGGGCCCGGCCGGGCACAGGCCAAAAATGCAACGTGGGTCCCCCTTCCCATGGGCTCACCACCGGTGGAAGGGGCCAAAGGGGTCAGGTGCGCAGTGAGTTGGGTGTCAGCCAAAGGCGGGGGCCTTGGTGGTCCGACCCTCGGCTACTGAAGCTAGTTCTGGGGACATGGAATGTCACCTCTCTGACAGGGAAGGAGCCCGAGCTGATGTGCGAGGCTGAGAAGTTCCGACTAGATATAGTCGGACTCACCTCCACACACGGCTTGGGTTCTGGTACCAATCCTCTCGAGAGGGGCTGGACCCTCTTCCACTCTGGAGTTGCCCACGGTGAGAGGCGCAGAGCAGATGTGGGCATACTCATTGCCCCCCGGCTAGGCGCCTGTGCGTTAGGGTTTCCCCCGGTGAACGAGAGGGTAGCCTCCCTCCGCCTACGGGTGGGGGGATGGGTCCTGACTGTTGTTTGTGCTTATGCACCGAACAGCAGCTCAGAGTACCCACCCTTTCTGGAGTCCTTGGAGGGTGTGCTGGAGAGCGCTCCCCCTGGGGACTCCCTCGTTCTGCTGGGGGACTTCAACGCTCACGTGGGTAATGACAGTGAGACCTGGAGGGGCGTGATTGGGAGGAACGGCCCCCCCGATCAAAACCATGCGGTGTTTTGTTGTTGGACTTCTGTGCTCGTCACGGACTGACCATAACGAACACCATGTTCAAGCACAAGGGTGTCCATATGTGCATTTGGCACCAGGACACCCTAGGCCGCAGTTTGATGATGGACTTTGTAGTCGTGTCATCGGATTTGCGGCCGTATGTGTTGGACACTCGGGTTAAGAGCGGGGCGGAGCTGTCAACTGATCACCACCTGGTGGTGTGTTGGCTCCGATGGCGGGGTAAGATGCTGGTCCGACCAGGCAGGCCCAAAGGTATTGTGAGGGTCTGCTGGGAACGTCTGGCAGAATCTCCTGTCAGAAAGAGTTTCAACGCCCACCTCCGGCAGAGCTTCTCCATTGTCCCGGGGGAGGCGGGGGACGTGGAGTCCGAGTGGACTATGTTCCGCGCTTCCATTGTTGAAGCAGCCGATCGGAGCTGTGGCCGTAAGGTGGTTGGTGCCTGTCGGGGCGGCAATCCTCGAACCCGCTGGTGGACACCAGCGGTAAGGGAGCTGAAGAAGGAGTCCTATTGGGCCTTTTTGGCCTGTGGGACTCCGGAGGCTGCTGACAGGTACCGGCTGGCCAAGCGAAATGCGGCTTCGGTGGTCGCTGAGGCAAAAACTCGGACATGGGAGGAGTTCGGTGAGGCCATGGAGAACGACTTCCGGACGGCTTCAAGGGAATTCTGGTCCACCATCCGGCGTCTCAGGAGAGGAAAGCAGGGCGCCATTAACACTGTGTATAGTGGAGATGGGGTGCTGTTGACCTCGACTCGGGACGTCGTGAATCGGTGGGGAGAATACTTCGAAGACCTCCTCAATTCCACCGACACGCCTTCCTTTGAGGAAGCAGGGTCTGGGGACTCTGAGGTGGGCCCCCCTATCTCTGGGGTCGAAGTCACTGAAGTGGTTGGAAAGCTTCTCGGTGGAGGGGCCTCGGGGGTGGATGAGGTTCGCCCGGAGTTCCTAAAGGCTCTGGATGTTGTGGGGCTGTCGTGGTTGACACGTCTCTACAACATCGTGTGGACATCAGGGACAGTGCCTCTGGATTGGCAGACCGGGGTGGTGGTTCCCCTTTTTAAGAAGGGGGACCGGAGGGTGTGTTCCAACTTTAGAGGGATCACACTCCTCAGCCTCCCAGGTAAGGTCTATTCGGGGGTGCTGGAGAGGAGGGTCCGTCTGGAAGTTGAATCTCGGATTCAGGAGGAGCAGTGTGGTTTTCGTCCCGGCCGTGGAACAGTGGACCAGCTCTACACCCTCAGCAGGATCCTTGGGGGTGCGTGGGAGTTCGCCCAACCAGTCCACATGTGCTTTGTGGACTTGGAGAAGGCGTTTGACCGTGTCCCTCGGGGAGTCCTGTGGGGGGTGCTTCGGGAGTATGGGGTACCGGGCCCCCTGATACGGGCTATTCGGTCCCTGTAAGACCGATGTCAGAGTTTGGTCCGCATTGCCGGCAGTAAGTCAAATTTGTTTCCTGTGAGGGTTGGACTCCGCCAAGGTTGCCCTTTGTCACCGATTCTGTTCATAACTTTTATGGACAGAATTTCGAGGCGCAGCCGGAGTGTTAAGGGGGTCCGGTTTGGTGGCCTCAACATTGCATCTCAGCTTTTTGCAGATGATGTGGTGCTGTTGGCTTCTTCAAGCTGTGATCTCCAGCTCTCGCGAGAGCGGTTCGCAGCCGAGTGTGAAGCGGTTGGGATGAGGATCAGCACCTCCAAATCTGAGACCATGGTCCTCAGTCGGAAAAGGGTGGAGTGCCCTCTCCGGGTCAGGGATGAGATCCTGCCCCAAGTGGAGGAGTTCAAGTATCTTGGGGTCTTGTTCACGAGTGAGGGTAGGTTAGAGCGGGAGATCGACAGACGGATCGGTGCAGCGTCTGCAGTGATGCGGACGCTGTATCGGTCCGTTGTGGTGAAGAAGGAGCTGAGCCGAAAGGCAAAGCTCTCGATTTACCGGTCGATCTACGTTCCTGCCCTCACCTATGGTCACGAGCTGTGTGTCGTGACCAAAAGAACAAGATCTCGGATACAAGCGCCCGAAATTAGTTTCCTCCGCAGGGTAACCGGGCTCTCCCTTAGAGATAGGGTGAAAAGCTCGGTCATCTGGGAGGGACACAGCGTCGAGCCGCTACTCCTCCACGTTGAGAGGAACCAGTTGAGGTGGCTCGGGCATCTGGTTCGGATGCCTCCTGGGCGCCTCCCTGGGGAAGTGTTCCGGGCATGTCCTACCGGCGGGAGGCCCCGGGGACGATCCAGGACACGCTGGAGAGACTACGTCTCACGGCTGGCTTGGGAACGCCTTGGGATCCTGTCGGAGGAGCTGGCTGAAGTGGCTGGGGAGAGGGAAGTCTGGGCTTCCCTGCTAAAGCTGCTGCCCCCGCGACCCGACCCCGAATAAGCGGAATTGAAGACGGAACGGAATGGAAGCATTATGGTAAAAGCATTTTTACCATCTTACAATGACACTTTAATCAAAATGGTCAGAACACACTTTGGTAGACTTTGTCGGTTGGAAATCCTTTCAATGTATCTTTGCAATTCCGGACACCTCTTTGTCCGTTCCCATTTGACATTCCATGGACCTGTGAACGGCATAATGTACAATGTAGGGCAAATTACGTTGTGTGAATATTATCTAGAAGCTTTGTCTCACATCTTTGTTTGCCCTATTTTTGCACCATTGTGAAGCGGTTCGTGAAAATCCGGAATGAATGGAAAAATGAATCAATCAAAGTAACTTGTAGTAAGAAACACGAGCGCTCCTCGCTGGCAGTTTGCCCCACCAAAGGTGAGCTGGGTCGATAGGTGGGGGTCGGTGACGTCATGTGAATACTATGTATAATTCGGGGGAGACACTGTCAAACACCTGTACTTCTAATGGTGAGAGCAAAGAAAACACATCTCTTCTGATATATTTTTCCATTTCTCTTCATCGGTGACAAAATGTAATTACTAAAATGGGCAAACATGTATTTTAGTGGCTTTTATATGATACCGTTGTTTATGTGGATGTACCGAATGCTTCAATCCAATCCATATGAAAATAATCTACTTAGATGTCTTTCAATAAAACTTTAAAAAATGCACTTAGCTGTACAGGCTTACTGTTAATTAAAAGGGTTTTGTCATTATTATACATACAGCATGACGTTAAAAGAGACTCCATTAATGTATATTTTATGTCGTGGCAGCAGAGCTCAGTGAAAAGTGAAACTTTTTTTCTACAGCTTGCTGTTACCATCCATTTCATACACGCACCCAACCCTCACTGGCAATCTGTCGATCTCCAGAAGACTGCACTTTTCATTTTGAGCAATTTTAAGGTACTAAGCCTCCCTTGTGACCATTCCTCTTATATTAGTGCCTGTAAGAGTGTGTGTCTTGATGTGTAATGGCACTTTCAAACTACACTTATATTTCATGTTGCTCATAGCGCGGGATGATGCAGGATGGCACAGGGACAATGGCAATCGAGCACAAATTTGCCCATATTTGGCACTGGTTGTTAAGCAACTGAACAGGAAGTAGCCTGGTGACTCTACTGGGGACGCCTGGAGTGGCGTCGCATGGTGGTAGAGTGGTCGTCTCCCAACCTAGAGGTTGTGTTTTGATCCCATGCCATTGTTACCATGGCGAAGTATCCTTGAGCAAGATACTGTGAACCCCCAGTTGCTCCTGATGCTGCGTCATCAGTAGGTGAATGAGTAATCGAATGTAAAGCGCTTTGAGAACCTTGTAAAGTGGAAAAGCGCTATATAAATGATGTACCAAAGTATTTAACAGCTGCTCTGGGTGTAAAGTAGGCAGCAGAGCTTGGCATTATTTGTCACAGTTATGAAGGAAAGCCCTGGCTAGGGTGACCAGACCGCCAACCACATTGTTTTGTCCCGATATTACGATGATCCCGTTCAGGCGTCCCGTTTTTTTGCCATGTGTATCTCAATCACACAGTTGTCATAGCAATTCATAGGATAAACCCATTAGAAAGGGAATTTAACTGTTAAATTCCTTCCTATTTACTTCAAAATTCATGTTTGCGTTCTTATTCGCATCCACATCTAATCGGTAGCAGTTGTTGACCGGTAGCAGAACTACTTCCTGCTTACTCATCTCAGAATTATGGCAAATATACACTGCAGTCACTCATCGGTCAGACAACGCAAGCTGGACTTTCTACCGGTATATTTCTAATGCTACAATGTGTCACTGCCAGCTTCCAGTAACTGTCAGGACAGAGCAAAAAAGGTTGGAAAATGGCGCATGGCGTCCATTGTTCTCATGCCCCCCAGGTTGACGAAGATTGACTAGTGATTAAATTTGGTTAATTGTGTTGTTCATTTTCAACAAAATTGTAACATCCTGGTTTTTAATTTTGAAAATCTGGTCACCCTAGCCCTGGCTTTTCTTAAAAGCCCTAAGCTATTGTTGAGGCTTTTGCTAAAAACTTACATACCCAGAATAAAAAGAGGATATCCCACCACAGGGTTTATTTGAATAATTCTTGTGTCATAATGAAGGGAACACTTGTGAGATTTGTTTAGATGTGTAAATATATGTGTAATATATGTTACAGGTTAAAAGTAAATGAAAATGGCAAACAGCACACATGTGAAAAACAAAACAAAACACTTGTGTGTTTTGCATGAAGTAGCACAACGGGAGAGCCGAGTTATTTCACTGAGTGGCGCAATACCGTTTTCTATATTTGATCATTAAATTAGTTGGCGTTTGAGCTGTTTTTGGGGCATGTAAAAATGGCTTATATATTCTCAGAGAGTGAGAGAGAAAGAGAGAGAGAGGGGGGTGAGCGAGGGAGGGGGTGGGAGGGAGGGAGAAGAGGAAGAGAGATAGAGGGTGAAACAGAGAGAGAGAGAGGGAGACAGAGAGAAAGAGACAGAGAGAGACAGAGAGAGAGAGGGCGAGCGAGAGAGAGCGAGCGCTTGCATGATTAAAAAATGCATATGATCCATTCTGCATAAAATAGCAGCCAAAAGGCCCATAACTCAGGCCGAGCAAGCGGGAAAATGCAGACCACTCCAAGTTAGTCACTCTGGGTCTGGCTAAGTCTCTACCAAAAGCACTTTAATTGCTGGTTTTGAAATGAACTCTTGGCCTGAAATAAACAGCGCCCTGTGGCGGCCAACCGGGAAAAATCCCGCTGGTCCCGCCTTCTCAGTCCGGGCCTGCATGCACGTCATGGCGCATGGTCAGGATTAGGGATGTTCGATACCACTTTTTTCTTGACCGATACACAACTCAACTCTACTGATACCAAATACTGATACCACTAGTAAATAAAATTCCCCACTCATAAATGATTTTAAAGAAAGACCTATATATCCCAATATATTATTTTTCCTTAAAATTGCATGAAGTTAATGGCAACTTTGTATTCATATAATTTATAATTTATTGTCTCTGATCGGAAAACAGCCGCAGGAGGGTGGCTGATAATGGTATCGGTCACTGCCGTAAGTACCGATACCTTAAAATTAGACTGGTATTGGCACCAATACCGATACCTGGTATCGGTAGACACCCATCATAGTCAGGATGATACCACCTCTGCCTAAATTTGAGCCAGGAAAAACCCAGTTTCATGATTAGTGCATTGTTTCACACAATTTCTTCTTCAAAAACTGAGGACCCAATTGGGGGGCGCTCGGGCTTAAAGGGCTATTAATGCGGAGGAGGGTGAGGCATGATAAAAGTAAACCACCTGTGGCTATACTGTATTTTAAGCTAAGATTTGTTTGGTTACAAATCCTAAAATCACACGTTTCTACCATTTTCAACCAACCTGATAAATCTCCGTCCATTTCTGTGTATTCTTACCCACAACGTTTGTCTTGTGTCCCAGAGCTTGGACACCATGCATCACAATTAAAGGCTAAAAAGCCACAAACCCAAAAAATACAACAACAAAAAAAACACAGTTCCATTTTGTAATTTACTTTACGAGTCAGCCAAAATCTCTTGCTGTTGTCACTCCTTTTGATTGTGCCGTCTGTCATCACAGCGGCACTGTGCACGTAGAAAAATGTTTCAATTTGAGCCACACACCGACAATGAATGAGTTGATCAAAAGCGCACTGCACTGTCCTAAGTGCAGTGTGAAAAGGTTGTGGCGTGTGTTTAGTTATTTATTTATTTGTTCATTTATTAGTGCTCCTCAATGTGTTATGGTTCCTATGTATCAAGCACACTTGAGTCTGGATTTGGCTGTGACACAGCTTTAACATGATGTTTAATACATCCAGCTGCAGAGAAGGGGCATGAATGTGCGCGCACACACGCACAAAAAAGAGATGTCCATTTTACTTGTTTTTGTGTGATTTGATGCTTGTGTGCAAAATGAACAGTGAGAGTGCAGGAATAAATAGAGCTTCTGTGTATTGAGGGCTCTTGGCATTCTATTTAAATGGCAATTTCCCTTGCCATATTGTGTCCCTCAACCTCTTTTCTTACATCTTTTGCATTCAATACTTAAGTACTTTGATGCTAGAGAAGGCAAAGATAAGAAATGGCCAACCTTTTGTCATGCTGTGTTGTTGAAGAGGTTGACGGTTGACAGGTAGCATACAGAGGATTTGCTTCGGTTGAAGTCTGGCCAAGCACTAAAAAAGAGGGACGACGGACCTCTCACCCTGCAGCATCTCCCACTTGTCATTCTCTATCCCGAGAACGAGCAGTTGCTATTGATGGATTTCCAACTGAGATCTAAAACTGCGCATAGTGTGCTTTGGGTGCCGACATGTCACAAGATTTTACAGTGTCCATGTAAGACCACCAAGCAGCTGGAAGCAATAAGTGTCACTTGTGTCTCAAAAGTGATGCCTTCGGATACATTTTATGGCTGAACTGTGAAATGATCTCTCTCAGCAACTGCATAGTGTAATGTTTCCAGATATAATATAGAGTTTGTAAAATAGCGCTAATTTAATTTTCTAGGAAATAGCCATACCTCTCTTTTTATTTTCATTCCAGACATGACAAGAACCATATAATCAATATACCACATACACATATGTCTTTTTCAATATGTCAAAAAAGGGGTAGAATGAAGTACAAGTTACCTAATCCTACCCCACTCCAATTTCCATGAGTCCTGTAAACCAATGCTACAAACAAGTTTTTGTTTTTAATCATTAAACCACATTAACCTACCAATGTACAACCCTTGTACCATCATATTTAAAGTACCACTGATTGCCACACCCACCTAAGTTTTTTTTTATTCTAAACCCTCACACCACTGACTGAAATCCACATTCTTTTCAGAGTTCTTTAAACATTCCTGGTTCTAAAGTTAAGATTTTCCCTATAATTATAACCTCCCTTTTTATTTTTGAAACATTTTGGTAAATTAGTTGGTAGTTGTTCGTATCGGTTTTTATACTTAAACAAGTTTGTTTGAAATTCTCCCACATCATGAAGCTTTAGGAGGCTGGCATAAAAAACAACAACAAAAAAACTGGTTTCCTATGATCCCGGGAAGCTGACTTACGAACCATTCCGATTCTGATATTGTGTTTGTGGACATTGAATTAAGCAGAAAAATCCATCCGTTTTTGTCAGGGGTCTGCCATTTTACCTTGTACTGGCACTCGCTGGTGACTGAAAATAACATCACTGTGCCTAAGTGCTCAGCCTGCGAACAGCACATGAACAAAACCAGTCAACAGGTGATTCGTGATTGGTCGTTACCAGAGCCTTGAGCAACTGTGATGTGTTTACGTTCGACAGCAAGTGGCAAAAATAATAATAATAAAATAAAATAATAAAATAATAAAAATGGAAGGATTTTTCTGCTTTAATTCATTGTCCACAAACACATAAAACATATTATTGTAAAGACAATTTTGGACTTGACTTTAAGAATGTTGATGTCAAAGATACTTGACAAAGCCATCCATCCATCACCCAGAACAAATGCAAGTGCTAGTACAAATATATGAACAGAAAAACAATGTGATTGTTCAGACCTAACCCTACAGTCAAGTAGTTTCATTAGTGATGAGAGAGCCACCGGTGGTACAAAAAAGCAGCAGTGTTCAATTCACTTTAACACATACACAAGCACAGGCATCGAAACCATCATACAAACCCTCAAGGTGTGCAACAAATAGGCATACAATCAGAGCCAGAGATCAGAAAAAAAGTGAGAACAATGGTGTGGGAGCATACAGGGAATACAAAATACAAAGACAATGTTCTTTTTCTTGCCTGGAGAGTGTGCAGCACACAGAGAGCTACCTTTTCTCCTATAACACGATGTAACGCTGATAGTCTTTCTTTTATGTCTTTTATAATTGATCAGAAGGGCAGAGGTTTTATACTGTCATATGGTTGATCCTGTTGCAAATGAGAGGATTAAGGATTAAAATAAAAGCGCTACAGAAGATAACATTCATTCTATGTACTTGGTACTTACAATATTAATTTAGTGTGTGCGTGTGTCCTACAGTAAGTACATTTAGTTAATTGTACGTCTACCTTAAGCCCTAGAGTGTGTTTTCATTTTCAGCTGGCTGTTTTTCCTGCATTCACTCTTGATAATGATCATTATCTGGGAACATTTGAGGGTCTTTTTTTCATGTCTGGGAAGAATAACAAGTGCTAATGTACCGTGTATTAAATTTTTTGTTGTTGCAGCTTTTTTTAATTATTTCTTGTAAGATTGTTGACTATTTTTCTACCCACATGAAAACGTCAGAACCTGACATATTACAATGTACACTCAGTTGCATTCAATATTAAAAAAATAATCACTGTGATATTAAGAGTCCGTTTGCTTAATCGGCCCTCTTAAAAATGTAATGGTGCTCTGTCTGGCTATTATCACCCAATTTTGAGACCAGATGGTTATTTAACATGAATTATTGATTTTTGTGTTCTCTTCTTATGGTTGGGTTTGTGTTTTGTTATGGGAAAATCAGAATTAAATTATTATATTTTTTTTTCCAAAGGGGGAAAATAAATAGAAAATAAGACTTTGATCAAATGAATGCATGGTATATGTAACACAATGCATCTAATTTATAATTAAAGTATAACTTACTGAGAAAGATTGACATAACTTGCCATGAATTTAGAGTAATCTTTATTGTGTTGCAACAATTTTACAAACATTGCATTCAACTATGGACACTAGTGTTAAAAGAACAAATGGTCTTTGTGCAGTACAACCAACTATTATAGACTACCAAAGAAGGTGATGCAGGTTGCCATGGCAATAACAGATTTACAATTATTCGTACTTAAAAGTGAGTTTACCGTGCACATAGTGAAGCTCTTGTCTTAATTAGTACATTGTGTTAGATCTGCAACCCTAAACAGGGTAAGTGATATGGAAAGTGGATGATAAGATGTTGTAGAATTTTGTGAATGTGTAATGCTCTCTCTCTCTGCCTTTAACTGCTAGGCATTGGAAATTGAGAAATTGGTCCGGCCATATTTCAAGGTATTAGTACTCGCAGTATCTGCCTCTCTCTTGAGGCCGTTTTATGATCAGGAACATAAGGCGCACATGTCTGACAGACGGCCATTAAGAATTTTATGTATTCATTCATTTATTTATTTATTTAAATTCAGGTCATTGTGTGTTCTATACAAAATACCTGTATGTATTTTATGAACAAATGGAACAACTATAATAGAAGATTGACATTGATTTCATGCAATTATAAGGAAAAATGCTATATCGGTCTTTTTTTAATTATCAGTCATTGATTTTTGGTGGGGGGATTATTTCTTGAAAGTACTAGTGGTATTGGTGCTTGGTATCGGTGACAATTGAGGAGTCTCTGGAGTTGAGTACTCATACTGGTATCGGTCTGAAAAAAAGTGGTATCAAACATCCCACTTTTTATTTATTTTTTTATTGAAGTCTGAGCCATTTTTTTTTTTTACATATAATTTGATGACAGACTAAAGGCATTCCAACAACCAAACTGTCTAAGTCACAATACAAATACCGGTGATTTCTTATTATCATTTCAGCAACAAACAAACCCTAACCAAGCTAGAAGGAGATGCCTCTTCCACTAAATTATTAAACACAATAGACAAATCACTATTTTCTAATTTGTGATTCATACAAAATATAACTTTTTTGCAATGTTTTCTTTGATCCACGGGAGCTCATTAATGTCTTCTTATGAACAATGAGAAGTCCCTCAGTGTGAGTCATTTCTGATAATCTAGCAACCCTGGTGATTATAAGCGGTTCGGAAAATGAATGAAAGTTAAGGGGGGGGGGGGAGTAAAGACAAATACATAGTTTAGGTAAGAATAATTCAAACAGTACATATAATAATCGATTTTTCAAACCGTTGATTAAAAAAACAAACAAAACAAAAAAAACACTTTATTCATTCTTGAGTGCTCTATGTGTAACTTAAGGGGTTGGAACAGGGTCAGTGTGGCAGGACACAGTCCATCTTCTGCCTGCTAAGATAGCCGATTGCCCATGAGACGGCGAGTCAGCAAAGCAGAACAGACATATGAACTACTGCAGCGTAAAGTAAAGGGTCATCCTGGTCGAGCGCAGCGCAGGACACTTTCTGTGTATGGATTGTGCGCGATGGGAATGCTGCAAGTCAGTGGATGGAGGTATGGAGGTGGCAAGCATATATGTGCCTCGAAGTCACTTAAGGAAGGGAAAAAAGTTTGTTCCTTCACGGAAGGTGTGCATTTGCTCATGAATTTCAAATGAATGGAGGTGAGGGGTTTGTTTGCTCGTGGGTGTGTGCCAGTGTGTTACACAAGCGTACCTTTTAGATGGATCTTATTTTCTGGACTGTGCACCAACACTGAGCTAACTGAATCCAAGCTGTCGTAGTTACTGCAGCCGAGAGGACCCGTCCTTGTTTCAGTTACCTAGGAAACAGGAAGAAGTATCTGTTTACCAAAGAAATAGAAACCAGATGTAATCATAACAGCATGCGATCATCACAGCAAAAAATTAAATAACTCCACTTCTATATTTGTATAGAACAATACATTAAAAAAAATGCTGTGGTTTGTACTAAAAACTCTTGGAAGCTGAAATACCATGTATACTACATTATTGCGTTGATTTACATTATTGCATACAACTATGAATATGTGAATTAAATGAAAGTCTTGAACATTTCATACAATACTGTACACACTCATTTTTGGCCATGTAAAATGTGACATACAAGTTGTGACTGTTTCTTTTTTTAATTGTAGATTATTTTTAGTTTGGTTGATTACTTAAATTTGAAATTAATGTACAAAAATCAGTATAAGAATTATGTGCAACATATTCACTATACATGTACAGTGCATCCATAACGTATTCACAGCACTTCACATTTGCTACATTTTGTTACATTACAGCCATATTCCAAAACTGAAAAATGTTCCTCTTAAAATTATAGCCAACATCCAACAATTTCATAAAACATGAGCATCCTAATAAAAAAAATAAATCTTTATTAAGAATAAAAATAAATTAATCACTTGTGTCTAGCGTGGATATAAAAAGTCTACTAAAATTTGTTAAGCAAACGATAAACAATATAACATGGTTGCACAAGTGTGCACACCCTCTTATAATTGAGGATACTGCTGTGTTCAGAATGAATCACATTGACACTCATGTTGTATGGGAGTCAGCACATCCCTGCCACCTTTGAAAACACCTCCCAAATAAAGTTCAGACATTCGAGGTCACAGTAAGTAAGAAAACATTACTTCTGTGGCGATTTATTTGGAACAGTATAAAACCTAATTCTTCTTCTAAATTTGGTATCTTTATTTGTCTGCAATTTGTATATATGTTCAATACACAAACAAACCTTATTCAATATTTGAGATCCTAACCACCACTACTTGGAAGAATTGAACAATGTCAAACAAAGCCCAGTGCTTTGCTTTTGTATTATGACATAATTGTTGGGGTCACTTATTTGTACATTCTCCACACAGGGCTAACAGTAGAGCAGGTAATTTCTTTCAAAAAGCCTTGAACCCATAAATCATCTTGGTCCTTTTGTCTCATTGTTACTTTCAGATGTATTTCTTCAATCCCTTTTCTCAATTTGGCAGAATGTTGCTGTATAGTTTTTTTCTTTTTTTGTGCTGCCTTTGTTCTGATTAAACACTCCATCGTCAATAAGTCTGCACTGAGTTGTCGTCACGTCTTAGTGGGAAATGAGAATTGGAAATATGAGGTGGTCACTATTTTTACTGTGTTGGGTGCAATCAGAATATCAATCTGATGCCCTCAATCTACTCTGAGAATAGTTTAGGAGTGATCCGAGAGGCGGAGTAGGCTTCCATTCTTTGAATTTCCAAACATTATGTTGTCCAAATCCCTTCCAATCCCCCGTCAGCTCACAACACTCCTATCTTGCTTGCATAGTTTCCCTCTTGCCCTGCCTGACGCTTTGTGTTCACCAGTCATAGCAGCCAGAGTGGCAGTTTGAAAAATTGAAAGACATTCCAACAACACTATGTGGAAATGTGAATATTTTCCAGATGCGCTGTATGTGTGGAACTGGGGAAATTAAGTGCAACATATCCATAGTCAAGTCAAGTTTATTGGTGTAACACATCTTAGCGTCATGGCGACTCAAGGTGCTTTACACAGAACATTAAAATACAATGACAAGGGGGGGAAAAAACTAAGTATTTTTGAAAGACGCATGTAAAAGATTATTAAAAACAGTGAATAAAAGAATAACATTAAAATAAAAGTAGCATTGCAGATTTTGAGTACAATTCGATGAGTAAACATATTTTTACTTAAAGGCAGCAGTAAACAAGTCAACCTTGATTTACAAAAAATTTGACTCTTGGTAGTTCTGATGTATTCTGGGAGTTTGTTCCAGATAAAGGGAGCACCAAAACCGAAAGCCGTCTCTCCATGCCTAGATCTAACTTTAGAAACATAGAGCAGTCTGTAAAGTTCATATTGGATTAAAAGGTATTTTATTTGTTTTGGGCCTAAACCATTCAGAGCTTTATAGGCTAATAGGACTATTTTAGATTATATTCTCTGAGAGACAGGGAGCCAGTGTAGAGACCTCAGAATAGTAGTGATGTAGTCCGCTCTTTTAGTCTTAGCGAGGACTCTAGCGGCAGCGTTCGGAGAATAAATTATGACAGTAATCAACCCGATTAAAGATAAAGACTGCTGTGACATCAGTCATTCAATCCTACAAATATTTTTGAGGTGATAATGGGGTAGATGCCACGGACTTCCGACTTCCGGGTTTTACACATCAGCGCCGTTTCCGGCTGGCCGCGTTCCAACACTCCCCACTCCATGCGCCCCCCAACCGTGCGCCCCCGCTAATCGGCCGGAGGGCACCTCGGCTATCTGAAATGCTTCGGACACTGAGATAGACACTACACACTCGTAGCCTTGCACCCGTCGACTGGAACACGCAACTGAGGGGCACAAAGGCGTAAGCGCAAGTACTGGGACATGGCCCACACATCGCAAACCGGAAACGGAAACAAAGTTGATGGGTGAAAACCCGGAAGTCGGAAGACCCGCCTCCACCGTGGCATATAGTCCATAGGCTGACTTTGTGATTGTATGTATGTCTTTTTAAAATTCAGGTCTGAGTCCATGACAAAGATTTCTGTCCTGTCCTGCCTTTTTAACTGAAGAGACTGGAGTTGCATGCTGATTTTAAGATGTTTTAGAACCTAAGGAGGAACACAACTTTGTTATTTTCTCTGTTTGACTGTAAAAAAGAAATGGGACATGCACTCAGTTATCTGTTCCATGCATTTACCCAGTGATTGTGTTGTGCTAAGGTCATCTGGGGACGCTGAAATGTAGAGCAGCTTGTCATCAAAATTATGATAAACAATTTGATTATTTTCTATTATCTAAGCAAGTATGTAGATGTTAACAGAAGGGGTCCCAGGATGGAGCCTTGGGGGACCCGTTATGTAATTTTGGTCTGCTCAGATTTAAAGTAACCTTTGACACAAAATAATCCCTTCCCTATATTAATATATTAATATTAATTAACATTATAGGAACAAAGTATGAAGGTGGAGAGGAACAGATAAAGAGTTAAAGATGAAGTCAACCTTAAACATTTCTTGACAATAATATTTTACATGTGACCTCACTAGTCTAAACATGACATTCTGATTAATATTACATTTGTGGAACATGAGTTATGAAGCAAACTGCAGCCGTTTTTTATACATCTCACCTGTTTTCTGAAGCTGAGCTGTGATTGATTGTTACCTGAGACCTGAGCAACTGTGATGCCATTTTTACTCGACAGCAAGTGGCAAAATGGCCGCCTTCTGATATTGATAACAACTGCTAGATTTTCCTGCTTAACTCATATTCCACTAACGCAATATTAACCAGAATACCGTATTTAGACTAGTGGGACTGCATAGAACATATTGTTAAGCATTTTTTTTTGCTTGACTTCCCCTTTAAGAATCCCAACCAATTGAATAGGAAAGGTGTTTTCAAACGTACCAGTGGTACAGCCTTTCCATTACTGAGAATTCCAGGACGGTTATAATTAAAGCCAATTCCCACACTTTGGGACTGAGCTCCATCCTCCAAGATGACAATTCTGTCGCAGACTACTACCTTCAGAATTTCGAAGCATAATTTACGGCTAGGACTGCAAACAGTCATGACCTCAATCCAACTGAACACGCTTGTGATGACTGCAGCCATGCAGTTGATGCTTTTGTGATCAACAAAACCACTTGGGCTGACTTTCACACCAACTTCTTATTGGGGAGTGTAATCTTATCCCACAGCAGTGCTAACCAGACTGGTGAACAGCATGAGGAGGAGGTGCCGGGCTGTTGAGGCTGTGTTTGGGTTTTTCACACAATATTGAGGCTTCTGACCATTTGTTAAAAGAACACATTGTAAAATTGCCAAATACGTCTTCTTCCTTCTTACCAACTGCAGAATAAGACGTTTGGCATAGACAGTAAAGCCTTGCGGCATTTGCACTTGGGCACAACATCCACAATCAGTTGTTCTGATAAATAATACAATTTTTTTTTAAAAGAAATTATACAGGATCACGTGGTATAAAAGGTATATATTTGGTCAGAGAAATGTGTTTGCGTTCATCTTGAATCCACAATTCAGATTTTGGTAGATGAAGCATTTGCCGTGTGTGAATTAAAATGTGACATTGGAAATGAGTGAAGCAGATGTGCACAGCTCCCAGGCAAGCCCTACAAGGGGACACAGAGCTTCTGTGAATGTGACAGAGCCATCTGACAGCAAATCAAAAACAAACATCTTTTGTTTTAGTACTACACAACAGCAGATGTGTCCTATGCGCTGGTTTGTGGAAGCTGGAAATAACATGACTGAGGTGACTGATGTACAAACAGGCTTCAAATGTTTTCATTACCATTACTGTGATCATTTCTTCTTGTTCCTTGAACAAAACAATCTACTATAGTATGCATACAGCCACAGAGCATTTACATTTACATAAAGAACACCAAAATGAAGAAAGCCCCTGTAATATCCTCACACGTGAAGATACTGTAAACTGGTCAAATTATTATTGACTATATGTTTTTTATGATGATGTAACAGCAAAGAAGCTAAGAGAAGAAACTCTATAGAAATTAAAATAAAAACAAAAAAAAACTTTGTATGTCCTGTTGTACCACTCGTGTCTCTCATATTAGAATGTGACAGACAGTTGTCGACAATCTTATATAGTGAGGCTAAAAATGATTGCTTTATTTGACACTGTTTCGAGGGTTAGGGTTAACTATGGCATTTACTCTTTCCACTGCTTCATGTTTTACATTGTAAGTTGTTTGGAGAATACGGTTGAGTATTGCACTTAATGTCAAAAACAACTACAAATCGACAATTTAGCTGAGGCTAAATCAGCAATGGTTATCATTTTCCAAAACTGTTTTATTTCCAGAACATTCCCATACACTCGTCAACATCCACTGTGCTTTAAAATCATCAATAAAGACCCAATATGGAAAAATGTGGCGAAAACAGGAATGTGTGAATCGTGGGGAGCATCTGATCATCACAGTCATCAACATTTTATATTTAGAGCATGTCAAGTCCCGCAAACTGCCCGGTATAATTTCTAAGGGATATAAATCACAAGCATATGCACTTAAAAATAAATAAATAAATAAATCACAATGCTGTGCTACACAGGCATACTATCTCACCTAGACTAAAATATTTGGTATAATCATAGATACATTTTTGTTCAACAGTTCTCAGAAAAGCTCCATAAATGTTCATGGTTTATCTCCGTTCGGGCTGGATAATAGCACAGGCTTGCATAAAATGAAGCCTTAAATATTCTGGGAACCACAAATGGCATTGAAAAGTTGCCAGCAAAAAAGCACAGCATGATAAAAGATGAACAAATGGACAAAAGAGTCATAATTTTATCAGTGTTGTGATGTTATTTGTGTATCACAAAACGTGCTTTCCAAAACATTTACATGTGGCTTATAAATGGCAGATTTGTTTCCATGTACAAAATAACTTAACTGTACAATGCATCCAGATAGAGAAAAGCTGGCGCCAGTACAGATGTGTTCTAAACACTGTTATCCCTGACCAATTACTTACCAAAGTCTCTAGCTATGCTCTGGCATCACACTAGTTGGCAATGAGTGAATTATACATAATTCCCACTGATTCAGTGGTTGAATCACCATCTCGAAAGAACTCAGGCAAAATGGAGTGCAGTATTGGCTTCAACCAGCAGTGACGCTGTCTCTGATAGTTTGTGGCCTTAATATTAGATATATATACAAATACACAGCACATTACTTTTTTCACATTTTATGTTTTTATATTTTGTTGTTAAATTCATTTTTTGTTTTTTTACAAATTTACTAAAAGTGAAAAACTAACAAATCACACGTACATACTGAGTACATGTACATGCAGTTAACAACCCTTTTAAAACCCAAATATTGGCAATATTCGAGCCATGTACTATGCACACAGGCAAAACCCCGAAATATAACAGAAATACTCAAGCAGAGGTAAACAAACATAACACAGCAAAGAACCACACTTTTGGAGCGAAGATGAAACCGACTATTTTATTTAGTGTAGTGAGTGACATAAATAGAATGTCTTTTATTGAATGTAGAACGTTAAAATATGCACTGCTGTGTGTACAATTTATGTGCAAAATACCTTTATCTTTTGTTCAGAATCAGCTACATATCACAAATAACTGTAATAATAATTCCTTCCTGTAGTTCCACGGCACATTTATTTATTTATTTGCACAGTCGGGCGCTGCTTCGTAGAGTGGGTTGTTCCACTGCGCAAAGCTGGACGGTTATTGGATAAATGCTGACTCGTGCGTGATGATTGGATGATCTGTCTGAGGCGTAAAAAATAAAAAATGAATAAAAATAAAAAGAGCTTCCCCTCATTTGAATGACCAGCGGCCGCCACTGGAGCAAAACTATAATTTTCATGGTCATGGATCCATTCTCAGATGGATTCTCTGCTAAATGTTTGCCAAAAGGAGTCTGATGGCCTGCTGAAACCAAACATGACATATGCCCTTCCATCTTCAGAGGTCCATCATTGAGATGGTAAGATGTCAATGTCAAAATGATTGGTCAGAACAAAGAAGTTATAGAGGACAAACAGAACCCCAATAAAACTGATGACACAATTCTGTTTCCATTTGGAAATGGTCATAATAAAAATGTTAAAAAAATACAGATTACCTATTTTAGTTCAGTTGCTTTACTGTGCTCAAAAAGTGTTTAAGGACATAATTATGAATTAACTTCTTTATTGCTTTGTGAACACTATGTTCCAAATGGTTGCCCTTCTCTGCTTTTAATTGGTACTATATGTTGAATATAAAAGCTGTGCTATGACTTTTACTAAGCATGGCTAACAAACGACAATCCTAGGACACCAAAACAAATATTATTCAGTCAAATACATTTATTTATATGATTTTCCTGCTTACACTGCAGTTATGGCTCTTTCAACAAAGAACAGAAAGAGTCTCCTTCCTTTGCAACAGAGAATGGCTTCACTTCACTCATACATTGCATTAGTGAAGCTTTATAGAAGACGGATAATACATGTGTGTGGTCTTAACTGTGCCCATAGAAGATACTCCTTCATTTTCTGACTGTGGTTTATTTTAATATTAATGTTTCACTCCAGCCTCTCACTTGATGCTGTGTTGCAGCCACTCAGTGCCCACAGACATACATGGACACAGGTCAAGTACATCCCACTCAGCGCCACTTCCTCCTGGGTGACAAGATTTGGCAGAACAGACCCCGGCAGGTGGCTTGCATAGCAGAGATCATTATTTGTCAGAGATATGTAAAGGATGCTCTGGCTCATTAATGTGTGAATTTGTGTTGGCGGGTGTGCAAATAAATCTCTTGGCTGTAAAAGAACATCTATGTACAGAATGCACCTGAATTTTAATCAGTTGTTGGATTCATTTAACTATGGGCAGGGTTACCATTTTTCCTTAAGACATTTGATATTTTTTTTGCTTTTTTGTTAATTTTAAATATAATATGCGGTAGGCCTACCAAATTGTCACATTTTATATATATATATATATATTTATATATATGTGTGTGTACACACACACACGTGTTGGTACTTTGATCAATAATGTCAAGGTGTCAAATGGTCAATGATTTAGAATTTTGTTTACACAATCCCAAAATGTATCAGATGGCAGATTACTTCAGTGTGACTGGATACACAGCATGCTTGCTTATGATTGGTGTGATAATCTACCATGAAGCCGCCACCGCCTGTCTCTACCTTTGCTCAAAATCCTAACACAATGAAAATGACTGGAATGTTCAAACTTGACTTTGAAATCTACAGCAAAAGGACCTAAGGCCAGGTACAGCACATCCAGGTGAGTATATACCAACTAATGGAGCCGTCTGCAGCAGGACCAGATGCTAGGATGTGGCCGCAGGCTACCAGCATGGAGCCTCCGCGACATCGGCCCACCAGAGCTCCCGATACAGAGGGCACCCTCTGAGGAATCACTGATGATTGTAAACTATTGCTTTATTAAAAAATAAAATCCATGTTAACAAATTCACTTTATAGACCAAAAACTTTATAGAGTAAAATTATTTAAAAACATAAGATCTAACATGCAAAAGCAGCATGAGCATTTAATAATAATAAATGACTAGAAATAAACTAAAAAATAAATACATATTAGTTAAAAGCTTAATTTAAAAAAGGGGGGTCTTGATCCTGTTAAAAACCCTAACGTTCTCTGGCAGGCTGTTTCATAAAAAGAGAGCATAAAACAAAGTGCGTAAATACAGGCAACCTTTGTGTTTATTGCCACTCCCAGTTGCAGTTTACCGTAAAACTGAATATGAAACAGGGAATTACATGTTGTTTGTTTAACCAAACCACCTTGTCTCACGAAAGTTAGCTAGCTTAAAGGGATAGTTCGAGTTTTTGGACATTAATCTGTATGGCAACCTCACTTAAAGTGGTGTGCACTGACTTACCACTGACATCGTCCTGTGACCCGAGACCCGGTCCGGTTTTAGTCGAGACGAAAGTAGTCCGGCAAGTTGGCTGGGGTCACGGTAATTAAGCGTTTTTCTTCTATAAACAATTTGTTCAAAAGAGTGACAAATTTGCATCACAAAACTGCACATTAAATAAAACTCAGACTCCATTACTGCCGGGCACTATTTTTCTGTTTGTATCACTGCGCTGCATATCCAGTTGACAGACGCGCATTCCACCATAATTATAACTTTGAAAACTCACGATAACATTGCTGACTACAACGACAATGTCTTTAGCACTGAGCCAAGGGGGTATCTTTATGAACCCGAATATACTGATGCCGATATTCGTCAGATGGATTTAGAACGGGCAAAAAGAGAGAGAGAGAGCAAGAGCCAGGAGGGATAGAGAAGTGATACAACTTGATCAGCTGTAGCCCTGAGAGAGCGGGTGTCTGTCACTGACAAATGGGGTGCACTTGTTTGAAGTGCTCGGAAAGCGGTGAAAAGTGTGCGGAGATTCAGGGAATTTTTTATTGGTACAGCCCAGGAAATCACGCGTCTGCACCATTTTTACATATAGAACAATATAATATAATGTGACATGTCACAAGAATGCTGCTAGCTGACGTGGTTGGTAATCTCACAGTTTTATTTGTCTTCACACAACCGGCTACTGTTGGCCGCAGCCAACGCAGAAGACAATAAACTTCACTCGCAAGCCGAATTAGCACGTTAGCAACAATGTATGGATGAGTCCCTTTCCACCGCGAGACGTGCGATGCGTTCACAGACACTCAAACACAAGAATACAAAACACACAACCCCCCTTAGTTATACAAGCTTATAAAGTTTATACAATCGTAACGTTGTATACTAATGGCTCTCGCTCTCCATTAGCTCTCTCGCTTCAGGTAAACACTTCCAAACAACTTGGTCAGCTGGATGCAGTGCGCCGCGCAGTGATACGAATAGAAAAATAGAGCCCAGTGGTAATGAAGTCTGACTTTTTTCTAATGTGCAGTTTTATGATGCGAATGTATTACTCTTTTGAACAAATTGTTTTTAGAAGAAAAACGCTTTATTTCTGTGACCCCAGCCAACTCTCCGGACTACTTTCGTCTCGACCAAAACCGGACCAGATCTCGCGTCACAGGACGCTGTCAGCGGTAAGTCAGTGCTGATTGCACACCATTTTAGGTGAGGATGCCATACAGATTCATGTCAAAAAACCCAAACTATCCCTTTAATGCTAACACAAAATGGGAAATGCTATCGATGGGCCAATGGAACTAGCATCAATATTGCAGTAGTTAAGAAACCTTTTGACATATAAACAATAATAACAGGCATGTCATGCTGGCCCTTTGTGGCCAGTCTGCACACATAAGAAACAACAGCACAATGTCCATTGAATTGGAGCATAAAGAGATAGTGATTTCAGTTACTAGTTTGGTCATAGAATTCATTCAACTCTTTAAGTCAAGCTGTCGTTTCCTTGCATATCCACTTTTGAGGGGTGAGGCTGATGGGAAATAATCTTTAGGAAAGATTATGTGCATTTCTTGCGTGCAAAGCAGAGCTATTTGTGGCAGGTGAAAAATGGATTAAGACCCAAACTAACAGTTCAAAAAGACTGCTAATTCCCGTGTGCTTTGCTTGAAGGGAGGTTGTTCTTTCAATTGGAAAACTATGAGATATTCTATACCTCGGAACTGTATTGTGAAGTAAGCACCATTGATGGTAAATAACTGTGCAACCGTTAGAAAGTATAGGTCCCACACAAAGGTTGAGTGAGCATCAGATGCTGTAGATTACCTTAATTGCTGAAGTAGCAATCTGGAGGTGGTGCAGTCTCCTTAGGGTGCTTTCTCGATCTGTGAAGTATGAAGCAGCAAGCTGATGGAGCAGCTCCAGAGACACCACGGTGCTGTTGCTATTGCCTTCGGACTTCTTATTCAGCTTTTGCTTGTCCAGGAAAATTGTCAATGACTCCTCCCCTAAGGATAAAACAATCGGTCAGACTGAATTAAAAAATATGTAATCAATTAATGACTATTTTGTTTTCCACTTATTTCCTTTTTAACAATTATGATTGAACCATTTCATTCACTCTCAACTCTGGCTTTAAGAGAACACTTCTTAATTAATTTCCTGAACCCAAGTTGGTAGAGAGTCAAAGAATGGACCAACATTTGGAGAGAACCACAAGCGCAAACCACAAGGACTTGTCTCGAAGGTGTTACGCTGTTTATGGCACTTGATATTCAAAGTAATGATCAAACAAAGACAGAAAGGAAGAAAATAGGAAAACCAGTTTTAAATTGCCACCAAATAAAGTACATTCTGGAGATGAGGTCGATCTGGAAAAGATCAGAAAATCAGCAAACTTCATGTCTGACAAATTGAGCAAAATGGCTGAACAACAAAATATACTACACGACTTGATGTGTAATATACAAAAACTTGATAAAGACAAAGACAAATACACAACTTGGAACAGAGAATTGACGACCTTGAAAAATATACAAAATTGAAAGATAAACATGCAATCATAAATGGCCTGGAGACCTCACAGCGATCATATGGCAGAAAAACTGATCAACGCCATTTTAACCAGTTCTACACCTGTAGAAAAGACACCGAGTCAAATATTGTTCGCCTCATGAACTGCAAGATCAATATTGAGCTACTAAAACAGGCAAAGTGACTGAAGTGGACTGATGTGTATTTAAGTGAACATTTTACAAAAAAGAACGCTGAAATCACAAGACAAGCAGTTACCTTGAAAAAAAAAAAAGAAACTACTAAATCAAGAAAAGCCCGAATGGTTCTACAGAGGAAGCAAAAGTTCTGATGAACTCAAAGACTTAAAGAAATATGAAATAAAAGCAAAGTTTTAGAGACTTTTAGGAGGAGGATTTGTTTGACTGTGTCAAATGTGGGAAGCGATCCAATGCACTCACCCCAAGAAAAAAAGAACTTTTGAAACCTATGACTATGGAAGAAAAAAAAGACATTTAATCCAGAAAATAATTTTGACCCGGACATTAACTTCTAGAACAACAATAACAACAACACTTGTGAGTGCTACATGTGGATGATCAATTCACAGTAGAGGGGCTAGAATTAATCAATTAGTTATCTAATTAATTGATCATTCTTTTGATAATCATTTAGAGACTTTTTTTTTATTACAAATTGTCCCAAAACATTTTTAGTTTCAGTCTCCCAACAGTAAATATCATCTCATTTCTTTCCATTTTTTTTTAAAGTCATTTGCAAACATTTGCTTTTACTTTGGAAAATATTGGTGACAATTTTTTTCTGACGGACAAAACCAGATAATGAATCATCAATGTATGTTTTAAAATCTGAAATAATGTCCTGTTGTTGAATAAAGGTATGGAAATTAAAAATGTTTTGTTGTTGTTTTTTCAATGTAGATCGACCCGTTGATTAATAAACCAAATAATTGACAGATTAATTAATCATTAAAATTGTTAGTTGCAGTCCTAGTTCAATGTAAATATTGGGTATGTATTCAGTGATATTTGCAAAGAATAGGAAAGGATGTACGCCGCCTACTGCCCGACGACAGCTGGGATAGGCTCCAATATATTACTCCAGCTACCCTTGTGAGGAATAAGCGGTTTGGAAAATGGATGGATGACTGGATGGATGGATGGATGGAGGAAAAAAAGAAAGGGGATTGGGTGGGGGTACTTGTCATATACGTTTGACATTTATTGATAATTTAATTGAATATTTAAGAAACTACTGAAATAGACATAAACATAATATAATCATAAGGTGTAAAAACATAACACCAGGACCATGTCTTGGAATATTCAATGGAAAGAAAAATAGCTGCGCACATTAAAAAACAAAAGGAATTATAAAACCAAGTCGAATAACAATGATACAACACCACTGATAGAGAATAAATTCACAAAATAAACTGACTATAAAATGTGAACTTCATCCAGGGTGTAAATTATCATCTTCTTGTTTTTGTAATTTCCCCCCCAAAAAATTTGAGGGGAAAACAAAGCAAAAGACAGTCAGGTTTGTGAGTAAAGAATGCGTGTGCTGTTAGCAGGTGTGTTGCACATGTAAAAGCGGGCACAAGCCTTATCACACATGCAAACAGATGTGGAAGCTGACACGAACTGGGTGCACCAAGCCATACCATCTGATAAACGTCCAAAACTGTGACAAGTTCCGCGTTGTGGGAGGCGTAAATGAATTGAGCATACACAATGGGATTTGCCAAACCTGAGACAAAATGTGCTGGCTGATTTTCATCTTGAAATAGCGTGTCTGAAAAGCAGAAGCACACCAGGGGAAAAGTGGTGCTAGCAGAGACACAGGTGAAATACAAGTCGGCGGGGAGAACTTTCTGCTCGTGTAAACAATTTTGAAATGCCAAACAAAAACTATCATGACAGATCGACTATTTATCAATGCAATTTGGGATATTCTGAATGTTCAAAAGGTTCCCTTGGAGCCGGTCACAAGATGGAGTCATACCACATCACCTATGACAAACTCCTTTCAAGTTAACATTTCCACATTTCGGTGTCTCTGGGTCATTTCAATGCACGGTGACAATCTCCCAGAGCAGTTTTTGCTGTGTGCCGTCATAAGTTGTAAACTTAAGTTTAATGATACACAAATGTTTTTTATGTGGTCGCTTAGCTTGATTTATTTTCTGTAACTCATCTCATCAATATGTTTGTTGATTATGACGATCCGGTTAGTGATATCCTTTGCATACTATTCCCAAACAAAATGTCCGCATGGATACAAATGCGTTGCTCCTACCAGGAAAACTCGTATCTTGTCTAAAGCACTACTTGAAAATGCCAGGACAGGAGGAGAAAACAAGAACAAAAAGCGGAATGTTGTGCTGACGTAGTTGACTTCAACTATTATGTCTGGTCTTTCAAATGCACTGTTTAGTTTAGCAGTTCTTTTTAAACCTGTTGCCAATAGTGTCACAACCTTAGTAAATCCGGCACACATCCCACACCAACAGCACACCATCTGTTAGAGCAGGGTTCACACACGTGGTGCCCGCGGGAGTCGTAATGTTGCAAAAGTCATCTTTTTTTGAACACTTGCAGAGCTGCATAGAAAAATACAGTGCTGCATATATTGATATATTTTCTGATATATTTCCTACATGATCAGTGCTGTTAATTGTCATGAAGAATAATAAACAATTGTTCAGTGTCTTCACATTAATGAATATTATTGAAATATAACTACATCATTCAAAGTAATTCCAGCAAACGTATTGTTTCAGAGGTGTGTATAAAACTAGTAGCATTTTGCATGACTAATGTACCCAAGAAACGGCTTTCAGTCTCAAAAAAATTGTTGAGCTCTATTAGTCATTGAACACACTATTTGGCACCTGCCAATGGCGTCATCACATCTATTTTAGGGTGGGCATAAGTCTCTTTAAAATATTCTTAAGAACACTTAAATGTATTTCAAAGAAATACTAATAAAGCACCAATTGACCCACGACCACCGTCCCCATTGGTTAATGCCCAGAATGCCGACAGTACAATTACCATAGAATCCTGTGAATAGGATACATTTTTTCCACATAAAATAATCAAAAATTATCCCACCGTACTATACACGGATTATATGTTGTTACATTCCAACATGATTTTTCATGTTTAATGTTACAAATGTATGTAATTAATGATCTTGTCTCAAAAAAAAGTAGTCCATGTGTATAGACCATAGGTGTCAAACTCCGGTCCTCGAGGGCTGCAGTCCTGCAGGTTCTGGAGGTTTCCCTCTTCCAACACAAGCTGATTCCAATCAGCAGGATCGTTATCAGGCTTACGCAGAGCTTGCTGATGAGCTGATCATATACCAGCTGTGTTGGAGAAGGGAAACATCCAAAACCTGCAGGACTGCAGCCCTTAATGACCCGAGTTTGACACCTATGGTATAGACAGTGAACAAAACTAGTCAAGCTAAAAGCAGCAACAGTTGTCCATTCAGATTCAAGATTCAAGATTCAGAATATTTATTGTCATTGTCATAAGGGAACAACGAAACTTCGTTTGGAGCATCCATACAGCAGAGTTGGTGAAGTGTAAAACCCCACAAAATAAATACCCATAAAATAACTCAGTGTAAACATTCCACACAGTATAGGACATAGTACAACGAAGACTAAGCGCAACTTAAGGCCGTCATTAATAAAGTGCAGAGCAGAAATATTCAGATACCTGAGATGACATCGTGCATCAGTGCAAAACCGGATCATTTAATCAAATATTATAGTCGTCAAACGTTGAGTAAGAAGGATAAATGCTAAAAGGGAGTAGTGACATTCTGCAACAATGCAAACTGGTTTAAAGCTTTTGTTGTTGTTGGATGTTATTATTGTCCATAAAGGGGAGAAAGAGAGGAAAGAGGAGCAGAGTTCAGTAACCTCACAGCCTGTGGATGCAGACTGTTGATCAGTCTTGATGTTCTGGCCCGTATGGACCTGTACCTTCTCCCTGAGGGCAGCAGGTGGAAAAGGTGGTGAGTCAGATGGTGCTGGTCCCGTAGGATGTTGCGCACTCTACTCAAATAGCGAGTGGAGTAGATGGTGCTGATCTCAGGCAGGGAGAGACATTCCAATGATTTGTGTGTTTCATCATGATATCTATGATGAAACACACAGCCAGTGGTGAGGCCAACTTCAAAATAAAATATTTCCAAATGCAGTAATATGCTGATATTAGTGCCTTGGTCACTTTTACTTTGAAGTTGTTCCCGGCAACATGTGGCGACATTACCGTTGCCTGACACAGTTGCCGTTCCTACTGATCACTTTTTAACAAACCTGGCTCACTCAAATGTGCCGTTCAAGCCAGCAAAATTGCTAATGACGCCATTTCGTTTCATCAAACAAAATCTTTGGGGAGAGATTTATCTAAAATCTGAGGGGGGGGGGGGGGGTGTATCTGAAAATTGCAGTAAAGAACGAGCTTGTTTCACTTTTATAAGAGAATAAACGACAAGCCTTATTGATATCCCCAAATGAATTATTAAGCAATTAACTGTCAAAAATAAAAATTTCTCTAAAACTAGAGCCAATTTAAAACGGTTAACTTTGGTGAACTAATTATTTAAAATTTTAGTTACTTTTATTAGAGATGCTATTGACCCTGGGAACTCTGCACCTTCTGTTTTTGTTTTAAATTAAAACCAAGATATGTGAAATCCCAAGGTGATGGATGTGCACACAAAAATCCCAACAGCTGATATTTTCTTTATTTTCATGACTATTTACACTGTAGATTCTCACTGAAGGCATCAACACTATAAATCAACACATGTGGAGTTATGTACTTAAAAAAAAGGTGAAATAATTGAAAACATATTTTATATTCAAGTTTCATCAAAATAGTCACTCTTTGCTCTAATTATTATTTTTGCACCTTCTTGGCATTTCCTTGATGAGCTTCAAGTCAAATAGTTTTCCAACAGTATTGAAGGAGTTCCCAGAGGTGAGAATGCCAAGAGTGTGCAAAGCAGTTATCAGAGCAAAGGGTGGCTACTTTGAACAACAATCTAAAACATGTTTTCAGTTATTTCACCTTTTTTTTAAGTACATAATGCCACATGTGTTCATTCTTAGTTTTGATGACTTCAATGAGAATCTACAATGTAATCGTAATGAGAATAAAGCAATTGACACATTGAATAAGGTGTGTCTAAACTTTTGGCCTGTACTGTATATGGGTAAATAAATCAAACAAATGCACTCTATAAGGAATATAGTTGTTTTTTTTAAGTGGGAAATGACACCAGCCTCAACTTGCTTGTTAAATGCTTTAAAGATGAGACTAAATGAAATGGATTGATGTAAGATTAGACAACATTTCTATAACACGCAGCTCTGACTCAAAAGGGGAATTACTCCCTTTGTAGACCTTGCTTGAAAATAGTGTTAAGGCAAATTCTGGAGTTGGTTCTTAGTTAAAAATATAATTAATATTTATATTTTTACTTAAAAATACAACAGTACTAGATGAAAGAAGACAAATGAAACATAAAAATGGATTTAATATGTGTGCTTAGCCATAGTACCATTAGAACACATACTCTGTGAGCCCAATTAGTTGAGCCTGTTAATTACATCTAGAGTCTAAGTATCAGTCTGTGGCGGCATTAGTCAGCTGGGGCTCCCCTGTCGATGTGCCATAAGGGTGTTGTCCATTAAGTGGAGAGTAAGTGACGGATGTTTCCATGCAAACAGAACACAAGGCACAAATATTGAACATGCAGGGTGCTGGGAATGTTTTGGAGTAAACAATCTTTCTTTCTAAGTTGGCTATATTCAGACATTTGAAGTTATTTTGTTTTCATTTGAAAGACGGGAGCGCAAGCAAGAGCGTGAGTAAGAGAATGGGAGGGCACTGAAAATGTTTCTGTTGCAGGTGTTTACCAGCGAAAATGTGCAAAAACGTTGAAGTAATCATCATCTACAGTGCATAACATCATCCAAAGATTGAGAGAATCTGGAACAATCTCTGTGTGTACGGGTCAAGGCCGAAAAATCCTACTGGATGCCCATGATCTTCGGGCCCTTAAACGGCACTGCACCGCAAACACGAATGCTTACTGTAAGGGAAATCACAGAAAGGGCTCAGCAATACTTCAAGAAAACATTGTGGGTGAACACAATCCACCGTGCCAGCCGCCGTTGCCAAATGAAACTCCACAGTACAAAGAAGAAGCCATTTTTTAAAGCAGACCAAGAAGCACAGGTGTTTCTCTGGACCAGGGGTTATTTAAAATGGAATATGGCAAAGTGGAAACCTGTATTGTGGTCAGACGAATCACGATTGGAAGTTCTGTGTGGAAAACTGGGGCGCTATATCATACTGACTAAAGAGGACAAGGACAACCCAAGTTGTTATCAGCACTCCGTTTATAAGCCTGCATCTGTGATGGTATAGGGTTGCATGAGTGCGTGTGGCATGGGCAGCTTCCACATCTGGAAAGGCATCGTCAATGCAGAAAGGTAAATTCAGATTGGAGAACAACATCTGCTCCCATCCAGGCATCATCACTTTCAGAGAAGATCTTGCATTTCCCAACACGATAATGCCAGACCACATGCAGCACCAATTACAACATCATGGCTGCGTAGGAAAAGGATGCGGGTATTGAAATGGCCAGCCTGCAGACCACTTCTTTCACTTTTAGAGCACATTTGGCGCATCATAAAGGGGAAGGTGCAACAAAGAAAGCCCAAGACAGTTGAACAGTTAGAGAGACGCCTGTTAGACAAGAATGGGACAGCATTGCTATTTCTAAACTTGAGAAACTGGTCTCCTTGATCCCCAGACGTTTGCAGACTGTTGTAAGAAGAAGAGGGGATGCTTCACAGTGGTGAAAATTGAAAACTTTTTGGAGATTTGTTGACACCATGAAATTTAAAATCAACAGTTTTCCCCTAAAATGCTACATGTCTCTATGTTCTATTCTGAATAAAATATAAAAATTTGGCACTTCCACATAATTGCATTCAGTTTTTATTCACAATTTCTATAGTGTCCCAACTTTTTTGGAATTGGGTTTGTACTTTGGGATTTGTTGCCATTTTTTGTGGCCTTTTATAGGGGCCATATTTTAACGAACTCCTTCTACATAGTTTATCCGATTATCTTCAAACCTGCCGTGTTTCATCTTAAGATGTTTAAGATTGAAAAGTTAGTGAAATGTTCTTATTTTGTCGCATGCCGTTGCCTTAGTGATGCATTGATTGCAAAGAAAATGTTTGCTTTTTTTTGTCTAAACGTGCAAAAACTCATGAATCTTTGCACACACATCAGACCTGTCATGAACATTAATATTTTAGAGATTTGTTGTGTAAGTTGCAATAAATGGCTCAATAGACATTGACTCTAGACATTTTTATGAAGCATTTCCGATTGTAGGATACAGCTAGATTTGGGAAAATTGAGAAGCATACTTATCAGCTCAAGACCTACAAAAAAGTACTCTGAAGCCATATGCTAAACCTAACATGAAGTCCGCCATTTTGATTTCATTTTGGGAATTGTGCATCATTTTTGGCCTTTTGATGAAACTGGCAAAGACATTTACATTTTTGACAGTCCTTGTACTATGTAACAGTACGCCGACATGCCAGTACCCCAACGAGGGCCCTTTATAGCTGCTCGCAGCTCTAGTTTTGTCGTTTTTCCTGTAATAAGTGGAACTATTTGAATCTGAAAATCTGTTTCTTTTTTATAAGATGTGAGTGTATCAAATTGAACCGAATCAAATAATTCTCTTTAAAATATATTGAGATACGTATTGAATCTTCTTTTACTGTAGAGCTACATTTTTGAAGGAAATGCCACATTTACAGTACTGACACCAATGTTGCCAGGTGGGAAATATAGGATTATTGTAACACAGACTCAAAATGATCGTATTTTGATGGAAATTATTGTACGCCCGTCATAACCAAAATAACAAGCCCACTGATTCGCAAAAGTCAAATATAGTCATTCTAGTGTTTAAAAGCGCTCGCCGCTCACAGGCACTCAGGGCTTCTTTGTGTCAGTAAAGAATGGGTTAACATCACTGATCTGACTATACAACTGGATAGCCGATAGGCCAAGACTTTTGAAGCCGTAAGGCCACCATATTACTCCTCCCAAGAAACGTTTCGCCGCATACTCTCCTATACATTTACAGTATCGAAATTGGAGAATATTTGAGACAGTACTTAGGAGAAACAACATGATTTATGATGTTTCAAATTTGTTAATCATTAACAAGAGGACTTCAGACATGACTTAAATACATTTATAAATTATATGCTTAATGATGTTTACAGGAGGAAACTTGTAGAGTTTTTATTAAATAATTCTACCTGTAATTCAACAAAAGATGCCTCTGCCTAATATTGGGGTCTAAGGAACTGAGCGATTAAAGAAAAAGGTGGCCTTCAAAGCAGCACATATCGTCCACTTGTTATTTTATTACCATTCAGCCAATCAATGCATGGACGACAATCGTTCTCACGCTCAGCAAAGCGCGATTGTCTGGTATCATGTCACATGAGAACAGATACCTTCATTGTTCACAAAAAACTCTAGCAGTTTCAGTTTTGCCGGCAATAATATGAAATGGTCAGTTTAGCCATTTTTTAGGATTATTGATTGTGCATCGTAAAGAGGGTCAAATTATCCTACAAATACGATAATTATCATACACCTGGCAACACTGACTGACACGTTCATTCTTATGTAAGTAAAATGACACCAAGAAACTCATTGTATCATACTCTCTCAAATTGAGCCTTACCATATCGAACCAAACCGTAATCCTACTGAATCGAACCAAATCGTTCCACTTTAAAATTGAACGGTTGTTGACACTCCATGTATTGAGATATAATATGATTCTGCAATTGGTTAATCCCAACAAGTATGGTTAATTTGAACAAAATTCTGCTTGCATGTGAAAAAATATCCTCATCTAGTGAATTTGAACAATACAGATATGCTTTGAATGCTCTGAAAATGGTGGCCTTATAAATAAATCTCTGCCTTGTAAATCTTGTATCAAGCGGTAGCTTGAAAAAAATATATAGCCTGGAATTGATTTTCCACAGCCTGTATATACCAAGCAGTGAAGTTGTGTTATACTAAGTGATGACCAGGGTCTGCAGTGTGTCAATATCACGAGGATGTCACTCGATCTGAACGTATAATGCAGGTCTCCGCCCTGATTTGTGAGGTGTCTAAAATCAATACTGCAGGCAATTCTGTTTTGTGAGTTACTTCAATCCTCTCAGAGGGGCGAAGAGGGTAAAAAGAAATCCAATAAAGTGAGACATATGGTTAGAAACGGGTCAATTTTATCCCTCGTCCCCTCTTCCCAGCTCTTGCAGCAAGTAATGCTCATTTAGAGGAAGGATGATTGAACAGTAACATGGTCTAAGCGCTGTGATTAGATGCTGCAGGTACCACATGAATTATTGTTTCAGACTTGGCCGTGGCCACAATTCACTGTTTCGAGGCTGTTGCGTAAAATAACAATTGGCTGTTTCAAATAAACGTGCACACTTTATAACCTGAGCGTAAATGCTACCACAAAGTTACCTGAAGCCATTTCTTACCTCCTAGAGTAGCAGACACCAGGAAGTGGGTTCCATATTTCTTGATGAGGTTTTCGTTGATTTGCTGCAAGGTTGGCCGTCGACCCAGTAATCGCAGATTGCGTAGGAACTCTGGTGCTAAGGGCAAAGGAGCTTTCAGGAAGTCTCTCTTCTCGGTAGCCAGGCTGTTTACCTTCCAGTGGCTGAATTCCCTGACAAGAGAAATACATATCAAAGTAAATACACACTCAAGTCAACTCTTTCAATTTCCCTCCTGTCTTTATAAAGGACAGTGCGACTGTTGACAACCTACGCATTTAAAAGAAGCACCTGAATAAGGCAACTTTCTTGGCACCCTGAACCGAGCAAGTGTTAAAATTGATTAACAGCCTTACCCTCAGTCTATTTAAATGCCGTTGTTACCAAGACAAACAAAGAGTTGAGAATATTACCTACTTTCAAGCCTCTTTAATGATTTAAGAACTCTTATAAGTCCATGTAGTGTAACCCCAAGGTACAGTATGCGAATATTATGCAAATCAAAGCAGAAAAAGAGCCGATCTGCCTCATCTGCATAATTTGTTGGCAAAGCAAGAATTGCTGAATATTGCAGTGCGTTGCGTGTGCATTTCAGAGAAAAATTCCACAACTGACTTCTCACTCGCACTCACGCACACATTCATATTGCGACAAGAACGTAGACAGACAGTGTGCGGCATGTCTTTATACTGTTAACCGCTGGTTGTGATACCGGTCTGGGTCGAAAGTCAGTTTACATTTGAATATTCCACAAATGTGATGATGGTAGCAATTGGGTGTTGTCCTTTAGAATTGCACTATACAGATAAATGGGATGGTTGAGACACCACAATGAAGGCAGTAATTGTCAATTTATGTTGAAGTTGCATTGCTGCATACATAATCCTGTATATTTTCAAAGAAAAGGAAGGTATAATTTACGAACCATGACAAAGCTTTTCTCAGCAACCCTTGCCTCAGGGACATTCTGGTGAAATTAGAGCTTCATTACGAGGTTCATTCTCACACAACACACTCATGAATGCTTCCAGCCTGGCTGCAGTTTTCATTAAGTAACATATGCAAAATTGTTACTGTTACATTTTGAAATAATACGGAAATAAATGAATAAATAAATAAATAATTCTTGTAAAAAACAGCCTTTTTATTCCTTTGTATTGTGTTTTTATATTACAATTATATTAGTTAAAGCTATGTGAATACTTTATTCAACCTATGCCATATGCCACCTGTTAAAAACATTTTTTGCTGCTTATATCGCCTCTCAGTGACAAGATTCATTCACTAATTTATTTGTTCATGTCCTTGTGTGTATGTGTGATGTCTGTGCATTACACATCATTTTTTATTACATTTAAATATGCATCATATTGGAATATAAGTAAATTTGGATGAATGTGAGGCATTGTAAAGCGCTTTGGGCACACTATGGTGTAGATAAAGTGCTACATAAAAACCTTTTGAAACCAATTTACCATTTTTCCTAGTGATGGGAAAACAAAGCTTCATGAACCAAATGCAATATTTTTTTTTACTCCTCTAGATGGTGGTCTTGGTTTAAAGATGCAGTAAAAAAAATAAAAATAATCAATTTCCGTTGCACTACAACAGACTAAAAAATATATATCGCAAAATGTTCATGAAGCTTTATTTTCCCTTCATTACTTGTTTTGCAACCTTCAGGTAAACTACAGTATGTGACTTATTTTTTTACAAATTATTTAACGAGATGAAAAATGTTAAGAAGTAATTCTCATTTGCAAACATGATATATATATATATTATAGCCCCGTTGCTGGAACCACAGTTGCAATCAAGAACATTTCTTGGGCGGGACAAACTTGACAGTGATAAGAACCAAGCAGTTAAATTTTAACAAGGCATGTTTTGGCCCTTCTATGTTTAAAATCCACGCTAATGGTCAGATGAAGGGGAACGTAATATGCTTGTGAACAGAGTGAATATGTGTAGGAACTCAATGTGTATGAGTAAGTGCCTCAATATATATACATATATATATTTATATATTTTTTATGTATAATATATTTTTATAATATTTTCCATTGCTGTAATGTACAACAGCACAATGTTGTGTGTTTTTTTGTTTTTTGGGGTATTTTTTTTACAATATTGTTACCTATTTTTTGTAACGCCAACCTCCCCACAATATTGTAATAATTATCGTATTGTGGCCTTCATATCGTGTTAATATCGTATTGAAATGTTTGGATATTGTTACATCCCTACTGATCAGTACAAATTAGTACAACCGTATGCGTATTCCACACACATCTCGTATCGCATTTCACCATAGAGACAGAAGATAATGTGAAAACGCCGCGGAGAAATCAATTTAATCAAGTTAGGTGGCCTTAGCGAGTGGCAATGTAAGATGGCTGCAGGGAGCTTCACTTCTCACGACGATGAGTAAGCGGCATTGTTAGGAAGCCAGTTCAGACCCACTTTCACTCTTTCAAGACAGTGGGTGTGGCTATAATACCCCCCCTTACCATCCTCTATTTTGGCGGGGGACAAAAATAAGTGTAATAATAAATCATGTTAAATATGTACTGAGAATTAAACCATAAAAATCAGGCTAGGCATTCTTGAATTTTATTTTTATTTTTTATTTTGGCAGTGTGTTTGACCCATGATCTGCAACAGGGACCACGGTTTCTGACACTGGGCACTCTCGAATGCATTCATAGTCTTGAGATTGCTTTGCAGTTCACCCAGCACAGGTACAAGACAACCTGTGCCAGATTTAGCAAGCAGCCCCAGAACATAACTGAGCCTGCTGTTTGCTCCACAGTCGCCGTGTTCTTTTCTTTGTAGAAAGAGCACAAGCACAATTTTTGCTACCATTTTGTTAAAGAATGAAAAACTGTCACAAGAACATTGGTACCAGAAACATTGTGGTGCATCCACACACATTTGAGTAAATCCCAATCTCATCAATTTCAATTTATTGACATGTTTAGTGTCATTATTCTTCTTAACATAAGTAAACAAAATTACAATAAAACATTTGAGCAGCTATATTTTGCAATCCGTAATGAATAATCGCTTCATCGTTTTAATCATTCGTGACTGGACAACTATCAAAGTAGTCATTAATTGCTGCCCTATTAGTCATTAGCTATCACTCGCCTCACTGAGCATTGGTTTCAGATTAATGCTTAATCCAGGGAGACTGGCAGCCAGCGGTTGTACACTGATTAACCAGTGTTGATTTTGACTGATGTGTTTGCTGGGCTTCTCCACAGTGACTGAGTTTTGGCAAGGAGGCTGAACGAAGATGGGCAGAAAGCTAAGATGAGCTGTGAATCGTTTTCTTCCCTCCTCACTTTGCTTTCCAAGAGTTAACAGTAAGACCGTTGGCTGACTATTTGGCTAATGATGATAGATGATGTTAATTAAACTGTTTTAGCATAACCGTGATTGCACCTGCAGCCCTGGCATTTAGTTTTAGCTGAAACAGTCGAAATTTAGTTTCCATAATAGAAAAAGAAAGAAACTCTGTTGACTATGCAGAGAAGTTCCTTGGAGGTTTCTGCTGGCAACATGTTTGAAAATAACACCTGGACATTATTAGTTGTCAGAGAAAGACAGAGCCTATCAGATGGCTCTCACGGTGAATATAACAGTCATTTTATAGCAATGCAGCTGCTAAGAATGCGATATTGGAAAGGGTGTTTTTATCTGATATAAATCAAGACATTTTGGTCCTTGTTGCATAATAACTTTAAAGGGCATAAAGGATGTTTCGTCCTGAAATACATGCTCTTGAATGAGTGCCACATTTACACGGATTTGAAGTAAATACAGTTATTTGAGTAAATCAAGCAACAGCTTGCCTTCTGTCTAATTTCAATAAAAGATCAATCCATTAAATACCAAATGAAATTATTAAATTAGAACCAGCTTGAGTACCACACTTTCATTTACTCTGCACTAGTGATTGATATTATTGGTTACATTTTATGTATCAAAAGTACAGGGTTGCAGTGCAGGGATCGACAATAATGGTGGCCCAATGGTCCGTGGCCACCACGTGACTGTGTCAGGCCACCTGAAGTTAACTCATGTTGGCCCGGATGGACCACCACTGTACACTTCTAGAGCCAATTTATTGACTAGCCAATTTGGCAATTTTACTTACCTTTACGTTTTCTATTTCCAGCAGCTGCAGTCTGTAATGAATTGCCTGAATAATTAATGAATGAGATGTGAGCGAGTTATTATTTCTTCCTCAAAACGAACATGCATTGCTTTGTATACGGTAGTTGAAACGCATTCCGATCACGGCAGATAAAGGCTTTCGATCGCCGCAATTCGTTTTAAATTGAGCAGGGGTGGCTGTTGAGTTTGATCTGTGTAGCATTCTCAGCAATTGGTCTTGTATTTGTATTTATTCATTTTATTAACAGCTCCGTAGTTAGCACATTATGCTACAGTACCTATTCAAACTTGGTGGCTATCTTAATGAAGGACGGCCTTAAGTGGGTGCGACCCAGTCTTCAGACTGCGACACCGCAGTTTTGCACATGCCTTGAGAAGAGCTTTTATTATCACAAATTTTAAATGAGTCTTTTTATGGCCTAGATGACCACTAGATTTAGTTTTTAAAATGTATTTTATTGCGTATTCTACATGGTGTCCATATAGTCTGGACACAGGTAAAAATACAAATGGCCCTTTAAATTTCATAAATATGTGATGAAACACTTTTAATATAGAATATACGTTTTAGTTTGTTTATTAATTATGAATTACATAATTTTTAGGAATCATTGTATTATTTATTATCTTGTTACTTATTATTACAGTTATCTTTTGTTCAATTATTCACATTGCATCAAAACAAGCTATTTTCACTGATTTTCAACATTTAATTGTTAAATGTTTTAAAAATATAGAGAGAGTAAGTTTTTCAATGAAGCACCGTCAGTTAGGTACTGCTGTATCTACCGAGTGGGTAGATAGAACCCCCCCCCCCCTCCCTCCCTTGCCTTCTTTGCAATGTAAATATAATAGTTACATAGTTTTTGATTAATTCAGTAAGTACATTATTAATACTTTAGTAAGTAAATTATTACGTAAGAACTCAATGTGAATAAAATTAGCTTATGGATTGTTAAAAGAAATGTATTCACACAAAGTAAAACTTGCTAGTGTATGTGTGAAAGTAGGGTGAGAGTTTTATTCAGACTTTGCACTTCTTTCTCGCACCAGCCTATTTGTTCAAAGCTATGGGTTTTTATGTGAGCTTTGTGAGTTGAAAGTGAGTAGAAACATTATAATGAGCGGTTGCACCTGAAACAGGTATGGTTTCACATATTAATAAGAATTGACACAAATACTCCTGGTGGCAATTTCTGGAGTTGAGAGTTGGTTGAGAGCATAACCTTCAAGTCACAACATGGACATTGCGCTTGGCTGCTCACAATCAATCCTTCACGATAATGAGCTTTGATACAGAAGGACTGATATTTTCTAACCATCATATTTAAAGTTGTTTTTTTCTGTTGAAAGGAAACTTAATTGCACTGAAACTAAAGGATGCCTTATTCAAAGCCCTCAATTATTGCATATATTGCAATATTGTTAAGTATGCAGTGCATTGTCAAATAATGCACCACCTCTGCTGTGCAGTTTGAATTTGCATTGTTTTCTAAAAATGTTAGATGTCACCTGTCTATTTATGAAGGTGCATAATCTAAACTAAGTGTATCTCTCTGCTATTTTCAAGTGTTGCCATGCCTCAGCAGAATCTTTTGGGATTTAAGATACCATATATGCCAATGTGCAGTGTGCAGCTAACTGAAAAAGACATTTTTTTTAGTACAGGACTCAAACACAACAAATGTATCTTCTTCAAAACGGTATTTCAGCATTAGGCCAATAATGAATATAAAACGATATATACTGTGTAAATCTAGTTTAGAAAGTGTCTACTTACAGAAATGGGGCGAGGCCTCTGTTTTTCCACTGACACTTCAAATATTAGTATTTTCTGTGGCTTTGTAAATCATCTAGTATTTTTCCGTCCTAGTTTAGGTTTAATTAGAAAACATGTCTACAAAATGCATAGCAGATGCAATGAAACTTCAGTCTGCATGTATTCTTCTGTTGCAGAGTAGTTTACGTTTTACCTTTCTGACACCTGACTGTCGTGCCAATGTCATGCCAGCAATGTCACATGTCAATATTTACATAATTGTCACTGATTGGCCAATGTCAATGTTAATAACTACTACCATGACTATATCCAAACTTCACAAGTATATTTCCCCATGTCTTTCAAAGTCAGCATTTCTCTTCAAATGTTATGCTGCATTCACACCAAAAGCAGGGGGAGGTGTTTTTAGGTTTGCATTGTAGTCAATGTACTTCACGCGGACTGGAGCGAAAGTGCTGGGGGCGGCGCGGAGGACACGTTTGGAGCGCTGGGACACGGTGTGGCGCATTGTAAAGCGTCTTTGAGTGTCTAAAAAAGCGCGATATGAATCCAATGCATTATTATTATTATAATTATTATTATTATTTAGGATACCTTACTTTACCTGTGCAAGATCTCTTAGCTATTTTGAGAGGTATGCCGTGGCCAAACTGTCTGAAACTGTGTTTGTGTGATAGGAAGCTGACGTGTCTTATTTCCATGCAAAACTAAAAGCTATGTTAGTTGTTTATTAATATGTGTACCTTGCATCTAACTTCCAAGCAAGAAACAAGGTCAAACAATTGACTGGAGGCGCTTTAAATATTCTATGTTAATGGTAAAGGTTTGCTCCTAGCTTCATATTCCATATATAAAATGGATTTTTTTTTCCATACAGTATTTTATCCATCTAGCCATCCATCCTGTATATAGGAACCAATATTAAATATTGGTTCATATATATATATTTATTTTATATTTTGAGGGGAAAAATACACTGCTCTTGTTTTAAAATATACACACTGACTTTCGTTGCATAGTGCTTTGCAGTTTTCCACTCATGCATTTTTGGAAAGGCTTGGATATGTGTGCACTTTTATTATTCATAACTCTTTCTCCAACAGAGAAATTACTTATTGATGTGCAGAGGTATCGTCACATCACAGGTCAGAAAAGTTTCCAAAGTTTTAATAGATTGTGTGCTTGAAGAAGTCATACCGCAGGATGACTTTGTTTGCGCATACAGCACATAAACATGGTTGATTTTACAATAAGGTCAATTAGCACAATTCATTTTTGTTTAGTATTTTTGTTGTATTTCCCTTCCCTGCACAAGTCTAATACAAAGCACGGTCCAACTGTGTGCATGGGTGGGCTTTTCAATACAAAATGAAATGTATTTTCGTAGACTTTGCGCAGGTAGAATTGGGCGTAATGGTACGTTTGTGCTGTTGTGCGACTTTGTGGGATGTAACAAAGCGCTTTCCCTGCCAACCTTAGCGGCGTCTTTGATTTGCATCAAAATCAGGCCGGTCTGAGGCTCGGTACATTTGAGCACGCCGCATGCTTGACATTGCGGAAACAGAAATATACTCGCTGGGGTCTGTGCATGTCATTGGCAGCCGGTAAACCGCAAGATCACCCACTAGTTGTCCTCGCATATAATGTGGGCAATTGGAGACCTACAACCCATGTGTTTATCATTCACACACAAACCCTTCCATTATGACAGCTTAATGAAAAGGTATGCTTCTCAAACACCAAATTTAAAAGATGCTATCAAGCATATGAACACATAATGACAACATCAAACTCTTTAAAGTATCCTCAGGGTTTCCTGGACTTGCATCAAGTATCGCAAATGACTCATGACTTTTCTAGTGGCTTGGAGTTATGCAAGTAGCGATCAAAGGATCCATATCGGATTCAATGAGCCATTTGCAGTGCCACAGTACTTGCACGTCCATGTGTAAGTACACTTGCACAGCTTAATCTTGGAGACATTCAACTGTCAACTAATTAATAATAATGACAATACACTCCTGCCAAGATCATTGTTGTCACGGCTTAGGGGTTTTTCAACCCCTTTGACCGCAACTTTGTGACAGGAAATGGGTGGGGTGGGGTGTATGATGGTTAATGTGCGTGACAGTGTCTGGGCAGAAGCTGTGAACGACACGAGCTTCTGCATGAGTGTAATCAACGTCTACAAAGTGCATTGATGGCTGTGACTCTCTTTTCCTACATGCAAAGACATTACAGTAAGATTAGGGCTTTGTAGGAATTGGTGATCATGGTTATTATAGTTTTGGAATTTTCATTTTAGTTAGTTTTTATTTGGTTTAGAGTTTTGTTTTTTGAAACTTAGTTAGTTTTAATTAGTTTTCAGGGCAGTTCTGTTATTTTTTAATTAGTTTTAGTTATTCAGAATGCAGTCTTAGTTTAGTTTGAGTTAATTTCAGTATTCATTTTCGTTTAAAAAAAGTGTATTACTTGTGTGTAATATTTAATAAACTCCATGGTAAAATGTAAATGGTAATGCATTTCTTCACTAGCGTTACATTTTGTCTGAGTTAAATGAAAAAGCAAGCGAGTCGAGCCATTGGAGCCAAAAGTCACAAAATTGTCACCGAGGAGCGACGTCATGTGAAAATGCTTTTCTATTGGCTCGTGCTAGATAATGTCATTTCTGTGTGACACACTTTCGAACATCCTTATTCCGGTTAATATCGAAATAAACATACTTAAAATCAACCCCAAAGGCTCAAGTATTAATTATCAAAGACTAAAACAAAGGATATTTTCGCTATAATTATAGTTAGTATTAGTTAGTTTTGTAAAAGTATAATGTGGTTTCAGTTAGTTTTCTTTTCTTTTTCTTTAAACTATTTTCATTTTTATTTTATTTCGTTAATGATTTTTTTTTAAGAAAAACATTTTCATATTTTAAAAAAACTTCTTTTTTTTTTTTACATTTTAGTTGTAATTATTTCGTTAGTTATTATTAACTAAAATAACCTTGGTGATTATTCAAAATGGGATTCGAGTGGGTGTGAAAAAGTCACCAGCAAATAAGAATTGTTGGACTTGAATCAGAACCAATCTTTGAATATTGTTGGCATCTAGTCAGTGTTGAATGTATGTTACATACAGTATGTATGTGGAGAATGTGCGTATGCCTCTGTCATGACATTGCTGTTGGCCTCTCACGCCGTCATACCAAACAAAAAAGGAGTTTTGCCAACGCAGGCCCCAAAAAGACGTCTCCCCAGCTAGCTAGCTTAGTTATATGATGGAGCTGATCCCAGACGACGAGCATGGACGAGGACCGAAAGACGCAAAACCCAACCCAGGTCCTACATTTGGCATGGCACGGCGAGGGATCATGGGTAAAATAAGCCATTCCAAATTTAAAAGCAAAACCTTTGCGGAGATAGAAACCATTTCCAAAACACATCTTCTGATTCAATAGATCAGGTATGGGCAACTGGAGTGGCCCTCGATTGGTATTTGAAAGTAAAAATGTAGTCTGTTGCTTAGCAATTGAATATATAATATAATACCATAACGTGACAGGCTTCGCTCACTTCCATCTCCAATCCTGAGGTTGTAACGGTGCTGTGTGTGTCTTGGCAATAAAAGTACACAACAGTGATTCCTCCCCCCACCCAACAACCTTCACAGTTTGTTTAAAGTGCATGAGTATTTAGTAAAATGTGTGTCCTCCCAAAAACATGGACAAATTCATTACTTAATAGCATTGCAAATATGAATGGTTGCTTAATTGCACTAGCAGCGGTTGTGATGGACTTGCCAAAGGGGACACATCCAGGACCAACTTCCGTCCTAAACTGCACTGTTCACACAGGTGAGTGAGCTAGCCTATTAATTAGCGAAGTTGAATGAAATGTAGGACTAAAAATGGTAATATATTAAAATATTTGAGTAATGCCCAAAATTTGTTCTTCTAGTAGTTTGCTGTTGAGCAGGTTTTTTTCTTGGTTTTATTTTCCATCTTTAAATGGGAATTTTTATGCAAAAGAGCCCTTTGCAAAGAACGGTGGGAGGGGATCAGAATTGGATGGTATGCATAGATGAGCAGTGGATATTTTGTAGCCTATATGTATTTGAAAATTTAAATGTATGAAGATACTCTTCTGTACCTCGGTTGAATAAAAAACTGACATATGCACATAATTTGTCCTTATTAAAAATTGCATTTTTGTCATACATTAGTTTAGGAAGTGCGTGGTCCTATGCAGCCCCCCAACTACTGCAAGTGAATTCAAAGCTTTGTAAAGCACGCTAGGCACCGAGATAGTGCTTTACAAGTGCACCTCCTTTTCCATTTTGGTCTAATTGAATTTTTCATTTGTTGGACAATTACAGCTTTTTTTCAAACAACACCAGAAATGTCATTGGTTAGATATAAACCTTGAGTGTTCATTTTGTTCCAGTATGTTGGACTTAAAATGTTTAAGCAGACTTGGAGTTTACAACATGCGACTGTGAATCTCGTATTTATGGTGCTGTAATTATGTTTATATCTGCTTCTATTAATTCATTCCTCCATTCAACAGTGCTTGATGTGCTATTGATGGTGCATATTGCAATGCCAACTTTGTGGGTACATAGAAAAAAGGCTGTAAACTAAACAACAAGGCAATCAAGAAAAAAGGATGATTGATTTAACACCTAATCAGATACAGTCCATTGCCTAACACTCTCTGAAGAACATTTGAGGACGACTTTGTTTTTATTACCATTCCTAGTAGGTTTCTTTGGGTGTACCAGCAGGGCTACGTAAAAACTAATGAACCAATCCCAATTAAGAAATGTATGACTTCCCTTGATAAACCATCACATACAGTAAGTCTTGGGTCATGTAGATTCAATTATGCGAGATGGCACAACACCTAAGACTGAAATGCAAATGTGAAAAAAAAAATTCCAATGACATAATTTTTTTTGCTGAAAGACGTTAAAAATGTGTCTGTAAGCAGAATTTTTGCACAAAATAAATACATAAAATTGTTTTCCCACTATATTTTTTATGGCGGGGCAAGTCATAGAAAAAGACAATATGTTGTTTCACATTCAGACCAATCCGTGGATCCTGTAATAATTTTTTTTACTAACATTAAAAACTACGTGTGATATGCATGTTTCCTTTTTTTCTCAGTAAATTCTCACTAGCCCTTGACAGGGTAATTGGAAATGTGAAAGTGGGGAAGGTACAATATAAGAGCTATCCAAATTAGGATTGTTCAGTCTTCCCAAAAGTCTACGTTTAGACTCTTTGTCATTTTACTTATGTAATGGAACTGTGTGTGTTCTCCACTATTTCATGTGCAAGTATATATTTACCAGAAGATGTAACCAGTTACAGCCAGGAATCCTCAAAACATCTTGATGCATTTGACATTCTATTTTTCCAGTTGACTCAGTGCAAAATATTAGGCATCCAACCGAGCAACACAATGTGGTCGTACTAACAAGTTCTCAGCATGTAGCCACCATCTGTTCCAAACTGCATGGTCAACTTGTCTTCCTTTCTCACACAAGCAGCACACACACTTATTTTCCCTTCTTTCACTCTCTAAGATTAAAACATTACGTACCTACACTTCTTTTGCCTCCTTTTTTATTTTTTATTTTATTTTAGATTTTTCTTCCTGTTATTTCTTTTAACTCATTACAGTTATCTGATTTTGATCTTGCTCCATCTAGATAATCCTGGGAAAATAATAACAACCTTCAAGAAACGCTAAAAATAAATAAATAAATAAGAAAGGTGCAAAATGTTATTTATTTATTTGGGGTTGGGGGGGGGCTGACTAATGAGGTACTACTACACAACTATGTAGTGGCGTGGGTTAGAGTAGCATGGGCCCTATACTGCTCTGAACATAAAGTGGACTGATTCATTCTAAGTCATAGCAAGAATGCAAGTATGCAGCAAAGTTTGTCACTCAGCTATTCTGAACAATATCTTTGCTTATATGGTTCGGAAATAACCCTGTGCAAGGTGCAACATAAAGCCTCCGAGAGAGTGATTTGGAGCAAAGCTTTCCCATATGCTGTCGCAATAGCTAGGATCATCATGGGCTCATTTCACCAAGCCAACTGCAAGTAATAAGCATTATAAAGAATGGGAGATTGGCTCTGGTGCATTATGGAAATATTGGCAGGCTACCTAATATCTATACAATAATGTATTTATATATCTGGAATATTTATCTGTAACATTTATAAACAATATTTTTGTTCATGTTTGTCTATTACATGTGGATGAATGAATATTGTTACACATTTGACGATTTGGTTTGATAAAGCATAATGTGCAGAGAATCACCAGCTCAAAGGTGGATGCAAGGATCGTAGCAGCCTTGTTTATGGTGTGCTTGCCCTTTAGAAGACGCATGTATTCCTTATTAGAACATTGAGACATCACTCGTTGCGGAAACAAATTAAGCAGACTCCCAAGGCGCTCACCATAGATTAAGTCTTACAGCTCAGTGAATTTTAAGGCCTTGTTTGATATGTGTGCTGTGGTTCTGCGTTGTTTTATAAATGTACAGTGGTACCTCGGAGTTTGAACACAATTTGTTCCTGTGAAGTGTTCAAAGTCCGAATTGTTCAACCTCCGAAACATTTTTTTTCCCCAAGCTTCAAAAACAGAAAATTACAATTTTAATTTCTATTTATGTTAAAAAAAAACTTCTTTTTTTTTAATGACCACATGTATACCCTGTACAGTATTTAAACAATAAAAATACCTTGGCTTTTTTGTTTTGGCGTGATGGTTTCAGTGTCTGCCACGTTACATTTTATTTGGCTCCCGATTTAAGATGTGGCCTGTAGGGCAGTACACTACAGTACTGCTAATGTGTTTCGTGTCTGCAGATTCATCACAAGCTTCTTTATTTTATTTTATTTTTTAAACCTGTAAGGCAAAAGAAAAATGCCTTAAAAATACCCTATTTAATTTGCCTTATCCTACTACTAACGAAAGCCAGAAAATACGTGTTTGTAAACAGATTTATTTGTGAACAGAGGCATTCGTGAGGCTGTATTTGTCTTATTACTTGCCACAAAACAGCCATTCAAAAAAACAAATCTCACACCAACTCTAAATTAGGTAGAAGTAAATTTCGGATAAATTGCATCACATTTCTGCTGTCCTACAAAACTGTAATTTGCTGTAAGAGCTGTCTAGAAAGGAGACTGGCACAAAGAACATCATTTAAATTGTAGGTCACAGCAGTAACAGACACTTGAACACACTAAGGTAGCAAGGGTCAATTTAGATGACATGGTGTATACTGTAAGGAAGTTGCATGATGTACACATGGCAGTGGTGTGATATGACTAAAACATGGATTCACCTACACTCACATTTTGGCTTCTAACAAACATACACATATCTGACAAAAATTTTTTTAAACCATACATATACATATACATATACATATATATATATATATATATTAAGTTAATTTAAAGTTTCTTTAATGCCACAAAATCTTTTAACCCGCGATTAATGACCACCTCTTACTTGGAAAGCCTGTACTGGGGGAATTCCAGTCGCAACGCAGTAAACACGTCCCCGTCAAAATTTAGCAGTAATACATTTAATAATAACGCATATATTTGTGGACACTGTGGTCAATTTTGTTGTATTTTACAATTTTAAAAATGTACAGAATTTCACAAGTTACTTCATGTTAAAGATTAGATAGCTCTTAATATGAAAAATGCACTTAACTGTCACCAATGTCTTACAAATGCAATTGTGCCATCTAGTGGCAGAAAAAAATGACCTCAACACAAAACAATATCTCACCCGTTTTTTACAGTACAGTACATCTTTTTAATTTTAACTCAATTTTATGAATTATTATGAAATTACTGTATCAACGACAAAAAGATGCAGCCATATTTCAATTTTGTTTACTTTTATGTTAACAAGATTGTGACATTTTGAAAAAAAATATTTTATTGTATTTTCATTTGCAAATTAAGGGCTCATATTTGATTAGGTTCACTTTTGTTAACACTCACCATAATGTCTTCAAAAAAATATGTGGCTCTTTTAGGAATATTCGCAGATAAACAAAAGAAACGCTCGCATTCTGCAGTGGGAAATCTCACCATACATAGAAAAAGCTCAAACGACTGATGAATGTTAATGGGTTTTTTCGGTTTTCTTCCACATTTTTTAAGTTTAAGGTTATGGTTAGTGTTAGGAACAAGCAACATTTTCGAAAAATTGCCACTTTTATGTGGTAAAAGTCATAAGATCCCGCGGCAGGGGATACAACCACCCTCCCCGCATAACAGCGGTCCATTTGGTGCATCAGATTCAGCGTGAGGGCCCCTGAGTAGTAGGGACAGCCGTCATTTGGAAACAATGCAGCTGGTAGCAAAGCCAAACACAACTGCTCATGTGTGGGAATTATTTGGATTTATTTATTATACCATTATCATTATATTAGTGCAAAAGTTATATGAATACCGCAATCGTTTATCGCAATCATTTCTGGGGCAATTTATCGGCAAGCAAAATTTCTTATCATGACAGGCCTACTTTGAAGGAGCATGTATTTGCACTCTATTTATTAAATTACATATATTGAAACAATGTCATCAAAATATTCTAAAATTGCCTATCTTAATGACTGACACGAGGTGCAATATTATTTCCTACCACAATCAACAGTTGTCGAGCAGCTAAAAAGCACAATGGCCTCTCACATTTTTTTAATTCTTTCACTTGGAGGCAACCAAAGTGTAATAACATCAGCAAGAACGGCTGACTTGATATTGCAGTTTCATATTTGTTTTTGCTTTCATTTAGATCTTGGCAACAACACAGGATCAGCTTTTATGAAAGAAAAATATTAGTTTCTCACAAATTCATATCTCTAGCAGTGGAAAAAAAAGTGTCCCCTCCACCAGTATTTTTATTGAGCCACACAAAAGACATTAATAACACTGTTGCATTTTTACATGGTTAAAATACTCAACGTGTATTGTATGAATTAGTTTGCGTTGGTTGGAGGTTTACCAATAACACTTTCTTGCCTGGTAATATTGTTTGTTCATGTTAAAGCTCGAGCACTGCAAACTCTTGCGAAGATTGAAACAGACTGAGCAATCTGTGTTGCCATGGTAAGGTATATACATTATAGCAAATAAACCCTACACTGAAGGTTATTAAATGTACAATTCATAAAACAGGGTTAAAATCTAACCAATATTAAGATTTTTTATTATAGTGTAATAAATTCTAGATGTAAGAACAACTGTTTTTTTCTTGTTTATCTAGAAAATGCTAAATAACAGGGGTGGTCTGCACAGAAGACAATTCAATACGATTTTAGTGGAATAATTCGGTTCAGTTCGCGTAAGTGGGATTGTGATTCGATTCAATATAGTACGGTTCTGTTTTATAGGTATGAAGCAATTCCTTTTTTGTTTTCATTTTACATACATTTGAATTAACTTGTCAGTACTCTAAAAGGGCCATTTCCTACTCAGGTACTGTATATCTCTCCAAAAACAAGACAATTCAATATGTACGTATCTCAATATATTAGTGGAATGATTAAATTTGGTTTGGTTCAAAGCATTCATATCTTTTACATCCAAAAACATTTTCTGGTTCAAAATGTTTTTTCTTATATTAAGTATAATGAACTCATAATTAATTAAATTTAATATATATTCACTTTGGATTAACTGAACTCATTTGTTCCCCAAAACGTATACATACATTATATTTGAAATGTGTTAAGTGTCCCAAAGACGTATTTATACGTTTTTGTGTGTGTTTTTATGCTAGAGCATACAGAAGGCTTTGATGCAGCCTCAACTGCAGAGAACAGTTGAATAAATTATAGTTATTACACAAACGGCCAGCAGGTGACAGCAGAGCAAAAGAGATCAACCAGGGCAATGATGCAAAAAAGCTAATTTACTCACAGTTCTAAATAGATTTGTGAATAATAATGCAACTTAGCTATATAATAATGCCAATTGCTGCAAATTGGAAACAGATTGAAAAATTAAAAAAAAATTCCTGATGAAAGAAAATACTCTAATCTTGTTTTTATATCAATATAACACAATATTCTGTGGGCCTTGCAAAATCGGTCAAAATCCAGTAACACAGTGAAGGGGATTGCTTCAGTGAAAATGGTTGGGACTTAATTAATGAATTAACTTAAAATATCACTTTGGATATACTTAATTCAATCGTGTGTTAGTTATCACATGAAGCAATTTTATTAAATTGGACAACAATTCACTGTTTAAATTAGATTGGTTCAACAGTTTTCTTTTAGAGTGTAGATCATCTTGACACAAAATACTAGACCCATCTTACCTGTAAATCTTGTATCTGGTAGAAAATCCCTGCTGGAACCTCTCTCTGAACTCCGTGTACTCAGGGCAACGGTGGAAAGGTCCTTTTTCGGACAGCAGCCAGTCCAGCTGCCCTCCACTCTGCCTTGTGCTGAAGCCCCATGCTGAGGAACTGGAGGGAGAGGAGGAGGAGGAGGAGGATGATGAAGATGAAGATGACGAGGGGGACGATAGGGAACCATGGAGCACTTTGCCCACATGCCCCCCGCTGGCCACTTGTTCAGCTCGGATGGGCCACAGCAGCCATAAGAAGACCCACGGCAACCATAGAAGCATCAAGGAGGATGTCGACCATCTAGCAGGAGAGGCGGATCCATGGGAGCACTCCTCTTTTTTCACTGGCCAATATGTTGCCATGGTCCCGGTGGTGATGTACTAGGGCACATAGGACCGGCATTTCTTCTGGCAGTCACCTCCCACTGACCTGAAACAATAAATACATTAAATACATTTACAATTGTCTTTTTAAAAAAGAATAAAAAAAGAATTGTAATGTAGTACAGTATTGCATCTTAACTCACTTGCTCCCCAAAACCTATAAACGCGTTCTATTTTAAATATTGCCATGGTCCCAAAAACGTTGTTTATGTTTTTTTAAATTAAATTTACAGAAGGCTTTGAAGCAGCTTCTGACCTAAAGAGGTAGCTTAAAGCTATGGTAGTTATTACAAAAAACAGCCAGCAGGTGGCACACTTAACTATATTTTAATTCTAGTTGCTGCAAAACGGAAACAGATACAAACATTTAAAAATAATAATCCTGATGAAAGAAGAGACTCTTTCTTTTGGTAAGTTCCATGTTTTTATAGCAATAGAACACAATATTCTGTGGGCCTTCAAATCAGTCAAAATCCAGTAAAACAGCCGGGAGCAAAGGGGGCTGCTTCAGTAAAAATGGCTGGGAGTGAATGAGTGCTTTTTGAGAACTGTAATGATTCATAATAGAAATGATGCAAATGATTGGAGTGATGTATCACAAGATGATATACTGTATAAACCATCACCACCACCACCACCACACATACATTTATATAAACAGAGTGGGAGCATTGTGTTGTTCAATATTAATGCCACCACCGCTTCAAAAAGGAGCAGGCGTTTTCGCACATAAACATGGCAGAGAAAGGGGAAATCAGGATCGCATGCCAAACTGTTCTTCATGCACTTATTTTGTTAGTACAAGAGACACACCCACATACAATTCTGTTATAATTGGTGACTGTTGGCCTTCGGAGAGTGGAGGTTTGCTGTTTGTTTCACTGTTAATGACTAAAAAGTATTGCTGGATGGGATGAAGCCCTTAGAGACAAATGAACATATCAGGATATGCAAAGTAGCAGAGAGGATGCTTGAAATGAAATGGGATTTTAAGTATTCCCTGTTTAGCTTGCAAACAAATTAGTGAATTAATTTCTGGTGAATAGTTGCATACACAGACACGGATGGGAGGGGGGGCTGGGTACTGAAGGTGTTTC